>NC_063197.1:21987519-22635604 GCF_017589495.1 Alosa alosa | reverse complement strand
AAAGTAGAAGAAAACGAGTGCAAGGTGAAATTGAAGGGTCTCATTTAACCAGACAGTTTGTGGAGACATGCCAGGTTTCTTCAGTGTTATTATTTATGAATCATTGACAAGTTTGACGGGAGGGTGGTTGCAGGACAAGTGTCCAGTAACAGAAAAAGAAAGCACTTCCCATACACTAGTCTATAGGGTCTTCTATTTTGAGCAGTCTGCTGCTGAATTTCTTTGATTCTATACATGACTAACATTGAACCAGTTGAAGAGCCATAACTCTGCACATCTTTAACATCACTCCCTTGCTGATATTGTGGCATGGGGGAGAGATAGCAATTGTTTATACCCGACTACGCCACCTGAGGACTTACACCACAGGAATATTCTACCAATTTTAGGTCTAGTAGTGAAGGGGTTTTAATAACCACCTAAAGCTCTACTAGGCAACACAGGATCGTGACCACGAAGCAAACCAGAGATGTGAGTCCAAAAATACCAATATTTTATTACACACAAGAATTGATACACAGCAAAATGTATGCACACAAATCCCAAAACAAAGGGCAACCAAAAACCACAGCAAATCATAAACCAGGCAGACATGAGCCAGCACACATAACAAAGACCATGTTCATTAGCCACACAGTGACCTTTGGGCTGCGCACCACGCCGTATGGCTCGAGTGGCCCACTAAACCAGATAGAGGCGCTAGGAGCAGGGCTGAAGCGGGTGCGAGGGGTTATCAGAGGGAAATCCACACCACACATGATTACTTCAATCCAAAAGACAAACACCCAGTGTACTACAGCAGGAAAAGTGAGGGGAGCCTACCGGGGTACGAGGGGTTATCAGAGGAGAGAAGGCCCCGAAAATCCACACCACACGTGATTACTTCAATCCGCGATATCCTGGGCTAGGTGGACAACCCGGGTCAATGCATGTCTATGCATACATGCATAGACATGCACCCGATCCGCACACCACCATAATGTCGTTATAATCAGCATCACCAGCACCACAGACCGATAATCGGCTATTAACAGAGCGAGAACCCAACGTTACAAACACAAGCCGGTCATGCACTGCGAGGAGATACAGATGAAGAGGCGTGAATGGTAGTCATGACTGACAGGCCTCCTCGGAAGTTAAATGAACATCAATTAAATAAACAAACAGTGGAGACAAAGCAGCAGACTCACCTGTTGCGGAAACAGGCCAAAGGCCAGCATGAACACCGCCGATGCTTCTGCCAATCTGTAGATGTAGTAAAAGCTACAGTTACAATATTGTTTGTTCTAAAATAGACACAATACAAACTTTTCGTTTCACGCACCGATTGGCTGATGGTTCTGTCTCCCACTACCGTTGGCGAGATATAACGCCTGTCTTGCTAACACTACTCGCGACAAGCTAAATAAGACAGAGGATCAGGATAGCTAATCGGGCAAAGGAAGAGATAGAAATACCATACAGAGGTAGCCTACCTGAGCCAATAAGGTTCTCACACCCAAATCCAGATGGCAACATTCACTACGAATCCACACCGGGTTAAAGCACAACGGAGCTGCTAACAATAACAAACACACAAACAAACAAGTCACGGCTACGCATAGACAGGCATACCACGCGAGAGAACACCAATCGCTTACCTGCTGGCAGTAATGGTACACACCGCGCCACCCGCGTCCAACAACACTGACCAGGAAGTCCCTCCTCCAGGGAAAGGTGGAAGACATACAATCAGGGGGGCTGACTTCCTTAAATAGCACTGGGCCTATAATTACCCACCTGTCCATCCAACGGATCATATTAGGAAAACACCACCAGAGGGAGGTGTATCCTGCTACAATCTACCCCCCAATTTATTGTCGTCGTCCCAATGACAGATTAGCCAGATTAGATTAGTACCCAGGCTTAAATTAACATGACTGAGTGGTGGGGCCCAGACTTTGCATAGCCGCGGTCACGTCATCAATGAGGGCCCACCCGAGCGGGGAGATTGTGAGGGTTAGAGTGCTGACCTGCTGTAGAGCGCATGGTACGGCACTGACCCAGAGAACTATGGCCTGCGTGGTCCGTTGCAGGTGGGAGGACTACAAGTGACTGGGTAGTCTTTGGACGAGATCTCTACGGGGGGCTCAGGAACTGTGCCTTCAACATGTCACGATGGACGTGCTTTACCTTATTCAAGTCATCTGGAGCCACCGTATAGACTACTCCCTCCCCCTGGGGGACCTTCAGGATCTGGTAGACGACTGAGCTCCAGATATCCTGGATCTTATGGCGGCCCCTGGCACTGTGGTCCCGGAGATAGACCAACAGAGTTGTAGGAGTAAAGAACTCTCAAAACTTTTGCCTTGGTCGGAGTGAATGCGGTTCGGGATGCCGAATTTATAAAACCACTCATGCAGCAGGACCTGGGCCACAGTGGACGCCCGCTGGTCCCTGGTGGGGACAGCCTGTGTGAATTTACTAAATATGTCTGTCATAACCAGGACATTCTCCAGCCCTTTATGAGATGGCTCCAGCAGTGTAAAGTCTATAGCCAAGATCTCATTTGGCCTAGATGCCAATAAGTGACCCATACAACTGTGTGACACTGGCCTGGGATCTTTGGCCACTTGGCACCGCTCACACTCCAAGCACCATTGTTTGATGTCAATGGACATCCCCGGCCGTACCAACTCTGTGGTCCGCTCGATACCCTGATGGCCATGTTCCTGGTGTAGTTGGGTCAATACGTCCTTTTGGAGGACTGAAGGTAGGAGGAGCTGGAGGTTTTCCTCTCCCCCATCAGGGCGGAAGACTCGACGATAGAGAACCCCTTCCTTCTCTACCAGGCGGTCCCACTGGCGTAGTACCTACGCTGCTTTTCTTGAGGCCTTCCGTCTCTGCTCTGGGGTCGGCGGTACCCGTTTCTCCCAGAACCCCAAGACCTCCCTCAGGAGGGGATCAGCCGCCTGCAAGGAACGAAGGTCTGAGACGCAGACACCACTGGTAGCGCGCAAGAGGCTTGCTGAAGGGATGCAGGGACTGCTGTACCCGGAAGAGCCTGTTCTACCAAGCTGTGGCTAGAAAATTACTGGTATGACAACGCATCAGCATTTTTATTACTGCGGCCCGATCTATACTTTATCTCAAAGTTGAACGCTGCAAGTTGGGCCGCCCAACGCTGTTCCGTAGCCCCCAGTTTGGCAGAGTGGAGATAACTCAGCGGGTTGTTGTTGGTGAAGACCACACACCTCTGCCCCAGCACTTTTCGGTCATGGCTCACTTGAGCGCAAGGAATTCCAGTTCCATAGAACTGTAGTTAATCATGTTGCGCTCAGTGGGCCGTAGACCTCTGCTGGCATAGGCAACGGGCTTGATGCCATCCTCCTGCTCCTGGGAGAGGACTGCTCCAAGGCCATTATAGCTGGCATCAACCTCCAATATGAAGGGACGAGAAAAATCAGCGCAAGCTAGTACAGGAGCAGAAATCAATTTAGCTTTTAGGGTCTCGAAGCTCTGCTCACACTGGGGGGTCCATGAGGCCACCATTGTCCGTCCAGATCCCCGCTTGGACTTGATGCCAACCAATTCAGCCACAAGCTTGTACAGAGGGCTGGCCAAGTGGGCGAAACCCTCCACAAAACGCCTATAATAACTAGCAAACCCTAAGAAGGATCGCAGTTCTGACATGACGGGGCCTCTGCCACTCAGCCACCGCCGCAATCTTTGCCAGGTCAGTGGACACCCCCTGACTTGAGATGATGTGCCCTAAGTAGCCAACCTCTTTTTGAAAGAAAGCACACTTTTCAAACTTCACTTTCAACCCTTCTTGGTGGAGCCGACTTAAGACCACTTCCAGGCGCTGCAGATGTTGAGGGACTGAGGCAGAGAAAACGATGATGTCGTCCAAGTACAAGAGCAACGACTGACCTTGCTGTTCCATTCAAACAGGCCAAATGGTGTACAAAAGGCTGTCTAGGGCCTGCCCTACTCAGAAACAGGAACCTGGTTATAACCACTGGCAAGATCCAAGGTGGAGAACCAGCATGCCCCAGACAGTGAGTCAAGGCTTTCCTCAATGCGAGGGAGGGGGAAGGCATCCTTCCTTGTCTTACTGTTGAGCAAGCGATAGTCCACGCACATGCGAAGAGTCCCATCTTTTTTCTCAGCCAATACAATCGGGAAGGCGTAGGGACTACAGCTCTCCCTGATCACCTGAGCCTCTAAAAGCTGGTTGATATGCGCTTTCACTGTCTCGTATTCTGACGGAGGAATTCGTCTGTATCTCTGCCAGACGGTCACCTCATCTAGCAGGGGGATGTCATGCGAAAGGAGATTCGTACAACCTAGGTCACTCTCTGAAGTAACTCCCTGACTTCCACCTGCTCTGGTCCTGACAAGGCTGCCAAGTCTGACGTCTGAATCCTGTCCTGCACTGAGCTAGTAGCTAATATGGTAGGAATATTCTACCAATTTTAGGTCTAGTAGTGAAGGGGTTTTAATAACCACCTAAAGCTCTACTAGGCAACACAGGTTCGTGACCACGAAGCAAACCAGAGACGTAAGTCCAAAAATACCAATATTTTCTTACACACAAGAATTGATACACGGCAAAGTTTATGCACACAAATCCCAAAACAAAGGGCAACCAAAAAACACAGCAAATCATAAACCAGGCAGACATGAGCCAGCACACATAACAAAGACCATGTTCATTAGCCACACAGTGACCTTTGGGCTGCGCACCACGCCGTATGGCTCGAGTGGCCCACTAAACCAGATAGAGGCGCTAGGAGCAGGGCTGAAGCCTACCGGGGTGCGAGGGGTTATCAGAGGAGAGAAGGCCCCAAAAATCCACACCACACGTGATTACTTCAATCCAAAAGACAAACACCTTGGGGCCCCCACGCAACCACTTGGGCTCACAGCCCCTGTCGAGAGAGAGAGAGAGAGAGAGAGAGAGAGAGAGAGAGAGAGTCCACAATGCACAGCTTACAGGACAGGTACACCGGTTTAGTGGTTTTGGTGCATCAGAACAGGACTTAGCTTAAATAGGGCGGCCGACAATATCTCCCCTCTTTGCAGCGCGATATCCTAGGCTAGGTGGACAACTGAGAAAAGAAGTAAATTAGCATGCACGCACACACACATACACTAGCACAGACAAGCACATTCACCACATACACCAGCATGCACCAGTACACACACACGCATGCACAAACTCACACGCAGGCACCCACACACACCAACATAAACGCACACAGGACTCGCACTAACCAGGGCCCAGTTAACACTCCACATGCATACATGCATAGACATGCACCGATCACGCACCACGATAATCGTTAGGCTATTAACAGAGCCGAGAACCCAACGTTACAAACACAAGCCCAGTCATGCACTGCGAGGAGATACAGATGAAGAGGCGGCGAATGGTCGTCAGACTGACAGGCCTCCTCGGAAGTTAAATGAACATCAATTAAATAAACAAACAGTGGAGACAAAGCAGCAGACTCATCTGTTGCGGAAACAGGCCAAAGGCCAGCACGAACACCGCCGATGCTTCTGCCAATCTGTAGATGTAGTAAAAGCTACAGTTACAATATTGTTTGTTCTAAAAATAGACACAATACAAACTTTCCGTTTACGTACCGATTGGCTGATGGTTCTGTCTCCCACTACCGGTGGCGAGATAACGCCTGTGCGGCTAACACTGCTCACGACAAGCTAAATAAGACAGAGGGATCAGGATAGCTAATTGGGCAAAGGAAGAGATAGAAATACCATACAGAGGTAGCCTACCTGAGCCGATAAGGTTCTCACACCCAAATCAGGATGGCAACATTCACTACGAATCCACACCGGGTTAAAGCACAATGGAGCTGCTAACAATAACAAACACACAAACAAACAGTCACGGCTATGCGTAGACAGGCATTCGCGAGAGAACACCAATCGCTTACCTGCTGGCAGTAATAGGGAGGGAAAGTAATCTCATCGCCATCTAGTGGTTGCGTTCCCAGAGTTTAGCGGAGTGGATGGGATTTTTTTTTAGAAAAAATATATCTCGGTGCACAAATTTAATTTCTGTAATTTAATGCCTTCCATATGTTAGGCACTGGGGTCACCTCTATTGCTTCAAGTGGTCATACCTTATTTTAAGGATCAGTTGAATTGTTTTGAGTTTTTGTCGTAACACGGTGATAAGGAACTACAGCTGCATGTGGGCACTTAATCTCTAACTGATCAATACGCAATTTGCTTAACTGGCTTAACATATTTTTGTAATAACGGAATGTGATGTAAACCGCGTGGTGATAACCTTTATGTCAGGACAACTGGTGTTGTGCTTCTACTCACATGAAGAGCTAGCTGTAAGTGTTAAGTGTCAATGCTAACCAGGCTAATAAACAAACCATGCTACCATGAGTAACGTTGAAGGGTAAAGTCAATGCGTGACTTCTTTTGTAGTTCGCTTTATGAAACAAAAAGGAGCAATTTCGATTTTCTTAAATAAGGCAAAATAGGGTCTGACATTTTCACAGTTAGAATATTATTACTGTATAGACACTGAAAAATATTTTTGGTGGATAACATCGCTGATTTGGCTTCACAATATTTTTTTTATATGGGACTTAACATTGGAGCTGCTCTTCGATAGGAACGCAACCACTTGGGGCGCTGGTTTTCACTTTCCCTCCCTATGGTACACACACGCGACCCACGTCCAACAACACTGACCAGGAAGTCCCTCCTCCAGGGAAAGGTGGAAGACATACAATCAGGGGGGCTGACTTCCTTAAATAGCACTGGGCCTATAATTACCCACCTGTCCATCCAACGGATAATATTAGGAAAACACCACCAGAGGGAGGTGTATCCTGCTACACTATCAATAGGTCCACCATCAAACAAAATTATTTAACCAGAAGTTCCATTCCACTGTGCTACATTGTTTCAATCCTAGCACTTTTTAGAGGTTAAACTCACATTTCTTGATGGTTGCATTCTGCAAGATCATGTATGATGCAATGGCCTATACAGCTGTTGGGAAACAGAAGAAAGTAATTAAAGCCTTACGTAACACCTGCTAACATGTTATTTCAGTGTCTGGAACACATGTTTATACAGACAGAAAATGCAGATAACATATTTGATGATGAAAATATTATGAATGAAATGTGTCTCTTTCTCAGTCCATCTCTTTCTCCTGCTGTATGTGTGTGTTTTACGGTTAATATTATTGAGTCAAAACAAAATGAAAAAGACAACGATATCTCCCTGTGGTAGAATTATGGGAGATTCTGAAATTAAATATCACCTTTTCCACAGGGACAGATGTGGGTTTGCCTTAGAATGTTAGTGAGCCTTGTCAGCCTGCTTCGAATTCTGTCACATTTGCAAGGAGCAGGGACTACGCCAAATGTCACTTGGTATGGCATATATAATGACTCCAGTAACAGGCTCAGCATGACAAAGACAACTGTCTCATCTGCTAAAATGGCACTGATGACAATCTCCATCAGGGAAATATGCCTAGGCTGGATTTGTGATTCATTTTTCAAAAACGAACATGTTTACGAGCATAATTATTACCAATGCGAATGGATATCAAACCTGATGAGAGGCATCATCAATTGTTGTCAAGAAGGGCAACAGAAAGCACTTCTAATGCTATATGATTATAACATTATTTGTTTAGATTCTTATTGTGCAGTCTGTCATATGGTATCTCCAGTGCAACCTCATGCAGGGGAACCAAGGAAAGTCATCTAATTGAAACACAGATTCCCTCAATATAGGAAAAGTTGAAGAGAGAAGCTATAACATTTATTTTGGGGTTGAAAGCCGAGGATAGATTTGACTTAACTCTAAGACACTGCTTTGATCACTAAGTGAAACGTATGAGGCTTAGTAACATTTGTTCCTGCTTGCAGTTTTCATTTCTTCTTTAATCTAACAGTCCACAGGGCAGAGCAGTTATCATCTGAATGCTATCTCCAATTCTCCCACCTTCAAAGTGGTTTTACGTCGGAAAGTATTATGGGCCAAGGAGACCATCTGGTCTGACTGAGAGGGAGTCAACAGCACAGGCTAAGACCAGATGACCTTGATAGGACCAGCCTGTGAGGGTCAGAGATCAGAGCAATTATATAACACGCACAAACACCTCTGAATCTCTTGCATACAAATCTGAAGCCCTGACTTAATGTGGCATCGAGTGGAGGATATGAATATCAAAGTGACTAATGCCAGTCGCTTGAGTTGGCCAGTTGGATCGCAGGAGGCACACTGCAGTGTGCACAAATGAGAGTGTATCAGTTGTCTGTCTATACAGATTCCAAAGCTTAAACTTGCATCAATAAGCAAGCATTGACATAATAAATAACAACTTCATCTGATGAGTGAGAGAACCGTGAGAGTGCTAAAAATAGCTATCATCCCTTTAGAGTGGAACAATAGGCTTTGCTCTGTGTCAGTTTTTGGTGCATAGTCGTATGTGTGTCAAGACCTTCTATCACAGACTTTTCCACACAGCATGGTTTATTGTGAGTATTAAGAAGTGGTCCACCACCCAAAGGACATCTGACCAATGACAACTAAGAGGATATGAACAGCTTATTGGCAAAAAGCCCAGAAAGCGAGGATACAGTATAAACAGATACAAGTAATTAATATACTAGTGACAACTAAATGGTATGCTAGACAGAATAGATGTTATGCTGTGTTACAAAAGACATGAAGACTGGCTTATTAGTTGAAAAAACAAAACAAACAAACAAACAAAAACTGTAGACTGACAGAATTACATTCTTTAGAGGTAATTGTTTTATTTTATTTTATTTTTTATCTTTAACAATACATCATATTTACAAAACTTACTGTTATATCAAATACATGGTGGCTTCTCATAAAAAAGGAAAAGGATCAGCCTCAAAAACAAACTATTTTTTTGCATTTCTGTTGTGGGCTATTTTTAGAAACTTGATGAGTGAGTGTCTCCACACTCTGCAGTGCGTGGAGCCCTCAGCTATTGGTAAATCATTTTTCAGAGCAAACAATTTATTGTTTTCGCCAGAATCCATTCAACTTAAACGATCTCTGAGACTCTCCAAAGAAAATTGTTGAGCCGAAGCATAGAGCTGCGTTTCATGAAGTGGGCCCTAATGACAGATGGCATTTCCACAGGCTCCAGTGAGGTTGGCCCCGCCACTGGAACACCATCTAATTGCCAAAGTGATAAAATAACTCACAACTAACCTTTTGTCTCCCCACCACCGATGGCCAGAGGATAATTGTGAAGCCGTGTCATGACTGTTGGAAAAATGTCAAGAGCAAATTTAAGCACAAGTTCAGACGTAGACGGTCGTTAGTTGATTGACAGTAAAGGAAACAACTAGGAAAAATATGTGATATACTGTACTTCAGCAAGTACTTAGGGGCAAAGTGGATTGATGCTGCCCTTTCTAAGAACAATAGCTTGGCCTCCACTAAAAGTGTGAATGCTTTTTCACACTCATTTCTGACTGTCAAAGCATTTGCTAAATACGACAAAGTGAAATGTGGTGCTTTTACAATAACACTGAAGAACAAATGTCTGTGCAAGCACATTACAAGTGTTGTAAAATACTAAATGTTGTTCATTACAGTTACTATCAAAGCTGTGTGATGTACTACAAATCTTTACAAATCCTTCTCTACTCCAAATCCTACCCTATTATTGCATAAATAATTGATGACATTGGTAATTTATGGAGTCCTTAGATATTGTATCTTTTGCATCAAGGTGATCAAATGTATTAACTCCCAAGTTCATGTAAAGCATACCGGAATAAATGAATGTAGTTTTAGCTCTTCATTATGTTGGGAGTAAGTCTTTGCTCAGGACTTGCTCATGTAGAAAGCAAATTATGTTCTGGCTGAACTAAGGACACATTACTGTTCTCTTTGGAATAAGAAATCATACTGCCATTTACCCCCTACACACAAGCACCACACCCCCTAAGAAAAAAAAGTCCATTAGTCGCACAGCAGTTGCAATTATCAATCCTCAATCTAATGGTGGCCTTTGACTGCCACCATCCAGTGGCCTCCTGATGGACCTCAAAGTCTCTGACTGAGAAGATAATTAGGCTTAATCTGAACATCCAAGAGTGCCTGCCATCAGGCTTTTACAGCTATGTGCTATATTCAATTTATCATCATGAAAAAGGAAGGCTCAATAGCCGGTGCCTGTCACTGTGGAGATATGCGGTTGAGAGAAAACTGGGTTAAAAATCTTCAAGTAAATCTAGACATGTTATTTAACAATGTCCAGGAACTGAAGGTGAATTCGAAATGTAGATTCATCTGTCTATTTAATCAAATGTTGTTTTTGCAAACACTCTCATTGAGAAGGGGCAACACAAGAGAATTTGTTTTTCTTGCTTGTTTACTATCTGTAGCCACCATTTCAGACCAAAGATCAAAGTACAAGCTCATCAAGCGAAGCATCTGAGGTGTCTCCCACCCTCTGAGTAGTAATTTGTATACACTTGTTTTGCCAATTAGATATCCTTCACATTTTACAAACAGTTCTGTCAATGGCTAAGACCATGGTTTCCAGGCAGATATCTGGGCATTCATTTAAAAAAACTGGAACCAGTGGCACTAGCGAGGTCAGCATAGGTTAATTTTACACAATGACAGTTATATGTGTAATCATACTGATCTACTCATAAACAGTTGCATGTGTTCACCAAGCGACAATATTTGATACCAAATAGGTGCATTCAACGTGATCTTACGCAATCTGTCAGTGTCAGCCGGGAGTTAGAAAAGACGGCAGACAAACCCAATCACTCCAGCTGCAGTCTATACCTGACATAAGTCATAGGAGATGTCATGGAATTTTGTTTGCATTGAATACAGTTTAACAGGTCAGCAATGTAGCACATACATTCAGTATCAAAATGAATAGCCATTTGTTGATCAATTATGACTATTGTTGATATTTGGTGGTATTATCAATTTATCATAATAACAGTCGCCCAGACTTGGTGGTTGATGTCACTCAATGGTGGTTAGCACCAGACAAATTTCAAATTTGCCAAAGGTCTGGCTTCTCCCAGGCTAAAGTACATCAGTAATTGAAACATCTAATGACATTACCACATGTGCGTTACTTTCTTTGCTACAAGAGTGGGGTCTGTAATACCTTTACAGTAAACCAACTGCTGAATCAGTGTTCATGTGCAGCATACTACACACATTAAATTTAGCCAGTACACAAGCACTGTTTGCTTTTGTATCCATATAAAGTTCTATTCTTGGTTATGTTTTGAGTACCGTTCCACACATCTAAAGCCTGACTCTGTTAGCCTAGAAATCTAGACGCACCCTAGCGGCGGCAAATTAATTTGCTCAGCCTGTACGTATAGTATCAAACCATAGGGATTTCTATTGACTGACGCCGTAGACTTCATCCAATCACAGCGCTCTATTTTGTTAAAGAGTCTTAAGGCGGGCTTAACAGGATAACGACAGTCCTGCGACGGTGAACAACAAGGAAGGTGGCTATGGCGAACGAAGAGCGGTTGTTTGAATTGGCGTTGGCGTCAACTTTGGAGGAGTTGGACTTGTGCTTTTCTTTGAAAGTTGAGCAACACAATGCACTTAAGTCATTCCTTTCGAAGAAGGATGTATTTGCCGTTTTGCCGACCGGATACGGATATGGTCGTAGCGCTGGCCTATTGCATGCCTAGGCAGTTTGAAAGACAATTCTCTGCCCGCCCCTTGGATTAAGCGAGATGAATGGTTCGATTCCAGACTATACATTTCAATGATATAGGATGGCCCGCCAGGCTATGACTGTGTTGGAAAATGTAAAATTTAAATTAAACTGTTGAGACAATTAAAAGCCATCTAGTAATTGTGTCCAAAGGGGACATTTATTTTATCCTGATTTTGATCTGATTTGGGAGGCTTACTATTTAGCTCCAGCACACCTTCATAAAAAAAATACCTGAGTGTAGGCTACACCAGGGACACCCCCCTCATGGCCACTGTCTTGTGTATTATATCTTCACATCTCTCACGACCACGCAGTGCACCAGCGGGCAGCTAGTCGCTGATGTTGACTTTGAGCTGGTCCCTGTTGCCCCTTAATAATCATCTCACTGGAGCAAATGAAGAGAAGGAGGCATTCATCACAGCAGTCCACCTCTGCTTCTGGCCACAATCTGTAGCATGCCAGGCCCTCACCCTTCACCCCTGACCCACATGTCCTCGCTCACGGTGGCAACACCATCTCCCTATCCCATGCCATCCATCCGGCAGACACCATCGCTAGTGGGAGTCGGGAAAAGTTGTGACTCTCGGCGTGCTTTAGATTTATTCTTAGGTTAACACTGGGGACTTATCTATCTCCTCTCTTGCATTAGAATGCAGTTCAGCAGTTTTTAATGTCAAAAAAGATATATCTAAATTATGCCATTGTCATAACAAGTTCCATTCAACTATGCATTGTTTTATGACACCAATAAAGCTTCTGACAAATAATGTGCATGCCAGACATGGTTCTACATGCCCTATCCAAAAAATATACTAATAATACTAATTAAAGGCAGCATTTGTTGCATATACATGTAGAAGAGAAGATGAACAGACAATGTGTTTTATGTACACATTGTCCCAAATATCAAATAGAATGAACACTGACCTCATGATTTACTGCAGAATAAATACAAGGGGCATGTATGGGTCCTGGTATTAAAAATGATGAACAAGTTAAAAGTGACATATTGGGGGGAGGAGGAAGGACACTGACAGATTCAGTGCCAACATGAGATCTGCAGTTAAAAGAAACCATTAGCATAAATGTGCACAGATATGGGAACTAAAATGCTGGAGTAATTTCTGGTTAGCTGTATAGCAAGCTGAGATATGATTGTATGAGTGGCTGTTTGTATAGCTTTTACAGGTATTAAAGAAGTACTATGCAAGTTTTTTCTTTACCTTAATATAGCTTACAAACCATTTTGATGGTAAACAAACTGGTAATAGGGGAATCGTTCACCCAGCATAGCCATAGAGCATACATGGAAGCGACAAGGAAATGGAGAACCAGCCTTGCAATTTATTGGAGAAATCCGGTGAGTTTTCACATAGATCTCAGTTTCTCGAGGTCACTGAGTACTGTCAGTAAGAAAAAACCGAAAACTATTCCTTTTAATGTGTCGCTGTTACAGTGTACCTAGCTAATTAGGTACAGTGGTACAACCTGTGTAACAACATGTACAATCAGGTACCATCATTGTACTTGCATTATGTATTTGTGAATACAGTACCTACTTATAGTTGTTACATTGTAATACTGAGTGCTTTTACAAAACTTTGCCAATTTGCCTAAATTTTCATCAGAGGCAAAGAGCTGACCTGAGACCTGCTGGATGGGGTAAATCTGGTCATGATAGATTTGATATACAAATTTGTATGTGCTGTGCTGCTACAACCGTGTTACTCTTTGATACAGTGGAATAAACCTATTAAGTGTACCAGTTAATTACTTACATGTACATATAACATGTATGTTGTGTCTTCGATGTCTTGGAACAGGTCTACTAATTCACTACATAGTACAGTATATCAACTGTGTTGGACTACGCTTCTTATCCAAACAATACGGTTATCTCCCTTCAGAGTGTTAGCTTCCCTTCAACCGGACATGCTAAACATTCTTCTTACGGGAACCTAACGTTACGTACGAGGTAGTTGAGTCTTGTTTTGCCTTTTATTGTTTATGTAGATAACACAGAAGCTAAAATATCGGCACATGATATATGTTATATGAAGTTATGGGAGTTCAAAAATCCGAAATGAATGGGAGTTTTATGGGGTTAGCAGAGAGTTGATAACCACCGCTACATCGATGCTTCTACTTCTGGGAATTCTCCTGCCCCCTTGGAAGAAACGATACATTTGGCTCACGGAAGTATCAGCTAACGTGAAGAACCGATACATTTGGCTAACGGAAGTATCAGCTAGAATTCTAACGTGAAGAACCGATAGCAGCGTTTCATCCTCCACAGAAGTTTCTTGGTAGCCTGGGTGTTCCCATGCTGCCTTGCGCGCGATTTTATTCACGCTGCTAAGGCAGCCTGGAGACCATGGAGCAAATTTTCGCCTGAGATAGGGAACCAATCACAGAACAGGGGGGAAAGCAAGACGATGATGAGCTATGCACAGACGCATTTGATAGACATCCGTGGCACCCAATAAACGGATCTGGGCATTTTTTTCAAATACGAGAAAATGAACGTTTGGTTCCCAGACCACGTCTCATTGAGAAGTGGTGGCGCTAGCCAGGCTAGTTTCTTGGTGAGTCACAAATCTCTATGTTGGTTATCATCATTATGTGAAAGGGACGTTTATTTGTTGCTGTCACAATATGTTAAGTTTGTCAATTAAATTACGAAGCAGCAGCAAGCTTGTAGTGAACAGTTAACTGACTTAGTCAGTGAACTGTTAACATTAACTTAACGTTAGGTTACTTGAGTTGAGGTTTGATTGTTATTCATTGTTAGCATGCTGATAGATTTTATGTATGGAAAGGTAATGTATGAAGTGTTTGAAATGGTGTTATATGAAACGCAGAGAAATGGACATCCTGTTTGTTTGGGGTCCGAAATTAATAATATTACATGCGCTAGTGCGCCTTACCAAATGTAAATAACGTTAGATTTTTTTGCTTGAGGAAAAAGTTTGGCAGCTGCTAACATGAACATTAGAATACATGCCTAATAGCTAACGCTACGTTTTTGTAGTTAATGTGAGCTATCATTGCAAAGTTATTAACCACTATTCTGAGTGTTTGATTCATGGGCTTCGCATGAATTCTGTCTCAAAGTGTTAGGACAAGGAGAGTTTCATTCAGATAAATTGGTTACATTTTCTACTCTATTCATTCAAGCTTTATACGATTTAAAAAACAATAATAACTGGTTTTACAGTTGCCAGACGACATGCTGAATACAAGCATGGATTTTGGGATGGCGCAGGGATTTTATGGACTGGGATGGCGCAGGAGCTGGTGACTTCAACCCACAGTCTTCAGAACCACCAGTCACCAAGCATAGCTGCTCCTAATGGTATGATGCTATTTCCTATTGCCACTATAGTGAGCATATTTTGTCATTCATTTTAGAAACACCAGGTTGACAGTGGGTTATGAAAGTTAATAACAATTAAGTTACTCAAACTTGTTTCATTTTCTTCTCTCCAGTCATTTCCCATTCTAGAGCAGATGGTTCTGTGCAACCTCTCCTAAACTGGTATTCCGCAAGATGCAGCACGGAAATAGGAAGAGGCCACTCAATGACTTCTGATACAAAGACTTCAAATGGAATATTCCATCTTTAGTGTTTTGCTACCCCTTCCGTATTTTTTTCCCTTTCAAATGACCCATCGTCAGTCTTCAAAGCAGAATCAGGCTTTTCTAACTGGAAGCAAGACGGTGGCTTCAAAGACCATTCCAAATCAGACCATTGTAAAAATAGTTGTTGAAAAAATATGATGTAGTTGTTGCTCACATGCTGTGTGTGTGTGTGTACTGTGCATGTGTGTGTGTTTGTTTTAATGTACACAAACTGGCAGTGAAAGTGGTTTCTCTTTTCAACAAAAGGGGAAAGAGTTCAAGTAAAACTTGTTTAATTGAACGAAAAATGTGTGTATGATGATGTATGATTTCTGTTTAAAATATCAATGTATTTCCACTGAAGTGTCTGTTATATTTTAGATTTATTGTGTTTTCAATGCATTCAATTATCTGAAGAATTGTATTGGCTTTTTTTTTGTATTTTAGCATTTAGCATTCAAGTATTTGAACAAGGTAACACTGGTGAAATGTATGCACCTTACTGCTGTGGTGTAGTCTAGTTAGCTGTAGTGGGTATACTGTGATCAACCCCAAATATTAATACCTATCCTTGTCTGTTTTAAGTGGGTATACTGAGATGGTGATGCTTTTTAAGTGGGTATACCAGAGACTTCTAATGAGGAGACACAGCACTCAAAAAATCCTCCATAGAAATGCATAGGGGCTAGTTTGTAACGCTGTCTACACATATCCCACCCCTTCCTCGGCAAAACGTCGACATGTGAATACATTGAGCCAATCATGTGGTGTGATGTGAATACATTGAGACAATCGTATGGTGTGTTGTGAACTTGCCGCTGGAGCAAGATTGGTGTCGTGAAGCCTTGCGCACGCACATTTCTGCAGAATAGGATGCCCGATGAGTGCCCAAAAAGCGTTGCAATATGGCCGTTGAGTGGAGGGACTTGCCTAAAAGGACTTTGGGTATACTGCGTATAGTCCTGCATATCCGCGTGACTACGTGCCTCTGCCTTACTGAACAAGGGATTTTCTGTGTATGGATGTTGACCGGTTCTTGGCCCCTCAGTGTATGATGTGGCCCCTTTGTGGCCCCTGTCTCAGAAAAATCCTAGAACCGCCACTGGTTGGCTGTAACAACTTGAGCTAGGTAAAACCGATTATTTTCATTTTGTTTCGTACCAACAGTACTCGGTAACCTCGAGAAACAGAGATCTATGTGAAAACTCGCCAGATTTCTCCTTTAAAGGTGCTCTAAGCGATGCTGGGTAACGTCATTTCTGTTGACTTTCAAACAAAACAGAGAGCTAGCTCGCTACTTCCTCCACCTCCCTCCCGTGCTGCTCTCCGTGCAATTGAAACTCTCCTAAATGTGCATCTCGTCTGTAATTTGCTGGAACAGTTTGTTATGTTTTTATGGGCTAGGTTTGGCCAGGTTGTTTTTGTTGCCGTTTTTGGAGCCTCGGCTGTCCACAGAGATCAAGGTTTTTTACAGTGTATTCAGGACACAGACAGCTAGCGGTTGGCTAGGTGATGTTTGCAGTAAGTGACATTAAATGTTTTAGCCTAAAAAAAATGTGTGGCATCGCTTAGAGCACCTTTAAAGCTGCAGTTGGCAAGATTTTTATGATCATATTCACTGAAACCGACACTATGCTCCGACAGAACAACATAAATCAGCCAGTTTTAGAAAAAGAAAACGCACTTCTACTGTACCTCCACCTTTTATTTGTTTTGCAAAAGTACACAGCTCCCGGTTCTTCTGGTCCAATCAGACCAATCACAGTCTGGTGCAGTCTGGTGTGTACTGACAAGCACAAACACAATGAGAGGGTGCTCGGTGGTAGTGGGGGAGGGGCATGAGAGTTGTAAACATTCAAAATTTTGGCTAAGTCCCCTCAATCTGTCAGACTTGCCAACTGCAGCTTTAAGTCTCGTCGACCTGGAAACATCACACGAGTATTGTGAAACATTACCTGATCAGTAGATATGGCTCTTTGGAGATTGACTTTGCCTGTTGCTAGTCCTTTGGCTCCAAAACAAAAGCACATGCACCATAGACAGGGTAAAATATGAATATTTCACGTCTCTAGGGAAAGCTCTAGACTCACCAAAAATACCCAAAACCACACTGGATGCCTTATTGAACAGACGGCAACAAAAAAAGAACTGAATTGTAATCAAACAAGGTGGCGGTGAAAGGGTTCGGTGCTGGTGCGCATAGTTGTATTAAACAAAATAGAATCAAGTAATCAAGTAAGGGATAATGGCTGCCAAGGTGTCCTGATATACAGAATTAATGGACGAGGCAGAGGCAAAGAAGTCCCCAACATGCAGCAAAGGCCTTCATAGCATGCAAAAGAAACAAGCACATAAATTAAAAAAAAAGAAGTTGACTTGATGTTTGTTGCATTACTTTCTTTGGTCTTGACAGTGATAACAGTGGACAGTTAGCTTGAACCTATTGTTGCTAAGCCTGCTTCCAGGCTCAACCGTTGTTTACTTTCATTGATATGGAACGGTGATTAAACTTTTTTACTAGTTCTACTTCATAGGTGTCCTGTTATTCAAAATGAATAGCACCATCAGAAAATCTTCTCTCTGGGTGATAAACGTCAGAAGCAGAGTGTGCTACACTTTACATTCCCACGATTCAGAGGATATTGTTGGCCCAAAGCTTGTACGGTAGAGAGGCATTGCAATGAGAGAGAGACATTGCTATGAAGGGTGCCAATAATAAACTGTGTTTTGTGGTGCATTTTCCCTGAATTCTTTGTAAGAGGGCATTCCCTCGATAAAACAGGCCAAGGTTAATCACTGTTGACTGCCATCCCTTCATTTGTGGGTGAGGTGAGGTGCATTGACATGGGCGGGTAAGGGAGGTGCTGTGTTAGGTCAAACCGGTAAGTTGGCAACAGCTCTTCCCACGAGGAATGTAGAGTCACCTAATGGCTAGATGAGCATGGTGATGAACCATATGTCAAAGCTGTCACTGTCCTAGAGTGGTCTTCCACGTGATATTCTTCATCGGGAAAGCATGCTCACATTGTACTTCAGTGGAATTCTGTCTGGCTCATGTAATCAGTGGATGTACTCAAATTTGTCATTTTGAATGAATAGATGATATATTCTGACCTGATATCAACATAACATGTGTTTCTTTCCCTCAGTGACAGTCCCTGAGATTTGATCAATGACTACATTGTTTAGGACTGTTCAGGAACTACTTTGTTCAATGAGTAGTGATGGCCTTGTGGTAAAATGAATATAAGTTGCTCTCTTTAAATTACATTCTTAATAAGGGATTTTATCGAACACATTAAACATAGCATGATGGCATTTGTGCCAAGAGGTTTATCCAGTCAGTTTGACCAGTTTGGTCATTTTTGAAGAGGTTTACATCTTTGCATCTTTTTTTTTTTTCCTCCAAAAAAATGAGGTCCCTTGGGCCCAGCGGGACACAAGTGTCAACTGCACTGTTATAATGAGTAATGGAAGAACAAGATCATAAATGCTTCTGCTGACCTTTCTGTATGCAGACGGAACGAAGGGAAAAGAACAACACTTGAACAGTAATTGCTCCCTCTCAGACAATGTTCTGTGTCAGAGAGGGACAAAACACAAAAATAAGAGCCTTAGGATGAATAAAAATGGACAAATCAGAAGTAGACCCTTTATAAGAGCAACATTTGGCCTTGCAGATGCACAAAAATGCTCTCCTCTATCATGACTGTAACTCAGTTCTGCCTCCTGGCTCAGCCAATGGCCTCAATTTGTGTGCTGAAGGAAAACCTTTTATTTCAGAACCACTAATGCTAGTGCATTTCCAAAGGGTTATCAGGGTTTTTCTGTTCCTTTTACCTTATACTGTATTTATACTGTATGCATTGACAGACATCCAAATAATTACATCCCTCACAGCAGGTTTTCCAGTATTCATGTCTGTGTTAATGCTTTATATCTATGTATAGATGATAAAATTGTTCTAAGAGTTTGAATGTTGTATGCAGTATATTACCATTTTGCCAGCCTTTCCCAAGGGCTCAGATTTTATTTCTGGCATCTGTGGAGGCCACTGACCCAGCACTTTGTGTTTACTATCCATATTCTGCCAAATCGCCAATTTCTTGGAATATCTGTTTTCCCTCCCTTGTATATTATTTGTTAGATGTATATATTATATTGTACCAAAAATGTCTAATCTATTACAGTCTCTAACACAAGGCTAATTTTTCATCACATTGAATTACCATTGTATACTTAATTTACAACAAATACATTCATAAGACCTAATTATGCTCGTAAATCAAAGCTTTTGTTTGGTCTGTTTGAAAGAACAGTGTGATATGTCAACAACTGTACAAACTCTGGCACCAGAGGGACATAAGCACACACACACACACACATAGTGAGTGTGTATGAATATAGTGGTCTGTATGCAAGATTATGATAGTGTGTGTAAGACCAAACAGTATGAATTATATAAGACCATATACCCCCCCCAAACACACACACACACAGACAATTCACACTTAGACATACTGTATGTGCATGCATGTACCCATTAAAGAAAAAAGACAACACTGGTGTTGTGTCTAATCCAGCAGAAGTTTGTCCACCGGCCCCTCACTTTCTCACCGTGGCCTAGTTCATGCTCCTGTGATAGCATAAATCAGTCAGAAATAAAGATCTGCACTTGATCGATGAAGCAATCAGTTAGACTAACACTCAAGAAGACTGTTGAACACCTTTGCCCTTCCTTTGTCATGTAGTCCATAATGTAGACGCTTCGCTTTGAGCTAATTGGATCACACCAGTATATAAATCACCAAAAAAAATCTTTAGCTATATAAGTTACTTCCACTGAGAGTTCACGGAACAGAGGGGAAGAATCAAGCAACTCCTCATTAAGCGTCTGTTGCATTCAAGGGAAATCTCTCACTTGGTGAAAGCTACGATTTGCTTGACCAGACTAAAAGTTAGATCACAATGAGTTCCCACATGTTCTGCCTTGTGATGTAACACATTTTTCTCTCTCTAGTCCTGCTTAATGAATAGGCAATGAATTGATTGATCATTGATAACATGCAAGGGGCCAGTAAACTACAGTTGCAATATTGAGCACTGATTGTGAGTTGTGGGGAAGAATCTGGCTAGGGTTCCAGGCCTAAAATGATCAATTAAAGGGCTTAGGATATGTGCCATGAAAGTCTAACTCCCTCTTTCAGCAAAGGCTTTTAATGCTTGTTAGTGCTTGTCTTTCAGCAGTTTGTTCTAATTGATCAAAGAGATGCTGGAAGGGGGAGGGGACAGAATGGTCAATGCAAAAGACATTATTAAATGGCATGTTAACACAAGTTTGATGGGTCCTCCACGCATCAATATTTAGTCAAAACGATTTCTCAGCTTTGTCTCTGTAATTGCGTGGAGCCTGCACCAAATCTCTGCTATTAGGCCCAAACAATTCAGAAACTTAATATAGATGTGCACTCTAAGCAAATGTTTGTACTCCCTCACTTGCATTTGCCAAGTGTCCTTGGTGATGCTAAGGAATATGGGACAACACTATCAAAGTACTGTAGCTAGAAACTTCACAAAATACAAATACACTTGAGGAAGCTATGAAAGTACAAAATGCAAGAAAAAATAGATCCTTACACTTGGGTATTTTGATCAGGATTGTTAGTTCAATACAATTGCCAATCATTATTTGCAAACCCACAAGTCTCAGGTCAAGTGACTTCTCGCAAGTTCTCGCAAGAGCGCAATTTGAATAGTCTCTGTGAGACACTCTGGCAATGAGTAATGATGCACGTTACTTTTGCCACTTGTATCGTGGGGAGCCAATCACATTGTTGTACTGTATCTGATATAGGCGGGCCAGAGGCGAGCTAAACAGATGACAGTCGTAGTGTTATCCAATTGCGTCGAAGTCCGGAATCAGGCAGTAAACATTGGTCGTATTGTGTTATCCAATTGTGTGTAGTGAGATTTTCAAATGCACGCTTGGTACCGCCCTTCGAGTTGGGCCATTACATTATTTGTGGTCAGACCCTTAATCTTTCTAGACTACCATGGTCTGGAATCTCCAGACTAGGGACATACCAATGGTGAAAAGAGTAAGGCCAGTCAAATTCCTTCAGTTTATGATGGCGGACCCTGTAAATCACAATGGTTGCACTCAGTTACTGCCAGTCTGGTAGCATGCAAAACCATTTAATGGATCTCTCTCTGATGACTGAAATTAGCAAATTCAAATGCATTGATTTATTCCTCTGTCCCAGCAGCCTATCTGTTGACAGTGAGCCATGGATCCGTCATGAATGTTTCATTTGTAAAATTGGCAGGAGACTGTCACTTTGAACTGTGTGGGCTGCATTGATCAAAGAACCATGTCATGGGTTGGAAGGACTATTGTATACTGTATGCATATTCCAGAATGGCGGGCCATGCTCCCAGCAAATAAAACATTGAAGCAAACATTCCAAGAACTGTTTTATGGAATGTGTCATTTAATGAAAGCTCAGCCAGACATTTTGTATGATCAAATCAGACCAGACAACTCAATTCTACAAGGATAGGTTCATACAGTATATTATAAATCAGTGAACCTACACATGTTTCATCTTCCAAAAAGTAAACAAAGATATTCAGATTTTAGTAGCAGTGTCAAACATGGGATGGAATTTCCCTTTTAGGTTAAGTTTTCAGCTGTCACAACTTTACTGTGTTTTAATCAAAAAGCACAGTTCCAATTGAAAAGACAAAACTAATCCCTGTACACATTGTTTTGCCTTGACCAGGTTGTATTTTCATATGCTTGAACATATTTTCTAATACTCTCTTCCACTTAATTGTATTTGGCAAACATATATTTGAATCAATTAACAAACTTGTCCCACTTGGTCTGGAAATATTGCCTCTCTAACCAGCACTGACACTCTACCTTCTCTTCCACTTCTCCTGAAGGCATAGTGACCATCTTATTAGTATACCTGACGTAAAACATCTAGTATTAGCCGGCATTTCAAATGAAAGGAGGAAGTCTCCACTGACTCTTGGAAACTCTACAGCACCGTTTCCCCTTTTTACCAGCAATAAAATGTTGTGTGTGATTCTCTAATGTGCAGCGACAAATTATGAGAAGCAAGCTTGGCTGTTAATAAACCTCATTATAAAATTCAACTGTACATTTATGGAGGACAGCTGAAGAGTGTCTGCAGAAATGGAAGTTGAATATTTGAGTTTTTCTTCCATGTTACATGACTGCTGGGAAATTAATAGTTTGTTCTACTTGAATTGGAAACGTTTACCCCTTCAATCTCATTTTAAATACATTCATTTGAATCTCATGTGGTGCAAGGGTGAAGGTATGGGAGTAACGTGATGGGAGACTAAATTGGATTCCAAGGTCGTTTGGACATTTGAGAGATACCGTTGGACAGCTCCACTCACTTTGGTCTTTTTGAGTCTCTAATGTCATTAATTCATGAAATAGAGGCAGGATTTCTGTGAAGCAGTCATAGTAATACTAAACATGCTAATCTAGAAAGGACACAGCCTTCTGCTTATCCACATAAGGACAATTCAGTGGGTGAAAGTTGTGTATTTGTTCTTTTTTGCTCTTTTGTATTCCCAAACAGATAATAGACAAAAAAAATACTCTTGTCATTAGCAATACAAAATAAACAGTCATTAGCAATACAAAATAATGTCTTCTCAGACTGTATTGCAGCATTTTGTAAATATAATTGACATCACTGTAGCATGCATTGCATCACTGAGAATGTGTGAATAGGGTGGTTTGAGTGACACTCTTGTCATTTGTTTTATATTTCTTCATTTTAATGGGCAACAGTCATGCACCTCTGATGTGCTCATCTGTAGTATGGCAAGAGATGTCTCCCATTTATCTCACAACAAAATAATGGCTCATGTTCTCCCTCTATAGGGCCAGATGACAAATAAGACACAACACACATGCAATATTGTGCCTCTGGAACAGACATGTGTTCCAAAGCCACAAAATGAGACTGCTTGCCTCAATACTAAGAAAAAAAGGAGATCATGTTGAATACAGAAGCAATTTCAGTTCATACACAAAACAGAAATGCAAACTGTCACCTTCCAGGCATATGCTTGATGACTGTGGAATGATGTAACACACAAGATGTGATAGAAGAGCTATTTTAAGGAAACACCATTGCCCACTATTGATGTTTTATAGAGGGTAGACTGTCATTTTAAAAAACATTGAGGGAAATCCAATAATCTGTTAAACACACCTCCACTCAGTGGTTACATTTCCCCTGTAAGTATGTAATGTTTTGTTACTAGTGCATTAATAATTTTATCAACATTGTATAATTCATTTGTTTCTAGTGTTTTCATGGCATCCTCTTAATGTATTTCAATCAACGGCGTATTTTTGGAACATTTAAGTCATTTAAAATGTCCAGTTTAATAGATAATAGGAAAGGTCATTCTCTAATGTTTTAGTTTCTCTTTTTTATTATTTAAAGGGTCATGACAGAGTGAAACAATTCTAAACAATATTAAATAATGGAATAGAGAAATGATGTTGTGTTGTGTTTAGTAAACTTTATTACTCTCATATTGTAACCCTTTTTATGTGGTGATTAGCAGTAGAACAGCTCAGTTTCTCTCTGGTATTGTAGTTCTGATTCAGACAAATTAGATGCAGAGAATTTGAATGGGTCTCTTGAATTCTCAAATCAAAATGAATCTGCACACAGCACTTAAGATTTAAAGCGCTAGTCATCCTCTGTTATATTCCTGCCCAACAGGATCTCTAATGGCCTTCTCATCAGTAAAGCTTTTAATCGTCCCGCTTATCAGAGCCTCTCCCTGTGCTGCTGCTGCTGCTTCTGCAATTCCATTTAATTTGGGTCATTGGAAATGAGATAAACTTATCCATGTCAGAGCACTTCCTAATGCATATCATTTTTCATTTTAAACACAAGTTATTATTCTTGTGCTAATGAACTTGCTGAGTGGGCCCTGTGAAAATGGAGGAGCACACTTTTTTTGTATGATTAAGAATTTACTTATTGTATTCTAAGTTCTAATTCAATTTATTTTGTGATAGTATACAGCAGATATACAGAGTTTTTTATTCCGCAGATCATAGCTTGCTGTGCTAGAGATCAGGGGCGATTCTAGACCTAGAGCTTTGCTGGGGCACAGGCCCCCAACTCCCAATACATAAAAAAAAAAAATGTGCGCGCAATGTGAAATAAATGGCTAGCCTACGGGTAGGCTACAAGCTTCAAAATCATTATTGTCACTGTCATACTGTAGGACCAGCACTCTCTCCCTCAATTGTTGTAAGAACCACTATCCATCAACATCCAAACACATAGGCATTAGTAGGCCTATACTCACTGCATGAATTTAATAGGCTTTCCTACTAACACAAGGGAAAGCTTATTTTTTAGTCAAAATTGAGATATACTTCCCTCCCAGGCAAGGGTCCTATAGTCATCCTGGCAATACTGCAGTTCTTTGTAGCTTAAATAGCCTACTAAAGCCTTCATATTGACTTTTGGTGATAATTTCCAAATGTAGCCTATAATCTACACATTTGCACATTTGCAAATGCAGCAAACTTATTTAAGTTTGCCATTAAACCACTGATCAAATCACAGCACTGGCACTTTAACATAAATGTTAATGTTACTGTTAATGTGGGCAATTATCATACCTCCCTCGTCCTCCTCATCTCTCCTCACTGTTCCTCTCCTTCTGCCTCTGTTCAGGAAGAATTTTCTGATGTCCATCTCTGAATAGTTTATCAGAAGGCTATGTTTAGTTTTACAGTAGGACAGCTTCACAAACAGTATAGGCTACTTTTAAAGGACTCTCTCTACACTATACGTAAATCATTATTAATTGTCCGCATGTGTGCATGCAGCCTACGCAGGGTGTGAGTGTGTGTGTGGAGAGAGCACAAGCTGGTAAACTGTTGCTAAATTTAGGCTACAAATACAAGCGTTGCTTAGCGTCAATTATGACACATGCTAATTATGTGGGCAACATTCTCTAACATCGATCAACTTGTCATATTTTCTGTCAAACAAGTTGTGAATTTGTTGTAACATTAAAACAGGGGACAACTTACTCTGCGCTGTCTGCGCTCAAAGTGATGTGATGAGCTCCAGCGGTTTCCACTGTACAACGAAACACTCGGAAGAATCATGTGAACGATTTTCATTGGTTGTTGCGTTCAATCTTACCCAGCTACAGAGGTGATATTTCCTGATTGGCTTTTATGGCCCCTTTCTTTTTTTCCTTGTTTGTTTTTTATTGGCTGGTAAGTGACAGGCTAGAGTCATGACTAAAGCAGGCATGAATGCGCTCATGAATGCCGTTTCCAGCGAGAGCAGTGCTAGAATTTTACTGGGGCACTGGAGACTACTAAGGCACGTGCCCCAGTGAATAAGGTCTGGTGACGCCCCTGCTAGAGATCCCAAAGTAGTATTTGTCATTATAGAAAAATATTCTCTTTCAACCAAATTAATAAATTAGATAGTACAACTTTGGAAAATTGCAATATTCCATATCTGTAACCTGGGATGCTGTTGTGCTATAGTGCTCATCCTGACATAGTCAGAGTCAGTGATTCAATGACCAAGTTCAGTACCACATTATCTGCAAAGTACACTGTGTTCTTTATTGGTCACCTAGGCCACAATTTGATATATTTTTACTGTCCCCCGTGTGGTATCATTTAAGTAGATTATTCATATACTGCTCAGGCTATAAATTAGACAACCCATTGCATACACATGATGCATGGGATAAAACAGATCTAATATTTGGAGTAAGGTTTTTTGTGACCACTGTAGTTTGAGTTGATATATTTGCTTTACACCACACTCTTGTAAGAGCAATAGTGTCATAGGTCCATGGGAAGCCTCTTCAAGCAAAATACATTGCTTGCTTAAGATCCAACTTCAGAAAGGTTGTTATGGTGAGAATAATTTCAGCAACAGAGATTCTCTTTTGTGTTAAATAAAAAAATCCAACCGTATCCTATCTTTTTAAAAGCAAGGATCTCAATAAGGCTCTCAGAAGAGTTTTACGATAAACTTGACACTACACGTTTACATAACACAACTCAGACAAAGCAACAAGATGCGTTAATGGGATATGTTGAGTGTGCTAGTCTTTTTTCATATGGTGTAAGTGCTGTTATTGTGAAGTAAAAACATCTGGAAGCAGCCACAACTCACCAGGCCATACAAGCGCACAGAGTAACACTGCAATGTGCTGAAACAATTAGTGTATAAAACACTTTGTGCTCGGATGCAACATTTACTATGAAGTACCAAACTACCTTGGGAAGCAGAGTCAGAAAAACAAACTCTTGGGTGCTTTTTTTATAGGTATTTTTTTCTCCATTGTTGGTTTCATTTGACATCCACTGAGAATGAAAAAGACCACAGTTAATACATACTGGAAGGAAAGTAACTCTCTGCCATTGTATTGAGTATCTGAGATGGTTTTTAAAATTTGAATCACCAAGGTTGAATAAATGAAGCATATAAATACATTCAAAAGATGTCATTTATAATTGTTGCTGTCCAAAGTTATTCCTTCAAAACACTTTCTCAGTCTGAGGAATGCCACACTGTGAGTGGCATTTCACATTATTCAGCTCAGCCATTAACTACAACTGATGATGACCTTTTTTCAAACCTCACCACAAGGCATAGAATAGACAGTGTCGATGTCTGCTGCTCACCAAGTGTTCTAACAAAAAAACATTAACAAAACTTCAAATTTTACCAAAGGCCTTCAGAAGAACAAGGGAAAGGATGGCTTGAGTGGAAGTGCCCTGCGAGGCATGTATCAGTGATCACAGAGGAGGGAGACGCTCGCTCCTCACTTTGATAGACTCGCGCTGGGAAGAACTGACACTGCAAGCTGCACACAAAGAACAACGGGAAGTCTCACAGAGTGACAGCTCTGCACGTCATGGTGGTAAATGTTTTAAGGAAGTGCGCTTATGACACACTAATTTCAGAGTTTACTCTGTGAGCCATTGATTAGGTGCGTTTTGAATAGCAGTTGTCTGTAACAGTAACAGACAGAGCCTCAGAGGTATGGGGGAAAAAATATTGGAGATTTTCAAAAAAAATTTGCACGGATGTTAATTAAACCGGTTTGCCAATGACAAGACTGTGACACAAAGAAAAAGGATTTTCAATCAAAGCCATTCTGCTGACTCGAGTCCTGTCAACCAATTTGCTCATCCATGCACTGACGAGCTGTCCTGGCTCTCATTTGAATGAAAATGAGAATATATTGGCCATTCCCACTTGCTTTGTGGATATGCTCTTTATATGCCTCAGTGAAATTTTTTTTGATTTGCCTCTTGAAAATCATAAATAATAGTATATGATTTAAGCAGTAGTTATTCAAGAGCCATGTTCAAATGGAGCTGTTGTTTAAACCATCATTGTTCTTGTAGATTTTCAAAACATGTCTGTTCTGTGTTGTACTTAAATATTTAGCTGTCATTGGACTGTGTTCTACAACATTATTACAATTAATATTTTGTAACACTAAAGCATCACCCAAGGAGTAATTACAAAGTAGCTAAACTCTTTGGTTCAATGATTGCTTGAAGTAGGTTAACAAACTTATTTAAGTGCATGATGTAAATTAAACTGATATATTGGTAAGCAAGATGCTGAAAAATACCAACTTGATGTCTCAAATTGACATCACTGAAAGTCTTTTTTATTGTCTAAGGGAAGATTCCACTGTAATTAGATCCCATCCTTTAATGAGCAAAGGTCTGGATGCTGATATCAAAGTGGCTAATGATCACGATTCCGAAGTAGTGAGCAACATCCAACTTCTCTCTGAACCTTGTAAACCTAGGAGTGCTAATCACACTATTGGCTAAGGTAATTGCTGCACTGCCTGATGTACCCTGCAGTGCTAATTATCCATCCAGTGCAGGAACCAGACGACATTTTAGTCGTCATGGAAATGCAAACGACCACGGAGCAGACATATTGTAACGGATTGTGGAACCTTACAGGCTGTGCTCTCCCCTCTCTTTGCAGGCAGAGGTGTAAGACCGGTTTAGGGTGCTTTGTGACATGCATGGGGCTCTCAGCTTTCAAGTGAAAAATGAATTACAATGTGAACGGTGTCTCCGGAGATCAACGAGAAATGAACCTGAATCCAGAGATACTTAGAGAAGCTGAGAGACATTTTAACAGTCTTTTTTCTCCGTGTGGAGAGAATTTACATAATTCACAACTTTGGCCCCTTTACTGTGGAATTATACATTCATACAACCTGCGATGGAATTATTCTAGTAGATAATGTTGAGCTGTTGCATCTGTAATTGCATTTTCATGTATATTCAGCACATGAAGGAGGATGTCCAGCATGTATCCACAATTGAAATACATACAAAATTAGGTGACTCAAATACATTTCATAGAGCAACTGGAATTGAAAACAACTGCTGTATTTAATGAAAACAGAATGTAGACAGAGCTTATCAAGACATAGGTATTACTCAAATTCCCTTTCATTTCTTCCTTCATGTCACCCAAAGCACAATGTTTCAAGGCTTGTAACAACTCGGTGCAAAAACCTCCAAATGGCATTAAAGCTGACAAGCTGTGAAGATGAATGAATGTCAGTAAATAACTGTTCCACACTGCGGGCCATTGTATAGATATGGTAGAAATATGCCATGGCACAATGTCTACACTTACCAAATGAACCAAAGCAATATTCTAACATTATGTATAGTGTCTTCTAAAAGTTTGCGTTTCTTTTTTAAAAGAGGGACTTGATCCAAAAGTATACAAATCAGTATATTTGTATGGACTTGAGCCAGCCATACTTCCCACAGTTTCATAAATCTAGGTTTTTGGCAGCAACTCACACTAAACATTTGTAATCTGTGTTGTGGACAGTGAAAGCCTGTGATGTGTTCCCAGACAGACTGGACGTATGGAATTACCTCAACCTGTGTGCTCACATTGTGCAAGACAACACAAGTGCTCTGTACTGTGCTGTCAAGAGCCTTAAGCTAAAACCACGTTCAATTCAAAACAAACTTATGCTCATGTCCAGGGGAGGCCTATCAGAATGTAGACAATATGTCTATGGTTATATGGTTGCATTTGTGTGTTTTGTAGCTAGACACATTTGGTGAGCTAAGCTGTTTAGCTTTGTGGTTGCATCAGCTTATAAATCAAAAGGTCTGACAAGACACAAATTTATTTGATTTAGTGACAGTTCAATTAGAGATTGTTTAGGCAGTGAACAATTGCAACCACACCACACCACACCATACACCGCATATCAAACAACAGGTTATATTTGACATCTCTCTCTCTCTCTTTCTCCAAATAGTGTATGAGAGTTCAAAATAATTTATATGAATTTATATTTGATTTATATGTGGTATTGTATTCTGTGTGTGTACTTTTCAACATGAGGATGCACATTGGCAGCATCAAGGCCCTGTCAGATGGTTTATCAGAGACAACATCAGTGTAAACCTCATGTAAACGCAAACATCAAGGACAACAGCATTATAAATCAGTATTTAACAATGTCAGTGAATGGGGCTTATCTAATGGAGAATGGTAAACTACTGCACACCCTGGGAGCAGCCATGTAAGACAGATGCAAACACACTTGTCCTTCAAACAGGTCTGCTTTGAAGACCTAAGAGGTCTGGGAATGAGGCAGAGATGGAAGAGGTCAGATATATAATGTGGTGCCACACCATGCAAGGCTTTAACCACAAACAATAATATATTTGACTCGATACTCAATTGCGCTAGAAGCTGGGAGCATTGTGCCAACAGGGAACAGTTTGTCCAAATTGTCCTGGCTGCAGTATTTTGAAGAAGCCATAGGCAGGATTAGTCTTACTTAGTATTCCATGTGTCAACCATATTGGCATTGGAAAATATTTCTTGTTGATTTCGCTCCTGTGTATTTGTTCATGTATGAATAAAGCTGATGATCTGTGAAAGAAATACAATCTAGCTATTAGTCTCACATTTTAGGACCTTTAGCATTTGGGTTTTCAACATTCAGGAGATAGGATGGAATAGTAAACTTGAGTAGACAACTATTTCTCAGGCCTGTAATGAATCATTCATTCTTAACATTAAGAATGTCCAGTACTGAAAGCCCCAAGACTGTTGATACCTATCACACACCTGAGCAAAGAAAAAAACAAAAACAAATATTGGTTGTCAAAATTATTTGTTTGTTTGTCATTTGTTTCTCTGAAGTTATGGCATCATTTTCACCGTCCTGCAACAATTTCACTTTGAGCAATTATCTCCTTGAGGAAACTCAATAAGGATTTAGAATAATGAGGCCACACAAGCTCTGAAGTTGGAAATGGAGCTCCAAGCCCCCTAATACGTTTCACATTCATCTGACTGACTGGACTGTCTGAATTTAGATACCATTAACCAGGTGAACTAAGATGTGTGGCACATGGAAGCTAATGAGCTAACAGCTACATACACTCTATGAACTGTATGAGCTAATGAGCTGACATCTCAGTGTACCGTGGCAGTATACACTGAAATATTAGCTTCATTTAGCTCCCTTGCAGTGTCACTACAGAAGCCACTACAGTAAGCTCTCCTCTCTACAATAGACCCACATTCTGCAAATACAATCACTTGAGGATTTCTAGTATTACAATATTATTATACAGTATCTGCATACTGCACAAAATAATCATACTTATATTAAAAATCAACATTTGTTTTTATTGATATTAGACTATGATTTATTCATTCAGAGAATACTTTTAGCTTAGCTTCTGTAGGCAAAATACTGTTTTGCCCAGTAGGCTACCTGACAATGGAATTCATGACCTTGCGTGTTTTGTGGCTTGTGCCAGGGATGCCCTGCAAACTCTTTTGGGGACATTGTTTACCCATTTTAAATCATACCTGCTGTTTGGGGGCCACACATTACACGTTGTATGCATATTTATAGGATGTATATATGTGACCCTGCAAGGTGAAACCAGTCGTTTTGGTAAAATTTACAAAATTAAGTTAATGTGCTCACATGAACGGCCATTGACTAAGCTTTCCAATGATATGTATATCGAGGGTATTGCAAAAAAAGTATCACTAAGATAACCGCATCCAAAGTTGGCATGGTTCTCCTGTCACGATACGCCAGAAGAGGAGAAAATCACATTTTTAAGTAAATTGTCACATGCGATAGTGTGAGGACACAGCTATTATTAGCCTTACCGTAGCGTGACTTTGAAGCGGATGACTGACTATGGCCAGTTTTATCAACCGAGTGAGTGTCTTTTTCTACCCCCTAGTTGATACCAGAGACGGTCATAAGGTGTCACTATAGAATATAATTAATGTATTTCGGGGGAAGTAAGGGGAGAAGAAATTCTATGTACACAGGTTGTGTAGGCTATAGGCCCACTTTTAAAATGTGCTACTGCTACGTCAATGGAAAACTTCTCCTGGTCCGTAAAATGACGCCAGGATATTTCTAAAAGCTCGTGCTTTTGACCGTTCGTGCCCTGAAAGGCAAGTCTTTCACATTCATATTCGGTTACATCTGCCAAGAACAATAGAGAGCTTGCACATAAGCCTATCTCATGTAAAAATGGCGGCGTGAATTAGGCTAATTGAGTAACGATTTTAGCTCTACCGTAAAACCTTACAGCAGCATGGACAATTCGAATGACTGCTAATGTGTTTAATCTTCACCTAAATAAAGTCAGGGTTTAACAGTCAAATTGTATGTTTATCCGTGAAATTTGTTCACAATATGAAAGTGTAGATTGTAAACTGTCGAATTATGCAAAAACGTGAAATTCGACATTTTAAGCCGTACGTTGGTTTATCGTGGATTTTCTCAAAATAGCACTGTGCGCAAGACGACTGGTTTCGCCTTGCAGGGTCACATATGGTGATGACTGCATATATTCAGAGGCGGACAGAGTACACAGCTTCATTACTTGAGTAAAAGTACAGATACCCTTTGCTAAATTTTCCTCAAGTACAAGTAAAAGTATAATAGTCAGATGTCTACTTAAGTAAAAGTACTGAAGTACTTGTTTTTAAAAGTACTTGAGTATCAAGAGTACAAGAGTACATTTTCTAAATATTGCATTACTACTGCCACAGTTCTCACATTTATGTACAGAAACGTCCTACATGGAGTTATGAAAAATGTTAATGTTAATACCTTGGAGAATGTAAAAGGAATTGAAAGTAAAATCAAGTAATTTCCATCTTTTTACCATGTTGCCAGGGATGGGCAGTATTTCTAATACATGTATTTAAAATACGTATTACAAATACAAAATACTATTTTGTAATTGAAACACTTGAAGCGAAAACTATCAACAACTTGTCCAGCAAATTGAAATTGTCTGGCGAGGTGGGGCCACGGGTTGGCACATTCCCAGGATGGACCTGCTGCGTCTTCATCCATTGTTTCGTCTCTTATCTAAATCTGACCATGGAGTTGACTTTGGCGGAAAGCTGAAGGTGATTGCTGATAGGCTGTCCCAATCAGTGGCGCCTACACAATCCAATCACGTTTGAGAGGGAAACAACAAATTGAGGGTTTTCGAGATTTTTCTTTTTTCCTTTTTTTTTTTTTTAGAAGAACTAACGGGTACTCATGGTTATGGATGTAGTGGAGTAAAGAGTACAATATTTGCCTCTCAAATAGTAAAGTCATGAGTACACCCCAAAAATGATACTTGAGTAAAGTACAGATCCCTCAAAATTGTACTCAAGTACTGTACTCAAGTAAATGTACTCCGTTACTGTCCGGCTCTGCATATATTCTGCCTCTATCCATGTTTCATCTCATTGTTCTGCTTCAGGGCTCCACTGGTGCTGCAGTGTGTCTGTGTGCATCCACTCGCTAAGCTCATTTCTTGTAATTATCCATCTCTGTCTGGACAGCTTTGACACTGTTTATAGCTAGTGACTCCCTGTGGCATACCAGGGACTGTTTATAGCAGGACAAAATGTGTCACCCTGCCTGAATGTCTACAGCACATATGCAAGCTGATATGAGTCAGTTTAAATACAGGTTTTTTGACATTTTGCTGTTCTATTGTTACAGCACAATGCTGCTATGCTAGGATGTAAGTGCAACTCTATCTGGTCATTCAGAGTAAATAATAGTTTGAAACTCCATTTACAGTTCGAGGTGCTGTTGACTGTTTCATCAGGCTCAAACATGGCTATCTTGCTTATTCAGACCAATGCCAGCATACGTACCAACACATCATTTATTCTCATGTCCTGGATATTTATGTTTTTGGTTGTGTAGATTGTGCTCTGTGTGCATAATAAGGTTTGTTACACTCATGCTCATGTTCATGTTTATAATTCTTAGCAGACTGTAAGATCGCCAAATCGCTTCGGCGGAGAACACCTAGATTTGAGGAAAAAGCTGCAGGAGAATGAAACACGTCGGGCTATCCTCACTTGAAAGAGAGAACAGGCCCACAGCGCCTCTCACGTGGAATGAGAAGTACGTTGGGCCGTTCTCCTCTTGATCACGTGTAAACAATAGACAGGCTGGTGAAGAGTTACCTGGTTAATGTTATTGTTACAAACTCGATTAATCTGACTCCATTTAATTAATAACTTGTATCTCAAATCAATTACCAAGTAACTAGTTTATCAGCTATGGTAGAGCATGGCATACTACGAGAATTGAAGTATATGATTGGTAGGCAAATTAACAATTTATTTGGCACTAAGCCTTAAAGGGACACCAGGCAAGCCTGTGTACTTTTTATCTACGAACGTCGATAAACGACGTGTCGATGCGAGCCCTCGCTTGGTCTGAAGCTCTTTTCCTTTTCTTTGCATCTTCCGTCAAGGGTTTTCGCTGCTTCTTCGCCGGCTCTGCTATTATACACACGTTTGCAACAATCACTAGCCGGGTTTCGTTAGCCTGCCTCTGTGCTGGGGATGCAGGAAGTAAATTGATCCTGCTTCTCACGATGTCTGAGACTTTGTGAGACTGAAGGTCGCGGGTAGGATGCACCGAACTTGCAAGCAAGATATTCTTCCTACAGACTGTAGGGACGGGCAGAGTCTTCATTCATCCTGTAATGAATCATTTAACTATATACCGACTTACGAAGATGATTAATTAACATGAAAACATTGCCTGGTGTCCCTTTAAAAGGTAAATGTAACCAATATCACTTCAGTTAAATGTAAAAGTAAACTCACAAAGTCTACTGTAACAAAGTAAAGTAACAAAGTAGCAAACAAAGGAACAAAGGAAGCTTATCAAAACACACACTTAAGCTTAACAAAATAACAAGCTAAGAACAGATACACCAGATGAAACAGTATACCAAATCATGAGACTACAAACCCATATTAAAGGAACACGCCACCCAATGTCAGTAGTAATATATGTTCTTACCTTAACTTTCACGAGTTGAGTCATACCTCTCCCGTGTGGGTACGTTCACTCAAACGCTCTGGTGCGCGGTGCGAATGTGTTAGCATGTTGCTATGCTAGCGGGCTCAGACGTAGCCAGACGTAGAAGTAATCAAAAACATCCACGTTTTCCCGACTTAAATACAGTTACACGAGTAGTTGATTAAAATGTCTACGGTCAAACAACATGAAACGTGGCGATTTCCAAGCGAATAAACAGGAGAACTACAATGTTTGGCGCAATAGCACTTGGAAGTAGGGATGGGTCGTTCGACACACAGTCCCGACACACGTCCCGAGCTTGCGAAACACTAGTGCTTTGAAACACAGCTTCGGAGCCTATTTTGAAATGAGGTTGTCACTTGACCTATTGAAACGAAGCTTCGTTCCCTCACTGACACGTCATGCAGGTCTCAAAACACAGCACAGACTCACCCAAATAGGTAAACTGTTAATGCATTAAATAATTATATACATAATGTCTAACATGTGTATCCCCCATCTTCATGCTCGGGCCAGTATATATCAGGCTCTTGCGGGCACATCTGTTCCACATGAATGTAACTTTAGCCAGTATGCTAGGCTATATGTAGCCTACATTAGTAGCCTAAACAACGTCAAGAATAGTGCCTATGAAGGAGCTTTTAGCTCGGTTGACTGCACGCTCAACTCCCGATCCGGGATAGTAGCCTACTGTTCGCCGGTTCAAGTCCGACGGGTGCAGGCAGATACTAAAGTTCATATTTTTAAACTTACATTTTCCAAAGCTGGTGATGTCTTCAGTAAAAAGAGATGATTAAGCGCCAGCACAGCAGAATAAATCATATTCTGAAATAAAAACATTTGTATTTAAGTATTCATGCATTTCTGCAAATTCATGCATGTCTGTAATGTTGGTGTAGGGATTTTTATTGACCACCAGATGGCGTTGTGGAGTAGTGTGTCAAAAGCTTCGAAGCATCAAACCAATGTGGTGGATTTCTATGACTTAAAGGATGCATGTATGGTTTTTTATAAACTTTGATATTACTGCAATTATTATGAGACTTCAAGGCCTGTACACATCTTAAGCAGACTAGGCCAGGTGTCAAAGAGTGGGGTGAATGAGTGCACAGTGACACTGGGCCTAGACGGTCAAGAGCGAGAGGATGAGGTAATGGAAACTGGAAAAAAACAGAATCAGACAGTTTTGCATATAATTTTTATACATGATATGACAAAGGGTCCCACCAATATCCGTAACCTTGGTGGATGCTGATAGGCCAACAGGTGTCTTTCGAGGGAGGCGAGAAGGCCCAACTTCAAGGTTAAGGAGTATAAAAGATAGGCCGCAGCCATTTTGATTTCAGATCTCATCGGGGGCCGCCATCTGATAACATCTCACCTCACCCTATTGTTTGACACCTGGTCTGAACATTGTTTAGACTGGATTATCACTGCAATACGGTGAATAAAGATTCAGCAGTCTTCAGAGATCTCCTGTCTGTTCTGTTTCCTTCGGACGCCTTGTCCCAGAGTGCTAATTAGTAATAGTCAAGTGATAAATTGCTAGTGGATTCGAAAGTGGACTAGTTTTTCCACGACACCAGTTTGGCTGTAGAAGCACCACTGTTTCAAAAGCCTCGCTCGGCACATCCCTACTTGGGAGTACTTCGACCTAGTGTAGTAATATTAATTAACACCTAATTGTAGATCCTATCCACCACAGAGTATAGAATCCATGCTTCGACCCCTCAGCCTCCCCCTCCCCTCTGAGCGAGAGAGAGGCACACACACACTAGAGATGCGCTGATGGGCTATTATTTCAACCATAACTGCATAGCAAAACGTATCATCCATCCGCCATCCATCAGCACCAAAGTTTTTTGACCAATTTTCAAAACAGCACCGGCCCACCATCCGTTGGTTGTTTTAATGTATGGGTGATTTGCAGCGCTGCTGACGTGAGGCTAGAAAGCTCTTGTCTGTTCTAGAAAGACTGATCCAATGCAGCAAATATATTAAAAGGCTAAAGTACATTGACTATGTTGTAGCCTATCCCCATCAGCAGCAAACTCAGTCTCTGTCTCGCAAAACAGTCTCCAAATAAAACGCACATCGGCATGTTGCCTATTCTGCCAGCTTGTGCAAAAATATCATCCAAAATGCTTGATTGCATTGCATTCTCCACATTTTTAGCTAAATTTTCATGTACCACATCAGCATTTTTGTTTAGTGAATCTTTTGTAAATTGCTTTACAATAGCGTCGGGCCCTGTCAGCAGCCTTCGGCTTGCCTCTTGCCACTATTCACTCCTTGTCTTCCGATGTCATTTCTGAATCATCTACAGATGTTTACACACATTCACCTCCCTAAACAGAACCAACTTCACGTTGACTTCAATCTGTGTTATATCCTAGATGGCTGGGTTATTTTGTTTCGATATTAACACATAGTAATTGTAGCCTACCATTCAGGGAATAGGCATTTAAAAGAGAGACAGAGAGTGATATGACTCAGAAATGACATCGGGCGATGGCAGTGCGAGATGTTCAGAACGTAAGAGTTAAAACTTCTACAAACTCAATAACATCCAGCGGAAAAAGAAGGTAAGAAAAGTATAGTCGGAAAACTTAGATGTGTAAGGCAAGCAAGCAAGTTTGGCGGTTGTTACTAAAAATGTGAACATGCGTTGCACTGTCGTGCGGTGGACTTTCAGAATGAATGGAGTCAGCGTTTCTTTAATATCGAGGCGTTTGTCCGATCGGCCTGCTGGTATAAAATTAATTGGCGCTGTCTGTCTGAAAAGACGCCTCTCTCTTCCGCAGTCAAAATGAATGGGAGTCTTCAGAACAGGCTTGTCATAGTGTCACCCTGACATGACAGTGCGTAAAGTAGCCTATAATGTGAATGACTTGTTATTTTATCAAGGATTTCTTTCTTTTTGCAAAAAAATAAAGTGCATTAGGCTAATTAGTAGGCCAGAAGCATGTTGAAATTATGTGGCAAATTGCGTTTTTTATTACAATGATAAAATTGTAAAAGGACGTGACCGAAGCTGAGGCAAGCCAGGCAATAGGCCTATAGGCCCGACGGTAATTGTAAAGCAATTTACAAAAGATTCACTGAATAAAAATGCTGATGTGGAACATGAAAATTTAGCTAAAAATGTGGAGAATGCAATGCAATCAAGCATTTTGGATGATATTTTTGCACAAGCTGGCAGAATAGGCAACATGCCGATGTGCGTTTTATTTGGAGACTGTTTTGCGAGACAGAGACTGAATTTGCTGCTGATATTCTGGGGATAGGCTACAACAGCCAATGTAGGACTTTAGCCTTTTAATATATTTGCTGCATTGGATCAGTCTTTCTAGAACAGACAAGAGCTTTCTAGCCTCACGTCAGCAGCGCTGCATCACCCATACATTAAAACAACCAGCGGATGGTGGGCCGGTGCTGTTTTGAAAATTGGTCAAAAAACTTTGGTGCGGATGGATGGCGGATGGATGATAAGTTTTGCTATGCAGTTATGGTTGAAATATTAGCCCATCAGTGCATCTCTAGTGTGTGTATGTGCCTCTCTCTCACTCAGAGGGGAGGGGGAGGCTGAGGGGTCAATCAAGCATGGATTCTATACTCTGTGGTGGATAGGATCTACAATTACAGTAGGTGTTAATTAATATTACTACGCTAGGTGAAGTACTCCCAAGTGCTATTGCGCCAAACATTGTAGTTCTCCTGTTTATTCGCTTGGAAAATCGCCACGTTTCATGTTGTTTGACCGTAGACATTTTAATCAACTAGTGTAACTGTATTTAAGTCGGGAAAACATGGATGTTTTTGATTACTTCTACGTCTGGCTACGTCTGAGCCCGCTAGCATAGCAACATGCTAACACATTCAAGGCCACAAGACCAGAGCGTTTGAGTGCACGTACCGACATGGGAGAGGTATGACTCAACTCGTGAAAGTTAAGGTAAGAACATATCTTACTACTGACATTGGGTGGCGTATTCCTTTAAAGGATAGAATGAAATAGAGGGAGAAAGAGAGTAAGAGAGTGTGAGAGAGAAGGAGCAGAGCCTGGCCAGTCAAAGAAAGAGGCAGAAGAGAAGAGCCCAAGACACCAGAGCCAAGATGAAAAGAAGAGGAGCCCGAGCTGAGAATATTCTCATTTATCAATTACTTGGGCCACCCCCGACTCATCAGGGCCTCTGTTATCTGAAAGGGATGGGTGCGGCCCAGGTGTATATTATACCTTTAGACTATAGTGTAGTTATTAGTCATCTATGCACAGATACATTGAATTGTACTGAAACCATTACAAGACTGTTGTCCACATTACAAGTATTAATTCAAGACCAAACATGAATGTATTATTCTCACAACACACATTTACAGAGATTGACAGTGATTTCAGAGGTAACCAATACTGTATGATAATTAGTTTGGCCTGGCACCCTGTGGAGTTAGGAATGTAACCCTTTGTGGGGGTGTTGGGAATCTTGACCATGACCACCTAAGACAACAGAGATTGAACACAGGTACCCACACAGATGCAAATTGACTACAAAAGGCAATCTTTAGAAATGCAACAAATTTGGCCAAAAGGCTGGTCCTTACAAGATGCTTTGGCTAAAGTGACTTACAATGGCATACAAATCATTAGATTAACATTAAAGTAAAGTCATACGCCCTGAATAAAAAAGATGGAACAGATTCCAGAACTATTTCTAGAATGAAGAGCATTATCAACTAGACTGCATTTCCGGCGGGAACTGCGAAAGTGTGCTTGCCCTGGTCTGGTCACCAATGTGAGCAGACAGTGGCATACGCTATACTGAACCTGGCTTGATCCAGGCATTCTAACAGTGCCTTTCAGTGTTGGAGCAGTGGCAATATCTCAAAGGCTCTAGGAGAGGGCTATTCAACTATTGGTTTGCGGGTTGAATGCGGTTCGTTGCCTTCAAATTTAATTGTTGAGATAGTTAACTCAACAATTCAGAAAAAACAGGATGTGCCAAGTCATTAATTCAGACAAACAGGGTGCATTTTTATTTTATTTGTCATGAATGCAATACGCTTCCGTACAAGGCAACATCAAATAAACGAAATGATTCTTTTCAAGGTATTAACCCTTTACCCGCCAAAGTCGCAAAATTGCGACAAACAACGTCACTGATTAAAACAGACGACAGATCCATGTACGGTGACAAATCTCATTTGTACTCTCCACCACTAGTTGGCAGACACCCAGAGCTTCGATTCAAGCCCAACCTTTTTTTTTCAAAATGTTGAGGAAGCACGAGAGAAACACGCGAGAAACACACGAAGAAGGCGTGCATTTCCTCCATAACGCGGAAGCGATGCGGGCCATAGTTTTGCACAAATTGAAGCAGAAATACACCGAATGTTGAAAAAAAAATTCACGTGTGATGAAGTATCGGGTCTTTTATACATCTGTTCTGATTCTAAAGGATAAAATCTGCATTTTGGAGGAAACGATCGATCGTCTTTTGGCAGTGATAGTCGGAGCGTCTGTGAATGGAGGTGCGTCTTGGCGTCTTTGCGACAGTGTTCACTACCAGTGTTCACTGACAGTGAACACTGGTAGTTCACATACCATGCTTATTTCGACCCTCTGCCCAACATAGCTGTAGGTGCCAGTGGTAATAGTGATGATAGTGTCCGTAATGGACGTGGTATTACACGCGATTACACACGAGAAACACATAAGAAGACGTGCATTTCTTCCATAACGCGGAAGCAATGCAGACCATAGTTTCGCACAAATTGAAGCAGAAATACACCAAATGTTGAAGAAAAAGTTCACATGTGATGAAGTCTTGGGTCTGTTATTTACCTAGTCTGATTCTGAAGGAGAATATCTGCCTTTTGGAGAATATGAGCGATCGTCTAGTCACGTTACGTTTGTGAATGGAGGTGCGTCTTTGCGACAGTGTTCACTAAGCATGCCATGCTTATGTCGACCCTCTGCCCAACGTAGCTGAAGGTGCCAGTGGTAAAGGTGATGATAGTGTCCGTAATGGACGTAGTAAAGACAGCAGGGGTAGTAAAAATAGGGCTCTGAAGAACTACAAAGTCACCCGCGATAGGAACTGATTTGACCAGGCTACTTTATTGTATAGTAGAATAAGGTGTGTGGTTATAGTAATAGTTTACTATTGTTGGTTTACATGTGGCTGCTTTCCTGTTCAGGTGTTATGTGTTGGTGAAATGACAAAAAAGTAAGCAAAACTGCTCAAATATATGTTTAACATCCAGTATTTACTGAAATGTGCATAATTCTAGGTGGTTGTCATCCAGTGACGTCATAATATGCAAATTAGATGTGTAAATTTACACCCTTCATAAACTTTTGTTCATACTCAATGATTTTCACATTTACAGTAGGACTTTCTCTCTGACCACTTTCAAGCCATGGCCTTTTGAAATGTTGATGTAAAAATCGAATGATGTTTTTTTTAAAACCTGGCGCCTAAAGGGTTAAAAGTGTACGTGTGATTAAGAATGAATGTGTGTGGTTTGCAATTAGAACAAACAAGAAATAACATTTCAATAATTTCCCATGATAAATTACATAATATTTGCACCTTCCTTAGCCTACTTGTAAAGCTCACACCGTATTTAGTGAAATGTAATACAACGTTGCCACCTAGCGTTCAGATGAATTTAACATTAACGTGACATTTCCTGCTTATTCTTTCGTCAACTCCATGCTTTTAGGAAAACAATCTTTTTATCATAGTTCCCTCTTCAATGAGCGATTACCAGCTCGTTTTTGTAACAGAGATAGCTGTTTATTGTCCCTAGGTTTACAGAAACACCTATTCATATTAATACGTATGGAGTGCTTCCGACCACCACTCATTACATGGCCCAGAATGCCTTGCATGTCTTTACAACAAAACAACACAGTAAAACCTAATTGCCCGTAAACATATGAATTTGCATTTTTAATAATACTCTCCCATCATGATATTTAACAATAATGAAAAAATAAATTTAAATACCGTCAATGTGAAAATAACTGTGCTACATCAACAATAAATAGCTAATGTTCTCCTTGCCATTTCAGTTTGTAAGTCCATACTATCCCATGGCTGAGCAAGGATTTCATGATTGGGCAAGGCTGCCCAGAGACATTGTGCATACTTGGAAGGCATTGTGATAGAAGTGCAACTGCAAAGTTGAAAGGTGATAGTTACCAAATACCTGAGGGTGGTTTGCCAAATGCTGGAAACTTTTGGAATATTTTTTTTTTTTTTTTAGCTTATGCACTTCCTGTTTCGGAGCTTCGCCGCCGATTTCGTTTGGCTGTGACGGGCAAACGCTTCTGAAAATCAAAAATCCTTTCTGTAAATTTTGTGAGGCTTGGTCCAAGGATCATATACGTCAAGTTTTGTGAAGTTCGGACCAAATTTGTGACCTGTGAAACTTTAGTTTCGCTTTCTATTCAATCCAATATGGCGGAAGAATGACAAGGGTCAGTGACATCATTTTCAATTTCCACACTACACCGGTTCCGGCCGGACGTTCCAGAGTTGGACCGGTAGCGATATCTCAAAAGGTCTAGGAGCAGGAGCTGGCCAAAAATCAGGCTTACAGGAATAATAAGAAAACTTAAGAAGAACAATAAGTGTGCTGCTTTCAGCAAGCACACTTAATAAGTGTGCTGCTTTGCAAGCACACTTAATAAGTAAATAAATAATGAATCACAGTAATCACCAACGAGGAATCACAAAAGAAAAAAGTCTTGACTGTGAGCTTTTGGTGCTGATCGAAGGCCAGCATAACAGACACTCATCAGAGGACCACAGTGGACAAGAGGGGACCTAGAGATGGATCATGGAATTAAGATAGTAGTAATTGTCCTATAGGCCAGAGTGCCGGATTTGAATTGTATTCTGGCTGCTATAGGAAGCCAATGAAGAGTAACCAACAAATACTTGGCAACCCATTAATTCAGGGGTTTTCAACTGATTGTGAACCAGGGACCATTATTCTGACTAATTACGTAACGCCAGGACCACCACTGAATAAAAATAATGCAACTACATTACTGAATCCATAGTCAGGGACCACCAGCAATGTCCTCACGGGTCACATTTGGCCGTGGACCATTGGGACTGCTGGGCCCTTGGGACTTATTTTCCCTGTAATGATGAGTGTTGTCTGGCAACATGAATACAAGGAAACATACCTGTGAGATGCACAATGGCTTATGCACTCAAAACAACACCAAGGCACACAGGATGTTGATGGACCAGCTCTAAGCAAACAGATGTTTACTGCAAAGGCTGTCACATAGCAGCCTTCTGACAACTCTTAAAGCGACACCAAAGAACTTTTCCTCTGTCACACGCACCATTGTTTATCCAGCACCGGCTTTGCAAATAACAATGTCCACAGACAAGGTAGAACATGTTGCATGATTTTATGAAAGTATGACATCAGATGCAAGTCAAATATTAGTTTCTTATGTCACATTCCATCGAACTACAGATCCGCTACCCGATCCGGCAAACTTACATAGTGCGGTTATAGCCGATAGAGGGCTGCGAAGCGAATGCAGAAAGTGGAAACATTATTTTATGGTACAAAAAACTCTTTGGTGTTGCTTTAATATTAGGTACACTTGACTGTTTTTTCTCACTTCTTAATGAGTAAGCTAACAAGGTAGGTGTCACAGTTACCTAAGCTTTGCTTTGTAGCAAGGTACTTTTAATTGTGCAGCATGGAACAACCATGAAATATAAGCCTTATCCAACCCTTGCCTGCCATCTCAAGACTAATCATTGTATTCAGGTGTACATTGCATATGGTGTGTTTTGGTGAAAATATTAATACGTTTTCAGGAAAAAAAGAAAAACTGTGATAAGATCTATTTGGAGCCGTCTGGTGAGTTATGGAGTTGAATGCATCAATCAAGAATTATGGCCTCTGGCTGTGGCTTTGCTTGTGAATAATTTAAAAGTTAGCCTGGCTAATTACTGCTGCTTGGCAGTAGAAAAATGAAACAAACACTTTGTGTTTGCCCAAACCTGGACGTTGGTTGGAATGTTACTTTACGACAAGGACACACAGTGACAGTAATGAACCAGGATTCACACTTCTTCCTTTACAAGAGTTCAGCCAAGAGTGTATTAAATTGGCAATGCTAAGCAGGGCTGTAGTGGCTAAACGCAAGTAAACACAGTTTATCCACCTCTGAAATTTCAGAAATAGAGTTTATCCACCTCTTATTAGAGTTTATTCACCTCTCAAAAAAGTTTATTCACCAATTGCAACTTTTAGCATTCAAAAATCACACTGTATTATCCACATTCACACTATGTACACTTATCAACACTAGGAACCATTTGATACCACTGGTATTGTTATAAACATTGGACAATAACCTCCACCATCATCAAATGTGTTCTGAATGCCTTTTTAAAAAATCTGATACCACATGGCACAGTCCACCTTACCGTGATCACAGAATTCATAGTTTATGCACCTCTTATTTTACCACTACACCCCTGATGATAAGTCAAACATTTAAAGCAACACTATGCAACAATGTGCTACTTATGAGGTATGATTGTATAGTCAACTGGTTTTGACACTTCAAATTATTTCAGTGGTAAATGGTCATTCGAACATAGAATTTGTGTGTCATTATACATTAGCCCTGAAAATGTAAGAACACCCTTCACTGTTGCTGGCAGCTACATGCATAGCCAAAAGACGCCAGTTAGAATTGTAGCTAGTGGTGGGTGACATTTGCAAGGTTTCTGCAAACCATTTAGGTTTAGGTAGCTTTTAGACGAAAATTCCTTGCTGCTTTCATTGTATTGGTAGTTAACACGGAACAATGGCATTACAAAGATACTTTTTAGAACCAGGAGAACCTATTCAATTAATTCAATGCTAGAAATACTCTGATTTTGTGTAAAGTATCATTCAGAACCAAAATGCAATGGCCAAATGATTAATAGCTCTAAGTGTGGGAAATTGGATTTTTTCCTTAAAGGGCAAAACACATTTATCTATGCCTGAGGAAATGCCTATGCATTTGGGGAAGGAATCCGTGCGTTACAAATAACAGCTTTTGGTGGAATTGAATTGGTCAACTACATCAGAGTCTAACTTGTGCCCTAAAATACTGTATATTCCCTCTCAACTGCCCTCCTTGAATATTCCCTCTTCATTGTAGTTCTCAACTACATTCAGGGCCCTATTTTAGGGATTGGAAATACCTGGTCAGAGACACAAAGTTTAAGGTTTGTCCAGTCCATATTCCCTAACTCAGCTGTGTGATTTTGTGACCAGAGGCCAGGCACAGTTTAATGGGGTTGTTTCTTAATCAATCATGGGTGTGTTTTGGGCGTAACATCCTTTAAACCAATAAGAGTGACATCTGTCATTCCCTTTAACAGCAAGCAGCATTAAACAGCAACATCAAACAGCAAGTCAGTATTTTTACAGTCAGCACATTTGAAGGAATCTGCACGCAAGACCGTGTATGCAACAAAGGGATTCCACTAAACCTTGCTTTAATAAAACATTTGTGTGACTAGCAGAGAATAGCCTACATGCATCTGCACTCGCCTATTATTTGAATTCATAGAATCAAGTGAAACTAACTTCACCGTGCTCTCTTACGCAATGACAAAACAGTTCTACACAGTTATTTACTTTCACTATTGACTGACAAGGGAATGCAATCAAAAAGATAGCATGAACAAAGCAACACTTACCCCAATAATGTTCGAATGACTGAATAAAAATCCTGAGTATATTTATCCTGCAGACAAGTTGTTTGGAACTTGTTGCTGGGCTGATTACATCTCGTGACAGTGCGCCTTCAGCTGTGCTTTATATGCGCCTTTCACTTAAGACCAGCTTTTTCTTGGTCAGTGGCGTAATCATTTTTAGAGGGTGTGAGATGGTGACACACCTCTCGGCGCAAAGTTTAATTAAAGTGAAGCGCAAGGCGTGAAAGTTTAGAAACCTCAATATAGCTATTAGTTAAATAAACAAACAAACAAACAAACAAAGAAGTTTCAATTCAATTTCAAAATTCAAAATCTACATGACCCCCTGCTCTGTCTGAAATAAATAAATTAAATAAAAAACAAATTAGGTGCATAATGCCGTGTCCATTCAGATATTATCCATTTATAGATCAGTTAGTGAAAATAGCTGCAATTACCTTCCATGCATGTCAGTTTTGTGGCTACATGTTTGTACAGAGCCTCTGTTCGGTAACCTCTGAAGTGGTTTGAAAACACATCAAAGCCCTCTTTTCAACATCTTGTTTTATTTAACATGCGTAATTGTCCCATCATCAGTGTATCGTGTTGTTTAATGATCTGAGCTAAATGGTAATGACAATGTAATGACATCCCTCAATAAATATTTAATCTCCCCACAGCATGCTCTGTCACCTTGTGAAGGCCAAAACATAAATGAAAAGCCTTTCTTTTACACTCCACTGTTTTTGTCTACGTCTTAGTTTAATTGATTCTGCTCTGCATTAATTAATCATATTTGGGTAGTGTTGTTTTTTTGTTGATGCTTATTTCAAGATTACAATACAGAGGCTAGCTATGCTCTGTTAACCTCAGGACTTTTCTGTAATGCCACCCATACATAATTATGATAATGATGCTTTCCCATTTTTTTTATAATGCTTCCAAGGTCACAGTATAATGGCTAAGTGTGAACCTCAAAATGACTTGTGTGTAGATGAACACCAACCCTGTGCCGCAGCAATTCAAATGATTGCTTGATCTCACCTCTCGATTGCTGACACTGATTGTGACATTCACAGGGTGTTTAGATGTCTTGTGTGCCACAACATTTGGTTAGCTGCTCAGCAGTCTAACCTTTGCCCTGTGTTTTAGGTCTAGACCTGAGAACAACTGGAATCATTTCACAGTAATTACACAGATAGAATAAGCATACAATCAGACTCATATGGTGACTTTGAATTACATTTCTTCAAATGAACCCTGTTGCCTGTGAATGATAATACAACTCGTTGTAAGGTGAAGACCACTATAAAGTTTTAGGTATCCTCAATGTGTGAAGAACAGGACTGTATATTTCATCTTTTATCTTGTTTATCACCATTTTTTCGCTTACAACAGATGAACAGAGATAGGTGTTTTCGACACGAGAGTGGAATGTTTGACTTTCTTCCACACGTCAAGGGTCAAGTAAACTTTGCCAGAAGAAACTGTAACCAAGTTAAATGCTTCATTTATTTTCTCAAATCTGTGTGATACCCTTCAACCTGTAGCGTATTTCACATTTTCATAATTGATCTGTGTGACCTTTTGACATGAAGCATTAGAGTCTTGGGTGCAGATTCCCAAGAGGGATGTGAAAAACAAACTTGGAGTTTATGATGTGATAGCTTGAGTGTGACTAATATGGCAAGCCGTTTGAGCCTTTATTCTGATGTCAAGCAACAGTGCCCTATAATAGTAGGCTTTTCTGTAAACTAATTGTCAAGTGACCCGCAAGCATGAATCACAGTTTCATATTGGCTCTCAATTCCACCTTGTCAAAATTCAACCATGCAAAGCCTGATGATTTTCACTGTTTTTAAGCACCAAGTCCATGCAGAATAAAGCAAGAAAATGTGTACTCTGTCAAAATTATTTATTTTAATGTAGAGTAGAGATGGCATTTCAATTCTGTTGTGCAAACTCACTGCTTGATTTATATTTCCTTTTTCCCTTTTAATAGTAAAATCAAAAGCTATACAATCATTTTCTGTCAGTGAGCAAATGTTTCTATTACAATACTAACTTTGCAGTGTCTTAAATCAAATTTTGTTAAACCAAAAGGTGTAGGTGTGTATGTGTGTGTGTGTGGCGGGCGGGGGGTCGTTAAACACCAAGGAGACCAGTGGCCTTCACATTGTGAGCGCTGATGTGTTTGGGCGACCCTTGTGTTTTGTTCACCCTTGTGTTTCGTTCACTCTGTAAGCACCCAGGGGCCTTGTGGTGTATACACTGTGTGCAATGAGGGCCCTGGCATTCAACTTTTATGGCGTCATTTAGCTGCCTGAATTATGCGAGCGCATAAATAATGTAAACGTTCACAGATTCAGGAATCCAGAGCGTAAAAACAGAAACTGAGGGGTGAAAATAATCTTTTGGTGAATAAAACTGTTATCACAACTGTAACAATTATGATTGAGAGCACAGAAATGCCACTCACCGGCTATGCTCGCTCTCACTTTGAAACTTTCTACGCTCTCAGTGTATTTTTTCCAACCGGAAATACGTCATGGATTAAGTCTCCATCAGACAATCACCCTGTGTGTCCATTGAACTGCGAATTGAAACTGCTAATGTGACTGTAAATGATCATTTATTTAAAAAAATATATAATTCAACTTAACATCAATAGCACTAGCACTTGTTCTTGTGAAGCAGAAGCATCTAGTACACTTGAACTCGCCATATCGATTGATGGGTGTCGATCATCTGATCGAGCCTTAATCCATGACATGTTTCAAGTTGAAAAAAAATACACAGAGAGCGTAGAAAGCGAGAGCGAGCAGAAGACAGAGCCGGTGAGCGGCTCGATGTGAACATCATTTCTGTGCTCTCAATCATAATTGTTACAGTTGTGATAACAGTTTTATTCACCACGAGATTATTTTTCAACCCTCAGTTTCTGTATTTACGCTCTCGATTCCTGAATCTGCTCTCGTTTATAATAATTATGCGCTCACATAATGAAGGCAGCTAAATGACGCCATAAACTTTGTTCATTGGGCAGCACATTGTGCCTGAGAGCCTAATGCGCTAGCCCCACTAGCCCTGTGCTTAATCAACAACAGCCTACTCCTTTAAACTCTTGAATGAAATTAACATGCTCATCATCACCATCATCAACATCATCAGCTTCTATTTGTATTGGGCTCTCCCTTTGCATTTTAATATACAGCATGTTTGCACATGCAGATATTGCACACATCTCCATTCTTTGTGTGATGCTAACATTTCCTTGTGACTGGCATTGCAGTCTCTAATTAAGGCTGTAGCAGGCACCTAGCATTAGATTACATGCCAAGCTCTGGCTGCTTGCTCTCCAGATCTCTCTGGACACCTCTTGTTCAGTCGGCCAGCGGGTATGCAGGTGCATTAATCCAAAGTGACTTACAGCACAATGAGAACACACAAGTATTTGAGTATCTGTGTCACTTGCACTGTGCGCTGTGTGTTAAGGAGGGAGACAAAGACCTCTCTCAACACACTCTGAAGTCCACAGAGAACACATTCATGGACCAAGTGACTCTGTAGCTACAGAAAGCTTGTCCTACAATTCCATGGAGTACATACTAGTAGTAGCCTACAGAATAATAGCAAAACACTTGCTGTTGTATAAACTTAATGAAGGTACAAGGGGCTAGATCTAAATATTAATGTGCAGCAACACTTTCTCAAACCAAGGTCATATCAGAAATAATGATAAAAAGTTATGGCTGTTTGGGTTCTGAAAAAAAAAAACACCACTAACCTTGGGAAGGATGTCCAATAACAACCTGTGCTCATGGCAGCTTCCTGGACCAACCAGAGAGAGGCAGGCCTCTGACTAACAGTTATGCAGCCAAAGCTCCAGCAGGATCCCAGAAGAGGGGGAGAGTGTGATTGATAAGAGGTGCGATGGCAGACTGAGCCGTCATAAAAGGAGGAAGGCAGTCTTAAATAAAAAATGATATTGCTTAAGGCACCACCGCCTTCTCGTGGTGGAAATGCAGACTGGAGATGTTGAGATGTTATTGATTAGCTTAATATTTAATCAAAACAGATTAAGGAGCGAGACAGGCAAATTGATCTAAATAAATTACTACAATCTCTAATGGTGCTGAAAAACAAACAATTGAAAAACTGAAATCCATTAACAACCTCTGCTCCAGGAACTGGAGGCAGGCCATGCCATGGCTTTGCTTGTGACTGTTTTACAGGGTAAGACTCTGGTCTGTGAGGAGGCTGGCAGGAGTAGGCTAGAGCCATTCCTAATTTGGTCCTCAGTTGGATATATCTTTGAACTCATTTCCCCTTAGTGCAGTCCCTGTAGTTCAGTCACACTGTGTGGTTTTTTCTTCTCTTCTTTCCACTTCTGGAGTGCAGAGCAGGCATGAATCCGCTGATATTAGGCTTTATATTTCCCCGACTAGTTCAAACAGGTAGACTAGAGGAAAGATCTAAAACTGAGGAAAGGATGGGGATCCTTTTTTTTTGCGAATAGTACTGCTATGATGGAGTATTTGATTAGGTTAAGAGCTGTAGAAAACAAAAATAATATCAACACTACTAAATCAGCATTCAGCCATTCCACTCATTTGACTCATTATGTGCAGGTTATACCTTGTTTCCTCCTTTCCACTTTCACTTCTAATTTCAGTTTCTAGTCTTGTTGCCTTCACTTCGCACAGATAACTCAGTCTCATGTAATTAACATTACTGCAGCTCTCCACCTAATAGAATAGAGAGCTGACAATAAAATGCATGATTGGAATTGACCTGCTAATAGAAATGTTCAAAAACATTTACCATCAGCTGATTGTAAGCTTATGATGTTACAGCCCACTACATTAACTAGATTGGTCATTTATAAGTGCAGCAGGTTGAATTACCTTGTTTAAATGGTATTTGTGAATTTATGTGGTATACACTTTTCCATTTATGAACATGTATTCATTTAGACATTTACTCAAAACACAGAGCAGTTATATGCAGTGTGTGTACTCTCTCAGTAACCCAATCTTGCTCTACCTATTGAGCTGGAAGAACACATTCTTTAGAGCATTAACTGGACAGTTGAACATATAGATTTTTACCTTTTCTAAAGCAGGCAATTTATAACATGTGAATACCTGACCCTGTAGCCTAAGTTCATGGCATTATACCTTTAGTGTCATACATTTCAGCTATTCTATGAACCCCAATCTTTAAGAGCTTCTGGTACCTTATATTAATGTTATGGGTGAAAGTGCAATTATTTTTGACAAATGTGAAAAGACATATAGGGCCATATAGGAATGTACTTCATGTATTCTGAAACTAAGACTAGACCATAAGATATTGAAATTAAGACTAGTATAGTTAGGTGGCTGCAAAATATTCTAAAATGTTCTTTGAGGCCTCTCAAAGTGTGGTTGTGAATATTAAGCACACTTTACATATTTCAAACCAGGCAACGAAATCTCTTTATACTTTAAAACGTACTTATGGTAATCCATCAGCCTGCACAAATGGGCTCTATAGCATCCCTTGTGCCTTTTCATCTTTTCAAATTAGTCTGGACGGTTACCTGCGGTGGTCCCTGTAAGCCTTATATTGTTTCAAGTTATGAAGATAGAACTTTTAACGCTCTGAAGTCTGACGCCTGTCTGCTACTTTTGAGGTAGTCTGAAATGATTTGACATTTTTCCGTATTCACATCTTCATCTGTCTTACTAACAGTAGATGCAATATCACTACACTCTTAGAAAAAAGGGTTCTTGTGTGTGCTAAATAGAACATATATACAGTATATGAAACTGCTGGTCCTTTTCATCTATTGTTATGACTGATCTGCTAATACATTTTGTTATGGAGACATTTCTTCAATGCCAGAATAAGAAGCAGATTGGCACCCAAAACATTGGAAACTTGCTTACATATGATGAACAGCACTTCTGAGAGATAAACAAGTCCTGAAATGCAGTGTGAGCTGTAAAATATTTATTGCCGTTGCCATTAAGGGAAGCATCCAGCGTAATATGAGAGGATTATGAAATCACTCCAGTGAAAGCTGGGAACACATGATTGAATATAATAATCCCAAATCTAGGTGAACCCTTTATAAATTATCTTGTCACATTACCTTGTGCCTGGTTTAACAGACATTTTGTAAAAGGAGGCTTGTCCTTTAGGTGACCAAAGCAATGTCAAGTGTAAAGGATCACAATAACATCTCCACTCCAGTTTAAATCAAGGAGTCTGATAGGCTCTCAAAGCTCTAATGACAGCTGAAGTTCATGATGAAATATGTCCATGTCACTGAAATTTACTTATTAAATATACTCAAAACATATTGTATTTGGCATTAAGACCTACTGTTTAAAGAAGCAGCCAAGTGAGGGATTGATGTATTACACTGTAGACACTTTACTTAAGGAGTCATTAACACAGAAACATCAGCAGTTAGACTGAATAAAGGCCTGAATAAAGCACCTTTTTAACTATTAGGCCGAGGGGCGGAGCCAGAGGTGTGTTCGGGGTGGCACTGGACACCCCTTAAATCCGACACCCCAAGTGACACCCCAAATTCCATTCACTATTTCTGGCAGTTTACTGATGATTGATCTCATCTCAATGTACAATGTGTTGCAAAAAGGGTGTTTTTGAAATTGAGAATGAAAAAGATGGAATATCTCCACCTCTCAAGTGGACTGGACATGCCCTAAATGCCCTTAAACCATATGCTTTACACCATACGTTTAAGACCGTCAATGGACCCCTTGAGTCTTGGCCACCCAATGAATAAAAGTCTAGTTCCGCCACTGAGGCCCGTACTAACAAGCCTACAGTGTATATGTAGAGTATTCTTGTTGTTGAATAGTGCATCTACTGTAGATTTGGTCCCCATCATTGATGTCCCAAATATATAGAATGATCAATATCTAAAGTTTATGGCCTTTTAATGTACTGTAATATATTACTTTATTTCAATGGCAGAGTAGTTGTACTAGAGTGAGTAATTCCATTTATTTATCATATATCATTTTAAGAAGTAAAATAAACCTAGTTGTGGTGGTAATGCTAAAAATCACATATAATCCACACGGGGCACTGTGCTGGTCAGACTTGCCTAACATCCTAAGTTAATTATGGATATTCATGGACATGACAAAAATCTGACCAATGAAAGAACCAGTTTACATGAGAGGCATAGGTTGAGTTAGTATTCAATGTGCTATACATACTGTATGTTATTTAATGGATAATGTATACTTCAGTATGGAAAACAAATCCTGACAGGATGAATAGAACCCTGATGCATGTACATTATATAGCTATACATATGTTATAACCATAATAGACACTGTTAAAAAGTCCATCCAACTGGGTTATAATAACTAGTTTTAAGTATCATTGTAGATAGATCACTATAGATCACTTTCGGAGCAATTTTGAGAATGATAAAAACCTGACAGACAATCAGAATCCATCGAATATGAATATGGAATAGACATTGTGAGCTTTCCTTATTGTTGGTCAGTGTGGACGTTTATATTGTTATATTTACTGTTACTGGTCAGGATGGCCAGTGGTCTAATAAATTACTGCATATTGAAGTTCTGAGTGTGCCACGACACTTCTTCTAAATACTGGTCAGGATGGACCTTAAATTGTTAATATATTTTAAGTACACTGTAGTGATCCAACCCAGCCCTCAACCAGGGTAGCTATGAGGTAACAAATGTGCACCTTGACCACCACAATGCTGAAGACACAGGCTCCTTAGTGTGGCAGTCATAGTCCATACTCATATTAATCTGTCCTCCCCTTCAGGAGGAGGAGCTTTCATGGTTTTCATACACAGATGTCCTTCATGAATCTCCCTTACTGTCCCACACTCCAATGATTATCCCAGCGCTGATGTTTGTCACTCAGGGATCACCCTATCCAGGAGATGCCTTGTATATAGTTCATATCGGGCATATACTGGACACACCTTTAATGGCCTCTACCTGACTTCTGACACTTCTTATGAAGCGACATGGAGGAGCAGTCACCCCAAGTTGTTGGAATAGCAGTCAGACTGTATACAGTATTCATCCATGGTGAGGCATTCCATCACAAAACGCAAAGATTTACTAAATTTGTTAAAGTGATTTGCCCTGTTTACTGATTGCATTGCATTTGCAGATTGCCAAGGCAGTAATGTCTTATTTATTTGAACCATGTAATGTAAAATGCATATTTAATCCATAGTCAGTAAACTCTCTGATGACCATAAAATGTCCATTTTACAACGTTTGACTTTTGAAGTAACTAATCCACATCTAATACTGTAGCGGACCTGAGTGTTTTTGTGCCCTAGGCAAACCCACATTCAAGGCCTCCTCCAACACCACCTGGCAAAATATGCTCCTGAGAAACATCTTCATTCTTGTTCTATATTAATGCAAGCTACTGTGGTCCTATCTGCGTTCATGAATGACCAGATGTTTCTATGCATATTCAGTAGCGATAATGACCATGATCATGTATGTACAGGTGTTATAAATTGGTGTCTAGTGTCAGTTAAGACAGGATTAATTATATAAAGAACTTGAAAGACTATGAGTGAGTGAAACATTTTTAAAAGCAGAGAGTGAAGAGTTGTTTCATAATTCCCTGGGAAATATCTGACTGGATTCAGCTTCCAATTAAATTGCACAAACTGTGAAAAGTGAAAATAAATGAATACACAGTAGCCTATTAACTAGACTTGTATGCAAGATAAATAAATAATGCAAGTTAAATAAATAAACTAACATTACAAAAAAGATGAAGCCTTAAAGGATTGCAAAATCATTCTGTTCTATTCTCTTTTCACCCTTTTTATACCAGTTTCCTCTTCTCTGTTTCATAAAGTATATCTTAGTTGACTTTTTCTAATATGTTCCTATTAGCCAGACGACAGCTAAAACAGCCAAAAGGATATTATACCATTAGCAGTGATGAGTGTTGTCAGAGGTATGATTTAAAGAGCTCAGAGAAATCTGTTGTCTGCTTTTGATAGCGAGAACAGATGCATCTCTCCAGTGCCCCTCACTGGGACAACACTGTAAATATTTTCTCTTGGTAGCTTCATATTTATCTATCGCTGTGTGCACATGATTTAGAAGGCTAGAGACCCAGCTGGGAAACCCTGTTGAGAGAAGACACATGTACACTACTCACATTTCTCATTTAAGATGCATGTAACCTTGACGGCTAGACTGTCCTGCATTATTATAGCCTGTTGACTAGCGAGGGAGTTATTCATGCTGTGATCCCTAATGGTGAATTTACACTGAACATTTTTCCCTTGTCAAGAATTTGCTAGTGGTGGTGGACCATGCACTAAAGAACATGTCTGGACTAGATGTCAGATTAATTGGTTGCATGAGTTTGATTTCTGTTCTTAATGAGCTTGCATTAATATGTGTCCTCCTATCTGTTGTTTAATTATAATACAAATAACAGGATCAAATAATCAAATGATGAGCTAGGACTATAGGTTATTAACAGAATATATAATGTGGTCTCCAAGAAATAAATTGAACACCTTGATACAATTATCATGTGCCAATCGATAAACATTCCCTTGGACACACACACAAACACACCTACACACCCACACTGGGAAAGACTTGAACATACCACTAGTGAATATATAACCAGATCTCCCCGTTATACATTGGTTTACAAGCTACTATTGGAGTCTTGAAACAATTAAAAGTTCTTTTTATGTGTAAAATGTGTAAACAACTTGTTTTTATAACTCATATTGTGAAGTTGGGAACAATGATGAGACATGCTGTGTCTGTGTCACATGCTGTGCATAAAATTAGCCAACTGGAAGACTGACAAAGTAAAGTTGTTATTTTCAAAAATCCGGCCCTGTTGTCAGGGAACTAAGGACAGCTTTTGATGGCGTGTGACTATTCAGGGCTGATACTGCCCTGTGATTAAGCACCAGCAACTGCTATTACCATTTCCATTTCAATCACCGTGGCCAGAAACACCACTGCACTTCACACAACAGGTTTGTACCTCCTCTTTTTCATGCTGATGCTTTTAAAAGAATGAATGTGCTTGGCATCGCAGGGTTTCTCCACGGTCCATCTATCTCCTGCGGAACAGGTTGACTGTTCCCGCGCCCTTGAACGAACCATAAGGTGAGGTCAGTTAAGTCCTGCAGTACCCGGTGCTGTGTTTATTATTAACTTTGATAGCGTATATAATTAATTGCTTATGCATGCTGACCTTCTGGGTCTTCAGAAGTGTAATAAAAGGCTGCCTGTAGGGGGGCTTTGATGTGAAAGGTTTAAACCAGATTAAACAAACTATGATGTTCTACTATGATGGTTAACGAGGTCAACATTGGAGACCTTGAAAGAGAGGAAACTGGGGTGCACTGCAGTTACAATGTGACGCCCCTCGACAACACCCTAAATCGGTTGAATAGAGTTGGTTTAGGTTTTCAATAAAAGTTTCATATTCCCAAGAGAGTAAGAGAGTGAGATCTCTTACTCTTTCGTGTCACACAACTTAGAAGTTTGTGATTCATTTTGAATCAGTTTGTGCAGCAGTAGATTGTGTTGCTGTAGTCAACTCCGATCACTTCAAAATGGCCTCCTGCACAGGAGAAATAAATAATATGCTTTTAAGGTTTGATAATATCTTCCAAAAGATGTAATTCTGCTCTAATGTTTCATCATTTTTGACACTATAAATGTGTTTATATATGTGTCTCCACACTATTTGCTTCAAAGGTACACTAGATAGAGGTTCAACAATAAGTGTGGTCTGATGTGAAAGTTTTCATCTGGTGAATACCAATGAACATAAAAGGCTTCTTAGAGAATTCTTGTGTGTCCTCACAGTCCCTGTGAAACAGACTTCACTGTGTGACTGAAAAAGGTATACCTGAATGGCCCTGGGTTTGTGTATTGACATGTGCATTGATTTTTAAGTCATACTACTTTTACTTTTCTTATCTATCTATCTATCTATCTATCCATCCTACCCTACACAACTTTACCATTGAATTTCCAGGATTTTTAAGAGCTAAACCTTTCAGCTTTACTTTTGAGTTATGTTTACAGAAATTTGTGGAAGGCTGCTTTACTTTTTCTTTTGGGTTTAGTGATTGTTTTATTAGATACACTATGCTAAAGTGCTACTAATATTCAACAGTGTTTGTTCATGACAAGATACATAGCAATGCTGTTTCACAATTTATGTAATATTTGGCAGTGGTACAGTGGTCTGAGAATGCTCTGTCTGTCACTCATGTGTCCAAGTGATGACAACAAAATTGGACGTGTGGAGAGGGAAGTCTCTGGAAGTATACAATGACTAACTCTTGAGAGAAAATCAGGGGGAATGAATGGGGATGTCTGTAATGTCAAAGATGGTGGATCTGTTACTGGACTTACTTACTTGTTACTTGGATTTTGTTCATAATAGCTGTCCAGAGATATTTGCTCAAATGGCTGCTAGGTGGAGAGATTTGCCTTGCACCTGCACTTGCATAATTAGGCTCGGTAACTGTAAATACATTTGTATTTGTATTATCAAGAATTTAAATAGACATTTAAGCAAAGCACTGCAGATGATATTACAGTGAAAAGTGGTTTGTTTGCTATAAAAGTTTACTTTAAAACACATAATAACTTAAGAACATCCATTAAATAACTACCAATGACTACTACCATAAAAAGTTGCTGATGACGATTGTGGTGTATTATCACTTCACCCTTTACACATGGGTATTTTCACAAGGGAGATTTTTCATTTGATAGACCTGAATATGACTTTCTTGGACTTTCTAAGATTTGACGATTTAGGTCATTTTAAACCCAGACATGTTGTGCTACTTTCACCTGAAATCAAAAGCCATTAGGCTATTCCTGCAATCTATATTCGTAAAAGACACCCTTTCAGGCCAGCCTGGAAATTTCACATCACACGGAAACTCTCAGTTCACCAATACTTCTCAAAGCCTGATTATGTCAGCAGTAGAAATACTGTCGGAAATGCAAGATGACAGGTGCATGGCTTACATATATGCTTACAATTTCACAGCAGTGGCAACTTGGGAGAATAAACAATTAATGCAGGATGTTTAGCAACCAGCTGAGGTGTGATTGACTGCAGGAATGAGGCACACGGGACATGCTCAGTAGGACAGAATGATAAATAAGAGTAGCTAAGCAACACAAAGAGCAGAGTAATCACCATGGCAGTATGAATAAGTGATGATATAGGAAGTGCATATAGTTGTACAGTACACACATATATATATTATTCTAACCTACAGAATTAACATACTGACGCATTTTAAACACATGTATGGTGTTGCTGCTTAGTAAAGCACATGAATATAGCCAAACAGTAGCTAGTAGCTTCCTCATTATATGGTCTAGAGGGAGTGTCATTGCCTGTGAAACTGTTCTCTGTGATGGGTTTAGGGCCCAACGTAAGGGAATATGCAAGTGACTTACTTCTGCACATGTTACTCATGAGTACTCAGTATTGGTAAGTATTTCACTAATCCACTCACTGCTACAGAGAGCCCTGTGTTGGCCAGACTAAATGCTGGTTCCTCTGAGGGGAATGTCTGAATGGTGGAAAATGACTTTTCCCGTGGACCCCACATGATTACATATGCTGAACGTGTCAAATGGGTTCCAGATATGACAATTAGGCAACCACAGTAATAACTTGGTAAGTGTATTTGCTGTGTTTTATAGTGTGATGTAAAGAGCGTAGCGGTAATGGGTAGGATGCACAAAGGAAAACTGTTTTAAATGAGACATATCTAAATCATCCATTAACAAGCGGGCATAGTAATTATAGCCTACTCATTTTATTTGGTGTCCATGCAAAAACATGAATGGCTCAGATAAGCATTAGTCTTGTCAAACATAACCAGATGATTTTGTTTGTAACATGCTCATTTTCAGTTCACTGTTCTTCATGTTAGTATTAATATACCATGTGCACACACACACACACACACACACACACACACACACACACACACACACACACACACAGACACACACACACATATAATGACTTGCAATTACACATTAAGAGAACTGCATTGCAATCAGTGGCTGACATGCCGTGCTCAGCACAACACCACCTCCGCTGTCCATCCCTCTAAAGGGGACTTTATTGGTGCAGGGTGAATCTGCTTTCCATTTGCTGGCAGAGAAATAGGAGGCCTGGCTGAGAGGTCAGCGGGGAGCTGACCCCCCTCTCGGCTCACCTGATATCCAATCTGCAAGAGTGGCACTCAGGCCCTGGCCCCCGCCACCGGCCCCCAGGCAGCGCCCATCAAGTGTCATCAGGTGTCATCACTGTCAGCATCTCAAGGTGCCCCTGGGTCGCACGCGACAATCTGTTAATGTCCTCGGACGCATGTCTGCAAAGGCGACGTCGGAGGCTCCACAGACAGACTCCATCAGCCTCTGTGCAGCTGCTAGGGGCCTGCTCCTGCCCACGGAAAAGAGGTACATACAAAAAAAGAACAAAAACTAAATGTTCACCTTGGTGCCAGACTGATTTTTCTTCTAGTTATGTTGGAATGGTTCCATGGTGTGAGCTGCATGTTAAGTTGAGGGAGTCTCACAGCCATATGTTATGCACGTATGTCAAGTCAATGTCAAACCCTGCACTTTTTTTGTATTATGAGGAAACTTATTCCTTCAGCAATGCACCCACGGCACCACTCATATTCCACCATAACTAGTGTGCATTTCAGAAGCTGTCTCAGTAAGGTGCACAAAAAAGCCTATGGGTGGCACTGTTGCTTTGCATTGCTGAGTTCAGCCAGAGATGATACTCACACAAGAGGGTGGGGAACTAAGTGGGCCAGATGGCGTTTTACATTCTAAATGATTTAGATTTCACTCCAAGTTCAGTCACATCGACATTTGGTGCATTTACTGAAGAACTCATGACATCAGCATGTGACAGTGTTATCTGTTCTGGCCACTCTCTTCATCACACAGGTGAGAGCTACACCACGGAGAAGGACGGGAGCCAGACATGGGGAGATCATGTCTGGAGTCAGTGCTTCTAAAAGCACATTCATGTCTGTCTACCAGTGCCTAATATGTGTGCTCAGTATAAAGGGTTTGCTTCAAATGATGAGTTTACAATCACAACACGTAACATGCAAATAAGTGGTAGTGTTTATAGATATAAAAGCTGTCACTTAATAAATGATGCACAAATATCGAATATTTCTATTTTCTAATTAGGCGATTACTGAAAATACTCCGTTTACCTGTGTTTTTTTTACTGACTGTTTGTTTGCTTATGTGTTGTACGCAGACATAATAATAATAATAATAATAATAATAATAATAATAATAACAGTAATGAATAATGAAAATAATCCAAAACCTTGAGGGTGTTCTTATTTGTTAGCTGTCCTTGGTTACACTTGCTGCTAGGGTCAACACACGGTAGGTGGCAAACAATCCCTTTTAATAAAATCTAGAGTGGAAGCCAGTGGAGGAGAGAGAAAGAAAGAGAGAGAAAGAAACAGAAAGAGAGAGAAAAAGGTGTGTGTCTGTGTTTGTGTGTGTGGGGGGGTGTTGGTTGTGGAGGAAGGGAGGTGAGGAAGGGTGTGTGTGGGGGGAGTACTGCAAGTACTGCAGCCATTTCCCCATGCTCTCTGTTTGCCCCAGAATCATTCAGCCAAACTGATCAAACTTTCATGTCTTCCCTGATTTGCAAATCCCTGGTCAAGTTCTGCTGAGATACTGACAAGAATGAATCCTGTAATCTGCCAAAACCGAGAAGTCAATTTTCTTACACTGCACCAGCCACTGCTTACGTCAAATGCATTCATACATAACAACCGGTATATATTCCATCTGTAAGTGTCCTGCGGAATGCCCTTGGGAGTCATCACTCTTCATAAATATCACATCAGCTTCAGTGTCTCTCAAGAGTGAGTTCACATTTCAATCAGAAATTGTGGGTCATATTAATGAAGGCATTGCATGCATATAAACTTTCAAATAATAGACTTCAATAACACTAGTCCCAAAACTATTACCAATCACAAGGTGTTGGATCTAGAGCATAATTCTCTCTCACTAGACTATAGCAACCCAGTGATAGTTCCAACTAAAATTAGAGCATATTGTTTGAAGAGGAGCTTGACAATAAAACCAAATGGGAAATAAATGAAGGCATTATTACACATTGTATGGTTCAGCCCAGTGCTGTTTTCATTTTTGGAGCATAAGGGCCATTAAAATATTTTTCAAAAAGCTGTGAGAGCTGTAGAGGTCTCATCACTACTGGACACCAGTTGGAAATGTCCATCTGCACACATGTATACCACACATTTCATTGTCAGGAGAGAAATACTTACTCATTATCACATTGCTGCCCACCATGCAGGCCCAGGCTGATGCTCTTTAATAAGTCCAACAAGGGGACAGGAAGTTCATTATGCATGTTGTTGCATGCTGTTTCAGTGCATTGAAGCTCCCGTTAGAGCAAAAAACAGACTGATCTGACCTGCTGGTCTGAAAGAAAAAAAAAATGGTTCTGGTGCTGGTGAGAGGAGCATACAGTACAACGCCAGTTAGGCCAGCAGCTTCAATCATGCACCACTCCATTAGGCCCCTGAAGCCAGAAGTTTGTCGACACTGGGGAGTCCACCCCCACACAGACACTGTCTCTGCTGGAGAGACCCCGAGGGGCCAGGGCTCACAGCTATAACATAATGAGGATTGGAGGTGGAATGATTGGGCCAAATGATTGACACCATTTTGACCTTCCATGTTATGCAGCACCGAAGCAATGAGAAATAGTGCACTGGCTGGCATAAGAACAGAGAAGAGGCAGGGTTACAGACAGTGCACGTCGATCAAAAGGTCACGATGGCTTGTGGGTTTGTTGTCTGACTAAAATACAGGCATTCATTGGCCGGATCAGTACTGCATTCGGTTTGCCATGACTATATCAGCCAGTGAAGCTCAATGGTAATTAACTCTTTAAAACCTCCCACACAACTTTTTCTTTCAGGGGTAGGATTTTGGGGCTTCAGCCATATATCTGTAGCTTTGATGTACAGAAAGAGAGCACAGCGTGCGCCTCCAATATCCTCCAACTCATCTGTGATTAATTCTCCAGCCAAAAACGGTGACTTCCTCTTACATTAATTTCCTAAGTAATGTGACACCTTCACAGTGAGAAGGGCGAGCGGGTCTGAAAGAGCCTGAAAGCTGAATTCTTTCCTGCAATAAATCATTAGCCATTAGAGACCTTTGGGGTTTAAATGACTAAAACAAATGAACTTGTCTTATTTAATAAGACCTTGAGTTACATCAATATGCTTGACGGAGGGAAAAAACAGATCCCATGGAAGAACCTCTAACAAGTTCACTCCTCCACTGTTTTCTGTAGCCAGTGGTTTCATAATGTAATTGATTAGCCTTGACTTCTCTTGAAACATATAAAACAAGCCTCAGAAGTTGCAGTGTAAGAAAGAGTAGTGTAAGAAAGAGTTGCTCTGATTGATCTCATTGATGAAGCAAAACATCAATGTGCAGGTTTTTATATGCATTGCCTAGATTAAGTTCTGCACAGATCTCAGGGAGTACACCGTCAGCATCTTTGCCAGCACTGTGTTGTAAGCAGCTTTAGTTAAAAGCATGTTTATGTAACATGACGCCATAACCCACCTGACTCGGAGGCGGCAGTCCCTAAAAACACATTCATATCCCCCTCCATGCCAAGGCAGAACTGACGTTATCCAGCATTAGCATACCATGCAGCTAGCGCTAATTGAGAGCACTTATCTAAGATGTCCTTTTTATTGTAAAACGCTTCACATCATGCATACTGAAGTGCACGCAGACACTCATGGCTCCAACAGCCATTAGTGACTTACTGGAAACTGATGTTGGGCAAAACCTGAATTCCCTGACTTTTTTTTTTTAACATGACATGTTTGTCCCTGCCACGAGGCAGACTGGATTACCACACAGAGTGCCCAAGGCATGTCTGCTGGGGATTCAGCTTCCACTGCTGGAGTGATGGAGCAACAAGGGGTGCACCTCGCGGGTAACCATGGTGATGGCTAGGTGGCGAGGCTCATTAGAGAAACGAGGCAGACGGCTGGTCAAGACAGAGAATGTTTGCACTGTAGTCAGAACTGTGTATGTGTGTGTGTGTGTGTGTGTGTGAGTGAGGGTGTGTCTGAGTGAGAGTGTGTGTGTGTGTGTGTGTGTGTGTGTGTGTGTGTGTGAGTGAGGGTGTGTCTGAGTGAGAGTGTGTGTGTGTGTGTGTGTATTAGTGTTGTAGGTGTGTGTATAGCATGTGTGTGTATGTGTGTGTGTGTGTGTGTGTACAGCACGTATGGGTGAGTTTGAGTGAAAGCGAGAGAGGGAGAGAGAAGGAGAGGGGGCAGATGGAGGAGCCGTGGTAAGAGACGCAGAGGTTGGAAGCCCATTAGAGACTGCTGTTGAGACACGGTAAGCGTCTGTAAGCGATGTTAGGCTGGGCATCTGAGCGGAAAAAAAGTTCCCATTTCAAGCATGTGGCCCTTGCAAACTACCCGCAATGGAGTCAAATTTAATCCTTGCTTCTCCTCCCTGCACTGCTTCATAACCGAAGCCGGGAGCCGAACTCGCACGCTCTCATGATCCTGCTGTCTCCCTTGTAATCCTGGATTTGTGCAACACAGAAGGTTCTTCCGGGCACTGCACAACAACAGAGCCAAGCACGAGAGGGCCTGATGCATATATTGATTAACAACCAAATGAATATGACTGTGTATGTGTGTGTTTGTGTGTATGTGTGTGTGTCTGTGTGTTGTGGGAGGGGAGGGGGTGTTGGTGATGGTGTAGACCATGTGACCAGGGTTGTGTGTGTGTGTGTGTGTGTGTATGTGTGTGTGTGTGTACGTCCGTGTGTGTCTGTAAGTGGGATGAGGAGACCGTAGAGAAAAGTATAACAGTATCTTGATATCCTGTATCAAGACACAGAGCTGAGAGATAAAATATTCCTATTCTCATTGATGATGCTAGCAATACGATACCCAAAAGCATGTCATTAATCCATTCTGTTATTTCCATCTAATTACTTGCTGTAGCTTTGAATGACAAAGGCATATTTCATATGCCATTGCTTGACAGCCTTTACCTGAGGACGCTTTGCCATCAAAAGAAGCCCTGCAATCAAGCTCCTCCAGGCAGGAGGAAACCTTGGGTGACGAAAAACAGAGCGCCCCAAAGACAAAAACCAAGAATGAGCTCCAAGCCCCGAACAATAGAAACACCTCCACTGCAAGACCTGCAATCAATCATACATGTGAATCTCCAAACAAATAATAAATAATAGAACAGATCTCTTCCATTCCCCCTCTATCTCTTCACAGTCAAAGTGGTCTTCACAGAGTGTGCACAACTTTAATGTGATAACACTACCAGAATCCATATCTTGATGTTCACATCGTTTCATATATGTACCGGCACCACTGTGCCGTTTCAGAATGCCGCTGGGCTTTTTGGTGTTACAGACTGAAATTGGCAGATGACACAAAAAGGGGAATTAATTAAGTTTTCCATTACGAGGGCCACATCCGTGGTAGATCATTTTCGATGGCACAACTGGTGCTGATAGCTATCTGGTGTAATTAAAGTTATAATTGCAATGCCAAGAACTCTTTAAAGGGTTCTAATTGTGAAGGCCAGACAGCACTTTTCTCTTCATTATTCCGATGCTTCTCACTCATTTTAATTGATTTGTATGTTTAAGCGGTGACAATGATGAGCTTTCTTCCATTAGGCTGTTTACCTCTTTTCTGGCAGCGCCAGATAGAGAGCAGGACAAAGAAAAGACAGGAAAAAGCGAGGGAGGGAGAAAAAGAGAGTGGGAGGGAGGGAGGTTCAGACACAGTTGTGCTTGTATCAGAGGGTAGAAATGGAGGGTTATAGTGTATGGGGGAGGTGCAGACAAAAGGTTGTGTGTGTGTGTGGGGGCCTTAAAAGTTGTTTATTAATCTGTGCACAGATATGACCATTAATTTAACCTGTGTAATAAATAAAGTGTATGTCTGCTTTTACAACCAACATGTTATGCCACTTATTAATAAGATAGTATTCTCTGAAGACCTGCTTGTGTAGTTTATTGCATTAACAATAAGCCTGTGAAAGTTCCATTAAATCAGTTCAGATTTGGGTGAATCTTGCCTACCAGATGCACTGTATTTGATTCATTCTGAAGGGTAACTAATGCATTTGGGAAGTAATCTGTTGAGAGGTCATACACATTCCAAAGTGCACTCACGAGGAGGGGGAAAAAAAACTCAGACATATCTTTAGAGGTAACCATTGCCAACTAATGTAATGCATCCACCATTAGTGTGTGCTGCATACCAAATGAGAATTTAATGTACACATTTTTGTACAAATATTAAATGTAGTTTTTCCGCCATTTAGCACAGTTTCTGTTGTCTACGCAATATGTACTCTTACCTGTGTGACCTACCGGTCTGTTGCAGACCTTAATTTCCAACAGAACAAAGCACACGGCCGAGAACAAAGGCCAGATAAGGACTCTGTGAGGAATCATCACTGCACTCATTATTCCTACCTGAATAGGACCAAGAACAGCACTCATATAAGGAATTTAAATTCACAGAATGCGCAGACATTCCATTTTTCTTTTTTTTGTGTAACACCATAGAAAATGAGATGATTAAGGTTGTGAGGAGGACTAATGCCAGAAGAGTGGGGCAAAGGGAGGGGAGAATGAGAGATTTCTAGTTCTAGAATGTGGTAAAGGCAGACAATGGGGCGTGTTGGGGAGCTGCTGAGGTGGGTGGTTGGGCAATGGGGATGTTCAGCTTCACTTCACACTGGTCCGCTGGAAGCTCAGGGCATAATCTCAGCACACACTCTCCCTCGTGGGGAATAACCCATAAGGCTGGTGACTGCCGTACCCCCCCCTCCCTCAGAAGAATGAAAGAGAAACAGGTACTGGATTTCCAAAGATTCTTCTTCTTCTTCCCCCCCTCTTCTTTTGTATTCCACCCCCTGCACAGCGATAATGTCTTGCCTTTACTGTCAGCGTTGGGTTTAATGTTCCGTGACCTTTGTGTAGAATGAGTTTCTGCCGAGGCCCCAGAATATGAGTGCGCTGAGATACAATAACTTACACATGGAGGGGGAAAGAATGAAATATAAGCACAAACAATTTCTTCACAATGATCAGTCGGGTACATTTGATAACTGAGGTTAAAGAGCTGTAACATTATTACTGTATACTCACTCAGTGATCACTCCCTATTCAGATATTCATATTTACTTTAATTTACTGGCAGATGTCTTTGATGCACTCTTGATATCACTGTGTCATAATATTTGATGTTGCTTGACTACATGGGAGGTGACCATGGATATAGTGGCTATGTGTGCCACATACCAAATTAATTTCATATTTATGCATTTAAGCATCACTGCTTTTAAACTGTGTATCCGCTGTGCGTGTGTGTGTTTTGTGTGTGTGTGTGTGTGTGTGTGTGTGTGTGTGTGTGTGTGTGATCTCAGTAGATGTTGTCACAGTGCTTTACACAGACACAGAGAGGCCGCCACTAGCAGAGTGGCTTGATGTCAACGACGCCATAAGAAGAGGAATATCGGTCCTATTTACCCGAATCAACACATGGGGAAACATTCTGTGTTGGAAATCTGCTCTGTCAGTAAGAGCCACAAGTTGTTTTGAACATGTGACAGGGAGTCTAATTCAATGCAATGAGACATGTCTGGCATTGCACTTGGAGCCAAGGCGTGCCTGCAGCATCATAAACATGTCCCAATGGTTACATTCAACCTCCCAGCAAGATTAAGGATTCAACTGTGCATATCATTAAAAGATTGTTCTGACAAAGCTTCTACATATGCATGCCATTCACTAAGGTCACCTTTAAAACCCTCTTGAAGTTATTGCTGGGGGGTCATATGTCATATACGGCTGTCTGGTGCAACGTCAACTTGGGGGCAAATTATTCAATTTACGTCGAGGGGTTACCAATATGACAAAAAAAAACATGGATTTGCTTTTAGTGTAATGTGTAGGGCAAGAACTTTGGAGGCCCAGCAAATGAGCTGCAGCATGGAATGCAATTGTTCAGAAATACTGTAGCTCACAGGAGTGTATTGCTACAGCCTAGAGCCACTACAATTCATATTCCACTCTTCAAAAGATATCATACACGGTTCATATCCCTCCATGGGAAGATAAGAGTTGGTTCATTTAAATGTCACTTAAATGATGAACATGTGCCAGTGGTTATTTAAATACTACACTGTAAAATCATGAGCTTTTGTTTGTTATTCTGTCTAACTCTAAGTGTATCGTTTGTCATATAACATGTACAAAATAGATGGTACACCTTGAACAATAGCTATGACATTTCAGGGCACAGCAGCTTTTGCTCAAGGTAAACCATCTATTTTGTACATGTTATATGGCAAACCATACATTTAGAGTCAAAGAGTGCACGTCATACTTGAAATCAGCCACTGAATATGTTACCATATACTTAAATGTAAAGGTAAACTATGCAGTATTGGCCATTTCCTTTTACTTTTTTTTTCGGTTTTTGCTTATTTTTCGCTTGCTCTGTCATGACGAATGGCTGAGAAACTCCATCGCTACCTTTTTCTAGCCGATGACTGGCGTGTATGTGTATTTGAATGCAGTTAAGTAATTCGTTACACTCGTTATACTTCCTGACACTGAGGCCGTCGGCCCGCCGGCCTACAGTTGCAAGGGTGTTTTTTCCGCTCACAGGCGCTAGGGGGAAGCGAGACGGCCACCATTCAACCCGAAAAAAAGTCATATAACCATTCCAATGACTCTGAAGCTGGTAAATGAATGTAAATTAAGCTAAAAAACTTGCATATTAAGCTAAAAAACCTGCATGGTGTGCCTTTAAATTGTGTCTTTTTTAAGAGTAAAAGATTGCTTGACTAATGTCACTCTTTTTTTCTGGCTACATTTAATTGTGCAGCTCAGCCTTGACATGCATTCATCCACTCAGGAAACGTAGACCTTGAATGGTTTCAGTGCATTGGTCCATCAGATGCTCTTAAAAATGTTTGTACCCCAAAGTCTTCTGAGGTGGGATGTGGAGAGTCTAAGTATACATGGCACTTTGTCCTTTCATTTTCAAACACAAATGGGGACACATCAAAAGCATTTCCTAGTTACCATGAATAGATTGTTGAATTTTTTCAGAGGAAACATTTGTTATCCAATATGACGCCTAGAAGCTTAAATAAGGATTTTTTGGTGTATAAGTCTGTCAACTGAATATATAACCACACATTGTATTTCCAAGGGTGCTGATTAACAATAGCTTCTGCTTTCTCTCGGTAGGCACATCTCCCAGTATCTGTGCGAACCTCACACATTGCTGAGGGGATTCCAGCATCTCCTTGAGCTGCCTGTGAAACCAATAAGTTCAATAAAGGCTTTGAAGCTTATATTATAACACTGTAATCCCAGTGTATGCGGTGCCTTGGCTGAATTGGGTGTCGTTATTTGGCGCGGTGGTCTCTGGTAAAAATCTGCACGAGTGCAATCCAGTGTGGTTTACGTAGGCCTACACTAAGGCGGATTTCTTATAAATGACACATAATATTTTTAAGGCAGTGGTGTCATGGTAAATAGCAAATTACTTTACTATTTTGAGCTTATGGTTCTGAGAGGGCTGTTTCCAATTATTGGGACAGCTGAACGGGTGGCGTTGAGAGTTTCTTTTAGACATAATAATCACTGACCTGTAATGCACACTGCTGGATGCAAAATAAACACGAGCCAGAACATTTTCTGAAGGAAAACAACCACTAATGGCTGAGATAAAGTATTTCCAAGAGGCTTTAGGGCATTTTGTATTGTTATAATTAATGTTCTTTGCCACCTTCATTTAACAGTGTTAGTGGCTTAATTTAAATCCCACTCCATTTCCTCTGAAGTTTATCATCATTATTCTCTCATAGCTCACAACATGCTTACCAGTGATTAACACATTTGAAATTATCAATACAACTGGTTGGTTATTGTCCATCTATAATGCAAGAGATGTCCTTTAATTTTTATTTACACTATCAAAATGTTAGTCAGGACTATATTATCTCAAAGAATTCATGAGTCAAATGGGTCAGCTAATTGCTCATTGTGATCCTGTCTGTTCAGTGTGTGCGTTCAGAACTATGCTGGCATTTGTCCAGAGTCCTGGCAAACCCAGCCATTCAACACGGTGCTTCAGGGAGGGAGGGAGGGGTGTGAGTGGATTGGCTGTTGAGACAATCAACATTTCGTAAACCTAAGAGTGAATTGCAGATGTTCACACCTACTGTAAGTTGCAAAGATGGATCTTTCACCATCAAACCTTTCAGTTGGCACTTGAATATACAGATGACAGGTCCAATCAATAATGAGATTCAATCCGGGTATTGGCCATCCAGTTAAACATTCATCCATTTTTTTTGGGATGTCAACTGAAGTAATTGATGGCCTAAGAATCCTCAATATCCTCCGTGAAAATACACTCAGCACTTGGAACAGGGGCCCACAATGAGAGTTATAAAGACCCAGTGATATATTAGGATGTAATTTATAAGTATGCAATTTCTAGTAAGATTTAGCACTCTAATTGAGATGAACAATTTCCTCTTGATGATGTGACTACTTTATGAAATAAATCTTCTTCATGAGTGTTTTACTCATTTAAAAAAGGGAAAGAGAGAATATGTTTGTAATGAATTACGCAGCATGTATTTCATATACATTTAGCTACTTGAATAGCCTTTTCTTAACGTTCATTTACACCCATATACCTCCCATCAATCTTGTGGAGGCAGATTCTTGTGTAATCTAAATTATGATCGTTCAATCACTTTGGATTACCATAGCCTATGGTGTACCACAGGCCCTTTCACTCTGTGAGCCAAGCAATGATTGGAATCTTTGAAGGCTTCTCACTTAACCCCTTGGTTGGGGATAATCTGGACGGAGTCAGTTGGCTGTTAGGACAGCCTGTGTGGCGTGATAAGGTGCACACTGCACAGGCAACAGCAACACTAGCTGGAACTCTCCAGTCTGCGTGGATTAACAAAGTTAAACAAGATTACACAGCCCCTTTTTTGACGGGGAGTTTCCATACAAAATGTGCTTACTTACTTAATAAAATCATGTTGATCCGCAGACGCTTTAGCACCTTTTTCCCCTTTCATGGAGCCACATCGCAACAAGCGAATGACTGATGTGATTTTGCCGCATTACTACACTTTTTTCAAGTTGTGTCATTCTAGGGGGAGTTTTTTTTTTTTTTTTATCAGAAAATTAGAAACTGAGGCATGTGTGGGAGTCACTGATAAAGCAACAGAGCCAAAACAGGCACAATGGCAATTCTGAATGCGTGGAAAAGTCTACATGTTGATTTTACATTGAAAAGAGGTGATATTCTCACTTTTCAATTCCAGCTTCATCTGCATTCAGTTTTACACGGTGTCAAGGCCCTGTTGCTTTGTTGTAAATGCACAGTGTCTGAAGCCAACAACCTCACTGCATGAAAAATATTCCAAAGAAGCTAAAAATAACCTTCACATCAGACACAGTACAGGTCATTTTTCATAAGCTTTGCCTTTATGCATGCTTTCAAATAATTTTATTTCAAAATATGTATTGTACAACTATTCAACCTATCAACATTTCACTTCAAGGACCTAGATTTGGCCTCTAACAAAAGAAAAGATCCATGCAATGTCACTAAGCAAGGGCAGGAGAAGACTGTGTCCTAACGGCATAATGACAACACCAGATAGTTTTAGGTGTGATGTCCTAACTAGCTCTGAACAACTGCATGATGTATCTCTCATCTAAAAAAAAAAAATATCACAAATTTGATTGAGGAAATCAATGAAAAGAATTTAATGCATAATCAAGCTGATACCAACCCTACCCTACAACGCACGCATGTGTCTTCATTACCCATTCATTTTGCTAAATACAGAATGCACCTATCCCTGTGTATTAACTTAACAATATATAGTTCCCTCAATGCTCACAGTATTCAAAGGGGGACACTTGAATGTACACAGACATTATCATTTCAAAATGATGAGTGAGGTCTTCTGTCAGCGATAATGGGTTGCTCGGGAAAGCAGTGTCGTGTCACCAAGTTCCCTGGTGCATTCTTGCACTGTCACAGCAGTACGCTGAGAGTCTCCCAGGTCTTATGCAGGGTATCAAACCTTGGCACCTCCAGCTCAGGGAACCTCAGCACAGAGCCTCCCCTTAGACCCAGTTGGCATTCAAAGCCTACCTAACAGCCATCCTAATGAGGAGTGGCTGCAGGAGTGTACGGCGCATGGTTTGACATCTGTCTGGCTGTTTGAGGGGTAGAAACGGCTACTTGGCAGTTTATTTATTAAATTTACTTGTTTCTCCTGCTCGGACTGTGCGGGTGCTTTGTGAGAGACACATAAGGAATGATGAGTCTTTTAGGCCTTAAGTTGTGCGATGTGAGGCCTCAGAGCTCCTTTGGTGAAATCTCTTGACTGACTCTTTGTAGAGTTTGCATTTGTCTTGGAGTTGAAGTTTTGGGAGGTGAAATACTCTAAATGTTTCCAACCCCACTCAACCCATACAGTATGTGTTCTAAAATGCAGGGGGTAGATGCGGGGGTAACAACAGAGTTTTAATAAGCGTCAGGTAGGCAAGAGGGAAATAAAAGCTTACGTGTCCAAAGCGAAATCTAAAAGGCAGGTCGGAAAACAGTTTGTCAGATCAACAAACAGTCCAATACGAAATCCAAAAATCACAGTCAGGTAAACAATCTGGGTCATACATGAAATTATCCAAATGCATAGATTCATGGCTTAGTTTAACAAATTAAAAATAATACCTCACACTGAGGCCAGCCAGGAGAGTCTCTAAAATAGCCTGCGACTATTAGTCAATTATTTCCAGGTGTTTAGAACCCCGATGAGACCGGTTGGCTATGGAGGGGTCCTGGTCACTGCAACTGCTCTCCCTGTGACAGCAGCGGCAGAGAGCGCAACTCCGATGTTACAACATGTATAAAATAACGACTAGTGTACTTAACCTAAACTGTATCTAAACGACCCCACCTTGGACAACTGTCATAAGGTCACTGCTCAATGAAAGTGTCATAAATTGGGCTACAGTATGTGCGCTGGATTGGTACACTTGACTTAGCCTCAGCCTCAAACACACAAACATGCCTTCAACCTTCAGTGGAATGAATAGAAATATTTGTAGACGCTATCACAGAGAGAGACAGGCTGAACAACATCAGCAATGCAGTCAACATGGCTGTTTATTGAAGGAATGTCAGCCTGACACGACTTAGGAATGAGCCACCTTATAAAAGTGGTGTTCGGCTGTTGCTTTAGAGTGCATTTTTCTACAGGAGTTTGGTCGTGAACTCGGCCACATCTTAAGGTTCCAACTCTCAAAGATCCAGGGACCAGTTTGGTTAAAATATGTATTAAAATACATGGACATTAGTATGCCTAAGGTCAGAGCTAAATGAAGAAACTCTTTAGGTTTAGTGAGCAGCCTTTTTCAGAAAGTCTTCATTCACAGTATGCAATGTAAGAGTGATATTCTGGGTGATATTCCAAACCAACTACAGCATGTTTGAAATATCCCTACCATTCTATAAAAAATGTGTGGCTTGAAATGTAATCTCACTAAATATTCATCCATATTCTTGAACTTTGAATCGTAGAAGAACTACTGATATTAGCACACATTTTTGTACACCAATTTAGTGAGCATTCTTAATAAAGTCCAGTAAACATGTTTTGACTCTAATCCCTCTTGGTGGTGCATGAAAGGCAGCTCAACATTCACTGGGCAAATACCGGGGTTAATGCTGGTGCCATTGGCAACCATTTCACCCAGCACAGTTGATCCCCAAACCATGTCCTCAGTGTGCCCACATCAACTACAGTAGATATCTTCTATTAAAAGATCTGCTGGTCATAAGACTCATCAGAATTTGACAGGAGTGTGGTGCTTTCCTGAATAGCTGGCTCCCATTGGCACCACCCTGGTTTGATACTGGGGTTCTACAGTAGATAGATAGATAGACACTTTATTGATCCCCAAGGGGAAATACAAGGGTCTCAATAGCATACAGACATCACACACAACAATAATAATTCTATTATTTTGCATTTCTGAACTTTCCAGGAGTCCATGTTAACAATATAAAGCAATTATTGTGTATACTATCTTGATTAGGATTAAAATGAAAGCAAAGCAAGTTACTTCATTAACTTAACTTTAAGACGTAGGTCTATTTGATTATTTCAAATCAAATTTCAAAAGATGTGCAGCAGACCTGAGGCAACACAATATATTCTTCAGAAATATAGCTAATAAAGGGCATAACAAACATAAAATACTATTTTCATTATCTTTGAGTTCAGTTGAAAATAAGGAACTTTTCGACATGAGTGCATTGCCATTTTATAGGCCTACAGTCTATGGTGCGCTGTCACTTGCCACACACATCAGCGCCGAAGTTTTTAACACGAAAACACTGGATGAACAATGGATTTTATGGAGCTGGCGTCGACCAAATATAACTGAATCGTGATTTACACGGCGGCAAAGTGCGATGCTGGTGTGCAGAGTTGTATTGAAAAGAATGGAATCTAATGTACAGTAAATGAATGTCGAAAGCAGAGTGCATCTCACTCATGTCGGCATCGGTGTCCACAGCAATTTAAAACACCATTCAGCTGACCGGGAACTGCGTTGGTGTTTCTTGTACGAATCTACTCTTTGGCCGGCTCGTAAGCCCAAACAAGTGTGTGCAGCATGTCTTTACGTAGCCTACTAAAGGCGCATCATCATAAAGATAGGCTAGTCTACAATCTGCATCACGCCCCATTTTAGCGGAAAACAAGTTAACATACATATATCATTGATTCTAATGGGAAAGACAGATAGCCTAATCACACCTTGACGTTACATCTAGTTATTAATTTACAGGCCATTCAATAATTTTACTAACACGGCAGTTATAAAGAATTATGTGTATGTTACTTAGGCTACTAATGTAGAAACGATGTAGGCTACATTACACCCCATTCAGCACGTAGCCTACTAGCTACACTTACCATATCCCATGTAAAACGGTTAGCTTGCTAGCTAGCTAACTGTGGAACTTCAGTATAACAGGCATAGCCAATTATCTCACCTAGTTGTAGGAAAAAGGCTACGTTCATATTACAAGTGATAGAATGAATGTGTGACTTATGTTTAGTTGATGTTATGACATGTAAAGTTAAGCTTGCCGAACTTAGTTATAGTCAGCCACGGGCAGTTTGACTGTGCCTACATTCGTGACACTCCTGTTAGTAGGCTAAACTGGAAAGAGCAAAAAATAGGAACATAATGGTCACATTAATCCCATAAACACACAGAAAACTCTTACACTAACCTTATTTTGTGCCTTTTATTCACAGATTTATTAAGTATAACCCCTTTTCGCTCCCCACTTCTATGCAGCATAGGTTTCCATTTTCCAAACAGCTCCCTTTCCCCTAAAAAGGGGCGTGTACATGCAGCACGGTCTAGCTAGACCCAGTGTGGTGTTGTAGTTGTTCTAATGTTACTAGTTGTTGCAACAGCTTGTGAAAAAACGACAAAATTTGTTACACCAAAAAGAACGTTAATCTCGCGAAAAAAATTGACGCCATTAAAATAGGTTTACATTAACGCCGTTAATAACGCGTTTAACTGACAGCACTAATTGTTAAATTTATTAATCGTATAATCCAGGGATTTTGGATGTATATATTTCTGAAAAAAAATAAATATGTAATGCAATAGAATATCAGTTTTGAGTGAACATGAATGAATACTACGCTAAGAGTTGATAAAACCACAATTACACTGACCCCAACTTTGCTCACCATTAAGGCTCTGATCAATGATCAAATGATTCATGCCATTTTCATTCACATCTTATTCAAGCTGTCATTTGTTCCATACATGCAAAGTTCCTACCATACAGACTCAACATTCCCTGCCCCCCACCACTTTGAGGCCCATAATCCAAAGCCTCTCTTCAACATTAAGGGCCGCCTGTGCTAATTCCCAGATGACAAAGCCTCACTTCAAATGTGTGAACTCATCAGGGAGAAAAGTGAGAGAAGTCACTTCCTGCGTTCCACTGCAGCTAAATGGGAATGAAATTGCAACTGGAAAATTGAGGTTTTATGTGGGCGAGCGAAGAGAGAGTGGGAGCGTCAGTCCATAATCTTACTGTGGCAGTTCAAAAGCGGAGGAGAGTTTTTGACATCTGAGAAATGCAGATTCAATCAACTTCAATGTTATATATCAGCATATTAAAATGGTACACACTGTTCTGTCAGACCCGAATAGCAATGTAATTAAAGAAGTATTTTTAAAACAGAAAACACATTTAAAAGCCACTCTGACCCTCCTGCACTCTTGTGAATGATAAGATTACATGCTTCATCTCTACATGGCCTCAACTACTCTTACATTAAACAAATTCAAGGTGTGAAATTGGTTATTACTCAGTATGCATCAATTATGCCTGCTTTTTAATCATAAATGTAGAGGAATTCACATGTAAGTAATCATTTGACATAAGCTTTAGAGATGTGGTGTTTATATTCTGTGATATGGAAATGACCACAATGAGGGTCATTTTGGTGGTGAATGCTACTTCCTAGTTATTCCTTATTAACAGTCATGTCATAGATCAAATATGAACATTAAATACAAGGGAAAACCCTCAGATTTGGATGTCACATTGCCCTGTTGAATACACAATTAATATTCCAGAAAAAAATTGTTAATGCTCTCATTTGAATCATTTACATTTCCTCAACATGGCAGTATATCTTTACATAATCTGTGTGTCTCCCTGGGTGATAATAGCAAAAGAGAGTTAGCTCGTAGCTCCTAGCTGATGGTCTTGTGAGCTATATTAAGCATACTGTAGATGTAACAAGTTGCTGTAAAACAATTTGCTGATATATATATATATATATATATATTCATTATAAACGTGTAAACCTTACACTTTACAAAGTTAAGTGAAAACTGAAGAACTTTTGCACGTGTAACTGTATGTAATTGTTCAATTGTGTGATCTGAATGAGCTGTGACCTGCTAGGCCTGTTGGCCACTAATTGGATGCACCTGCTCTAGACTGTTTAAAAGGTTGCTGCTTACTATGTTGCTGCTCTTTTTTGCACTGAAGACAGTCTTTGACTGAAACATTTGTACAGCACTCTTGCACTTTTTGCACATTGTGTTGCCTCGAAAAAACTTTTGAAAAAATAAGAAAAAAACTAAAATACAGTGGTCTAATAACCAACCTTGTGTGATTACTGGTCTCTCAGAGTGAAAGTCCTCCTTGCCAATGTACTAAGACTTTTTGACCACTGCACCAGAGAACCTTTCTCAAGAGGACTTAAAAACAAGGCGCAGCTCTACTTCATGCTTTTTGAGTGATCATTTAAGATAAACCCATAAGTATCTTTCTACTAAGAAGAATATGAAAATGTGGTTGCCAATATCTAAGCTTATTTTAGTTTCCATCCTGGCTGTGCCACAGAGCTTTATCTCAAGATTAGGTATGTAAGCTTCATAATGAGGATAGAATGCAATTGTTCACACAGCAGCTACATTCATCAACAGCGTGGAAACCACCACATTAAACATATTTATGCAATATATTGAGTCACTATGCCCCCTTGATAGCAGATTCTACATGATAAGTATACACTCTTATTTCAACTTTACTGGGTTTCTTTACAAGCCTGAAATCATCAACCACTGCTGACACAACTCTTTCAAAAATCTCTGCTACGATGGGCCGCCTCACTCCAGACGAAGATAAGGTAACAGTGGGAAATGAGAAAAAGATCACTCCATTTGTCTTGGTTGAGCCCATTTCGCGGCAGCCTCAGGTATTGCTGCAGTCAGCCCCAGCCTACACCTGCTTGGCCCCGATAAAATCATATCTCCTGACAGATGCACTTTAATCGAGATGTCTAACGACAGGTGATCCATGGAAGTGTTCATGGACACCGCAATACACCACATCATATGTGGGAGTATGCATGACAAGTAAAGTCATCTTTTTTCATTTAGAAGATGACTAAAATGTATTATTAGATCTCAAAGGGGAATCATACCCTGGTGACATATCTTACATATCACTGTAACTGCATTGGCTATCTCTTTCATATCTATCATTTTGCCTGTAACATTTCATAATTTTAAGGTAAATTCCAAGAAATGTAACCACCGCCTTCCTATTTCTAACATTGTACAGACTATTCACATACAGTACATGCAATCTCAACTAGTGGCCTCCAACTCACTCAGGCAGTTTCCAATAGTATCAGATTGCATTAAAACTAGACATGAACGTCATTCAGTCCAGCACATTCTCTCCGCAAAATTAAATCATGTTTGTCAATTTGTCTCCATCTCCTACTCCATCCCCTACTCTTGCTACTTTTGTGTATGTAAATGAGTGTGTGCATAGTGTGTGTTTGTTTTTGTGTATTTGTGTACTGTGTGTGTGTGTGTGTGTGTGTGTGTGTGTGTGTGTGCATGTGTGTGTGTGTGTTTTTATGTATTTGTGTGTGTGTGTGTGTGTGTTTATGTGTGTGAGAGAGATGAGAGTATAGTTACAAACATGCTTTTCTGAAATGGTCATGTCTGGAGATTAAGGAGACAAAATGTTCTGTTCTGTATGAGAGGAGGAGAGAAGGGAATCGATAGTATCGTTCAAAAACTGATAAATGCCCTGAGTTCACAATAGCATCAAAACCCATACGTATATATTCCCTTCATGAGACATATAGCTACCTTGGATACAAAATTAACATTGCAGGGGAATAGAAGGAGCAAGTAAACACCATCTTGTCTGAGTTTACATCCAGGTTGGACTTGATTGACAGTTGCCCACTGCCTCTGATCATTGGCGGAGCGAGGGGGTGGCTTTTTTCAAAAGCCCCGAATGTTTTTTTGTATGTGTTTTCAATTTATAACGATTCTAATGTCTAATTTAACTTCCCCTCGGGTTCTCTATAAATGTTACAAAATGTAAGCTAATATTACTGAGCAAATATCCCTTATTTTCAAAGCCCAATATTGACAGATAATCTGATTTCCCACACGATGAGTTTAGGCAATGCCAGAGCCGAGATGTAGCGGTTTACGTCATAAACCTGGCAGGAAAGTTCAGAGCGGCGCAATCAGTTTAAACAGCAAGCCGGTAAGAAAAACTATTGTCAAGACATTAGGCAACTAGGCTACTGTACCCCGGTATACAAAAATAAACTTCAGAAAGACAGAAAGTTTGTTGTACTGAATTCATAGAGTCTCATTTGACCGAATCAGTAGATTTAACTGTTGTCAGTTGAGTTCGTTCAATTAATTTATTGTAGGCGCGTCGGGGTCCGGTTCGCCCTGTCGGGACCTATCTCGCGACAATGACCGGCGTTCTATACATTATCCCGCTTATTACACGGCTACTTACCAAAACGACACAATAAACTCCCCACGATATGACTCTTTAGCCTACATAGCCTAGGCTATAGCCTATTTGTTACCGTTTCATCATGGCTGATATCGTGGGGAGTTTATTGTGTCGTTTTGGTAAGTAATTGTAATAAATAATATAATAAAAAATATAGGTCCCTTCAGGGCGGAACAAGACCCCTCGCTCTTGGCGTCGGGGGTCGGTTAAGCCCTGTCGGGACCTATCTCCCGACAATGACCGGCGTTCTATACATTATCCCTTACTTATTACACGGTTCTTCATAGTGCTGCAGAATGTTCCATTCACTTGAATGGGCCTTCCCAACGTTCGGCGGTCTGCTAATTCTGAATAACAGACCGTTGCTAAGTATAACAGACCGCTGTCAAGGAAAATGGGCTTTGTGCTTCTAAGTCAATTCTTTCATATCACTACGCAAGGATTGGAACTTCATTCAAAAGTGAAAGCAGACGGTTGATCAGCTGTGTTCTAAAGAATGTTTGATTCTTCCTTTGATTCATTATTTGATGAAAGCAGACGGTTGATTAGCTGTGTTCTAAAGAATGTTTGATTCAAGTTCAGCATGTGTTGTTGCGAACTATTTGTTTCTCAGCAAAAGCCATGATGAAACGGTAACAAATAGGCTATAGCCCAGGCTATGTAGGATAAAGAGAATTTTCCAAATTTTGATCCTCCGCTGCGCGTCGGGATCCGGTTCGCCCTGTCGGGACCTATCTCCCGACAATGACCGGCGTTCTATACATTATCCCTTACTTATTGTAGGCTAGTAGCCTAGGCAAATATGGAACGGAGATGTAACGTGGCTACCGGTGGGATTTTAGGGCAAAAAATACCATGGGATCGATGTGTTCTCCATTTGAGGAACGTAAGCAATTGCAGACGTGCACAGACAGCTCAGACACAGAGCGCATATAGGCCTAGGTTAGGCTACTTTCACTTTCTAGAGTGCGCATTCATTACGTAAAAGATGCTTCATACCAAAACAACGATCAAACATTACCCCTAAGTGCATGCTGATCAGATAGGCTATGCCTATAGAACCCCCTTGAAAGACCCAAAGTGCCAGTCAGATATACCTTGAGTCTCACATTTTTAGTCTCAATGTGTCCATTAGTTTACACAGAATTCACTAGAAGTCATTATTTAAGGGGTTATTTTTCCAAATTTTCTGCCGGGGGGGACCCCCCTAGCCTTCCTGTGTGTGACACTGGGCTAAGCCCCCAATGTTTCAAATGTCTGGCTCCGCCCCTGCCTCTGATTATGAAGTTGGAGGCTATCAGACAGGTACAGTACATCTGTTCTCCAACATTCACATCCAGCAGAAAGTCCTAAGTGAAATGAACAACAAAACAGTGAGTTTAGTGGGAAAATGGTTTGGACTCAACACACACACACAGTACCCGTGACATTATCTTTCACCCCCAGTGGGAAGGGGGGCTGGGGGTACCAAACATAGAATGGATCTACACCAGCATGCGGATTTCCCATCTTCTGAACATGCTGAACAGCGATGACAAGGATGTTAGGGAGCTGGCTCGATCCTCCCTGTTCCTGGACCTAAGAAGACGCAAGGTCCCTTTGGCCAGGGAGTCAGATCCCCATTTACTAGGATTCAAAAGAAAAAACAGCGGAAAACTTGATACCCACTCTGCTGGTTTTGGGGTCTGGTCAGACTGGCCAGATCTGAATGACCTTTGCTTACGAACAGGAGTGTCACTGGAGTGGGTGACTCTGGGACCATGATGGTCTCAGAGGACATTATAACTGACCCTCTCACTGCCGTCAAGGCCACATATGGTGGTCACAGCCATCTGCTTACATCTGCAGGTGGCCGGCGAACTCTTATGGACTTACAGCAACATCAACAACAACAACACTGGGCTGGACTGAAACTTCAGGGAAAACTTGCATGTCTTCCCTTTGTTGATCACTCTGTGTCTTACTCATTTCTCAGGAACACTGCACTCAATGAGGACATTCTCACATGTACAGTTAAAGCGAGATTACAAGTCCTCCCTACTAGACTCAACCTCTCTATTCTGGTTTCCCATAAATCAGGTAGGCCTACCTCATTGCTTGTATCACACCTCAGAACATATCACTGAAACACTGTCACACATCCTACAGTACATGGCTGCCATGCCTACAAAGGAATGTACATAGCACGTCATGACAGAATAGTAGACCTCATAGTGAAAGACATATCAAACCATTTTCCACCCTCAGTAAGAATGCACAAACATTCTCAGGTAAAACCGTCCACAATTCAGCACTGCAATAGTAACCCTGGTACTTTCTTACACCTGGTTGCCAATACACCAGATGTTGTTATCATCAATGAGGAGTCCATGAGGTGTACATTTTGGAGGTAGGCTGCACCTTTGATTCTAGCATGGAGGAGGCTTTCTACACCAAGGTAGTTAAATACCAACCACTCCGAAAACACCATCTCAGAGCTAGGCTATAGGTGCAGACTACTCATATTCATATTTGGTAGCCTAGGACACGTACACAGGTTGGTAGTAAGAGGACTGCAATAACTTGGGATGGCCAAAGGGAGGGTTAAACAGCTTGCAAAGTACTGTGCCATCTCTGCTATTATTGGCAGCCGCCACATATGGCGGAGACGTTGCTATTTATACCCTTAAGAACTGAGTATTGTGCTTGTTAAGTTAAATATCACTTAAGTTAAGTGATATTGTGAAGACCTGGTGCATGCTACTGGTCCATGGGTTTGCATATGTATTGTACTGCATTCGTAATATGTGTGTCCCTGTACCATGTTATTTGTGTGGACATAAATGTATGGTTAAAGTGGCTGTGTTTGTGCATGCGTGCCTGTGTGGGTGCCTGTGGGTGTGTTATGTGTGTGTGTTTGTGCATGCATGCCTGTGTGGGTGTGGGTTCATCCCAAAACTCAAAATGATGAGTTTAACTTCAAAACGTGTTTCATATATATATATATATATATATATATATTGCTTAGGTAAATACACAAACACTGGTAACTGACACTTTTGTCAAAACTAAAGCCAGCTGGTTGGTAAGCAACAGAACATGTAGTTGTGTACACATTTTTTGTTTAGCTTTATCTGTGTAACCAGTTTTAGTTGACCTCTACATGTTGCCTATAACATGCAAGACCTATACATGTTGCCTATAAAAACACCTAGAACTATTTGCTAAACAGGCATTCAAAGTTTGGTGAATAATTCATAACAATAATACAGTACCCTCCAGAATTATTGGCACCTCTGCTAAATTGAGGAATATAAAATATAAAATACTCTTCACCATACCTAGAGATTGGCATGGTTTTATTTCAGTTAGCCTGCTTATTATTAGTATGCTTATTGAGCTCAATGCACATCAAACCAGCAGGCACACACACACACACACATATAGGCACACACACACACACACATACACACACACACACACACACAGATAAACACACACACACACACACAGACACACATACACCCCATTCATTTGTACATCTACAGTAGTTCAAATCTACTGTATATCTACATCAGACAACCTTTCCAGACTTTGGTTCTGTTATTCATTACACATGATGTCAACATTGCTAAAATTTAATATGTGCCAGGTAATCTGAAACCTCACTTTGTGATCAGTATAAGTATAAGTATATATACTTTTTTGATCCCGTGAGGGAAATTTGGTCTCTGCATTTAACCCAATCGGTGAATTAGTGAAACACACTCAGCACACAGTGAGGTGAAGCACACACTAATCCCGGCGCAGTGAGCTGCCTGCTTCAACGGCGGCGCTCGGGGAGCAGTGAGGGGTTATAGGTGCCTTGCTCAAGGGCACTTCAGTCGCGGTCCACTGGTCGGGGCTCGAACTGGCAACCCTCCGGTTACAAGTCCAGAGTGCTAACCAGTGGGCCACGGCTGCATCACCAAGCAAGCAGTGGCTGAAATTGCAGACAGTTTTTAATGGCTGTTTGTCGTCATACTTGTAGTAACAGAACAAAATATGCTTTGGAGGCCATGTATCAGACGTGTTCAAAGCCAAGAGAGTATTGGATTTGAAGTGTTTGTACAGTCTACTTAGTCAGCAGCACTAAGAAGCAGTCCCGCAGCAACACACACGCCTTATCATTTAATTTATCTTACTCACAGCAACAATTTTTTTTCAACAGAAATCAATAATTACACACAATCCTCAATTCTTCATGCTTACTATGTGCAAGATGGCCTCATTTCAGCATTTGGATTTGATAACAGCGCCGGAAGACACTGGAAACCAAGGAAGGGAGGAAAGGAAGTCCTTTCAAGTCAATGCAAAATGAAAACTGTCTCTCACATCAACCAGCACATGGAATTTCATTTTCTTTCACTGAGGTTATTTCAATATATTTGCTAAAAGGAAGCTAGATTGCTGCACATTTTTTTTATTAATATAGTGATACGATGGAAATGATTGCAGCCCAATTTCAAATATGTCCTCCTTGTGGGACTTTGGAGGTTGGGAAAAAAAAATAATTACAACTGTCGCTGTACAGTAAAAGGGTGTATTGATTCCTTTTATGCATATCCGATGTATCCTCATTTTTTATATCTTGGCCAGTTTATCTAAAGCCGGCCTCTCTTATCAAAGAAACATATGTACTTTGAAATATGTAGATTCCTCCCCCTGCTCAAAATTATTGGCATTTGCGAAAGTGCCAGGAATGGGACACACATCCATCTGAGACTGGATTCCAAGCTAACAGGTGTGCATTTTGCAGGTATTGTTCTTATACAGTTTTTTTCTGTTTGCTTAAGCACATTTTTTGTAACTATGCCTTTTTTTTTGCAAAACTTTGCAAAGTTTGAGGTTATAGTTTTGTCATAGTTCTGTAAACATACAGGGATCCAAACATCAAGTATTAGTGTTTATTTAGACACATCAAAACAAACACAATTGTTTTTTTCCAAGTCAAAACACAAAATAGTAATTTCACAGAGAAAAACAAAAAAATCAGTCTACATCGTGTCGTCTCTCTGGGTCCAGCCACAAAATTTCATCTACATCACATGCAATGTTTTCTAATCCAAGGCACCGGGGAAAATATCTTCTGGAATGCCGTATCCAGGCCTGACATGACAATATCCCCACATGTAGACTGATTTTTTTTGCCTGTAAAAGGGCTATTTCTTTCTCTTCTTACCCTTCCTCTTCCCCCTCCCCATCCTCCTCTTGCTCCTCCTTGTCCTCTTCCTCTAACTTCACCTCTTTGTCCTTGTCATTCTCTCCCTCTCACTTCTTGACCTCTGCATCCTCTTCCTCCTCTTCCTCCTACTTCTTCACCTCCATGTCCTATTCTTCAGCCTCATCTAATTCTTACCTTTCTCACTCTTCCTGCTCCCTCTATTGTACCCATTGTACATTACCTGTGGCTTAGTGCTTAGGCTGATTGCAAAGTGAACTAATTATCTAAAACAGTTTTCACATGAGAAAGTATGCCAGAGAGTTGGCAAAATAGTGAAAATAATAGCCATGCATGTGTATAGATTTGCTAGGAGTGTGTTGATCATTTGGAAATTGAGTGTAAAGCATGAGTTGTGTTTACAGTTCTGCAAAAAGAGTGCTGTGTAGTGAATTGTGCCTACAGTTGTGCAAAGTGTGTGAATACAAAATTGCCAACTGAGTGCAAAGCAGTGTTTGTGCTTTTAGTTTTGCGAACTCAGTGAGGGGTTTTGCTATAAGTATTAATAGTTTTAGAAATTGTCCTATAAGAATCACAGTTGTGTTTAAGCATTCAGAAAAAACTGTAACATAATTATCATAATATCATTACCAACTAGATGTACCACATAGTGGTACAAAATATGACCACAGCTCAGTCCTGTATACTCTCTGCATAAATAAATCACGCTTGTCAATTTATCTCCATCTCCATCCCCTACTCTTGCAACTTTTGTGTATGCTTGTATGTGCGTGCCTGTGTGTGTATATGTATATCAATTTGTCTCCATCTCCTTATGATTGGTATTCCTAAAACAACAGATACTTGAAACGGAGACATTTTTAGATCCTTTTTTTTAGATAGCCTCTGACAATAATATGACATGAGTGTACAAGGACTCTTAGGAAGCCATGCTCTCAATAGGCAGGACGGCCAGATTGGGGTGAATGCCCCCAAACAAGCAATACCAAATCTATGACCACATCATCAGTATTGATTTTGTCATCAAGTTGTTGGCATGAGACAGCTGATACATTTTAAGGGATACATTTCATTAGCTTCTGATATCTTGCTGTTACATCAGTATAGGCTTTTTAAAATTAATTATCCATTAACGTTTGAACCTGTTATTGCAAAAGAGAGTGACATGCTGAATTTGTTTTGTTGAGTTAATTAGTGTACTGTATATGGCGGATGTTACAAGAAGTATCTTAGCAACCACAATTTGGAGAGTTCAGTCCCTGCCACATCTACCTTTTTCCTATTTAGACTTAATGCATGCAAATCCAAACAAAAGGCCATGTGCAAACACAACCAAGAGTCACTGGAGAGGGATTGCTCTCTGTACTTGATCCCTCCTGATCCAAATCTAACTTAATGCCTTTGTGGAGTCCTCTTGCCAGTAAGCTGTGGTTTTGGCATTGAACTTGTGACACTCAAGCACATTTTTAGCTTGATTTTAGCATCATGTTGAATGTACTTCTGTGTTGAAAGTACATTTGTGTCAAAGGAGTGTAAACCAGAGGTCAGGGCTTTGAACCGGTTCAAGGAACGAAAATGAAAACCGGGAACTTTTTGTATTTTACAGGGAACAGAAACGAAACCGGAAACGTTATTATTTTGTATGTTCTGGAACAGAAACACTTATTTAAAAACAAAGTTTTCGTTGCCTAAAAAAAAAAAAGTAATTATTTTCCTGCGCACGTTACCATGACGGCTGAGGTTCACTTCCTGTGTGACATCACATCAGACATTCACTGACTGAATGGAGAGAGAGAGCGGTGGATTACAAAGTCTCCACTCCACATTTTAAATAAGAGGTAAATTACGATCCATCGTTAATTAAAATGCTCATTCCAAACACAATAACAATAGCTATATTTGTCGACTCCACGTTAATGATGGACTAGCGAACATTTGGCTAAATGGCGCCAACACCTCTGTTTGCCTAATGCACAGATGGCTTGTTACGGTATGAGTAGGCCTACTGGATGGCCTTTCCCCCCGACAGTTGGAATTTGTTGTTGCCCGAGTGGCATAACCACGTGTCTTAATAATGTTGTTACGTTTGTGTGGAAATTTTCTCTTTTAACAATAAACTACACATTTGATTGGAAAAAAAATCGGTTCAAAGCCCTGCCAGAGGTCATCAAAGTCAGCTTTATTGTCAATTTCTTCACATGTTCCAGACATACAAAGAGATCGAAATTACGTTTCTCACTATCCCACGGTGAAGATAAGACATATTTTACCAACTTAAGTCCACAGACAAACATAACATTCAAGTAAACAAAAAAGTAAGTAAATAAGTAAATAAGAGGGCACATATAATAATGAAAAAATAAGAGCAGCAAAATTTGGTTGAAATTGTGCATAGACAGTCAATAAAATACTAGTGCAAAGTCAGGCCAATAAAAGGCTTGGGTAGTTCTGTTTGACCTAAGTAATAAAGAAAGTGGCATAGTGGTGCAAGTTATGTAAGAGCAGCAGAAGTGTTGTGTTTTCAGGACAACAACACCAAGTTGTAAAGTGTACAAGTGTGCAAGTGTTCAAGTGTGCAAGTGGAGTAGTGCAGGCGGCCATTGTGGGTCCAATGTCCAGGATGTTATGTAGCTGAGGGTGGAGGGGGAGAGGAGGGAGAGAGTTCAGCATCCTTACAGCTTGGTGTATGAAGCTGTTGGTGAGTCTGGTAGTGCGGGGCGCAGGCTTCTGTACCTCTTCCCAGAGGGCAGTAGATCAAACAGATTGTGAGCGGGGTGACTTGCATCACTCACAATTTTGGTCGCCTTGGCGGGTGAGGTGGGTGGTGTAAATGTCCTTCAGGGAGGGGAGTGAAGCACCAATGATCCTTCCAGCTGTGTTCACTATGCTGCAGGGCTTTCCTGTTGTATTCAGTGCAGCTTCCGCCCCACACAGCGATACAGCTGGAGAGGATGCTCTCAATGGTGCCTCGGTAGAATGTGGTCATGATGGCTGGTGGAGCACTTGCTCGCCTGAGTTTCCGAGGAAGTACAGGCGGCGCTGAGCTCTCTTAAGCCAGTGATGCAGTGTTGGTGGTCCAGGAGAGGTCTTCACTGATGTGCACCCCAGGAATTTGGTGCTGCTCGCTCTCTCCACCACAGCACCGTCGATGGTCAGTGGCAGGTGTTGGGTGTGACCTCTCCGAAGTCAACAACAATCTCTTTGGTCTTGCTGGCGCTTCAGCAGGAGGTTGTTGTCCCTGCACCACGTGGTCAGATGGTCGACCTCCAACCTGTATTGAGTCTCGTAAGCCCTTGGTGATGAGACCCACCAGAGTTGTGTCGTCAGCAAATTTCACTATGTGATTGTTGCTGTAGGTTGCAGTGCAGTCATGCGTCAGCAGGGTGAAGAGGGTGAAGGTTCATTCATAACGAATGAAAACCTTTTGGATGTTCAGATGAGTTTTCCTATTCAATTTAAGTCTTATGGCTTGACAATGCAGTTGTAAGTGATGTCTAACAGACATCTTTCTAGTAAGTTTAGTAAGTTGAATTTATAAAGCACATTTAAACACAGCATAAACTGACCAAAGTGCTGTACAGCGGACAAGATAAAGTCTAAGACAGATAAAACAGAAAAACACATTGAAACTAATAGAACATAAAACATAAATTCTAGAACCAAATAAGTTATGGCATGTTGATCTGTTTTAGGCTTTAGATGTTTTAGCACTGATTTGCCCGTAACATGGAAAAAGAAGCTTGATGTGTACACTTATTTGGTCAAGAGTAAACTGACATGATTTTGATGTCAACTCAACGTATGTACTCCCAATCATCCGTAAATTGATCTGAAGTGCATTTTACTCCTTTAAAGGAATGATGATGTATTTATAGTGTATCTGGGAAAATGTGCAATACCTGTTAATGGGGATAGTCTTAATGATTTAAAGGGGTAATGTATTTATAGTGTATCAGGGAAAATGTGCAATACCTGCTAATGTGAACAGTCTTACTGGTTTAAAGGAATGATGATGTATATCTGGGGAAATGTGCAATATCTGCTAATGTGAACAATCTCTGTTGTAGATCTACAAACGATCATCATTCGTAGTCTGACCACTGTTTTCCTCTGTTTATTTCTTTTGTTTGTTTTTGGTTTATATACTAAGGTAGCTGAAGCCACATGTCTTGTTTTGTTTGTTTATGTCTGTTCTCCATTGTTGGCTCCTTATTGGGCCTACCCCCTTGTCCTTGTCTTGTGGGCCTAACCCAGGGATAGCTCCATTGTTAGGGTATATCTGGCATTATTCTGCCCTTAAAAGCTTGCAGTGTGAACACCCTCTTAATGGTTGAGTTTTGATACAGTCTGCAGTTCATTACTTGTGTGATTTCTCTTGATTTTAACATGTGATTTAAACTTGAGCGTTTTGCAGCTTGCAGTGCTACACTAGTGTGTGCATGAGTGTACTAGTAATCACGTATGGCTGAAGATTTGTCAGTTGTACCTTAGCAGTACGGCTAACTACTTGGGTTGGTCCTCTGGGCCTATATTATGTGTTTTGTTTTTTTGTCCCTTGTCATGATATGTGTTGATTAATATATATCTTGTTACCCCTGCCAAGCAAAGAGACTAAATAAAATATTGACTGCTTGTAACTGCCTCTGGTTCTAACCATTTATTTGGGTAACCTGCAAAACAAATATACATGGTAGCTATAGAAGCTAGCACTCTGTCACAAAACACTGTCCTGCGGTTTATACACAATGCGGCTAATACACAGGATATTACTGTAAATGCCTTTGGAGCTGAACAGTAGCACTATTGCAAATTGAAGATCTCTGTAGAAAAAAAGTATTTTTGGGGGATAGGTGGTTTGTTTTTTCCTAATTCAATGGCTATGGAATTGTCTAAAATAGGACTGAGATTTATATTTATGTATACCCTGAAGCAGTTTTCTCTGAGGACATTTTCAAGGAAGTAGAGCCTTAGTATTCTGTCCAAGCAAACTAATTTTCCAACAAACTGTCTGCTTCTCCACAAGCCTACCAAAAGCCTTTCCTCAGCTGTCTTGTATCTTGATGTGTCCTAAGACAGTCTGTCATATTCACTGTGGGAAGCATACAATTCAAGAAGAGTTCCCACATAAAATAACAATGTACAGCGTGATTACACTGTCATCAACCGAGGACACTGTGTAAAATCATTTGTATTATTTCAGAATTATCTTTTTATGTGACTGAGAGCATTTAACTTTTTGAAAATCCAACCAGCCGCGAGAGCTGACGACGGTGATAATCTCTGAAGCTGTTAGAAGTGAGAACTTGTGCTATACCTCATATCTGTCCTGTCACACTGAAGCTAATTACTTTTAAGTGCGAGACAATCAATTATTTCAGCCGTGGTGGCATTTCGCAGGCACACTCCTGCCACTTGTGTTCTTGCTGCAGGGAGTCCATTGGCTGTCCATGTCCCGCGGACTGACTTTGACAGCTCTCCTCTCCGGCTTGGTCCCTTTCCTGGAAAATGCTCACCGGAAACCAGTCTCAGTGCTCAGCCTATATGTGCAGTGAGTGTGATGAAACATGAGTGTCCTTTTAAGATCATCTAGGGGAAACATCGTATGGCATAAACATCATCCATGAGGCTCCTGACTTAACAAATGGGCTTCATCTGTGTTTGGGATTTGATTCACTAATGCAGATGTATAGAGCTCTATAAACTCAGGGTGAAAGTATAGGAAAGACCACCAAAGAGTAGAATGGTCCTGAGGGAGACGATTAGCAACCAGTGCCAATGACATTATGGTCTTCATTGGTTTCAGGTTGGAGTTTCTTTACGTTGCATGGTCTGTTCCATTTGAATTATCATTGATGTTCTGCCTGGTGTCTTTACCGTATTGTAATTGTAAACAGGCAGAAAAGCTGCAGGTAGGACAATGTGAAAGGGGAATGGGACAGGGATTTTACACAGGCTTCACCAAGAGTTACAGGGATCTACAAATGTGGCTTTTGTGATCATTCTTTCTTGATCACATTATGTTATGCACAATCTTTGCATAAAATAATGCAAACAATTTAAGTGATTTCAAGAGTTCAAGTAAGGTGTATGACATTAAAGCATTCATGTTTGTAGTACAGTGTTTGTTTTGTAATTTTGGCTACTTGTAGTCAGGACTAAGAGACGGCTTAAAGATATAAAGATTCTCTGAACACAAGAATGCCATTAGAAAAGCCAAAGTCCTTTCAGACAATTGCCACTCAGCAGCCATCTTGGTAGCACTTCCAGGAAGTTATTTCGGACTAACAAGATCAGCTATTGAAATGAATGAGGAGACATACATAACTCCAAATAGGAAGATCATATTGGCATAAAAAGTATATCAGGCCACAGGAGAAACTGTGTATTTGAGGGCTACACCCTGAAGAAGGATGTTTGTGCCGCTACGCATGGGTTGTCACTCAGCTCACTTTCATAATGTATACTTTTGTAAGTATGAGAACACAGGGAAACCATTGTACACCAATTTAGAACCTGATATGGAGCTAAGTACTTTCTATTTCTGTTTTTTATAAATCTGAACTTTGACATGGATTTGAGTGTAAGCACACTCTAAAATCAAATATTCAGACAGGGAATTTCAGCGACAGATCCACATTTTCTGGGGCGTGTCATAGTACCCTTGGGACTCCAATCCACATGCCCGCCAGTCTCAAAGGCCATTCAACTGCATGCCAAATCTCCCTTTCCAAAATCTTAGAGGACATCTGGATTCTTTTTGTGGCCTATTGGTAGTTGGGTATATTTACCCCGAGGGTTGCTATGGAAACATACAGCTAATTCACTGATGTTTGGAGTTTTAAAACATCTCCGCAATAGCCTGGAAGCATTGCAGGGATTGCATAGCTTTAACTGTGATGTTAAGATATTGCATTCCTCAGTAAAGCATAACAGACTAAGCTTACATCTGTCTTTTTTCCCTTAGGGTGTTTTTTTCAGACATTAATAACTGCACAAATATTATTCATCTTGATGCAGCCAACATTGATTTGCCTATATGCTCCTCAAGCATGTTGCTAATTTTAAGGCTCTTAACTAAAACTTAAAACTTAACTAAATATGGTACATTTATTAAGTATTTTAATTCAGATTGATGTGGATATTGAAAACAACCAACCGTTTCTGTTTACTTCTGTTCATGTGTTTGCAATCATGCACAGACTGTAGTAAATATATACAGTAGGTAAAATTAAAGTGATTTGCATTTGACTTCCTTGATTACTCCACTTTTCCACAGGTTGCTGGAGACCAAATTATAAAGATGTGCCATTTTGGTGTAACAGGGTTCAAATGGTACGTATAAGTCGTTGCACTATGGCAAACCTCAAAGGTTAGATCCTGCTGCTGCTATTCTGCTGCCCTGTGTAAACATGTCTAATTTCAAAGTAGTTAACCTCCTTTTAAAATCTCCTGTATAGTTATACGGCCTTGTATTATTGACTCAGGACCAAGGAGCTTGACTGACAACAGAAAAGAGTCAAGGTCAAGAATGTATAAAGGCCCACAACACAAATAAACAGATAAATAAACAAGCGCAGAGGAACAGTGCAGCAATCTGGAAGGTGGAGAACGGTCAGACGGGGTCACCATGAAAGAGATCACAATAGAGCGAGATGAATTGCGGAGAATACAACGGGGCCGTCCTCAACAGGGCCCACTCAACCCTCCAACGACCACATTTTAATCTTCCCTCTGACCAGGATCAATCAAATCCTCCCCAAAATGCACAAAGCATAATGCGCAATCTTTGCCACTGAATTGGACCAATAGCAGCTGCTTTGCCAGCAGCTCAAATGTTTGTTCATAAATGTGGTGTGGCTGGGCTTATGGAGTCTCTTGCTTCTTGTATGACAAATCCATGCGGCAAAGGGAACAGACAAGGGGATCATGTTGAATACTGAATTGGATGAGAGACAGGCACACACAGGTTTGTGCTAAATGCACAATTCTATGTGTATGTGTCTGTCCCTCTTCCAAGACCTAGCTTAGTCTTTTGCAGGTGTTTTTTTGAATGACATGGAACCCTCACTAATGTGACAGATGATGCATGAACATAATTTACAGTTGATTAAACACCGAAAACCAACAATTCCAACCTGACACAATCTCAAGCAAATAAGCATTAAGGTAAGAGGCTTCAATGAGGCAATTTTCTGCATCGTTTGAGAGAGAGGGTTTAATTAAAGGAGTTCATCTTAACCAAAAATTATACTTTTCAGATCTTTAAGAGGAAATTACTTCATATTTAAACTAAACATCCCCTGCCTCCAAAATATCACAGAGTAATATTACATACAGTGTTTAATTTATCACCACAGGAGCAAAATATTCTGGACCTTTTCTTCAGCCAGCTCCAGATGATGTAAAACCATATTTCTGTATTTTCTCAGTTCAGTCTCAGTTTCAGTCTTCTCAGTTCATATGCTTGTATGCTAGAGGGATGTAGGGATGATGTATACATATATAGTATATCTATCGCTCTCTCTCTCTCTCTCTGTGTGTGTGTATTACCATGCACAAGGTTACAGACATGTGACTAAATGTCAGTTTTTAAATGGCTGTCATTCAAAATTCAAAAACTGAAATATCTGGTATAATTATCGATATTGTTCAAGCGTGCATACAGATGTGAACAATTTGTGACCATACATAATGTCACACAGATTGTTTGATATTGTTTATGACTGATACATGCCTATTGTATAAGACGGTGGCCGTGATTTCTTCAAGTAAGAGTTGTTCCTGGATTAATATTCCTGGAACAACTCTTTAACCAATCACTGCCTTGTGATGGCATCATTGTGAGTCATCTGCACCAACCACTGCCATTTTAAAAGTTCCCTCCAGAAACAATTAAATTAATAATGTATCATATATAACTAAATAAATGTTCTGATTTGCATTGAGCTCACTGAGCATCAAACCAGCTGTAATAGACTAACTGAAATAACACCATGCCAATCTTTAGGTATGGTGAAGGGTATGTGATGATGTGGGGCTATTTTAATTCCAAAGGCCAAGGGAACTTTATCAGGATGCATAGTATCCTGGATCCATGAAATAACTGGCCTTTAAAAATAAAAATCTGCCTGCCTCTATGGGAATCAGGGGTGCCAATATGACCCATGTATTTTATGGAAGAACATTTATTTATTTATAATACATTATTCATTCACAAAGAAAATGAGTGTCCTTAAAGGTTGGATATTTCCTCATTTTTTACTTTAAGGCATTAAGATCAATTTCCAAAAGATGATTTTATATTCCTCTTTTTAGTCAACTTTAGCATGGGTGCCAACACCTTTGACCATCACTGTATACTTAGGCACCATTTATTTCACTAACTAAGTTTACCAAGCAATCATACAAAAATACTTAAAGTCTTTTAGTAAAGGAATATGTCTAAAACAATAATTTATAATTTAGCATTTAATTTGACATTAATACCTTTATTACTTTTTAAAACCTTATAAGAATGTAGTCCCATCAGGGAAGTTTGAGCAAATCTGATGTTTTATCAGTTCATCCCATAATCTGAGCACTTAATTTTAATTGGATGGTGTGTACTACTGATCAAGTAATAAATATCTGAAACGTGCAACAAATAATCTTTTTTTTTTTTTTTTTTTTTTTGGGGAGGCTATGGTAATTGTGAAAACAGAGGTTCTGTACTTCTACCTATGTAAGCCATTCTTTATTATGTATCATCAATGACTGCAAGAGCATGAATAGTTGCCTGCTGAGCATTGCTGCCAATCTTTGTTTTTTGTTTTTCTAATTCCTACCTGGCACCACGCATTGGGAATTTTAATCAGAACTCAACCTTCTGCTCTGCTCAGTTTAAGTAATTAACTTAGTGGCCTGGACCTCAACACGCTCTCTCACACTGACAACAGTCCCTTAACTCTGAAGGGGCTAGTTCAAATGTGTGGCGTGTGCAAAACAGGCTACCCGGTGTAATGTGCTTTTTGCCTGTGACACTTGCTCACTGAATAGACTTCAGGTGTGTGTGTGTGTGTGTGTGTGCGTGTGCGTGTGCGTGTGCGTGTGCGTGTGTGTGTGTGTGTGCGTGGGGTGTGTGTGTGTGTGTGTGTGTGTGTGTGTGTGTGCGTGTGTATGCATGTGTGTGAGTGTGAGTGCGTGGGAGTGTGTGTGTGGCTGTTGTCTGGTTTATATTATATTGGATGATTCACAGAACATCAGAAAAAGCTGTTCATTAGCCAGAATGTGTCACACTTTCCTTCTCCTGTTTAATCATTGGGATGTGTGTGTCATCATCAATGCAGAGGCTGTTGTCTTCCAGCATGATTTTATTTGGCCTATCAAATGTTCTACCTTTACCTTCTACATTTCCTCCTGAATAAGTCAAGATGTAAATACAAGTCACATATTTCACTGTGTATATCTGGCAGAGCTACCACTTCAACTTCATACTCGGCTGCACCATGCTAGAATCTGTTCTTGGAGAGCAAAGTCAATTTTCTAAAGTCATTTTTCAGCAGAGTTAACCTTGCTAAAAGCTACTGGCAAGTTCCTTTGTCTCAAGGAACCAGAAAGAAGGGTTCCTCTCATTCCTTTTGATTCCATGTGTCAATAGAACAACATGAAGGGAAACCAGCAATGGTCTTTGCAATAAAGACATGAAGGGGCAGCTGTACGTACCTTGGAGAGTGCAACACAAAAAGTGACCTGGCCTATCTGTCGCAGCACATACTGTGGGGCACTGAATGAACATATTTTAATGCCACTTTCAGCTGTAATTTTTGGTCACAACATACACTTGCTGTGAATAAATGGCACAGTGTGTGTGGAATGTATGAACAGGCCACACACAGCTAAAACAGCACTTTGCATGCTGCTGGAGCTCAGAATGACAAGTTTGCTCCTTTATGCATATGTATATGTGGGAGGATCATCGTAAAGGTGAATGTTTCAGACAGAATTCGTTGAATGTATGAAAATAGTGGGTGAGAGTGCACATCTGTGGTGCTAATTTTATGCCTTTCCTGAATCTCTTGTATTTCCCCTGACCATCTGACGAATGCATGTGAAAAAGCAGAACAAAAGCAAATTGTATGTTTGCAATCTGTGTGCATACTACACCAGGGTTTTAGGCACAGTGGCCATCAACATTACAGTAGGTGTGCAACGGATAACAAAACTCACGGTTTGGATCGTATTACGGTTCAGTCACGGATCGGAATCATTTACAAATCAACAAAGAGAGAGAGAGAAAATGAGAGGTAACTTTGCTTTCTAATTAGGCCTAATTCTTAAAGAAGGTATGGATTCTTAAGAAAGTTTTTTTTATAACAGATGGTTTCTTTTAGGCGTCATCATGCATTGTGGAAAGTCAGCCACTTCATTTGAACATTGAGTCTTCACTAGAACGCTGAGTTAATGTAAAGGTGATTTTATTCATTTTCCGGCAATAAAAAGGCATCTGCAGATGGTTCCTTACACAGAGTGTAGTGACGTTTAAGTGAATGAAATGTGTTGGTTACAGATGGTTCCTTACAGAGCATAGTGGCTGAAATTATGAAACTGTTTTTGGGTAAAAATTCATAGCGACAACAAATATTGTTGTTTTCCTTAACGTCTCATTCACACCAGATGTGTGTCTTGTGCATGCTGGCTGTGTTACCTGTTTGCGACCCATCAGAGCGGGTTAAAACTCTCACACTGCCTATGACTAAGACCGGAGACATTTCCCTTTGTTTGTGCCCTTCGTTTACACGCAAAAGGAGAATTCGCCTCTAAAAACGATTCTTTCTAAAAACTCCAGCTCCAATGTCCAGAGTGGAGATTTTTGAAAACTGCGGTTGTACGTTTGCATGTAAACTGAGAAATACAGAGTTTTAGGCAGTCAACGTCACAGTATGCGCCAGAACTTGCATCTGCGCCAAAAGTGAAACCTATTTTTATATTTTCATTTGGCTATGGTGATCATGGATGTATTCAGAGTAGCAGTCGCATTTATGTTGGTGCAAACCCTTTTCGTCTGTTTGCTATTTTCAGGATCTAGCAGAAATAATGACCGCTAGAACTTTGGGAAATCCCATTCAAGTCAATGGAGCGTTCTACTTGCCTTGTGAAGGGCCGTGTAATAAGTGATAATAAGCAATACTGTATATTGTTGTATAATAAACATGGCGAGTCAATATAGAGTAAGGATTCACTTTAGGCTACGCAAATAATGAACCCTAAATGCTTTGGACTGGCTATATTAGGCTATTAAGTGAGCAATGTGTAGGCTATAGGACGAAAATGACTATAAATAAGTAGACATGGGACGTAAGAAACTTGGGGATAGCTGGGATTTTCATGTTGAGTTTGAAACACATCGTAATTTAGCTTTGCATTGAAAGTCAGTTGCCGCGCTTATTATTGTTTTGATTTTAAACAATATGGTTGAAACAGTTTAGCCTTCTCTTGCTGGTGTTTTGAACAATGACACGACAGTACTAGGTCTAACCTAAATATCTAGCTGATTAATTAAGGCACTATCTTGGTGGAGGATGCAGCTATTGTGAATGGATGATTGCAAAATCAGATGTTGGCAAAAGGTAAGTATCAACAGTCACACACAAATAGTATCATGTATAATGATAATGCATGAAAAACAATTAGATTTGATGTGTGCATATTGTCTCTCTCCCACCATAGGCTGATATACTGTATCTCCCAAATCAAAGCATGCTCAGTGCCCATCTAGTAGGCTACAGTTTTGTTCTCTGATCGAGTTTTAAACATGGTTCAAAGAACGTTCCGTGGACATTCCCGGAACCAAAGATTTAAGGAACGTTCCAGCACTGTCAACAAAACGTTCCTGAATGACCGTGAGGGAACGTTAGCAGCGAACGTTCCCGCATCCTTCGGCGGACGTCCGCAGAATGTTTCCCGAAACGAAAATTGTTTGCCTGATATTGTCTGATGTTGTCCTCTACTGATTTATGAATGAACTGCAAAAAGGTGGTTGAGGCCTATAGAGATACACAATATGTATGCCCAAATTAACTTAAAAAAGCATGCTAACCACCAATCTGCCAACCAATGGTCACAAACACAAGACAAATGGCCCAACTAACAGCAGTATACAGTATGCAGCATGTCATTGGGGTTATCAAGTGGGCACCCTCATTCACCGAAGTTAGGCCCACGACACCTCATGAAGGCAGTGTGCCCACCAAGTTTCATGTGCCCCGGTGTTTCGGTGTCCTGGGAATCGTTAACCAAACATTCAGGAAGTAGAAATGACTTTGACAATCCCTATATGACCACTATGCGCTACCGCTAGCAGTGGTCTTAATTAACTTTAGTGTCCTCACACTGTATTTACATTCTTTTTCTTTCTAAATGTAGTGTCTTATAATTCTCTTTCATAGTTGTTCTTTCTTTGTTCTGTATCATCTGTATCCGTGTTTGGGGCTAAGGCACACCAAGAGTCAATCCAAAAACTCATGGTTACTAATTATGATGAATGTCACACACATTATTATAGGTAATTACCAGGGGAGTTCATTCTCATACAGTACGCTCATATACAAAAGGAGCACAAAAGGAAGGCATGTTATGACATTATTCACAGATTGGGAAAGGTGATTTCATTCTGTTGGGGAAAGGGTGCTGTCAAATTTGTGAGATTGGTCACAAGACCTGATTTTTTTGTTTTTGTTGCTAGAGCAGACAGGTGAAAATGTAAAAAAAAGAAGAAATGTAGCAGTTGCAACATATCCCCACTACCGTGCTTATAGGTGGCAGTGGTACACTATGGCAATCTTGCCGAGGAGTTGCGAGACAAATCTCAGCTTCACATCATAAAATCAAATTGAATTGTATGGTAGCCTACTAAAGATTTAAAAAAAGGTGTGAATCTCTGAAATGTTTTAATTAAGAATGTCATTAAAGCATTTAAAAAATACCCCTCTAGCCTATTTCATGAGCCTCTACAAAAATTCACTGCACGCCTCACTTTGCCTCACAACACAGCCATTTAGCTACAATATGGTTTGCTATATTAAAAATAATATAAGAACACGTTTGGATAAAATACATACAGAATGAACAGAATGCAATCGATATACAACACATTGCACACTGAAAGGTTTATCAATAGGAATTTGTTATAGAGACTCTTTGTCAGTCATGGTAAGGATGCTGTGTAGGTGCTTAATATGGTCATGATGTGCATGTATGAACAGTTAAAGGCTGTTAGCTTTAGAATTTAGGCTGAAGGTCTCCCTCATTAAGCAGATGTCATTGGCCAACCTTCGACTAATGGTCTCCTGTTATGTGTACTGACACTTGGTGCGGGTCCTTGGCAACAGATTTATTGTCCTCTACATTCTGTTGATGCCCTGAGTTTATGGGTCTATTTGGCATACAGGTGTGTCAATGGCCTTGTTGAGACCAGCTTTGTGGCAGCAAGTCATCTGCTGTTTTGGAAGGGCAGAGGCGGTGGGATGGGGTGGGGTGGGGTGGACCGGGAGGGAGTGTGATTTTCTACCGGAGATGCATTTTTCTAGCACAGTCTGGTGGCACACTAGGAGGCTCACTCACTCTCCAGGAAATAAGTATGATAAGCAGTGTTGAATTTCCATTTTTCTTCCTTTTTTTTCCTCCATCCTTATGTTGCATGTTCTTTGGAGCAGTGTGTTCAATTCCCCACACACACACACACACACTCACACAACCAGATATTGCAAACATCAAACTGTCAAAAAAGAAAGTGCCCATATGTTAGATGTCTCGGTTCTGTTATATTTCTGTTAGCCGTTTTTTTTTTTTTTTTTGGAACAGCTGTGCACTACATAATTAAGATCAAGATAAGCAATAATTTAAAACAAATCCATGATATCCAGCCTGAAGTGTCAAACCACATATGCCATGTGACCAGTTAGCGATATCCACTTTATTTTGTCCTTTTCACTTTGTTTTGTTACTACAAACTACAACTACATCTGTGTAAATAAGATATACTCAAACACATCAACACAAACATACAAGGAAGTGATTCTGAATCATATCGGTCCTGCCTTACAGTATTTGATGCTCTTTGGTGCTTACTGCTCAGCTCTTTTGTAATCACGATGTTATCTCGCAGTCTAATCGAATTTCCGCGTGGAGTCTTTCACTGAAATCCATGTAAATGTCCATTTCTGCAAATGTGGCCTTGATATATGGCTGCATGTTGGTGTTGGAATGTGGCCTTAGAATATGGCTGCATGTTGGTGTTGGCACAACAGGGAACGTTGCCTGTCAGTCAGGTCACATGTGCGAGGGTTCTTGAGATGCATGAGTAGCTTTGAAGTTGGAAAATTAGGGTTCTCATGGGTCAATACACACCAATTCCCACCACCAATTCTAAACCTATCAAATGCAGATGATGAATAAACAGCAGATGTGTCAACTACTATTATACGCAGATGCTTGGTCCTAATTAGTTTGTACAACCATCTCTTGGACCGAAAGTGATGCTTTGGCTATATAACAAATAACTCAATATCATTTTTTATTTATCCCTTTGGTTTACTTTTATTTATGTTAAAGAGCAGTCAGCTGTTCAAAATGCAGTTTATATACCCAATAAAACATATATTCATTTGCATGTTCATCAGTGAGATTGTATTGGCTTGGCTTATATAAATACACTGCATGTTAAAATAAGGAAGTGATACAATGGTTACTTTGCTCAAGCAGTTCCTAAGAAACTTTGTCACACAGCTTCGTGTGAGCTCTCTGGGTCATCAAAAGGACAAAGACAACTTCTCTTCACCTCTGCAAACTGGTGAAGGTCCCTGGACTGCACAGTTCCTTCCCTTCACAGTTGCTTGTGCTGCACATAATTTTCCCTTGTCTAGAATCCAGTCACCCAAGAATAAATCGAGTTTCTCCTATGAAAGCAACTCTCTGTTAGTGTCGACTGCCCTCCTGCTGGACATCCCAGCTTGTGATCGCTGCCTATCTGCATGTCCAAGGCAGTATACTGACTGATGAGCCAGATCTGCTGCCTCATCACACATTTCACAGACTTTTTTTTCTTTGTATTTATTATCTAAATGGAGGATGCTCCCCGTGCTGACATTTGGCCCCACCACTAAAGATGTCCCGGCTGGAAGAACTTGCTGAACCATTATATTACTACTACTGACCAAACTTTTCTAAAGGCATTTGCATTTGTGATTACTGGTTTCAACAAGATAAGATTGCATATTAGATTTTAGAGCAGCAACTTGTCCACATACTGTATGTAGTGCCTATTTTCAAATTGTCATCGACATGCAATTCCACAGGGCTTTGAATTAAAGAAAGGAGTTATTCTTAATCCTCATGGACCCAAAGTGAACCATATCCTTAATCTCACTTCAGCCTTAGTGTTCTGAGTCTTCTGAAAGCTCACAGCACTTATTGGTCTCTACTTATTCTGTGTCTTATGATCTCAGACAAAACACTTTTTGCAAAGATAATTATTGACATCCTTTGTCATCCAACTGTAGCTTTGTCATAACTGACTATGTGCAGTTCTGTATAGTTTACAAACATATTTCTGCAGGTAAAAAATATGGGAAACATATGGAAGTAGTTTACATGATGAAATAACCTACGGAATTTAGCATAGAGAATCAGAGAGGAATACCATCATTATGGATAAACCACAACCACCCAGCCATTTTGCAGACATTTGCTTGGTCAACAAGAAATGTTAATAATTATGTCCAATATTATTAACACTGTTAGATCACTCAGATAATGTTTTACACTTACAGTAAGATAAACCTATTGATCCAAAGACCTCTTGATTAAATTAATATGTCCTTGGGTTGGGTCTCACAATTCAGAGTCAATCTAAATAGAATTCAATTATCCAATGGTACTCAATTTATTTGCCTCCATACACATGCACTTTATTTGTCTCCATATGCCGTCATAGTGCGTTACATTTTGCAGGCAGTACACATCACTTCCAACATAACGATGATGCGATGATGTGATGATGTGTCATGCGGCTCTGTCAGTGGACTGAGGGTGCCCAGCGCTCTTATCACCAAGATATGGCTGCTTGTCATAATATTGTGAATGAAGTAAAGTCAAAAAATAAATATCAGCATTAGCGAGTGGGTAAGTAACGCGCACATAGCAGACGTCATGGCAATGGTGTATTGCCCTTACCACAGTAGCCCTGTGTGTGTTCACAGGAGAAATTAGGATGTCCATGGGGAAATGAGAAAGTTATGGCACTCCACAGGAGCGGAGAGCATAGCGTTTTCAATACAGCAGACAGAAATCAATACGGCAGATTCTAATGTGGGAGAATTTAAAGACGACACATCACCCGACACAGTATATTGGAAAAGATATTACCAGTTCCCCCTCCTGCTGAGATTTACCTTCATGGTGGTGTTAATGCATCATGATGGAGGAGGAACCTGAACTTTGAAACACAATCAGAGATCATATCCTTATTTTCTGTGAGTGAGAGGAAATCCTTTATTTCACATAATGTTTGTAATAACCATTTGGCAATTGCTCTCATCCCACAATTCTTTACCCTCCATTAATTCATTGGCCTCTCTGTTTGACTTCCATTTATTTAATATTGGTCTGACAAAGCCCTTGCTTCCACCAACGAAATAATGCTTTAAGGCATTAATATTCCAACTGCTGAGACTGTCGGATTCAAGAAATCCCATTTTGAAGGCATTACTATATGAAAGACATCTGCTAAATGGTTCTCTTTGGCTGCTCCCATGCACAAAATGGAGCTCATGTTTTTGAACAAAGCGTCTCTGTGATTGGGGCTCCAGTGAATGAGCATAGAACAGTTAAATCACTATAACATGTAGCTTTTGTTTCTCACAACCCCATTCCTCCTGATTTTCTATATTTGTACTGAAATTATTTGCTTTTTTTATTCCAAATGAACCATTTGAAATGGGCAAAATTGTAAGACAATTGAATAGCTTATTAAGGGGTTATTTTTTCAGTGAAATGGCAACTTTCTTTGATTAAGAAAACTTTTAACATTTGTTTTTTTTAACCGCAGATGTCTCTGGCGGTAATATAACATACTAAAGAACGGTTAATTTGATAATGTTCCCATCTCACATGGCTCAGTGACCCCTTTTGGGTTATTACCCACTAAAATCAAATTTGAATCAAAGTATGCTATCTTGTTTTATAGGGGAAACACCACATCAGTAATTCATGATTAAACTACCAGGTCACCTCAAAAAAATAAATAAAAAAAGAAACAAATTAGCATTTTTTTTTAAAACTGTGTGTTAGTTTTGCTCTTTAGGTGTGGATTCGGATTCTGGTTGAATGGAACACATTTCAATGACTCACATCAACAGAATACTCCTCAAAACAAGCGCTTTTTCAGTGGGTGTTTATTGCTCTCAATTTACATGTGGTTGCTCTCATTTTAGTTGACAGAAAGCCCTCTGTGGCCAGCCGTGGAGGAGGCAGGCAGCCCGCAGCACCTGTTAGGAGAGCATGACGTTAGGCTGATGTGTCACCTGTGATAACTGTTTGGGTGGAATGGGGCCTGGGGAGGGGAGGGGGGTGTTAGGGGCACGGGAGCCAGTCCTCACCGTGGGGTTGAGAGAGAGAGAGTACGACAGGGCCTGTGCTCACAGTAGGCAAGCAGAGAGAATGCACAAGAAGAGCCTGTCACATTCATATTTCAAATCAATAAATGAATAGATCACGAGACAAATATTCTGACGGGGCTGATTTTGTAAATGCGTTGGGATGCCTTTTGGTGAAAATTGTTGAGCGCCTTTGAAAGATGTACAACACAAGCCTTAAGCCTCATTGCAATGTATTTTGCAGAGATCCATTAATATCACAGGCGGAAAAAACACTGAATTAATCAAAGTGCTAAATGAATTGCCAGTTATGGGCCGATGGGTGAATCAGTTAATAAGCAGAAAGTTTGATGCAGTAAAGGCAGTGCTAACATTTCCAGAACAGGGTGAACCCCACTGTCAGAACTGTAGATTAATACAGAACATAATTCTGTCCAGATGTAGTGCAATATGGATGAAACTAAATTCCTCAAGTCTCCAGCGATGTCTTCACAGAATATTGTATATGGTGAGTGAGAGTTGAATAGAGACAAACAGCAATAATAGAGACACACTGAAGCTGTTTGTCTTCCAGTTCATGGGTGTCTGGAGGAGGCAGAAGATAATGTTCTCAATGCAGCATTGCATAGCATGCTGATGTCAGGAGAGTAAAGCTGAAATAATAGCTTTTCAATGGTCTTCTGTTGCAAGCTCAGCACCTAGATACATCACGTTTGAGAGCACTGCAATAAGGCATCTCTCCAGCAACATGCACACATCATTTCACATTTCACTCATTCTTTATGTCCTCTGGGAGATGTAGCAGAGGCCTTAAACTTTGGGAAAATAGTCATTTATTTGCCAGGCCTGCAGTAGGTGGCAGGTCAGTATATTCTAAAGGTGTTAACGCGGATGATTTGTATTGTTTGTCGTTGATACTGATAGGAAGGAGCAAGGCGTAGTCGTTCAAACCTGATCATTAACTTTGTACTATTCTATACACCACACCGATCTGTACATGATGGAACAGCCCTAGATAGAACAAAAAATACTTTTTATTCAGGCGATCTGCACAAGGCAAGCACTTTCAAGATAATTCATTCATTCTTGAAATGAAAAAAATTAGCCATGCATCAAGTATGGGGAATAGGGATACATAGATGACAATTAATGATAATCTGGGATAATGCTTTATTTGTTGGTGTTGTTTATCTGGATTTATGCTGAAAACACAAGACTGCTGATAGGAATAGCAATGATGGTGTAGAAGAACACAACAATGGGCCTGTAAACAAATTGGTCGGGTTTGTGCTTAGAGAGAGAGAGAGAGAGAGAGAGAGAGAGAGAGAGAGAGAGAGAGAGAAAGAGAGAGCTGGCAGCACTTCAAATCAACAAATCAATGTCACCCTTAAAAGAAATCATGTGTACTTGTGTCTATTGAGCATCAGCAAAGCCCTGTTAAGTATGGTTTTCACCGGTCAGAAATTTGGTCAGAGGACAGAGTAAGTTTTATTGTCACCTCAGCGATATACATTGCCGTTCAAAACTTTGGGGTCACTAAGAAATGTCCATTCCACTCCATTATAGACAGAATACCAGCTGGGATCAGTTGCATTTTTTTAATCAGGGCAGCAGTTTTTAGATTACATTATGTGTTTACATAATTGCAAAAGGGTAGTCCAATGTTTTCTCAGTTAGCCTTTTAAAATGATATCAGATAAGTAAACAGAATGTGCCTTTGGAATATTGGATGAATGGTTGCTGATAATATAATGGGCATCTGTATACTTATGTAGATATTGCATTAAAGATCAGCCATTTCTTTCTACAACAGTCATTTACAACATTAATGATGAAAACAAGGACATTTCTAAGTGACTCCAAACTTTTGAACGGTAGTGTACAGCACAACTACATACTGTACAGTATACAGTTAGACAGGACAGTGTCACAACAGTGTGCATGAGGCACATTCATACTAACACAGATTAGCACATAATTGGCCATATGACTAATATCATATTGACTGTACACAATGGCTATGACAGGTTTTGCTCTGTTTTCTATACTGAAGAAGCTGATGTAAAGCTAGTGTGTAAAGAGCACTTCATGATCATTTGATCCAATACATGAGGATTTGCTGGTCTGTGTTGTACTGTATCAGAACTCTTTGAGTTCATTGTGGTACATAGAATACTCAGACTCTGCAAAAGAAGATCTATTTCACACATTCAGGACAATGTAATTTTAGTTTCTGGGTTATCAGGTGCATGATGGATTTATAATACCTCTTTAGAGGTTCTGTGTCCCATGGTAGAAGACACATACAGCACCTTAACATTTTTTATCTTGTTCATTTCTGTTGCTCCCCTTTCTGCCCTCTACTTCATTCACTTCAACAATATTTGAAGTTGCATCTGTATCTTCAATATGGACCATCTGCTGAACCGTTTTTTGTTTTCTGTGAGATTAATTTACAATGGCTTGGGGTTGTTCCTAATGGCTATAAGATCTGAAGGATATTACAAAGGATTTAACTATTTTTATGATATCATATGGTGGCTTTGTTTTTGCACCAACTCCTGTTCCAAAGAATGGGAACTGAAGAAAGAGGCAGAGGGTCACCAACATCATATGGATGTTTTATGACTATTTTAAGGTTGTCCAGTTACACAATATGCTGTGCTGTAACTCAGTTAATACACCAATGATGAAAAGTTATCAGCCTTGACCAAATTAACAGAACATTGGTTTCCACAGTTCTAGGTGGCACAAATCAGTTTTTAATTTATTTTTTCTCTTTCAATTCAAATGACATCAAGATGTTTTATTGGTATGCCAAAGGAATACAAGGAGCAATAATAATAATCTTTTCACAGTGTAAACATAAAGTAGATGTTACAAAATTAAAAAAAAACAAACAATAAAATGTATTTAAAACCAAAACAGTGATAACAGTGATCTAATTTTTTGTTAAACTAGTGTCTCTCAGGGTTCATCGTGTTATAATACTGAAAATTCTCTGCTAAAGCAACTGACGGTCCCTCTCCATTTTTGCCAAGGATTTCAACATTATGGTAGTTGGTTTTAAGTGTACAGAAAAGGGTTTGTCTTTTGTTTACACTTCTCACAGTGAAGAATAAAGTTCTCCTCTGTCTCAACCTTCCCTGTCTGGCAGTGATCACATTCTATTTTGACAGCCAGGTTATTCTATGTCTACCTGTTTCCACTGCAAGGCTGTTGCCACTGAGTCTATATGTGACCGGGATTTGCTTCCTATGTCTGACGCAAAGCAGATACTTTACCAATGTGTACTTTTTTTTTTCATTTTAGGATAAGAGTAGTTCATACTACTTCTATAACCAGGGACACTGCTAAGCTTTTGGGGGCCCTAAGCATAAATGGTCAGGGAGACAACAGCAGCATATATATATATATATATATTGGAGATGGCATATTCATCTCTTCATCATCTGCTGGAAGGCTTTCAGTGATGGGTGTTGATACAATACCTTCTGAGGTGGCAGTTGTGTGTTGTGTTTAAGTATAGTATAAGTATATATACTTTTTTGATCCTGTGAGGGAAATTTGGTCTCTGCATTTATCCCAATCTGTGAATTAGTGAAACACACTCAGCACACATACTCAGTAAACATACAGTGAGGTGAAGCACACACACTAATCCCGGCACAGTGAGTTGCCTGCAACAACAGCGGCGCTCGGGGAGCAATGAGGGGTTAGGTGCCTTGGGCACTTCAGCCGTGCCTCCTGGTCAGGGTTCAAACCGGCAACCCTCCGGTTACAAGTCCTAAGCGCTAACAAGTAGGCCACGGCTGCCCCAATATATATATAATAGTGTATATAACTATTATGTTTTAATTAATTTACTGCAACATATACAAAACCTTAAATATCTACAGTATATACTCTAATTATACACATTAAACAAAACAATGGAGGCATTTTGTACTGTAAATGACCACACGTGAAGATACCATATTTTGGCCCAACCAATTCTTAAATGTGATAGATATATTACTGTACATGCATATGCCTTAAATAAAAGTTATGAAATAATACTCACTATTCTTGATAAATTCATCTACCTATCTCTGTCTATCTCTGTTCGCTGATCATGTTGTGTTGTGTCACACACAGAAAAGCTTTGGACTGAAGCAGGGACTGCAAATCTGCTAACTAGAATTTTGTTGACTTCATATAGGCTAAGGTGGCCAAAATACTATTTGCAAACGTGTCACATGTTTGTGAAATCTACATTATACAATGTAGGGCATAGAGCTACATCAAATACAATTGCTAGGTAACCTAGCCTAGGTTGCTGATGTTACCTCTTTTTATATATTAGGCAAAAAACATCTAATTTGCCCAAATTCAGTGATAGGGTATACAATACAATTAAAAAAATTTATATGTTTTTGTAATGCAATAATTATCATGACATTTTTTAGCAACCTTCATTTTGGGGCCCCCCACCAGGTACTTGGGGCCCTACAGCATGTCTACAACATTCCAAATAGTCTTCTTGTTGTATATTTGATGATCTCATTGACAAACATTAGTTGTTTGGAAGCAGTGCTGGTCTGAGTGTTGAGTACTCAACTTTTTACTAGACTTCAGATGCATCCAGAATTGTAGAGTTTGTTTCTGAATAGATAAAGCTTTATTCTGCCTTTGTATTGGTGGGTTCTTCTGTATGAACACAGCATGTTGATCCATATGTCATGTTTGTCCCATGGAGTCATGCATACTGAGTAGATGTCCATAGTGCATTAGGCTTTATTATGTTGTCAAACAATTTGCACTGTGCATTGCTTTGTGATCTGTCTTGTACATTTTAGAGTGCACTAGGTTTTATTTCTTTGAGTGTATTCCCTGCTCCCTTTTTTTTTTGGGGGGGGGGGTTACTGTCAGGGCCCAGATCCAGTAGTACTTCCAGGTGCTTCTACAGGCCCTGCTCAGAGAGTGACAGGAGCACCAGGTCATCTGCATAGAGCTGGGATGTGACCTCTGTGTCTTGAAGGGTGAGTGCAGTGGAGATGGATGGGTTAGAACAGCGTTGGACCCAGCCAAGCTGCAGGCCCATCTCTCTGAGAGGAGCTCTGTTTGTTTAATGCCTGTTTTTACTCTGCAAGTAGGCTTATAACTTGAATCCATTGGTTTAATCACATAATATGTTTTGCCTCCCACACTACTTTCTAAAAGTAAAAAGTTTCTAAAATACTTTACAATCCTGAGTGACAAATAGAATGAAATACTTTTAAAAAGTCAACAAAGCAAACAAGCACTTTCCACCCATTCTCTCTCGCTCTCTTTCTCTATCTCTGCTTACAAAGTGCAACACAATAAAAATCAAGCTCTGGTGATTTGAACAAAATCAGCATGTAGTAATTTGAGAAGAGAATGGGAAGATATCCCACCAAAATAGTTTTGTTTACTTTGGGCTATTTATTTACTTACATTGCATCAAGTAGTTTTCCTGTCATTATGACCATATCCCTGCAGGTCAACTCGATAAGAAACAAGGCTTGTGATGATGGACACAATTCACCATCACCAATCATCAACAGCACTGAATAATAATCAACGTCATCCGTTGCCTTTGTGAATGACTGCTGATGACACTCCCAGTTATGCAGGCATATATGTTTTTTAAGTATAGAGATTTTATTATGGAATCTTTGATAAGGAATGGTGGTCGTCAGTGGTCGCCGACTGATTTACTGCATGTTCATACAATCAGCCATGACGCACACAAGCACTTAGAAGATGACTTTGCTGACAAGCCCTGTATCCTCCAACACATCAGAGAACCATTGGGGAGTACCCAACCTCCACTCTCTCTCTACGAATCCCTGCTACTAATGCCGAATCACTGTGATTGCAATCGTTCCTCATTCAATTTACTGAGGTCTTTTACACTCCCCAGGGAAACTATATCAATCTGAGTTCCCACAGGCATTTCTCCAGAGGGGCAGAGGCAGCCTACTGAGCACTGGGATGGTCTTTTCCATGTGTCTGATAACCCATGATTGATACGGTCTGTCTCATCCCTCAAAAACGATGGGCCAAATTCACAAAATAGCCACAGAACTTAAGTAAAGAGTGAAATCCTATCCATCGACTTTGCATTGATTGTTAATGAATGCATTACTGTGAAGTCACTTATTGTAAATAATGCCAACATGACACTTGACTTCATTACATTCGCCCCTAAATAATTTGTATTTTCAGTAATTTATGTATTAGGCGGTTTATCTGAAGCTCCATATTCAGCACAGCACAGGGGAGCCATACATTTCAGCTTCCTAGCAGGCTACCGTATGCCATGCCTGATTCTCATATTGACAAGATTACAAAACAGCAATTCGCTTCTCCAACACAAACCTCATATAAAATCAGCTGCCTTACAACCAAGCATTTCCTTTGCCAAGGAGCCATGACAATAGTTGAGAATAAGATTATTCCCTAATAGTTTTTGACAGAAGGGTATGGCGGTTTTCTATTTCAAGCTAATTGGCATTTGGGCTGTATAAAGGGATTTGAATTGCAGCTGGCACTGGTGTTGATTCAGTGTAAGGTCTGATTGCCCATCCCCACCCGCCTGTCTGAGACAGTTGGGCTGGCACCAGTTGTCTCTGTGTACTAGTTCAATCTCTTGGGCTTCTGTCTTTGTGTCCCATCTGCTATTTCTATTACTGCCACTGAGCTTATTTTCTTGCATGTTGTTTGTCAAGCACCTGTTTTATCGCTGTAAACATGCATTGTGTGGTCATAGTTTCATCTGCTTGTTTATTTATTTACTTGCTAGCATTTGTTGTGTCTATTGAATTTAACTATTATGTGAAAAATAAATAACAAAGACAACATCAGTTTGTATTACTCTGACTTGTGAGATATGTAGGCTACAGTATATATTTGTTCATGTATGTTTTTTTCATCCATTGCAGAGTGGATCATATGAAGACTATATCAATAAATATGTATGCCCCCCCATCCAGTAACATAATAAAAAAACATTATTTGGTTATTAAGACAGTATATAGATTCAAGAAAAATATTTTTGAATATTCAATGAAAAATATTCTTTCCCATGGCTTACTTTCCACTCACTTTCCCCCCTCTCTCATGAAAGAATGGATCCTACATTGTCTGACACCTCCTGATCCTGTGAAGAGTGGGGAGCATAGCCTATTGACATTAAACATACATTAAAAGACCTTCTTTCATCTTCTAGCTTTTTGCCAAAAAAAAAACTAATGTCAGCAGGGCACTGGGCATCTACGGCAGTATGTCTCTACAGCCATCTGTTACCACTATGACAGCCCTTTACTTTATGTTGTTGCTTTCATGACTGCATAGAGAATTGACTTTATACTTTTCACCTACTTTCTGTATTGTTGCATTGTTTGTTAGACCATTGTAGATCTTACATTCATTCTGCCATTTAGACATGGGCCTGTGCACTAGCCATGACAAAGGCCAATGCCACTTTGGCACCAAACACCTCAGGGACATGCAGACAAATACCAGTGTGTGTTCCTCAGAATTCCCCAAGTGCTATGAAGAGCTAGCTTTGGGGGTTCTCTGACACTTGCACATAAAAACATGACGAGCAAAAGCCAAGCAGAACACTTTAGCACTCTCTGCTTGGCTTGTATGCTTTGAGGGCTTGTCACACCACAATAGAGTCAGTGACCGATGGCACAACCACTCCTTATCAGGTTTTTTATGTTGTTTAACTGTTGCACCTGTATTTTCACTATGACAACCTTGTTTCCATGACTTTCAAGAAAAATGTGAATACAAAACAAAATATTGTGATATTGAATTTGATACCATGCAACACATATAAAAAAGGTTGAGACAGAGGCAAAGAGGCTGGAAAAGTGAAAACACAAGGAGGAATATTTCAGAACTACAGAACTGGGATGCTATTGGGTATAAAAAGAGCATCTCAGAGAGGCAGAGTCTCTCAGAAGTAAAGATGTGGAGGTATTCATCACTCTGTGCAAACCTAATGTGGGCAAATAATGCAATATAAGAATAATAATCTTCAATGCTACGAATTTGGGGATTCCATCATCTGTAGTACATATCTTTGAACTTTTCTGAGAATCCAGAGAAATCTTTGTAAACAAGGGACAGGGCTGGGGATTGCATTAAAACCAGATCAGTTTTTGGAATGAAAATCATTGTATGGGTTTAAGAAAGCGTCTAAAAACCATTGTCTAAGAACACAGTTTGATGGTCCACCCACAAGTGCTGGTTAAAACTCTGTTATGCAAACAAGAAACCTCTTTTTGACATGATATAGAAATGCCACGTGTTATCAGGACCCAAACTCATTTAAAAGACACCTACATTTTTTGCCTTAATATAACAGCTTCAAAGTAATTTTGATGGTAAACTAACTTGTAATAGGGAGAACGGCACACCTTCCCAGCCATACCCTACAGGTCTATGGAGAACCAGCCTTGCAACTGCACTCTCCCAACCCAGATAATCACAATTATCTTTACATGTCACTCTTATGTATATACGTTCAGGTACAGTGTAACCAGCAATTCTGTTTCAACCATTGATATGTTGCCTATCTCAATTAAATAAAGGGTTTACATAATTTGCGAATCACACAGCATTTCAACTATGTATGATTTTTGGAAACAGGTTTGTAGAAGATGATGTAGAAAGTAGTTGATCGAATGGATCTGCTCAACTTGCCATTAAAGAACCACAGAGAAGTGCCAGGGCTGACATTTGCCTGCAGAAGTGATGGAGGCGCCCGGGGTCAGCCTCTGCAGATGGTGGCAGGCAAGAAGAAGAATGGACCAGAATGACAAGAGTTCAGATGGCTGTCGATCTGGAAACAGCTCTGTAGCCGAGCATTAGTGACTTGAATATAATACGAGCAGCCGCGAGTATCAAGTGGGAGCTGATAAAAAAGTGGAGTGACGTGCCCTTTTTTTCTTGGCTGATTGGAGACCAGATGCACCGCCACATTCTGGACCATCTGCAGCACTCTCATAATGTGTGATGGCAGACCTGGGACAGCAATGTTTTTTCTGCGTCTGTCGTGGCAGTAGTGTCCCTGTCGGCCACTGACAATCTCTGAACATGCCTGAAAAAGTTATTTGCTACCAATAGGAGTGATACTACAATCCAGCCTGACAAGTGCAATATCAGTTGTTATCAGCCAGGCCAAGTTCACGCTGACCCAGACCACGCATGCAGAGTGCATGTACAAGACGGCACGAGCCTTGGTCTCCCCCTGACCTGGTTATTTTACTCTGCATGGTCTCAGGCTTCACCCAAGGCAAGAAAACAGTATTTCACATTAAGACACTTCCCTGTCTTCAACGTTTTTAAGCAGTCCACAATTCAGTTTCAGTTCTATAAAAGGTTGCTGATATTTGAGCTCAACAGCCAATCAAATTACATCCCTCCCTTCTGTGCTCCTGAAGCACCGTGTTGACGTGTTGTTGGTTAGGGCTTGGTATCTTTAGAGGACCTCCCAGTTACAGAGGGTTTTCTTTAGCAGCATACCAACTAGAGGAGCATGAGGGACATTTCACTAAAATTTAACAGAACAGGATGAGATTAAAATGTTAAACTGCACCTTTATATGCTAAGTATCTCACTCAAATTGCCATTGCCATAGATCCTCTGCAGATTGTCACAGTGTGAGCCATGATCCTATATCTGGCCAACACACTTCTCTGTGTTGACAATCCACAATCAATTTTAAATACTTTGAAAGTTTGCTTTCATTTTTTTGCTGCACAGTTACTGCAGTGAAAACTATGATGTATTTTCTTCTCTTTTTTTGGAGATAATTTGATGATAGCTATTTGAAACTTCACATGCGTGCTCTCTCACTCACTCTCCCACTCTCTTGCTTACCCTCTCTCTCTGTCTTTCAATCGTTCTTCCACAATATACAGTGTGTAATTTATTTCACACATACAATATATAATTCATGAATTCATTTCTGAGAAATAAAGCAAACCAATAGCTTTTCCAATAAAACAAAAAATGCCCTGAGAAAACATTTAGTGAGTTACTGTGGCAATACTCTGAAAAACACATCAATTTTCTTCTCAGTGAAGTTAAGGCTTTCTCTCCGAATTAAAACCAGAGAATTGACTTTCAGCACAGCATGAACACAATCAGAGTTGGAGATGAACGTCAATCAATTCTGCCTCTGCCGGCAGAGGAAAAATCAATGTCCACCTGTAGGACAGAAATTGACAGACAGAGAAGTATATATCTAGGACAGTGATGACAGAGAGATGATGGACTGATGAAAGTACTCCCACGTGCATCCTGCATGACCACATGGAACAGACTCAGACACAGGTAGGAGAAGCCCCCTATACACATATGGCTCACATATTATGTACACACGCACCCACACACATAGACACAAAAACAAGAGCCCTCCTGTTTCCTTGACAGTCATTTACATAAGGCAGCTTCACTCCAAATGTGAGTTGGGAGATTGTGATAAAAGAAGTGGATACATTACACTGCGCTTATAAAAATGAGATGGCCTGTTAACACCAAAATGGGGTGTGTTGCTTTTCTCGTTTGAGGTAAGCAGGCCCTCTCTCTGATGGCAGCACAATCCCAGAGTGTACCCATCTTTCCAATCGGAGAGCTCCGCTTCTGGGATCACTGTTCACAACAATGACGCTGGTTAAATCCCTTTCAGAATTCCGGTCTCCATCAGTGGCAGTGGGGGTCCTGTGAACTGCCTCTTGTATGTCTATGTGTCTGATAAAGCAGCCGGGCTCTGTCAAGCAGGATAAAAGAGACGGTCTACCCTTCTCCATAGCACGCTGTTCACACACAGATCTGCTGCTTGTGCGTGTGTGACATTTCAGAGCTGGGAAGAGCAAACTCAAAGTGTAGCTATTCTGTCCCACAGAATAGAAAAGACAAAGTAGTAGTGCATATCATCTAATTCTCAATACCCTGAATGCATGTTGTATCATTTGACTTTGGTGATTAGTGGAAACCTGATCTCATTTTTGTCTATTTGTTTTTCCTGTCAGGATCATTAATAAAGGTTAACGGTTAGATAGATAATGGCTCAAATAAATATGAAAGTTAAAAAATAAATGTGATTTAAAAGCTTCCATCTGGCATATCTGGACGAGTTTGTGCTGTCTTACAACCTTGTGTTCCGGCGCTTCTGACACAGCATGAACCACAGCTGTGGCAATCAAGGGGGTTTGAAGATGCAATTTCTGTGAATAATGAACCAATTAAAAATAAATTCCGCTCATAAAATAAGGACTTTGTTTTAATGGCATTCCTCTTCTTTTATGTATAAAATATAAAAACAGACTTCTTTATGATAAAGGCATTCAGAAGTTAATTGAGAAACATTTCTTTCAGAGGACATAATCACTTAATTCCTAAACATCCTTTCTTTGACGCTCTTTTACCATGTTTTTCTTCAGTATTAATGCTATAGTGTTGCTGTTTGTATTCTCACCTCTGTCTGTTACTGCAAAGCATAATAGAATTTGTGCTAAACAGATGTCAAGTGTATTTCTGACTTTATCATACTGATCATAAAATGAGAGAGACTAATGTGTTCACAACGCCAGATGTATTTAAATAGACTTGAAATATGCATTGCTAGCTAGCTGATTTGTCCCCATGTGTTTTTCTGCCTGCTGTCCAGGATTGGTGGCCCCTATGGCAAACAAATGAATAAATTATTTTAAATAAATCTGAAATGGATGTGTCTTGTCAAAAAAGGACCCGTGAAGTCAGAGCTCCTGTGGCAGCGATCACATCTCATTACCGTTGCATTACACTGTCACACCACTGACAGCAATACTCACAAGCTGTAAATATCCGCTCCAGCCCTGCTAACTCTTTCATAATTCATAGGAACATCATGAACGTGTGGACAAAGGCAGTCCATCCTCTTCACTGGGTCTTATTTGTTTCTACTTCATTCAGTCGCAGCCACTTCTATGGGGATTTTAATCATTCAAAAAGAACACAGTCTAATTCGTAGTGATGTGCGTAATGACGTTAAGCCCATCCGTGCCCAGAGAGAGAGAAAGAGGGAGAGAGAGAGAGAGAGAGAGAGAGAATCTTTGAAGCGCAGACGTGCTCAAGGGGTGGCAGAAGTCGAGCAGCGGAGCTTCAGGGGTTCACAGTCACCGAGATGATTAATGTATTCCCTCCCTGCAGCGCTCTCACCTCCTCCATACACTCCCCCTGTGAAAGAGACAGATTCCTGGATGCTCTCATCCCAGCCCAAGCATCCGGAAAGCTGTCATTTTGCTTTGCTGGACAGGCCAAGCCGGCTGCAATATGTGCCGGCTCACACAAAGGACACTGAGATGGAGCCACTTGTTTTTGAAGGTTCTATTGCTGATGATTTTTTCTCCACCACCAACACGGAGAGAGATTTGGTTGCCTGTACAGTGTCCTCCTGTTGTGTTTGTGGTCAAATGTGACCGATTGACAATTCTTTTCCCTCAAAAATATTGTTAACTTAATCTGACTACAATGAGGCTCCATGACTTTGTTAACACAGGACATCTGAACACACAAAACAAATTTTGATCATTTTCATAACAATGTGAGTGTTTTATTTCACTTTAAAACACTCATGTGTATTAAAATGACGGGTCATTGGGAACACAAAATGAGTAAACATGAAACAAACACAACAGGAGGGCTAGTAGATACCTGAGGGGAATGTCTAGTGCTGTTTGAAGGATCACTGAGCCCTGTTTACCAACGGCTCCCACACACAGTTGCGTGCGGTACAGTGCTGGAGACGCATCCCATCCACTTTTCATGGGCTTACGTCATCCGTTGCCGAACTGAATTGTAGGTCCGTTGCGTCGCGTTGCTCCCGTTGCTCTTGTCGAGAAGTTGAACTTTTGCTGCACCGACGGACAACAACAGACGGAACCAGCCAATCAAATTACGGCTATACTTCAAGTCATTTGCATAGTTACCGTCGGGAACACCCACTGGCATGCGTCGACGGAACGCAACTGTGTGTGGGAGCGCATAATCGAGATGCCATTCAGATGGGTCAATTATCAAGGTCAGCAGTCCATGACCAACTATTTGGCCATGAGTTAGTACGGTGTGGGGATGTTAGCATTGTATATCTATGGGAAATTAATTGAAAATTGAGAAACAAACATTTAGTGTGACCTCAGTTGACAGTTTCAACCAAAAAAAAAATCTTGGAGTAGTAGAGAATTATCAAAAAATCTTCTCATAAAACAAGGGGAAATGAGAAGTTCACTCAGGGCTAGTTCTCTCTCATAGTGCACCAGTGGGTCTTTGATCCCTATTCCTCCACCACTACACTGGTTAGTCAGTCTCAGACAGTGCGTGCCAGTTCAACCACATCTAGGACATGTATTCAGGCCTATAATCTTTGCTTTTCGCAGTAGTCAGCCGTGTAGAGTGAGCCCCATCCCCTAAATCTGTAATGACCTTTGCTGTAACTATTACAGCATTAGTGTTAAATAATACATCTAGAAACAGTTGATAATTTGTGAGCATTTAGGTGGTGATAGGTGTGTATGTGAGGATTAATAAAAAAAAATGGAGCAATGAAATTTTAAACTTTATGAGGTCTTTTTTTTTTATTGCAAACAGTGATCAAATGCCACTTCCCATACTGCAGGGACAAAAAAGAAAACTTTTTCTCAGCAAACTCAAGCCTAATAGAAGAATAGTCTATTGAACAAGGTCTGAAAGTACTATTGTGAAAGGACTATTTTGATTTATGTTGCTATTGTTGTTTTGTTTACTGGTAGGTGGTAGGAATCTACCTCTAAGATGTACTTGTATCTAATTTCAGTTCATGTCAGCTAGGAAACTTCACACCTCAACTGCTACCCCTGTCCATGGTGCTAAAATCAACATCTGGTCCTTGTGGTGTGTGCTGCTGTCCTTGGTGCTGAACATGGATTCCGTTGCATGGTAGTTGGTACCTCCAGGTCACAGTGGCACCATGGGAAACCACTCATTTAAAAATAAATGACTTTGACAGATCAGACACTTTTATTATGTCATTTCATTCAAGCATGTGAATTTCTCTAGTAGCCAACCAAGCTGAGTGCACAGGACATAGTCAATAACTTGTGGGCATTGCACCACATTCACTGTACATGCGAAATTGTCAAAGTGAATGAGTGTCTCATGTTCATGCTCAAAAAAGAATACAGACATCAAAACAAAAAACACACTGAAATGGATCCATAACCGTGTCAGTCGTCCAGAACACCACAGTGAGCTTACGGAGTTTTAGAAGTGCTTGTTTTATTCTATTCTATTATCTTATGACACACCACATTCAGTGATCTGAGAAGATCTACTACAACCAAAGATTACTAGTTCCGCTTCAACCCTCTTTGCTACAACATACGCATGGTATCAACATGACTGATGTCTGTACAGGCTACCAGGATGGCAGATCTCAGATTCCTCTAAATCCGGCCCTTTGAAGACTCAGAGAATTAAGACAACACAGCTGTTCAATTCGAAGAAGAGAGAAAAAAAAACACAATTTAAATAATTAATGATTTCTTATAGACCATTTGCAATATACTGTACATTTTCTTTTCTATTCTCCTCCCCCTCTCTCTTCCTGTCACTTTTGGCACCAAAAAGCCATAAATCAACGAGAAGACAAAAAGTAAGACGCAGCTTTTTCATTAAGTTCCAATGCAAGGGCATTAACACATCAGCATTTCCATACCTTGCCTCTCTAATTGTGGTGCAGCTGTGTTTCTGTTATCAATAAGCATGATCATCTGTATCTGTCTCCACTTACATTTTCAGCTCATGGTAAGAAAGATGCCTTCAATAACAAACCCGCAAATCAGTGTATTGGGTGAAGAGGAAAAATGATGAGATATCTCCCTCCCTATGTAGTCAATAATCATGTGCAAACAGTTACTCTTACATAGAGAGTTTTGTTTTTCTTTAATTACATTTTGCAACACATGGTAGATTATTTATTCATTACTATTCCACAAACAAACAAAATATTTTTTGGTAATTTATCCATGATTCTAATTAAGCATTGCAACGTAACAAAAAAATCATATTGACAAAAGTCATGTGAATAGTGATGAACTGATTGGTTTAATTAGATTTCTTGATTTGTCTGGTCTTTAATGAACCCCCTTCTCTGCCATTCTGAGAGATGTTTCCATGAACCCTGTTGGGGTGTCACAAATCCCTATTAGGGCTCCGCGCCACAGGGCCTCGAGATCACAGACCTAGAACCCACATAATCAACCTCTCTGTGACGTTAAACCTGGTCTTTAATAAAGCACATTAGTTATGATAATCCCCACAGCAGCTAGGAATTCTGTGCGCAGTTAGCATTAAACTTTTAAGCTGTAATTAAAAAAAAATACAGCAGTTCGTCTGGCCTTAAGGGAAAGATCTGTCTTCACCCCTATTGTAATTCGAGCACACCTAGAAGCTCGCTTTGGAATAATAAGGAATTAGAGGATGAATGCACCAACTGTGAAGACTGATAGCTTGATTTTGCATATAGTGGCCTACGTTTATAAAGCTCTCATTCAGACATGCTAACTCTTCCAATCATTGTGTGGGAAGGATTAACTGTTTCCCACAGAGGAAGAGAAGAAAGAGCGCCATCATTAAAAGAGGGATACCTGATGTGTCCTTGGTTGCTCTCTCCACATATTACTGTTACTATTACTATCATTCTTATTATCACAGTCATGTTCCTCTGCATGCCAGTATTATTCTAATGGGAGTAAAGGTCGGAGTACTGGGGAAATCATCTATATAAGTGTACTGGGGAAATCATCTATATCTGCAGTGTATACATTTCAAACTTTCTATCTCTCTCTCTCTCTCTCTCTCTCTCTCTCTATATACAGTATCTCTGTCTGTCTCTGTCTCTCTCTCTCACACACACCACACACACTGCTAATAGGCTGGAAGTGGAATGGTTTTGCATACACATCAAGTTAATAAATGCAAAAGACTACAGGTCTGAGTAGTCTTCCAGTAAAGCTGCCCACATTACATGGCCAAACCTGCAGCACACCCGATTGATTTACTATTTCATATTGTGTTGCCAGAGGGAGTGGGTTGGGACTGGAAACCTCATTAATGGCCCTCCCTTCATCAAAACATGCTCATTTCCTTTGCCTTATTAGTGTATAGAGACATAACGCTTTTATCTTCTCCATCTCAAAAGGCTAGAGCATTTGTACATACAGTTTATTCAAAAGATCCGGTGTATTACTTAGATGGAGAGAATGGCATATTAAGGTGGTATTGCTGAAATAGGCAAACTACGCCTGTGTGCCATGTAAGCTACCATTAACTCACACTAACGCAAGATCCTATATGGTAAGACGTCCAACATACTTTTGGACACTCAAAGAAACATGAATGGACACCTAAACCTAACTTTTATGCTCATCAGATCAACCCAAAACACATAGACCCAACAACAGCATCACAAATCAACCAACAGACAACCAACATGATCTGGAGATGTTCATTAGTGGATACAATACACTACCTGACTCTCGCCAGATGAATTTCGTGCCGACTAGCTCCACTTATCCATCTGGGATCGATCCATTGGAGTGGTGCTTCAGAAGGCTGGGCCTCTTATGCAAAATCCTTGCATAAGATTGGATAAGCCACTTGTCCGTCATCTATTGACGTGCTACTTCAACCATTCACATCGAAGCCAACCCGTGACGCTGAGAACAGTCTCACAGCCGCTTCTACGCTACGTCGCATCTATGAAACTCCCGCCCTGCGTCCTGATTGGCTCTACCATACAATCTCGTGCTGAAATCACTCTCAATGGAACCGATCCCAGATGGATGTGAGTGGAGCTAGGCAGAACGAAATTCATCTGGCAAGATACACAGCTAGCAAACAAAAGCAAGGAGGATATTATGCGTTTTGAAGGTCCTCTGTAAAGAGAGAAGAAATGAAAGGAGAGCCAAACAGCATGCAGCCTTTTAATACGCTGATGATTTAATACCCCCAGATACATGAGGGTCAGGTCAGAACCAAGCACAGATACCACAGCCCCACTGTTTTCCTATGATCACAGATTTATGACATTGGGGCTACTGTCCAAAGATGTAGGCTGCTGCCCAAAGACTGATTTTAAAAGGTCATGAAAACAACCACCTTACAGTTTATAACTCAACAGTGAACCTATGAACTAAATGTATCCTTGTAACTGTAGTACTCTGTGTGACAAAGGCCAGCAGACCCAGAGCTGTGTGATGTATGACCTCTGTCTCCAGCAGTCCACAGATGTACTGTACTAGTGACACCAGAATCCTATTGTTTATCTTGCTCTCATGTCTATGGATCGTAGGATAGAGATGGCATGTCTCGTCAGGTTCAATCCAAGTGTGAGACAGCACTACTCACATTGCACAGAATTCTCAATTAATTCTGTCCTTATTGTGTTAAAGGTGCCATGTGTAATGTCCGCCAAAAAATCAATTCATACTCCACATTCCATAAAAGATGGGGGCAGTATACCTCCAGAAAGTGAATTGGTCTACCCTAAAGTAACAACCGACAAACGTGTATTGCAGTTTGGCTGGCGGTTATGTTGCCCGCATACCGCCTCCCATGGCCGAAACTGGTATTATGATACCTGTCGGGCTGTGGCTAGTAATTTAGCATGCTAATTCAGGTTTATATCTCTGCAGCACTATACCTTGTCATTTTTTTTAATGACATCATCACCCTTATTTCTTCTCATTCTTTTGATGCGTGTAGCTAATTTTTTGGATATTTTTACCTCAATTCTTACACATGGCACCTTTAACATGTTACAACTAATTAATTAATTAGTTAATTAATTAATTTCAACATCTGGTAGGCACCTCTTTCCACTTTGAGCCCATGGAGGTTCCTGGAGCATCCTAAACCAAGAAAAGGTAAGGTGACCTCCGGCTTCTGCCTCCTTTGTTTCAAGTTCGTCGTCTAGAGCATTGGCTGATTGATAGGTTTTTCACCACACCTTCATAATTTCTCCTGTCTGTGTAGTGATGGATTTGACCTGCTTGGTGCCAGTTGTCACCAGTGAATCCAGCCAGCCACTAACAACTGTGTATCAAGCATCCACTGAGAAGTAACATAATGAGGCCTGCAATTTTGTGGGCTTGTATTATGCTGGTAATGGCACATTGTGTAAAACTAAGCAATTGTGTATCTCCAATAACACAATTTCTATTTTTTGTGTGCTTAGCTAGAGTACATGTGAAAAAGCACAGCTATTCTGTCTTTCAGTAACTGTAACACAGACTACACTACTGGGCCCAACAACACACAGCTACAGTAGTTATTCACACCTGTCAAGGGTAATTCAGGGAATGAGAGCCCAGGTGAAAAAAAAAACTATTAAAAGTATACTTTTTGAAAGTGTACTAAGTACAGTTTGTACTTTTTTCGTCAAATCCAAGTGTAATTAAGTGTATTGAATTATGTATTAAGTTCAACTTAATTAGTGTGCTAAAATGGAACAACCTTTTTCAAACTTTAAGTGTTCTTAAGTACATTATACAAAAAGAGATTTTTGTATAATGTATAAAGTGTAACTTCCCTCCCAACACTGAGATGTGGTGGCAAAAGCTGTGGTAGCTAGCTTCCTTACTAGCACACCATCTTCCAGTCCAAGATGCATAACGTTTTCGGTGGCAACCCGGGGCTGGACAGCAGTCAAATGCATTGACCTTGGTATTAGAGAATTTGTCTCTGTTGTCTGTGAACAGAAAGAAGATGGACAACATTTTACAAGATAAACAATATTTTACACAGAAATCCATTGGCAATGATGAGATTAATACAGATTATCTGTACCTATTTGACATTTTTATTTTTTATGGGTCAAATTGGTATTGACACCATCTGTTTGCCATCCTGGTATGGGTAGACCTGGCCAGGTAGTCTTTCCTTAAAGCGTTGTGCACCTTGGCACCGATATGAGTGCAACCACCCTATTTTCTGCATTTGATTACCTTAGATTCCTTTGTTTCCAATACAACTGTATTATCGTTTTCGGGTCAAATGGCATTTTAAATGGGAGTCGTAGGTTATTTTGATGCATGAATCAAAATCATCATGTATCAAAATAGTTCTGCCCCTATGACTTCCATTCAAAATGACATTTAACCCAGAAACGACAATACCGTCAAGCTTAATGGTGGCACTTCTGACTTAATTATGATTTCAAACGAATGTTTGACTCAGGTACATTCACAAAAAGACCCTAGGTTGCATTTTGGCTTGAGTTATGCTTTAAGAGTAATGGGACAAGGTCCTGGATGAAGAATATTTACCTTTACTGCTGATTATTTGAGGCGTTCAGACATCTCGGTTTCCAAACTGTCCAGGAACACCTGTAAAAACATAGTTAGGCTACAGATTAAAACTAGGTAAATTACAAACGCTACCATGAAATGAACACTATCGCATAAACCAAGGCATAATATCAATCATGTAGCCTAAGCTTCATACCACTAACTTAGTAGAACAACAAGTTTAATTCCCCCTCTAATATCAATGGTGGAAAAAAACGTTCTACTTCATAAAATGCATGTAATTTGTCCTGTAGACTCATTTTAAAAGACGTCTCCACGATTAAAAAAAACAAAAAACAGCTACAATGTCATTAGCATGCCTAATGAATGTGAAGTGTGACTAGCCTAGCACCATCCTCCTTTCTGTGAGTTAATTTGGCATACACCACACATAATATTAAAGAACGTTGGTGAACTTTAGGCAAACGTTGCTTAATAAAGAACACACTTTCTTCCATCATAGTTTGTCTAACGTTAGTGCTAGCCAACGCTTGTCAATAATCCCACAAACACAAAGCAGGCTAATGTAGTTTTCTTCATGATAGGGATCTGGTCGACGTTTATGGCGTTAACGTTAGCTAAATTAGCTAACGTGATCTGGCATTGCTAGCTTGTACTAGCAAGGATAAAAACAAACTCTTGAAAGATTGCTAAGCCATCAATTTAACTTCTCCAAAGACTACCGAAGGTCATAAAGAGTAAGCTACACCAGAATCATTTAACAATTTGCTTTGGGACTCACCTGATAACGAATAACTTGGCACTTTAGATCCAACTGGCTTCAGCCCTTGATATCTCATATGACGAGTCCTTCTGGCTTTGTAGGACCAACGTCTTTTGCATGATTAGAATTTATTAGGGGTGAACAATTTTGGAAAAAATCTAATTGCGATTTTTCTCACCAATATTGCGATTGCCATGCAATATGCGATTATTTTTAAGCTCTTTATCTTCTGTCTTATTCAACAAAGACAAGCAATTTATTATTCTATAGTATGACCAACACAAAATTAGATAAGTTAAACATAAACTGTTCTTTCCTGGAGCCCAGGCCTACTGTATGTTACGATGGCATTAGGTCATTGAATAAGATTGATGAATGAAATATTTTTTTATTTAACTATTTTAATCACATTAGTAGACCTATATTTGTTGAACTTCCAGCCTTGTAAACATGATGAAAAAAATATTCTTATACGTTTCTATTTTGTTTCTATTTACAATTTCATGTAGATATGATCTTCTTTCGTTAGTTAACAGTTAGGTCTACATGCAGTGGCACTGACACGGCTTCTCCTTGTCCTGTGCTCTCCATACGCGCGCACACACACACACACACACACACCCGCTCCTCTCCTCTGTAGGCTACTTGCACGTGAATCGGAACAAACTACTGTAGGTTGTTGCAGCGCAAATAAATGCGGCCGAATGACTGTTCCGCTCGGTGTTAACTAAAGGTTAGCATCATCAACACCGCAGCTCAATACGCATGCATGCAAATTAACTAGTTTGTTCATATCACAACAAAGCCAATCGCGGAGACAAAACTCTTTAAACAGGCAAAGTTATCAGCAGTTCCAGCATGTATGTAGCCTAGAGCTTTAGCTGGTAAGCTAATGTTAGAACAGCTGGGTTAGCTGTGTCAACTACTTACGGATAACATTATGCATCAATGCAGATGACATGTTTGCGCCGCCAACCCCCTTGGATATCGCAAATGCCCCCACTGTCATTGTACTCCAGTAAACAAAGTCCCCAGTGCACAGGTGAATGGCTGCTGTGCAGCCTAAACAGTCGTGGATTTTTAATCGTCAGCTGGACAAGTGAACGAAGTTACCAGCCAGAGTAGCAGCACAGGGGAATTATGAACTAGAACCAGGGACATGGCAGGTTTGAGCAAAAGGTAATGAAGAGGTTTATTTTTAACCAAAGTAGCTCTACTGATCAGACCTTTCTTGACACTGTTAGCTGGTCCTCTTGTTTACGTTTTTTGCTTCTTCAGTGGTGGGTGTGAAGAGTCGGTGGCGCATCGGCAAGCGCAAATAAATGCGTTTTGGTGATGTCACATATTACGAAGCGTAATCACAGCCTTTGCGGTTTGAAAATCGCGTTTCATCATATCGCGATATTATCGCAAATGCAATAAATCGTTTAGCCCTAGAATTTATGATATCTTTAATTTGGACAAACCTGTAATCTTATACGGACCGTAAACGTATGCATTTTCTGGTCTCTACAGTCCATCTGTCTTCAAATAAAGTTACAAGTATAGCCTGTATAAAATAACGTTAATGTTTGCTCACACCACGTTTTGCTCGAAAGCTGCACAGATCCGCCCACTCCATTTCAAATTCAAACAGCCATGTTATTGGTGAACTGGACTGCCTATACATTTAACTGTGTTGCCTATAAATTTAACAAAATGCCACATTCATCCTCTCGCAACCTCTACTACATCACAAACGTATAGGCTACTACCTTACTAAGACACAAAATCAACAAAGGAAAAAATATTATTTGATGACCAAAACTGATAGATCAGTGTGTCTAGGCTGGGTTATTGCACATTGCCATCCATGCGGCTGACATATCAGGCCTAATCAGGAAAACAGTCACATGTAAACCAACAATAGTAAACTATTACTATAATCACAAACCCTATGCTACTATACAATAAAGTAGCCTGGTCAAATCAGTTCCATATCGCGGGTGACTTTGAAGTTCTTCAGAGCCCTATTTTTACAACCCCTGCTGTCTATACCACGTCCATTACGGACACTATCATCACTACTGTCACTGGCACCTCCAGCTATGTTGGGCAGAGGGTCGAAATAAGCATGGTATGCTTAGTGGACACTGTCGAAAAAGACGCACCTCCATTCACAGACGCTCCGTGACTATCAGTCAATAGACGATCGATCATATTCTTCAAAAGGCAGATATTCTCCTTCAGAATCAGAATAGGTGAATAACAGACCCAAGACTTCATCACACGTGAATTTTTTTTTCAACATTTGGTGTATTTCTGCTTCAATTTGTGCAAAACTAAGGCCCGCATCGCTTCCGCGTTATGGAGGAAATGCACGTCTTCTTCGTGTGTTTCTCGCGTGTTTTTGCAAACTTCCTGAAAACTTTGGAAAAAAAGGTTGAGCTTGAATCGAAGCTCTGGGTGTCTGCCAACTAGTGGTCAAGAGTACAAATGAGATTTTACACTGTACTCGCGTCTATCGTCTGTTTTATTCAGTAATGACGCTTGTCGCAATATTGCGACATGGGCGGTTAGAGGGTTAAACTAAATAAACTTCTTTACCATTTAAAATACACTAACAACAAAGTACACTTTTAAAAACTACATTACAAAAACACTTTGAATATTGCACAATAAGTATATTTAATTTTAGTACACTGAAGTTGAACTTAATAACATCTAATTTGAAGTATACTTTCTAAAAGTACACATTAAACATACTTTACATAAAGTACAAAAAGTGTAAGCATACTTGCTTTATACTTCATGTACTTTAATCATATTTCTAACACACTAAAGTATACTACTTTTTTACCTGGGAGAATACATGAAAGAGAGTTTACTGACTAGGTCATTAACTGAGTAGCACATATCTTAAATTCCTTAAATCTCCAAATACTACGACTTTCTGATGCCAACACCGAAAATATGGCTTTAATTATAAATACATCAGACAGCTGTGATTTCATTTCACCCAAACAGAAACACAACTTCGAACAAAAAACACAGACTTCTCTGACAGTTCTCTGGAACAATTCTGCATAATATATTCTTTGGTCATTGATTCCGACTAGAAAAAAACAGGCTGAGTCCATATCAGTGCAGTACTGGTGTAATAAAAAGCCCTGTCTATACCACTTCCACGTCTGAATTACCAATAGCAAGACAACAGCTGATGTACTTCCAGCCAAATGTAATTGAGACCGCAAACTGGACACTCGTTGGTCGTTGCCTGTAAAATTAATTTCTCCAAGGGCAGTGGACTATCAACTTGGCTGCAGGGCAATTGATGAATGTAATTAAGGCTGCATTTCATTTCAGAATGTCATTGCCCTTAAGATATGCAGACCCAAAATGAACTTTTCAAATATAATGTTTCAGGCCATTACATTTCTTACATTTCTGTTTCGTTGAATTTAGTTAAACCAAACAAAATGTTCCAAATTAGAGAAAATGCTTATATATCCCATTGCATTGATAACCTGTGCATATCCATACCCTTGTGGTCACAGGTGCACTATATGGTCAGACCATAGCAAATTAAAAACAGGACCCAAGTGTACCCTTATCTTAATGTAAGCCAGGGTACAAACCATGATGTTTACTTTTCACCAGCTCTCCCAGAGCAGAGCTTTTTCTCCATTTTTCTCCACTGCCTTTCATGTGTTTGGTGGTTCAGGTTACAAATGGCTCTTCCTTCCAGTATTTGAATGCAATTAAATGCAAATGTACACACAGCATACAGTAGCTCTACTGTATATGTTGTTTTCAGCTATAGAGACATTGAAAATGCTGCTGCACCCTGTGAGGGAATGTTTTTTTATAATGTGTATAATGTTTTTAATATTCCTGGGATAATAGGATAAAAAAATGATATGACTGGTGTTTGTTGTGTAGCCTACAAGGATATGGACTTCAGATAGTACAGCTGCTAGGATAGCTATCTTAGTTGAAATCAGCTGTGTGGACTTCTAAAGACGCAAGGACCATGTCTCTTACATGTTCAACACGCCTGTGTTGCCTCATCGGTGCAAGATGTGTTGGACCACCGTGTGGCTCCATGACAGCTTGTAGAGACATTAAAGCCCAGTAACATCTGGACTTGTGTAAGAGAGGTCTGAGGCGCTCTTCCAAAAGGAACTGACCCACACAGCAACCCTGTCCATCTCACAAACGTTCATCTGGGTGCACCAAAGCCATGGAATACGATTAAAATTGTAGCTCATTAAAACAGATGGTAATCCCTCTCAGTGGAGTGTCTGTGCAACATGGAGGTTGATCAAAATCATGGAGGAGCACTTTGACTTTGCTTTAGAGGGGGACAATGGCCCCTTCATGCTTGGAATGTGTATTCTGTGGCACATTACTTTCTCTGTGGAAGGCAATCAGTGCTGTAGGTGTCATACAAGTTATACAGTATGTACTGTAAAAGATATTACAGCAAAAAGTAACCCACAAAGGTTAGTCTTATATGTCCTCCTACAAAACCTATAATTTCTGTAGAGGTAAAATGATAATCCTTATTATGGAAAAAAAAGATTGTTGACAGACAATAAACATGCACTCACTGCTTATGCATTAAATTAACTTTCTGATCATAAGGGAGTCACACATTGGGTTAAGCTAGCAATCATAGACCATCGTTATTCATGTCTCTGGACAGTTGCCCCTTCATGAGGATATTTTTGGCTCAGCACTAAAAAAACAAGCCTTTGATGTGATCTTTATCAAACCCGCGCAAAAAGTGCTATTTATCACATACCATCAAATGTTGTACTTAATTAGACAGGCCACAGAAAAATCAGAGCTGTTCTTATTCTTTGTACAAGAATAGGTCATGTTAAAATACAACATTATTTGATGTATTATAAGCATATTTGTAACGCTTGGCATGCGATTCCGAACAATTTATAAAGCAAGTCCACTGACCCATTAATCAGCAACGCCTCAACTTTTAAACAAATTGTGGGAGGCCATGGAAAGTAAATCCAGACACAACTATATTTACGCACTATGGGGTGTAGCATATACTGACCGTGACCCAAAAAAATCATGCTGGATTTTTTTCTCAAATGCCATGTAAGGGTCAACATTATATATATATATATATATATATATATATATATATATATATATATATATATATATATATATACAGTGTTTACAGTGTTTGCAAGGTCTGGTTTGTAGATTGAAGCACATAGAACATCCATCAGTAGGGGAAACAAAGGGTAAACTGAGTACAGAAATGTAAACAAAAGTAAGCAGAGCAAACATTTATAATATAAGTCATATCTCAAGCAGCTGTTTTGGGTGGCCTTACACAGACTTCCACACTGGCAGACCGCTTAACTCCGCAGAGCACCTTCACTGAGAGAAACAATCTCTTTTCCCCCAGAGGTCTCGCCTTGATAATGCAGAGCCCAATGCTAGACAGAGCAATATATTGCATTGTCTTTCTTTTTTTGTTTGTTTTGATTTTCTCTCTCTTCTCGTGTTTACCAAAAAAAGGAATCTCTCCAGTCTGGAGACACTGGCAGTTGAGCTCTACTGAAATACCCCATGACAAAGCGTATCAAGGTTGTGCTCCGGACAGTGAACCATATTAGGCTCTCAGATTATTATTAAGGAGTTTCAAATCCTGCCTCTTATCTTTGGTGGTGGCCCTTTGAAGGGGAAAGAAATAGCCTCTATGCCTGTACCACAAACTGGGTCACTGCACTAAGATTGTGCACATCTTTGCACTCCACTGTTGTCACTAACCTTCATAGTTAATAATGCAAGGGTACTGTAAAACATGGTTATTATTGTTCGCCATAACTCAAAACACAATCCACTAATTTGTTTGCTCCAAGCTTGGCTAGATATAAAGTATTTTCATTTCTATATGCAAATGTTCGCCGCTAAAGAAGTGCTGCGAGAGGGATATTTATCTGCGTTTGTCTATTCAGGGAATTCACATCCTGTTTTTTCATGGGTAGTATACTATTCTGCACATGTTCTGCATATTTTCTAAGCATCTCTCTGCCACATATGGTAATTCATAATTTGGTCCCTATCTCGTCAAAGCTTCTTTCACATGTGAGTGACAGTCATAGATACAGTATTTCTATGTGCTAGTGCTATGGTAAGTGGGTAAATATGGACGGGTGCTGTAAGTAGATTCGAAGGTACAGTATGATGCATTAGAGAGCATTTCAAGGGAGATGGTGGCTCCATAATCATATAAAGCACTATGGCCTTCCGGTTTATGTTCCTGTTAAAAGTGTTACAACAACCAGGTTAAAGAGACAAGGAAGTCTAATGAATAAAAAATTGGCAGTGCAAACTTTTTACCCACCAAATGGCGTGTATGTCCTAGTTTGGGGGAGCGCACAGGAGCGTGCGCAAAACGGTGGCAAAAGGGTTACCCTAATTAACAAATGAATCAGAATCAAAGTGCAAAGGCCAGCCAGATCACACGCACACACACACACACATGCACAGTTACAGACACTCATGTGGTGCACACACACACACACACGCGTGTTTACGTGAATGTTTCCAAAGGCTTGTTGTCTAAAACACCAAGCATAACTCTGTCTGTGCCCCACAAAAAAAATGGTAAGATTAATACTGGGGATCCAGCTGTTTACGTCCTCTTAAATATTCATGGTTTGTTAAGGCTATGTTAGGGGGTGCTTATATATTCCTCATCCATCACAGTTCATTAACACCATTCTCTTGCTTTACCTCCCGATGGACACTGCCTGTCTGGCTGATTGCCTTGCTTATTCATATTCATGCAATTATTCTCTCAAGCATGGCCGTTTGCTGTGAGTCAGGAGATGAACATGGGGGAAGAGTCAAGGTAAACGCAACAGAAGCGAAATCCCTGCTAGAATGAAACCGGCAGTCACGTCCGCTGTGCTCCACTGAGAATGAGTAGAGTCAATAAACAGTTTATACTACTGTATTATGTTGGACAAAAGTCAGTGGTGTTTGCTTTGTGAAGTTACTCGGTGCAATCAATCAAACACATGGGAATACAATGAGGTGATGGAACAAGATATGATGTGATGACACACATCAGGTTATCAACCTTATTCACACAATAAGTTCAGCCACAGGGAGAGGTGGACAAAAAAGGTTGGCTATTTTCTTTTTCACCATTGACCCTTTCTTTATCCTTGATCTGCACCTGAAGCTAACTTCAGTCTGCTCAATCTGTCATTTTTTTTGTCTTTGGTTCCCTCCCTCATTCTTTTAAAGAACTGAGGACTGCCTTACTGCATGGTTCAACCTTTGTCTCTACATGGGCCAGATATGACCTCTTTTCACTAATACACCTCCATGGTTGCCACTTTATTGATGTAGAAGACAGAAATCTTTTTATCCGCCCTTTCATGCTCTCTCTTTCTCTCTCTCACTCTCTCTTTCTCTCTGTGGCCACACCATGAATAGAAAAACAGTCTTTGATGTGAAAGAAATCCGACATGCATGTGATCTGTGAATGCCTACCCAAGAATGCCTTATGTCATTTCACCATAGAGAGCATCTAGAGTTCTGTGCAACAGAAATGTTAACCATCGCCCAGGTCAACCTCACAAAACATGCTACGCTTGTGGCTAAACAAATCGAAAGGCCAAAGGATCGAAATACAGGCACTTTGAGAAAACTGTGAGAGTGAGAAAAAAACAAAAAGGAAAAATGGAGCAAGATGGTAACTAAGGGAGATGATGAGCTTATGAGAAGGCCATGTTTTTATTGAAAAGTGTGTTTTTTGGATATGTGGTTGATTATGGAAGAATGTGGGAGCAGATGCAATAAAATTATTTAATAAAAAAAAAAATCTGTTTATTGTGGCTATTTTTTATGTGTTTTAAGAGCACCTCAAGTCATAATAAAAAGTCCAAGGCCATGCCTAAAATCAGTGTGATGTCTAAACCCTGTGCTGGCAGATGCATACTAAAATGGTTACAATTATTCAGCAAAACAGACTTAACAGTGTCTGCAGACGCACACTGTTTACATGGTTTGCATTTTCAAAGCATCTTCTCCAACCTAAATTATTTCCCTCTGATTGTCTACATAGTGGTGGTTGGCTGGTTTACCCCAAACAATGACCCAAATTTCTTGAATTCTTTTAGAGGTAGTAACACATTGCCACGCCATCCTATGTAAATTACACTTCACACAAATCTTTTATGTATAACATATCTACTTATATACATGAAAATTGCAAGTGCCTTTTGGGTATGCCCAAAGCAACCACATACGCTGTTGTGGATTGCCCATATCAAGTATGCCTGGTTGGATAGGCAATGGGGAGACAGAGAGAGAAGAGAGTGGAAGACAGAATGCTTGAAGCTGAGGGAAGGTGAGCTGGAATGATGAAGGGAGAGCAAAGCTGGGTGTAATAAAAGAAGGGAACATCACATGGAATGAAGGGGAAATGATAAAAGGGTAGATAGATAGAAGGAAGAAGAGAGAGAGTGTGGTATGTCAGGGTTGTTCAGAACGCATCAAAGGTCTCTGTGGCTGAAATATTAGTAGTAATAACTGTTACAGAGGTACTGGAGGATGAGAAGTAATAAAGTCAACAGGAGAGGGGGGAAAACCCTAAGCTGCACATTCGATTAATGGAGTTTCCTCCTGCGACACTTTCTTATACGATAAGCAATTTTAGTCTGGTCGATAAAAGCCCCCTCTAAGTTGTTTACTTTCCTCACAGGTAAATCATCTCAAAATTGGCTTGATTTTAAGCCATATCCCAGAGTGCATGTAGTCCAGTCCAGCTTGATTAAGCAAATGTTACAAACACTGGACTCTAATACAGATATCTAATACAGAGAAGCAGTTACCTTGTCTTTTCACAGAATAATGGCCTAATTCAATACTATATGTACTTGGAACTAATGGAATCAATAAATAAAAAACAGCCACAGTAGGCTGGCTTTATTGTCTAACAAAAGTTAACATATATTTTCTCCATAGCCCTTTTAAAGCACATTTTAAAACGAACATTATATTGTATCTAGGCTATGTGAGTAGGCTATATGCTAAAAATACTGTCAGCCATTGATGTGAACTAGTTTAATGTTAATTTGGGTAAAATTACATTTCCATTTTCTTTGCAGGTCCACTGGAAGAACAAGGATCTTGCCAAATCCCGGACACAGGCCACAGAGTGCTGAAGCCATGATTAAATATTTTCTTCAGTCCTTTCGCTGAAGAGGTCTCGTTTGATAAAGAATCATCTGGCAAAATGACAAAATGCAAATGCAGCTTCTGGTGAAAAAAAAAAAAGTTTCAATCAAAGTGTGAGTTATCATGTCACATGAGACAGCTGCTCCCTCCCCCTCCTTCAGGAGCTGCAGTCGTTCTGTTGCTCTTCACTGGACTCATCTGTCTCAGGCTAGTCAGCATGTTCATTTTGGCTACACAATCGGAATGTCAGAGAGATTCGCTCCCATGGCTCAAAAATGGATAAACAACTAAACAGCACAGAGACATTTACAGTGTACGTGATCCTTGCAGTCATGAAAAATGCAAACGCCAAAAGAATGTGTGCGTGGTAATGCATGTGTCAAGAGGCTGCCAAAACACATATGACAGTGCATTCATCAGAGGGGGCTTAAGCAGTATCAGTCTAACCTTCTCTGTGCTAATTAACAACATATCTTGTTTCATCGTTCAACGTTCCTGCTATTCATCTTTCGTGCTGTTCATCTTTCGTTATTTTTGCTGCTTGCAGCCCTCTGAGCTATGTTAGTTCATCAGTGCTGATTCGATGCCTCTCAGATAAAAAATGTACAACGTACCTTCAGGGGTAATTACAAGTGTCACTACCATTTCACCACTCCTACATTGTGATATAGTTGGTTTCCATGGCAGCAAACAAACACAGGGAAGGCTAAAAGTATGGAAAAAAACTGGTTAAGCCGCGAGCTGCCTTCAAGCCACTGCCAGGCATTCTGGTTATGCACCAGGTTAACATCCTGAAGGAAGAGCAGGGATTCAGGTTTACGTGTTACTGAACCAGAAGCTTTGTAAGGTTGTGTGATACTATTACTGTATTATCATGCTTATTGAATGCCTTTCAACATGGCCTTGTTTGCTTACTAATGGCTGAGATTTGTGACAGATATCAGTCACTGCCTGGTCACTGGGTTAGGCCTACTCCAAAGCTTAGTTTAGCTTATATGTTTTTTGTAGTGTTGCTATGCAGTACTTACACTCAACATCTATCCTTCTACTAGTCAATAACTTGACAGAAACTTCTTCCAACTACAAACATGCCACATGGAGCTTATAGCTTTGATGGTGAAACCATAGACTATATAGAACAGTCTATGGTTGAAACAGCATGGGCTTCTAAATGTCTTTTAAAATCAAGCCCAGATCTGATTCAGAGAATTGTACATTAACACAGAGAAAACCCTATATATGGAGTAAAAGAGCAAAATAAAAAGTTAATTGAGTGACATCAAAACTCCAGGGATGAAAAGACACACTACTTACAGATCCATATGCAGGCAGGCTGTCCCCTGAAACAGCATGGGCTTCTAAATGTCTTTTAAAATCAAGCCTAGATCTGATTCAGAGAATTGTACATTAACACAGAGAAAATCCTGTATATGGAGTAAAAGGGCAAAATAAAAAAAACTCCAGAGATGAAAAGACACACTACTTACAGATCCATATGCAGGCAGGCTGTCCCCTGAAACAGCATGGGCTTCTAAATGTCTTTTAAAATCAAGCCTAGATCTGATTCAGAGAATTGTACATTAACACAGAGAAAATCCTGGATATGGAGTAAAAGGGCAAAATAAAAAAAACTCCAGAGATGAAAAGACACACTACTTACAGATCCGTATGCAGGCAGGCTGTCCCCATCACTACATATTTTGATATAACTGCATGCATTTTGGTTTCCAAAATGCACACTAATTCTTATAGTTCTCGACACACAGATGTCAAATGACATGTATATCATGTGAAACTGGCCTATCCAGTGGTGCTAGTTGAGTTACTATGATAAGCAGTTTGCTAGAAAAATTTTGAATTTACATCAAATCCACATATTTACATTCTGCATACAGTCCATTTCCTCACCCATTCTTCACAGTTGAATAGATCATAAACTCCTCACTCACCACACAACAAACCACTGAAACACACACCAAAAACAGCAGAATCTTATAGAATACAGAATCCAAAGGCATATTGTGTTCATCTCTACAATTAGGTGCTCTCAATTAATCCAGTTTTGAAATCAGCAAATTTCTGCATTGTCTCTAACACTGAGGTGACATTATGTAATTACACCCCAAGATCAACTGTGCCTTGGGCTACATGACATCTGATATGCATATGCAAGCACAGGTAGCATCTCATCCAGAGTTGGGAAGATTACATTTAAAATGTATTACACTACAGATTACAGAATACATGCCTTAAAATGTATTTTGTAACATATTCCGATAGATTACTAAGTGAGTAATGTATTTTGAATACTTTGGGTTACATCAGCATTGTGTGAGGCTCACAAAAGTTACCAGAAAAGTTACCAGAAGGATTTTTGATTTTCGAAAGCGTTTGCCCGTCACAGCCATAGTCGTCTAGCCTAGAAATCTAGACGTGCCCCTAGCGGAAGCAAATTACATTTGCTGCCAGGGCTAGTCTAGCAACTCTCCGTTGGCTTGTGAACTCCAGAAATCGAAACTTAATCAGGCCAATGAAATCGTGTATAGAGTCGTTAGGTGGGCTTAACATAATGATTGATGGCAGAGTTGCAATGGTTTGGCTTGAATTCCCTGCTACTTGAAAACAAATAAGATGGATGTTGCTGCTGGCGAACATTGTGACGATGTTTTTATTACGTTGGCAAACGTTTGAACTAGCCAACTAGCTCTGCTGGTGGGAAACGCATGGGACTCATAGCGCTGCCGCTGTCCTATTGCATGCAGAGGGAATTTGAAAGACAACTGATTATCCCGCCCCTCGGACTGAGCACTGCGAACGGTGAGTTTCCAGACCCTACATAATGCTAATAGTCGTCCATATCTCAGGAACACTGTCACATATCGATACCAAATTTTGTATTTGAACTCGGGACTCCAATGTGAGGGTGCATAAGCTAAAAAAAAAAGAAAACATTCCAAAAGTTTCCAGCATTTGGCAAACCACCCACCCGTATTTGGTAACTATCACCTTCCTCATTTACTGTTGTACTGGTACATCTATCACAAGTATGCACAATGTCTCTGGACAACCTTGCCCAATCATGAAATCCTTGCTCTGCCATGGGATAGTATGGACTTACGAACTGAAATAGCAAGGATAGCATTAGCTATTTATTGCTGACATAGCACTGTTATTTTCACATTGACGATATTCAAATTAAATTTTTCATTATTGTTAAATATCATGATGGGAGAGTATTATTAAAAATGTTACAAGTATGCAAATGCATATGTTTACGGGCATTTAGGTTTTACTGTGTTGTTTTGTTGTAAAGACATGCAAGGCATTCTGGGCCATGTAATGAACAGTGGTCGGCAGCACTCCATACGTATTAATATGAATAGGTGTTTCTGTAAACCTAGGGACAATAAACAGCTATCTCTGTTACAAAAAACGAGCTGGTAATTGCTCATTAAAGAGGGAACTATGATAAAAAGATTGTTTTCCTAAAAGCATGGACTTGACGAAAGAATAAGCAGGAAATGTCACGTTAATGTTAAATAGCCTACATCTGAACGCTAGGTGGCAACGGTGTATTACCTTTCACTGAATACGTGTGAGCTTCACAAGTAAGGAAGGTGCAAATATTATGTAATTTATCATGGAAAATTATTGGAAATGTTATTTCTTATTGCAAACCACACACATCCATTCGTAATCACACGTACACTTTTAATACCATGAAAAGACTCACATTTTGTTTATTTGATGTTGCCTAGCAACACAGCCTTCAGAGCAAAGATTCTAGAACAGGGCTTCAGACAGACACGTTTTGAGTTTGTGGCCAAGCAGCCTACCTAAAATATCGGTTTCCATGTGTATGTGCTGGATGGTGTGCTTCCTTTATGAAAGTGTTTTATAGAGTTACAGACATAACGAGTCATGTTGTAGTGGTCAACATAAATGTGCCCCTTCTGTTATTAGAATGCTAAGCGGAGAAGCATGCTAAGCAGAGATTTAGTATCATTAATTTCTTGTGTGGCTAGCTATAGGGAGGAGATGTATGTTGCTAATTATAGTGGATGGAATCCACTATCTTGAAATCTCCTGGCTTCTTCTTATTATTCCAAGGCTTTTTCTTCTTCTGACTTATTCTTCTTCTTCTAACGCAGTTAATGCAGCTTCAACCGTTTAACGTAGAAACTTCATTCAAACTATGTTACGTAGGTCTTACTTAAGACCTGTGGGCTATATATTTTTCAGCATTGTAACTTTTATACTTTTTAAACTATTAATTAAAAACTACTTAAAATGTCCCCATAGACTTCATCAACATGGGCTGATGACATCACAATAGAGCCGTTAAGCAATTAGAATCCTATGCCAGGTGTTCCGGCCACCTGGATCAACTGCCAGTCTCAGGCTTTAAGGCCCATTCACACCAAAAACGATAACGATAACTATAAATAAATATCGTTCTCGTTAATATGAATGACGACGTTCACACATAAACTATAACGATAACGACATGAAGAACGATATCGTTGGGGATCACTTTCAGAGCGATTTTCACAACGATAAAATGCTAATAGCCAATCAGAACCCATCGAATTTTAGCCCTCACCTTTATTAACACAATGAGAGACTTTGTTTATCGTTGTTCAGTGTGAACGCTTTTATCACTATGGTTATAGTTATAGTTATCGTTATCGTTCTTGGTGTGAATGGGCCTTTAAGCATACAAACTGGCCCTATTAAGACTACACATCCTGTTCAACTGCTTCCTCTGCCAAAACTGTTTCAAAATAAAAGTCCTCACTACAATATTTCACTGTTAAACAATTTAACCCTTTAAACTACTGAACTTTTTAACTGTTCAGCCATTGTAACTGTTACTTGTCATCAACTATGACTCCTACCCACTGTAGCTAGTTAGCATGTTAGCATAGCTAACATTGTTAGCATTTTTAGCAAAACTGCTAAAAATGATTAGCTAAGTAACATGGTTAGCATGCTAGTTAGCATAACTACTAAAATGATTAGCTAGGTTAGCTAAGTTACATGGTTAGCATGTTAGCATTGTTAACATGCTAGTTAGCATAGTTAACATAACTATTAAAAATGATTAGCTAGGTTAACTAAGTCATTGTTAATATTGTTAACATGCTAATTAGCATAGTTAACATAACTACTAAAAATGATAAGCTAGGTTAACTAAGTCATTGTTAACATAGTTAACATGTTAGTTAGCATAGTTAGCATGTTTAGCAAAACTGCTAGAAAATGTTAGCTAAGTTAACTAGGTAGCATGGTTAGCATAGTTAGCTAGCAAACATTAGAGCCATTCCAACTTTCAGTTATCATCAAATATCTACCTATACATAGCCATTAAACTATTTGAATATCAACATTCATTAAACTTTCAGTCTGTCAACAACTTTTAAACTATTTACCTTCAACTTTTAAACGGTCTACTTTTAAACTATCATTAAACTATCTATTAAACTAGCTGTCTATCAACAACTTTTAAACTATCTACTGTCTATCAACAACTTTTAAACTATCTACATTCAGCTTTTAAACTATCAACTTTTATTAACTATGCAGCCACCATGTCTATCCTAGCATCACCGTAGTAACCATCTCTGTATTATCTGTTTTAACTATACATGATATTTTACATCACAACTTTAGCATTTTCATGCACTGGTAATTCCTTGAAATTGCATTTCTAGTTATTATTATAACCATTTTTTACCTTTTCAAGAATTAATGCGACTCTAACCGCTTAACGTACAGACATGTTGAAATAACTGTTTTGTAGGTCTGGAGTTGGACAACAGAGTAACTTTTTCAGATTTTCTTAAAAGTTTATACTTTTTGAGAAATAGGGGATTAAAATGGTAAAAAGCTAATTTTTCCCCCATAGACTTGAATGGCTGTGATGTCATAATGGCCTAAAGCCAGCTGCGCTCATTCACCATATTCACACGGCGGCCATCTTGTTTTGACGTCATGCTCAGGGTAGGAAGTTCGAGTTCTGTACGGTTGTGTGTGTTGTGGTTTGTATCAGTTACAAATATGTCTGCTGTGTGCCTGGGTGTAATTCCTACTACAAAAGATGGGAAAAAGACAAAACATGTTCGTTCCACCGGTTCCTGACAGACACCAGATTGAAGAGAGAGTGGATTTCAAAAAATAGAAGAGACATCGGTACATTTTTCCAGGTAAGTGCATAATTATCTAGCTAGCCAACCGGTTAGCTTAACCCCAGGCTAATGTTAGTTATAAAGATAGCCACTGTGTAACGTTATCATGCTACTTGTTAGATCAAACGAAACATGATGTCGTTTTATTTATATATGGTAACGTTACGATGATGCCTTGATAGAAATGCTACGTCTCAAGCAGTAAGCTTGTCTTTTGCTGACTTCAGGGAAAGCCCTGGTCACTGTAGCTGAAGTCTTTTTCTACAGTGTTGTTACTATAGTACTTTCTACAGTATTAGCAATACTTTGGACACAAACTCATACAGTAATTTATTTTCCTTGTGCATTAACATTGTGCTGATCTCTGTATTGTACAGTAAAAAAAAAAAAAGTCGATTTTCTATTTTCTTCTATTCTATACTTATATATATTTTCATAGGACTATGAGACACAGATCATTGTTCTTGTCCCTTCAACCAATGGCAGAGGGCATGTTTTTTGCATCTTTTAGGCATGGAGTTATGTCAGTCATGACATTTCACATTCTTAACTGGAAATTAAATAAACGGAATAGATTCTAAAGCAACACAATGTAGTTATTTTACTTGTAATGCATTTAAACTTTGGCTTTAATGTTGATGCTACATTAGCTTACAACATGGACATCAATAAGGTGAACACAGTAGCTACAGATGAAGAAATACATTTTTAATGATAAAGTTTATGTACATAACAATGGGGCTGTGGCCACTTAAGACGGCATCAAAGTGCACTCTCTCCAGATAGTAATCCTCCTGGCACATTACAAAAAAAAATTAAACCATTTTGCTCCTGTAAGAGCCATCTGTCCCATGACTTGTGAGTGATATTCATGGTCATGCTTGAAGGAAAAGGTTCTATCCACTGTTCTTCTCAGGAATGAGCAGTTTGACTCGACATGGCCATAATCTTTTTTTACTTAAGTGTGACAACTGTAGGTCTTGTTGGATTTGACCTTGTTAATTTTTAAGAGTGACAGGTTTGGGCCCTAGGCCTAATTCTCAATAAGGGATGTGCCAAGTTTGGGGTAAGGAGGTCTTACATTTGGTTAGGGGGACTGATTTGTATCCTAATTTAGAGTAATGAGCAAGAGTATACAGGAGGCCAACAAGGTGTGAGCAGTGCCCGAGACGTGCTTCACAGGCACAGCTGGTTTGTTGAATCCGCTGATCAATTCAACCTGAAAAAAAAAAAGAAAACATATTTAAAACTAGTTCATGGCTAAGTATTTAGCAACAGGCTTTGCATATGTCAACACACAAAGTTCATCTTGGGAAAAAATATATAGTATGCTAATTTGACATCATTAGCCTGTACCCTGTAACCCTCCTTAACCCTGACTGAAAGCAGAACATAACTTGCATTAGTAGACAACTTTGACTTTGTTAAATCGCCGCGAAAATAAGCCAATAAAATGAAAGGATAAACAGGGAGATAAATAAGCTACGACGTGGGTTGCACACAAAAAAACATAAACTATAGCCTAGTTTGGTTAGGAAGACAGCCTGACCGGCTAACAGAGTATTCTACTGTGATACAAGAAGTTTACATCTTGAATCTGTCGGCAGTTTAAGGCTAACGATAACACTTAGAAGCTACGTTACCTAGAGCTCAAAATTCAATAGTATATCCATTGAAAACGGTCTCATGGCTACTAAAATCAGGCTGGTTTAAATGCAAGCCTGAGTTGTTCTGAACAGAAATGATAGACAAGGCCGTGCCTTTATACAGGTTTATCGCTGCAACCCAGTTAATAAAGTGGTATTAAGTTAGCAGTTAGCCATATCGTTACCTTACCTTATAACAATCCAGTTGGATAATTCATTTAGAGGTGCGCTCATCTGTCCATCCAGTTGCTGTATCCTTTTCTTGCCATACGTAATTGGGCTAATCACAAACACCGGACAGCTACAGTTTTTGAGCTATTATGTTTGGACTTCCCCTGAGCATGCGAATTAAATCCCAGAGTAGTTCAGGCTAATTAGAACAGCACCACCATTGAAAAACAATCTGCTGTTGGTTTCCTTGTGTCAATAAAAGCACAGCCATATCTCATGGCTAACTTGAGCATATGCTTCAAATTTGGTGTGTTCATATGGACTCAAAGATGAAGATTTTGACATACATGGAAATTTGTGCAGGGGACAAGGTCAAATGTCAAGGTCAAAAACATGGGCTATGAGACATTTTTAATGTTTTTTTTTTTTCACACCAACATTAAGCCAGCAGTATCATGTTTTCAACACACTTTGGTCATTCGGTCAATATCAAATGCATGGATTCCGTTTCTTCCAATTCTCCTTTAAATTGTTCATTCTTACTTGTCGCTTGATTTATCGTGGACTAAATTCAAGATGGCTGCAAGCGCTTAAACCATTGAAGATACTGTCTGTATAAATCGTCTTGTAAGTAAACTACCAGTGCTTTTCAAAGTTCTCAATGTCTCGTTTTTAAATGTCAGGGCCCTCGGAAGTCTACCAATGAAGTGTGGAGATACAGCAGCAAGCTTGCAGTTAACTGACTTAGGCAGTGAACTGTTATGTTCACATTAATGTTTCAACGTTATCACTGCGGGTTGCAGTGAACTGTTAACTGACTTAGGCAGTGAACTGTTAACATTAATAACGTTAGGTTACTTGAGTTGAGGTTTGATTGTTTGTTAGCATGCTGATAGATTTTATGTATGGAAAGGTAATGTATGAAGTGTTTGAAATGGTGTTTTATGAAATGCAGAGAAATGGACATCCTGTTTGTTTGGGGTCCGACATTAATAATATGTGCTATTGCGCCTTACCAAATGTAGGCTAAGTAACGTTCGATTTTTTTTGCTTGAGGAAAACGTTTGGCAGCTGCTAACATGAACATGAGAATACATGCCTAATAGCTAACGCTACGTTTTTGTAGTTAATGTGAGCTATCATTGCAAAGTTATTAACCACTATTCTGAGTTTATTTGATTCATGGGCTTCGCATGAATTCTGTCTCAAAGTGTTAGGACAAGGAGAGTTTCATTGAGATAAATTGGTTAAATTTTCTACTCTATTCACTCAAGCTTTATATGATTTAAACAAATAATAACTGGTTTTACAGTTGCCAGACGACATGCTGAATACAAGCATGGATTTTGTGAAACACGCATTTGTGTTTCACCTACAGACTGGGATGGCGCAGGAGCTGGTGACTTCAACCCACAGTCTTCAGAACCACCAGTCACCAAGCATAGCTGCTCGGTATGATGCTATTTCCTATTGGCATTACAGGGAGCATATTTTAGAAACGCCATTCATTCATTTTAGAAACGCCAGGTTGACAGTGGGTTATGAAAGTTAATTAAGTTACTCAAACTTTCTTCTCTCTAGACATTTCCCATTCTAGAGCAGATGGTTCTGTGCAACCTCTCCTAAACTGGTATTCCGCAAGATGCAGCACGGAAATAGGAAGAGGCCACTCAATGACTTCTGATACAAAGACTTCAAATGGTAGGAATATTCCATCTTTAGTGTTTTGCTACCCCTTCCGTAATTTTCGCTTTCAAATGACCCATCGTCACTCTTCAAATCAGAATCAGGCTTTTCTAACTGGAAGCAAGACGGTGGCTTCAAAGACCATTCCAAATAAGTTGTTGAAAAATTTGTGTAAATATGATGTAGTTGTTGCTCACATGCTGTGTGTGTGTGTGTGTTTGTTTTAATGTACGCAAACTGGCAGTGAAAGTGGTTTCTCTTATCAACAAAAGCGGAAAGAGTTAAAAGTAAAACTTGTTTAATTTAGCGAAAAAATGTGTATGATGATGTATGATTTCTGTTAAAAAAATATCAATGTATTTAATAGAATGTATATAATAGAAGTGTCTATTATATTTTAGTTTTATATTGTGTTTTCAATGCACATTATAAATAAATGGGAAAATTGTTAAGAATTGTATTGGCTTTTTTGTTTTTTAGCATTTAGCATTCAAGTATTTGAACAAGGTAAGACTGGTGAAATGTATGCACCTTACTGCTGTGGTGTAGTCTAGTTAGCTGTAGTGGGTATACTGTGATCAACCCCAAATATTAATACCTATCCTTGTCTGTTTTAAGTGGGTATACTGAGATGGTGATGCTTTTTAAGTGGGTATACCAGAGACTTTCTAATGAGGAGACACAGCACTCAAAATCCTCCATAGAAATGCATGGGGCTAGTTTGCCGTTGTCTACACATATCCCACCCTTTCCTCGGCAAAACGTCAACATGTGAATACATTGAGCCAATCATGTGGTGTGATGTGAATACATTGAGCCAATCATGTGGTGTGATGTGAATACATTGAGCCAATCATATGGTGTGTTGTGAAGACATCATGCCAATCATGTGTTGTGAACTCGCCGCTGGAGCAAGATTGGTGAAGCCTTGTGAAGCCTTGCGCACGCACATTTCTGCCGAATAGGATGCCCGATGAGCTGAGTGTGGAGGTGGGAGAGAGTTCAGCATCCTAACAGCCTGGTGTATGAAGCTGTAGGTGAGTCTGGTGGTGCGGGAGCGCAGGCTTCTGTACCTCATCCCAGAAGGCAGGAGATCAAAGAAATTGTGAGCGGGGTGACTTGCATCACTCACAATTGTGGTCGCCTTGCGGGTGAGGTGGGAGGTGTAAATGATCTTCAGGGAGGGGAGTGAAGCACCAATAATCCTTCCAGCTGTGTTCACTATGCGCTGCAGGGCTTTCCTGTTGTATTCAGTGCAGCTTCCGCCCTCAATGGTGCCTCGGTAGAATGTGGTCATGATGGCTGGTGGAGCACTTGCTCGCCTGAGTTTCCGCAGGAAGTACAGGCGGCGCTGAGCTTTCTTAAGCCAGTGATGCAGTGTTGGTGGTCCAGGAGAGGTCTTCACTGATGTGCACCCCCAGGAATTTGGTGCTGCTCACTCTCTCCACCACAGCACCGTCGATGATCAGTGGCAGGTGTTGGGTGTGACCTCTCCGGAAGTCAACAACAATCTCCTTGTATCCAACCTGTATTGAGTGTCATCGCCCTTGGTGATGAGACCCACCAGAGTTGTGTCGTTAGCAAATTTCACTATGTGGTTGTTGCTGTGGGTTGCAGTGCAGTCATGCGTCAGCAGGGTGAAGAGCAACGGACTGAGCACGCAGCCTTGGGGGGCCCCCGTGCTCAGTGTGATGCTGCTTGAGATATTGTTGCCAACACGTACTACTTGAGGCCTCTGACAGTCCAGTAGCCAGTTGCAGAGGTAGGTACTGAGTCCCAGTTTGTCAAGTTTGCAGATGAGTTGTTGTGGTATTATGATGTTTAATGCATAACTGAAGTCTATAAACAGCAATCTCACATATGAGTCTCTTTTTTCCAGGTGGGTGAGGGCTGGGTGGAGGGCAGTGCAGATTGCATCCTCTGAATGTTAAATTGAGGACCTCAATTTAACATTCATGCAAAGGAAAACATCTCCTGCAGTACAGTGTCCCTGTCACTGCAATAGGACATTGGGATTGATATTTGTTTAGTGGCTTTTGGACACAGGAAAGAGTGCCACCTACTGGCCAGTAGGGCTGCACGATATATCTAAAATGTGTCGTTATCGCGATATCAACAATTGCGATGGACATATCGCAAAGATTAGTTAATTTTCGTAAATTAATTATGGCTAGTTCTACATTTTCTGTGCCTTGTATTCACATTCTGAACGTCAACATTATTTTACCAATCTGTCTTGCTGCCGAAGCCCGCCCCCTACCAGTTTAGGTGTGTGGTGTTTTAGGTGTTGAGGCGGGAGCTAGAAGTCGTGATGGCTGAAGGTAGTGAGTCGAGCGTACACTTGGGTGAAGAGGAATTGGTGGCTAAAAGAAAAAGCACTTCTTTTATATGGAAATATTTTGGTTTTAGGAAGGATGACGCGTTACAAATACAGGTACTTTGCAAGACATGTCGAGCAGTGGTTGCAACTTGCCGAGGCAACACAACCAATCTCCACAGCCACCTGCAACACAATCATAAAGATCAGTATGAAGAGGTCCAAAAAGCTAGCTTAAGCAGAAAAGCCGCTAATGTTATGCCAAGTCCAGCGGCATCTAGCAGTAACATTAAAGTGACTTCAATTCAGCAGAGTTTTGAGAGTGTAACTCCTTATGTGAAATCATCAAAGCGCCACAAAGATATAACGGCGGCCATCGCACGGTTTTTGGCTAAAGACATCATGCCTATGAATACCGTAAACAGAGTGGGCTTTGTGGAGATGATTGAGCAACTTGACCGAAGGTATCAAATTCCTTCACGGAACTATTTTTCTCATGTCGCCATTCCCCAAATGTATGACACATGTCGGAAAACAGTTAACCTCGAACTTGGTGGAGTTGACTACTATGCAAGTACAACAGACCTTTGGTCAAGTCGTACAACACAGCCCTACATGAGTTTCACCGTGCATTTCCTCACCGAAGATTTTGAATTGTAAACACGGTGTTTAGAGACTGTATACTTCCTCGAATCGCACACTGGTGAAAATATAGCAGACATCCCAAGTCTCCCGGAAGTTCCGGGAGTCTCCCCCTTATATTGATAAAACCCTGACACCATAAATTAGATAAAATCTCCCGGAATCTAGAGTGAGCGATCAAGAGCGTGCATGCGAGACCGCGTGTGCATCTGAGTGTAGCGCACAAGAGGGAGAGAGAGAGAGGGTGGTGCGTGTGTGTCTGGCGCATCCAAGACAGAGAGCATCCTGATTGGCCTGTTTAAGCTAAATCAACCAATCAGTTTTCAGTGTAGGCGGGCTTTTATGTCTTTTCTCCCGAACTTAATTAATCAGTTCAGTAGAAACAGGAGCGTCATGGTAGAGTCAGTGCCTCAAAAAAGGAAAAATGTAAGACCCATTTCAAAGTGTAGGCTACCCTTGTCTCATAAGAGTAAAACATAATGATGGACCTAGTCTTGCACGCTGCACTGTTTGTAAACAGTGACTTTAGTATTGCCCATAGCGGGTTATATGATTGCAAAAGACATGTTGAGGTGAGTTTAACAAGTGTCAATTCATGTGCATATTATTCAGGTCTATAGCCTACTAGATGGCTAGTTGCCAAGGCTACATGAAAAGACCAAACTACCAAAATCTGCATATTTTATTTTCACAATTTCTATCTATAGGCTATTTGGGGGGGGGGGGGGGGGGGGGGGGGGGGGGGGGGGGGGGGGGGGGGCCGTGATGCCTCCCTGAAATGACTTTTTGCAAGTTGGGATGTCTGATATAGCGTTTGGATTACGTATGAAGTATTGGCCAGTTGGAATTTACAGGAAGACCAGCAAGTGTGCATAACCACGGATAACGGCGCCAACGTCGTGAAGGCAACTCAATTGAACAGCTGGGTCAGACTTCAGTGTTTTGGCCACAGGCTGCACCTTGCCATCGGTAAGTGGCCTAGCCTAAACTGATCTGCTTGTCACTGTACCTTACTCTGTACTATAGCCTACTATTATTGTTTTATGACAAGGTCTAATTATTCATTGACAAGATAGAAAGTAAAGATTTCATTACTTCTTAATAAGAAATAACTGTATTGTATAGCATGTTGCTTTTTATGCAAGTTATTTATTTTAATTCTGGTATACACAAATTAGGCTTCTAAATAGGTGATTTTTCGTTGTCTGGAATGTTGTAGTCCTACTGCTGGTATTGTTAGGCTGTTGTATGTTTGAAATCATACATGCCTGTGATATTTAATCTTCTGCCTGCCCCTTAGAAAATGCTCTTAAAGATGATGGCCGCATTTCTCGAGCAACTGGACTTTGCAGGAAGTTGGTGGGACATTTCTCTTCTTCCATGGAAAGAGAAAATGGCGCTAAAAAAGGCACAGCAGGAGCATAACCTCCCAGAACACTCACTCGTTACAGAATGCAAAACAAGGTGGGGATCCAGGCAAAAAATGATAGAGAGAGTCCTTGAGCAGCACCGGGCTTTATCTGATGTCCTGTCAGAAGACAGAAAATCAAGGCATTTGGTACCTACTGTACCTGGCAGGACCTGGATGTGCTTGAGTCTGTAAACCAGACATTACAGCCTCTGCAAGAATTTACCGATGCACTCTCAGGTGAGAGTTACGTAAGTGTTTCATATGTGAAACCAGTTCTTCATCTGATGAAGACATCAGTTCTTGCAGAGAAGGAAGACGACTCTGACTTAACAAAATCCATTAAGATGAAAATTCTAAACTACATGAGCTGTAAATATGATGACTATGCAACCCAAGAACTTCTGGACATGGCATGCTTCATGGATCCCAGATTCAAAGCAAGCTACATTAACAGTGACAAGGTTGCAGACATTAAGACCAGAGTGATGTCAGAAATGGAAGCAACCGCATGGAAGGTGATTAGGTTATAATGGTCATTTCACATACACATATTGCATGACATATTACCAATATGTAGAGAATTTTTTTTTTCACTCTGTATTCTTTTCTCTGTTGTAGGAGAGATGTCCTGCTGTGACAGTGGGGCCCAGAGTGTGGATCCACCTAGCACCACTTTGAAGAAAGCAAGAAAATCACTGGGCAGTTTCTTCAAGACGGCCCCAATGTTTCACCTTCTGTGCAATTGGAACGAGCTGTAGAAGCTGAACTAAACAGCTACTTGCTGTCGCCTACCATAGATAGTGAGGCAGACCCTCTGGCCTGGTGGAGACTCCACGGGGTTCACTTCCCACAGCTAAGTAAACTAGCTAGAAAGTATCTCTGTATACCTGCAAGTAGTTCACCTTCAGAGAGACTTTTTAGTACATCAGGGAATGTTGTGACATGCCAATGCACATGCTTAAAACCTAGCAAAGTAAACATGCTTGTTTTCTTAGCCAAAAACTTGCCATAAAGCATCCTCACACATGTGTACACACACACACACACACACACTTTAACGTTGCACTGCATTGCCTTGATGATGCCAATGATGGTCATCACACAGTGTTTGTTCTCGACCATGTGTATTTTAGTTTAACTGCATTGTTGCACTTTATTCCTTGTGCTAGCCTTTTTGGCCAAGAACTCACCATAATGGTATATTATTGTTTTTATAATTGTTATTTTATGTTGTTTTTCATGTCATAATGTAAGCCACCAGACCCCTTCTGCAACACGTTCTTGACTCAACAAATTAGTGGTCAGAAAAAAGTTACCATTTTAAGTTGGCATGCAGTTAAATGATTGATTAAATTAAATGTTTACATTTATTTTAAATAATTTTTGAATGTTTTAAGTAGTTTTCATGTTTTTATTTATTTCAACTTAATATTGTTGACCATAGCAGGAAATGTTTCAAAGGCTAAGATGATTTATGGCCGGCATTGCTGTTGTAGCCACATTTTTCCTAATAAAAATAATGTTGGAATGGAATCAATGCATTTCTTTTTTTTAAGTATGCATCAGTCTATGCTAGCAGCAAGTAGAATGGAGGAAAACAATACATATTTAAATATCGCAAGTTATATCGTTATCGCAGTACTGAATAATGTTATCGCACATGGCATGTTTTTCTAATATCGTGCAGCCCTACTGGCCAGCCACCAATACCACTTCCAGCAAGAACCTACTCTTCCAAGGAGGTTTCTTATCCAAGTACTAACTAAGCCTGCTTAGCTTCAGTAATTCAGCAAAGTTAGGGTATCTGCTGGTCTGGCTGGTGGCTAAAAACAAAAGGTGAAAGGCATATAGGATTCTAACTGTCTCACTGAATTGCATTATGCACACTCAATTCTCACTGGTATCTGCTAGACAACAAGTACCAAAACATGATTAGTTCATAGATTTCACATGTAAAATACATTTTATACAACCCCACCCCCATCTTACCTGTTCATAATTCTGAGAAATTCTTGAATGTGTGTATGTGTCATACGTATGATTACTGTGAATGTATGTGTGTGTGTGTGTGAATATCTGTTTATGCACATGTGTGCATATGGAAATGGGGGAGGCAAACATACGCAAAAAATTGGACATCCTAGGCCCTATGGTTTTCAAGATATTCACAGAAAACTCTGTTGGTGTAGAGTCACTAAATGTACACATAAATTAATTTATTGTATGGCCCCCCATGAACAAAAGTCCACGAAACTTGGCATGCATTCGAGGGTGTCATAATGATCCTACACTTTCAATTTCGTGCAGTTTTGACCATGTTACTGTAGGTCACAGATACACCTGATTTTTACTTTTTTGTTTTTAACTAGGTGGTGCTACATACATGAAATGAGTGGTTATGGAATGGGTTGACATGGCCCCTTAAGATCAACATAACAAAAAAAAGGTGGTCCTCCTAAACCCTACGGTTCTCGAGATATTCACAGAAAACTGTCAATTTCAATTTCAATTTATTGTGCTTATAGAGCGCCAAAACATCACACATGTATCATGGCGCTTTACAGAATGTAGGCAATCAGAGAAAAAGGAAAGAAAAGAAAAGAAAGAGAGAGGCCCATGGGTAACAGGGTAACAGGGGGGAGGAAAAACTCCCTAGAATAGGAAGAAACCTCGAGCAGATCCACGACTCAAGGGCCTGACCCATCTGCCTAGGGTCAGTACAGGACAGTAAGGTCTGTATACATGACAAATGCATATGATAGTCAGGTGTAGAGAAAAAGACATGGTGTTAAAAGCACTTAAGCTGAAAGTTGAGGTGGGGTGATTACGTATCCGGTTTGATAATTCATTAATCCTGATTTAGTGACAGAAAGTTCAAATAGTCCAGCGTTGGATTTGTCCAGGGGAAGGGAGTTGTCAAGGGGCATGTGGTGGGTCGGCAGACGAGCCAGGAATCCGGGCAGAGTTGTCATAGGCAGGTGATGGGTCGCTAGGCTGTACGGGCCAGGAATCCAGATAAGGGGACAGTAATAGGGCAGTCGAGGATGGGACTTCAGGTGAGATGGGTGAGAGGAGGGCCAACACACGAATGGTTGATGACTGTTGATGATATACCTCACAAGTGAGGTACAGTAAGGGGAAAGAAAGAGTGGAGATGTAGAGTGGGTTAGTATTACTGAAAATCCAAATGGTTAATGTCAATAAGTAATCAGTGGTACTATTGTTACAGTATACCATAGTGAGAATAGGCAAGAGAGGGAGAGTTGAGAGAGAGAGAAGAGAGGGGGGGGGGGGGGTTGTACGGCGTGACACATGAAAAGTCCATGACAGCACTATGCTATAGCAGCATAACTAAGGCATGGTGAGGGGTAGTCGACACCAGCGCAGGTATGGTCAGTGACCACCATCGCACGCACGACTGGGGTGCCAGTCACACGAGGACTCAGCAGGGTGGTCCATTCCAAGAATCCCTGAGGTGGGTGAAGTTCCACACCGCACCATACCTAACTATGGGAGGCAGTAAAGAGGTATGTTTTAAGTCTAGACTTAAAAATAGGGAGGGTGTCTGCTAGTCGAATTGAAGAAGGGAGATTATTCCAGAGGAGGGGTGCGCGATAGCTGAAAGCTCTGCCTCCTACTGTAGTTTTTGAGATTCTTGGAATTACAAGAAGGCCAGTATTCTGTGATCGTAGCGGTCTCGGTGGGTTATATGGGACTAGGAGATCTTTAATATATTCTGGTGCCTGGCCATTAATGGCTTTGTATGTTAAAAGTAATATTTTGAAGTCAATGCGACTTTTAACAGGCAGCCAGTGTAGAGATGCCAGGATAGGGGAAATATGTTCATATTTTTTAGTTCTAGTGAGTGTGCGAGCAGCTGCATTTTGTATAAGCTGTAAGCTCTTTAGACAGGTGTTATTGCAGCCAGCGTATAGAGCATTGCAATAATCAATCCTTGAGGTGACAAAAGCATGGATTAATTTCTCAGTGTCTGGTAAGGATAAAGACTTCCTTATCTTTGAAATGTTCCTTAAATGATAAAATTACGTTTTGGTCATCCGTTTTATGTGATTACTTAGTGATAGGTCTTGGTCAATTGTAACTCCTAGATTTTTAACACTTGTGGATGAGGATAGTCGAAGATCAGTAAATGTAGCCTGTGATTAGGATAGGATATCCCTCATCTTTTTAGGACCTAAAACCATGACTTCTGTTTTATCAGAGTTCAAAAGCAGGAAATTATTTGTAATCCATGTCTTTATGTCTCTTATACATGTGTCAAGTTTGGCTAACGGAGTTAATTCGTCAGGTTTTATGGAAAGGTATAGTTGTGTATCGTCTGCATAAGAATGAAATTTAATGCCATGTTTCCTAATTTCTGAGCCTAGAGGAAGCATATAGAGAGAAAATAACAGGGGCCCTAGTGCTGAGCCTTGAGGCACCCCATATTTTACCATAGTCTGGGTAGACGGTTTATTGTGAATCTGTACAAATTGTCTGCGGTTAGAAAGGTATGATCTAAACATGCCAATCGAATGTTCAAGCCTGTGGAGTAGTATGTTGTGGTCTATGTCCATTATCGGCAGCGATGAGGAGGTCATTAAAAACTTAAAGGCTGATTCAGTACTGTGGTGAGCTCTGAAACCAGACTGATATAATTGTTGGATTTTATTCATATGCAAGAAGGTACCAATTTGTTTCGACACTATTTTTCTAGTATTTTTTACAAAAAAGGGAGATTAGATATAGGCCTATAGTTGGCCAGGTTGTTAGGGTCAAGGGTAGGCTTTTTGAGGGATGGCTTAATAACAGATAACTTAAACGACTGTGGTACATGGCCTGATAGCAGTGAGTTATTTATAATCTGGAGCAAAGCATCATCCAAGAAAGAGAGAGCAGTCTTCAGAAGATGGGTAGGAATAGGATCTAGTAGACTAGTTGTAGATTTTGATGAAGAGATTGTGGAAGTGAGGTCTAATATGTCGATAGGTGTAAATGAATTCAACGTTGTTCGTCTCATCTGTGATTCAATTATATTTTTGCTACCATTCAGCAATGGAGTATGAATATTTGATGAGACTGATTGGTTATTAATCTTATCTCTAATTGTTTCAATTTTGTCATTGAAAAAGTTCATGAAGTCATTACTGTTTAGGCAAATAGGGAGAGATTCGGTTACTTGGTGTGGCTCTTAGATCAGGCGGAGATTGTGGTAAAGAGAAATTTTGTACTGTTTTTGTTTTCTTCGATCAGCAAGGAATAGTAGGTTGACTTAGCTTCGTTGAGTGCTTTTTTGTAGGTGATAAGGCTATCTTTCCATGCTTGGCGAAAAACTTCCAATTTAGTGGTACGCCATTTTTGTTCAAGTTTACGCGCTGTTTGTTTGAGTGTTTTTGTCTGTGTGGTATACCATGGAGCACGCCTTACTTGTTTTCTTATTCTCTTTTTGAGTGGTGCTACTGAATCAAGGGTTGAGCGTAATGAGTTCATCACATTATCAGTTAACAAGTCGACCTCGGCTGGATTAAGGAAAGGGCCTTCTGATAGGCCTACCACATGAGTCCGGAATAGGGCAAGCGTAAGCGAAATTTTTTCTAGAAAGTCTGCATTCATTTTTCAGATAAGCCGCGGTAGTATATAAGCTGTAGTATTCAGCTAAATTAGGTACTGCATGTTGTAATGTCATTGTAAAAGTAATAAGATGGTGGTCAGTTAAGGTCGGGTGTTGTGGCAAGATTGTTAACTGCTCTATGCTTATGCCATATGACAAGACTAGATCAATAGTATGGTTATCTCGGTGCGTGGGTGAATTAACATTTTGGCAGAACCCGACATGGTCAGTTAGGGACTGAAATGCAATTGTGAGACAATCGTTCACATTATCCATATGAATATTAAAATCACCCAATATAAGTACTTTTTCTGTTTGGATAGTTAAAGTGGAAAGGAAATCAGAAAATTCCTCTGGGCTACAGATCAAAATGAAAAATGATGGTTCCATGCTATCCATGTGGGGCTGCATGCCCACCAAGTTTCGTGTCTTTCAGTGTCCCGGGAATCCTTGACAGAAAATTGGCCACGCTGCGCGGCGGTCATAATAACATTACTGGCATTAGTTAAAATGGATAGTTTATACTCAAGTGAATTTGCAACAGTATATAAGTTTAAGCGAAGTCTTTCAACTACTAGTCACTTGTTAGCGCATAGCTGTATTGCCAATGAAATGAAAATGAAAAACAATGGTTCCATGCTATCGTGGACCCCGGTCTTTCAGTGTCCCGGGAATCCTTGACGGAAAATTACTTAGGCGGGGAAAAAAAGGATGAAAAAAACTCTGACTAAACAGAGTTCGCTGCGCGGCGGTCATAATTAATACCTCATGCAGGCACTATACCCAGCTGTTTTGACTATGCTTGGGTCATCTTCTGTCATTTGGAATCCAGACTGGAATTGTGATTCATGTGTATCTAAAAAAGACTTTAAAGCACTCTGCTTTGTGTGTATTCCCCATCTCTTAGTTATTTGCTTCTGTAGCTCAGTAGTGAGCATCTGACACATCCAGTAAATTTGGCGGTACAAGTGGCAATCGACTTTCATTGATGTAAAGGATGTTATGTGTACTGTCCCTATTGTGCCTTGTGCTGCCTTGAGGTTTTTGAAATATGAGATAAGAGCTACCTAAGTCACCTTCAATGTCATCTGGATAAGCACTAATTAGCAATGCCCCTTGTACAATGGACACTGTAAATCTGGGCTGCAATGGAGTACATGGCAATGGGTCACGGTTGTATGTTTGCCCAATAAAGTGCCCCCATCAGTTAAATGATTGCCTCGGCACTGACTTTGGCCATGCAGTAATTAGGATCTGTTAGTTTAACGCCCAGAAAGTTTTGTCTCTGGTTAGCTCTTGAATTGCCCAGGCCTCAACAGGCAACAATGTGTATACTGGTGTGGTGCCTTGAAGCTAACCATAATTTGATAGGCCTGATCCTTGCGTTGCTGTCCATTGGTGCAGCATAAGTTGAACATTTCTCAACTTTTTGACGGAGGCGATGGGAGCAAAGCAACGGCTCCCACACACAGTTGCATGCAGTGCAGTGCTGGAGACGCATCCCGTCCACTTTACATGGGCTTACGTCATCCGTTGCCGAACTGAATTGTGGGTCCGTTGCATCGCGTTGCTCCCCTCGCTCACGTCAAAAAGTTCAACTTTGCACCGACGAACAACAGAAGGCACCAGCCAATCACATTACGGTTATACTTCAAGTCATTTGCATAGCTACCGTCGGGAACACCCACTGGCATGCGTTGACGGAACGCAACTGTGTGTGGGAGCCGCAACGCAACAGAACCACAATTCACTTCGGCAACGGATGATGTAAGCCCAAGTAAAGTAAACAAGATGCATCTGCATTCAACGAAAGTGTGTGTAGGCACCCTTACGGTCCAAAGCAAGGCACCAGCCAATCAAATTATGGTTATGCTTCAAGGTATACACCATAGCATAGATATTAGAAAGCTAGATACCGCATTGTCTGTCGAGTTCTATTAGGTGGCATACTGTCTATGGGCAACAATTGGGAAATGGGAAATCAGAGACACCTGTCTGATTTCCAGTCACATGTTTCTTCATTGCCCTCCAGTGATTTATGTACTTTCTGGAGCCCAATGCATTATCTAGCTTTCTAATATCTATGCACCATACACCACCGACCGAAATACTTATATCACTCACAAGTAGACCGGCCAGGATATTGTCATTTAAAAAGTGAAGTTGCAGCCCTCAACTGATGTTGATGTTGTGTTTTGTCATGTCATGTTGTATGTTGGCCTGATGCACCACCCTCCACCTATTTACTAATCACGAAGTCAATAGTGTTTCGGCGTGAGGGGGAGGGGATACACCGCACAGTAATTTGAAAGGGATTGCAGTACCAGTTTTGGCCACAATCTTACATATGGTTCCTTTAATTAACAGTGATCTAAATGTCAACAGCTACATGAAAGCAATAACTAAACCAGCTTTTTTACCACCTCAAAAACATTGACAAACTTAGAGAGCTGATGTCAAAACATGATTTAGAAAAACTCATTCAAGCCTTTATCTCCAGCAGGGTTGATTACTGCAATGGCCTTTTCACAGGCCTTCCTAAAAAGACTATCAAACAGCTTCAGGTGATACAAAACACAGTAGCTAGGGTTCTCACAAAAACTAAAATAACTGACCACGTTACTCCAATTCTTAACTCCCTGCAGTGGCTTCCAGTAAGTCACAGAATTGACTTTAAGGCACTACTGCTTGTTTATAAATCAGTCATATGGAGCAGGACCTCGGTCAATTTTGAATTTTCTAGTGTCCATTCTGTATGACAATACGCCGGTTATGCAAATGCTATAATGCTTCTTTTGCGAGTAGCCTAAGTAACTAAATAACTAAAGAGCTCAAAAAGGTTCAAAGATAAGCCTGAGATACTTGTAGAAGTAACATCCGATATCCTGACCGTGTGAAACGTTAACACACATATGCCTAACTTTGCATAACTCTGGATAGGCTGCTACACTTTCAGTAAAGAAATCTGAGTGTGTATGAAAATGTTCCCTTTATTTGTGTTCATAACTACACACAAAAACATAACTAAATGTGGTTTCCACTGATGAAACGACAACATAAGCCTACGCAAAAAATATAGGCCTACCTACCTTGCAGGAACTGAACTCGCACATTCATACGATTGGAAGACGCGCAAAAGGCTACACCTTCAATCACGTATCGCCTTACACACATCAAGAATATACTTTCAGCTTTGCTACCTTGCCATGTTTAACTTGGGATAGAAGACTGTTGACAGTAATAAGCTAATGATCATTTTTTCAACAAACGCAATAATAGCCTACTGCGATGCATTATTGATGGCTGAACGAGAGATAGCCAATGTCTTCTAAAGATCGAATCATGTGCAGATTCAAAACTATGCCTTGCTATAGGCTATGCTCGAAATCGCCAATATTAGAACTAGCCTACTACATTACCCACGTTTAAATTAATTATAGCATAATGATGAAGTCTAGTGCAAGACAAACCATGTCTGCAAACTGCAGATATGTCATACGTGGTATGGGTTTGAACTCAGAGTGGTTTCTTTTCAATACACTTGTAACATGTTTATTTGAACTCTTCCTTCTAAAGCAGCCATTCAAAATAATAAATAGACTCTCGGCCTACCGAAGAGAAGCTATCTCTCCACCTCCCCAACATGAGCCGCTTAACAGGCTAGTCACTCTACCAAGTTGCGTGGGAACTTGGATCTGCAGCACTTGGTCCCGTCTTCTACTAATCCTCGAAATATGGTTAGATTTTGTTATGGACACGTCAACACCATATTTTTGCACATACCTGTTTATTGAATCAGAGTCATATCTGCAGCAAATAAGGTAAACTACCTGCTCGTGATAACGTGCTAATTGTTTATTCCCTGTTAACATGCATCCCATTAAGATCCACAACACCGGATTGGTTTGTCCTCAATTTGTGGTGTTCCACCTCGTTGATAACAGCGGACATTGTGAATGTGTCCATCTGCATACTAAAGGCCTTTCTGACCTCTGTTTTTTGAATATATCAATATTACTTGACGCCCAGAAATCCAGCATACACTGTTGCACTCGGCTAAATGGGGGTGCTGCGTCCCCATGTTGAACACGCGTTCTCGCACACTTTCCTGCAAACTTGTCCGACTTAGCAACAGTAACTATGGGACTGACAATGGGAGGAGGGGCTTGGGATCGGTCAATTAGCGACAACGTACGGAGATGGTTTTGTAGCCTCTTTGACAGCTCAGGGCTGACAACTTTTCAAAAAACCTTGGAGTGAGATTTGGTGGGGCCAACCCAAATTTTTGTTTGGCTCATTCAGCATTATACCATACAGTAAAAAAAACATACATCAGTGGTTCTCAGGTGTAGGGACCAGGCATGGACGGATTATGAACTTTCGGGCCCCTGGGCCCACATGTATTAAGGGCTCCCCACTAATTGTCACATATGTGGAAGGGGGGGTTGGGGGTCCTCCCCCAGAATTTTTTTCATTTGTTTGATGTGATTTCCTGTATTCTGGTGCATTTTGGGGATGGCCAATACTAAATCCAATCAAATTCATAGCCTACATCCTGATGTGTTGATATTGAGGCAATGATTCCATGCAAAGGCTTGGGCTTCAGGGCCCCCTGACACCTTGGGCCCCTGGGTCTGGGCCCGGAAGGCCCGTACAGTAATCCATCCCTGGGACCAGGGTCCCAGAGTTAAATTAACATTGGTATCTAAGGGATCTAGCCTACTAGTAGGACCATGGGCGTCGGAGGCATTCTGAAAGTGGGTGGGACATTTTAGCAGGGGGTATGGGGGTCCTCCCCCAGAAAACACTCTTTCAACTACATACGTAATAGTGATCATCAAATACCTCCCCAGATTTCAGTGCCCATCAGTCCCAACATTTAACAATATAATCAAACAGTCCAAAAGTAAATTAAATATCAAACTAAACCGAAAATGTCATGCTTTTGAAGGCCTACCAGTATGCCACTCCAAGAAACGCATGTCTCAAAATAAAACTCGCATAAGAAATAAAGGGCTGTCTCGAATACAATCCTGCCCCTAAAGGCCTGTACTTTGTCTTAAGACCCCGGCCATAATTTGAGGATTTACACTATCTAAGTAGACAAACTGGCTTCAGATATCCAACAGAGTGAATACGAGATTGTGCAGTCGCTGTGGTTAGTGACGTGATGCTGTTAATGGGGAGTTTTACATAGCCTAGCGTAAACCTATAGGTTATTATTTATTTGGCATACCTATAAGGCTTTTTACCTTATCAAAAGTGAGGGGGATGACTGATCTCTTCAACACTGCGGGGGATTTGGCGCTTGTCACTGTGTGTGTGACAGAAGAGGAATGGGAGAATGCGTGTAACAAAAAAAAAAAAGTTTATGAGCGATTTACGTGCAAATGGGAGAATCCAATGAAAATGACAATGAAGCACTAAACAGATGCTGAAAAGAGCACTGGTATTTCACACGGCAAAAGTGGGGGTGTCCAAACTAACAATTTTAAAAAGTGGGTGCGTGTTTTGTAAGAATTTAAGAGTTTGTATATTTTAACTTTTAAATGCATCAATCAGGTGCACTTTCAAAATAAATTCAGAGGTCAGACTTGCTTATTTTTATGGAAATATTTGTGCTATAGCCTAAGCTATTTTGCACTTCAGAATTATAACCATGCACACACAGGTGGAATAGTTATGGTGATATTGCAATAAGTTCACAACCACAAAAACATATGCTACATTTCACAGTTCAGAAATGTTCAAAAATGTCTGTACATTTCAGCACTCCATGAAATTATGCAGAGGTGGTCACCTGTGTTATTCAGCTAGTTTATTTAAGATAATATATTGGTCATTGTAATAGCCATAGCCTATAGCCTACATGCTATTCCTTTTTCAGGATGTACCCATATCTGCATGATGCGAATGTTTGCATATGGCTTATGTCAGGCTTTATATCAATATTTGTGTCTCATTATTTGATTCTTCATATTTTTGCATTAATGTCACTAGGAAGCATGCCAATATAAATATATTTATTTATCTGTAATGGGATTGGCTGGAACCTGACAATATAAGAACCATGATAGTGGGATAATCTATGGCTGAGCAATTTACAAAAATAGGCCTACTGACAAATAGTTTACATTAGAATACATTATAATTTCGCCCCAATGAGGCTATGTAGAAATGTGTTGCAATTTCAAAACCGGATTACTCAGGAACCACTTATTGCACAGAGGCATGCTTTATATCCTCGTATTCGGTACGTTTGATGTTTATTGTGATATTGGGTTTGCCACGTGTTGTGTGAAGGGTTAGTGAAATATTAAACCGAGAGTAATGGGTGTGCACTGTGTGCAAAATGCAAATATGATTAGCCTAAATTGCACGTCGGTTCAATGTTAATTTTCTCATGAACCATTTATCACAGCAACTTGGCGCTAATATCATTGGAAAGCTTAGATTCCGCATGTGTGACCTGATGTGTGATATCATATGTATAGGTTTAGTTTAGTTGAACCTCATCTGCTAGGTATTTGACCTACCAGGTTGACACTTCAGCGTGAAAAATACTCAATAATACTGAAAGCATACCTAAAGCCGGGGAAATGCGGGGGGAATGCGCCTGGGACGGCATTGCGCCTGGGGGCAAGTAGCATTGCAAATGAGAGAAAATTTAGAAAAGTCCACAGACAGGGGGTGCTCTTGAACCCTCTCACCGTCTCTGAAAGCATAATCGTGGCTCAACAGGTAGATCTATAGATAGGCTAAACTCATTTTTCAGGCATCTGCGTGAGAAATCGGGGGTGTGGCATGTGAGTGTGTGAAACTAATCAAATGCGTGTGTCTCACGGCCAATGCGTGAGAGTTGGCAGCTATGCAGCTCAGTGACATCAGGTATGTAACCTACATATTTATGTTTTTGCCAGCGAACTTTTAACATGATCTTCATATTCATTTTGATGCTATATGGGCCTCATGCACATGAAAGATTAATACCATGCCATTATGTTGTTTAGAACACACCGTGAAATAAAGTTTTCACCTTATAACTTTGCTGACAACATTTCAAATAAATGCCAGTTAGCGCATTAGCAAGGATATTGTGTAACATATAGGCTACTGTTGATGTTGTTTCATAGCCTTTTGCTTGTGTGTAGTTAGGCCCACTGCTAGATTTTGACAGGAGCTCGCGATATCGCTTTAAAGTAAGCTACCTGGGCTCACGCAAGCTGTCAAACACTGTCCACTGACCTATGTGGTGCATCCAGTGTTTATGTTAGCTAACTGTATCTGGATGTGTTGCTATCAGAGCAAGACGTTAGAGATGGTGCATGACATGATGCCTCGTATAAAAATAATTTTATAATTTTTTGTAATAAATAAAAAAAAAAAAACGCCATTTAAGCACCGAAATGAGGCACCGAAATCCACGTTTTTATTCGATGCTGTTACTACCATTTGCGTCAGCACCGGTGCCATATTAGAACCGTGCTTCGGTGCCCAACCCTACTTCTACTGCACTGAATTACAAATTCTGAATCTGTCTTTAAATTATTCTACCTTGTGTCTTTTATTTTGTCTTTTTAATTATTCTTTATTTTTAAATGATTTTACCTTATGTGTTTTATGTTTTCTTTTTTATTATGATCTTTGCTTTTGTTTATGTAAAGCACATTGAATGACTTCTGTGTATGAAATGCGCTATATAAATAAACTTAACTTAACTTGACATGAATTCCTTTTAAGTGACAAAATTTCCAGACAACAAAGTCTGGAAAACATTTTCATAGACAACAAAGCCTTATTTAAAGTCAACCATCATCTCATCCCTAGATGTTAAAAAAAACATTACTAAACTAATTTCAGCTTGATTGCACTCTGTCATGTGTCAATAAATTAGCAAATATTGGTATTACCGCCTGCTGTCACTGTTTGGTTTCCACGGCATGGTAGCCTTACGTAGTGTGTGTTGTGCATTCAAATTAGTGGCCATGATAGTCCTATACATTCATATTTTTAGAGACCCTCCCAAATTACAAATTTCACAAATTATGTTTTCAGGAGATCTCAAGCCTGGCCTTTCCGTAGTTCGAACCATGGGTATAATTCAAGATGTGTCCTAAGCTTAATGCCTGATAAATACTCACTTTTGGCTTTCATTGTGACATACAGTAATTCTACCAATAGCATATGTTGGTTTAAATAAGTCATGATTGTCATGTTGTCTATTTTTCGTCTATTTTCATGATAAGGTCAAATGCATTATTATCCATAATTTATTATATTATTATTTTAACAAAACATACCTTAGTTATCATCACCTAATATCTTCCCAAAGACATGAACACCTAAAGAAGCAGCAAGCACCAGCTGTACAGTATCATTATTGCTACTGTATTCTGCATCGTTCAGCCTTTCTTGGTAGTGTGACTTGCTCAGCACCTCCAGTGCTAAACTTGCAGTAAACCCTGTTAATTGGCATGAAAAAGAGTGGATTTATAAGAACTAATTGCATGTCCAATAAATGAAACATCTTCTTAACAGAAATTCAATACTAGGATAAACCTAAACCCAAATCTGCTGTACAGCAAGTGTGATATTGAATGAAAAGGCTTTTTCCATTTCTCTCTGGCTCCCTCAGTTCCAAAGTGAGACCAGGCTGCTGGGATAGAGGACAAAGTCTAGTGACCTATCTATTTTTGTAATAAATAGGCCTGCAGTGGAAGACACTGAATCACATGAGGATCGAATGTCAGGTATGATAGGGCAGAAACAGTGCTCCGAAGTGCTAAAAGGGCCAAGAGTGAGGTGGTGGTGAATGGGGTGGATGTGTAGCTAACTTAAACTGATACGTCTGCTTGCGTCTACTCACAGGGTTACTAGTGAATGCAATATGTTGTAGAATATCTTTCTTAATGATAATTTTTCTCTAGCGGCTAGAGTCTAGTGCGGTCCCTTAACAAGGGAAGGTAAGGAAGACAAACAAAACTATACCACTTTTGATTTTTCAATTTGTATCAATGTAATTTGACCTTGAGCATTGTAATGTTGATCATACTTAAGGGAACCTTCCATTAGTACCTCAACAGCATGTTCAAATTCTCTGCAGATTACCTCTAAATGTAAAGTTAATACAGACTGTGTATTGACTCATACAGTAAGTTCTGGTTGTAATTCCAGTGCCAGTAACAAATAACCATTGAATCACATTGACCCATACATGCCTTCACATTGACATAGTATCCCAAGATGAAACTATTAATTCCATCCTCTTCCAGGAATGGGAAATTGTCCTTGACATTTAGGTACAATGGACCTCTATGAGCAGGATTGTTGCCCCCAGATAATGAAATGCCAAGCATGGCAAAAGATGTGGGACTGTCCAACATGGCTAAATGGAAACGAGAACACATGTACAACACCCCCCTCTGAAAGCAGAGCTTACCAGAAATTCACTATCAAGAATGCATGCTGTTCTAAACAGATAACCACAGCCAAGAAGTGCCTCTCTTCCTGACTTGCCCGAATGCCTTCCGCAAAAAAAAAGAAAAAAAGGAGAGGCAGAATTATTTCTCAGTGTGATTAGTTTGGGCACCCGCTCTGAAAGCATGTGCATAATGTTCTCATTATTTTCGCACTATGTCACAGGAAATAACAGTTGCAATCCAGAGGAGCTCGCAGCCTGGCGGTGAGCATCCCTCTCTCCCTCTTTCACCTCCTGTTTTTCTCCTCCTTCACCTCCCACTCTCACCAAGACACAACTCTTAACCCCAGAGCGTGATTAAGGCACAAGTCGTCAGCATAGTCTTCTCTCTTCATCAGAGGGAGAGACCGAGATGGACACAGAGAGCGGGAGAGGGAAGAGAGTGGAGGAGAATGAGAGAGTGTTAAAGGAGTGCAAAGACTGAGAGAGGGAAGACAGGGTGTGTATATGTGTGTGTTTGTGCATCCGTGTGTGTGTGTGTGTGGAATTGTGTGAGCGTGTGTGTGGTGTGTCTACGCGACAGAGGGAGAGAGAGATAGAAAGGGGAAGAGCGAGAAGAAATGTGTGATTGTATAGGACAGAAAGATTGAGATAGAGGGGCAGATGGAGAGGGGAGGTACAGAGAGATAGCATATGAGTGTGTGTGTGTGTGTGTGAGAGAGAGAGAAAGAAAAAAGAGATGTACCAGGACATTTCAATTACTATCTACACAGACAAAAGTCAACCTAACTGCAGACCTTATTCAGCTTTGCTCTTCTTCAGATAAACACACATACACAAACACACATACACAAACACACACACACACACACACACACACACACATCCTACATACTGTATAACACACTGTCACACGCACGCACGCACACACACCACACACACACACACCAAACACACAGAGAGAGAGAGAGAGAATGAGAAAGAGAAATCCCAGGGAGAAGATTTTTCGGCATTATTGCTGAAAACTCAAAATAGAAAAAAGGTTGTTACTTAAAACTGATATGAATACAATGCAACACTGACAGTTTTGCAGCTTAGTGGATGTCTCCAGTGGGCCTCATGAAATGTGCTGTCTCTGCACCTGCACCTGTGCTACTTGTTTGTAGCTATTATGAAGTGAATACTGGAACAAAACAGAGTAACTTAGTGACAGTAAATAAATTGATTTCTGTCACTTTGGCGCATTGGACCTAACTCGACGGAGCCCACTACTGTGTGCTTGAAATCAGAATGCACCTTTTGAAGACAGATCTTAAAAAAAATCTGTCAAAAATCTCAGATAGCAACTTTTTTGTACCTTTTTCACATCCTGCTGTGCCGTTCATCAATCACTTGGTCCAGTGATGTTTTAATAAAAACACTGCAGCATGTCACAACATCGCTCAGATCTCTCTGGGCATAAAACAAAAAAAAATCACAGGGAAACAAAATTAAATGCATAATGTGGATATGCTTTGCTTTTTGAAGTGTGAGAGAGGTAGGGTACCATCATTTATGGTCTGAAAACTAGCTAATGAAAACAACTGCCACAGCGGCATGTGTGAGGTATGTACGGTTTCACAAATTCACATCTTCCTGCAGCACTTTTAAATTGTACATTACTCATTTCAAAGGTGAAAATAGAAAACGTTTTAGCTTTTACCCAAAATGGAAAGCAGAACACAACTACCCCCCCCCCCCCAATTAAAATATCAGCATCACATATCTGACAACCCCCCCACACACACACACACACACAACACACACACACACATATAAACACATAATCGAGTGCCTAACTTCTCTTCAGGCTGAGCACAGCAGCCTCCACTGAAGGACTGGGAAGCCTAAGTGGCTCCACTGTTTCCAGCTCCCTAAATATTTCACTCCTCCCGTCGACGGCGAACACTGGCTCCTCTGTCTGGCTCCCTCTCTGTGCAGGATATTTGCACCTGTTCCAGCTCTCAGTCCTGATCTCTTCCCTGTTCCCCTACTCACTCTCTCGCTCACTGCAGCGCGAGTCGCCTTTGAGAAAATCCACTGGCAGTGTGCTTCATGCTAATTCCCCGACAATGGTTCAGGTGAAGAAAACATATTGCTTGTTATCCCAACAATTACTTTTTTTCTCGCCTGGAAGCTAATGTATTCTGCAGCTAACACTGCAGGTTTTCTGTTTTTTCTTTTTTCCACCATGGTGGTTGATGTTTATTGTGCCTCTTGTGCTATATGAGGAAAGGTGCACAGAAATGGTGCTGCAGAGTCCTTAGCACATTTTGGCTTACATTTGTTAAAATAAAGATGTTGTTGCACTGCGGCAGGGAGGCGAGATGTCCTGAACCATAAAAGAAACAGTGAGGTCGTAAAATAGCCACTAGCCGAGCATGAAGGAAAGATCATTCCCGACTCTCAGAGGGGAAAACGCAGGGCTGAGATTTTGGGAGAACGGGAGAGTCACTGAAGGGTGTCAATATGATATAAAAATTGAATTAAACTGTAATTAGGAATATCATTCCCTGACACTTATGAGGTGGAATCTTATTAATTTATTTCCCAAGCCTCTAGTGACTGAGGATTGACCTAAAAGACCTCTCTCTCTCTCTCTCTCTCTCTCTCTGTTATGGGTGACTGGTGCTTGACGCAGGGGTTTGAAGGCTTGTCTGCAGAGAGGGCTACACCATGTAGACCTTTCTGCAAGAGCCTGACTTGTGCCTCAACGTTTGAATAATTTCCTTGTATTTCACAAACACAAAAGGAAAGAGGAGCATGCACATGCCGGCTTGTCAGTGTATCACAAAGCGCTGGGGATAAAAGGCTTCTTAGTTCTCAAACTGCCAGCAAAAAAAAGGAGTCTTATATGAGTATCCACACAAGCCTTTAAGTGACGTATGCTTATTTCCACTGCACAAGATCCTAATGAATTCAGAGAGCTGAGAGACTGTTGTCTCCTGATGAAAGCCTGACTACTCAGTGGTACAGTTAATGGTCGTAGAAATCCATTTTGAAAAGTCTCATATAATGATCATCGGAAATGCACAACTGTGCAGCTTTCCTGGGCGCATTTGTAAAGTATAAAAACAGTTACGTGTTGGAGGGAGAATGGGTGAAATCCTATCCCATTTAAAACAAACCAAGCGCTCAGTATATTTATGGAAAAGGGTCCCACATCTGCCAACACATGACCATGAAGCTTGGTCTTCATTCAGTCTTTCCCCGGTTCACCTACTGTATCAGTGACAACACTGAGAAGGAAAGAACACACACACACACACACACACACACACAGACCACACTGGCTGCACTGAAACCCTGCCATGTGCTGGAAGTGTTGGGTCCAAACAAAGTGGCAACTGTCCCAGCTGTAGAAGCAGCCCATCGCCTCCTCACTCCAGCCCTCGTCCCTTAATGAAGACAAGGTCTACAGCGCCTCTGCATGTGACAGTAACTATGATGTCCGGCTGCCTTCTGAAACACTTTCTTTGGGTACAAATGACTATACAAGCCATTGCCAGATCAAACTTGTGGGGCTTTCAACTGTCAAATTTAAAAGTGTTTGCAAAAGGCTTTGGGCAACATGTTTACATAGAAATCTTTCCCAAAGCAAATCCATGGCAACAGTGACTCACTTATAAAACAGTCACTGTTTTGACCAGGCTGATTTATATTCTGTGTTCACCAATGCACATAGCAAAGAGTAATTTCTGAATAAAAAAATGCAGGATACCTACAACAGAAGCCATTTACAACGGGGCAGTGGCCTAAGCGTAGCTGCAATGCTAGAGGCTGAAGTCCATCAACACTCGGCAGGGTGCCACTCTCCCACTGTCACCAAAGGAAAGGGATCCTTTGACAGGGTCACGTTGGGCCACTAATAACTTCAGGTCAATGTTTGCATGTTTGTGCCTCTCTCTCATTCTCCTTATCTGTCTCGGACACAGGTGCTCACACACAGAGGCACAGACACCGACACACACACACACACACATACTCTCACACCAACATACACAATCACTTACAGGGTCTTGCTATTGTAACGGATGCCAGCTAGCTTAGCTGTGCTTGTGGAACGTTGGTAAACCTCACTCCCCGACGCTTCAAGAGTGCTGCTGGCATGTGAGCCAGTAGCCTGGGCTATTGGCTCAATTGTTAGCAGGCTCGCCTCCCGATCCGAGGTGCTGCTGTTCGCAGGTTCGAGTCCGGGCGTGTGCAGGGCTGAATCGCGCAGGTTCAACACAACGCAGGTTACACTATGACAAGGTAACATTATGGTCACATTACGACACAGATAGAAAAGATTTATGGTAATACATATTTACAAGAGATACAAAAGAAGACCAAACAACCTTCCAGAAGTCTGATATGCCGATGGCACTGTCCTACCCAGATCCCACTGTTCACATTCTGTCATCATCTCCCTGCATTGTGTGTTACAGTAAAGCAGTATGCCATTTTCCTGCCTCACCTTGTCTGACCCCTTACAGCCCCATGGCAAATAGCAAGAAGTCCTCTCTAGTCTGTTCCTTTCAAGCAAAAAGTCACACCATTCCCTGGAGAGAAAAATCCCTTGCAACTATTTTATGAAGGCATGTATGTAGATATCAATATGGATTACAGTGGAAGAAGCAAAGTGACAAATTCACTTCATGCATTCTTTTATGGCTTATATAAAAGAGGGACAATCATTATTAATCATTTCTGATGTCTCTTGCCTCCTTCGATTACCTAGTTCTCAAAAATGCTACAGAGTCAATCTTTAAAATGAGAAAACTTCAGTGACATTTCTCTCGACCATGTTCTTGCTGTTATCCACTGGATGATATAAGGAGGATTCTCTTGTCTTGACCATGCTGTTATCCACTGGAGGATATAAGGTCTGATTTCTTTACTTTACAGATTGCTATAATTGCAGGGTTAACAATATGTCTGCAGTGTTGCAGGACAGAGTGTTGTTTCACTGGTGTTAGAGAGTGTTTGGTACACATCCAAACATTTTTGGAAGATTTAAATTTGTGCAGCTAATCATCCTGATCATAATTTATTTTATTGGCCACTTGTGCAGTATTAATTCATTCTGTTAAATGTTTTCTTGTCTCCATCTTAACAATGCCATCAGTGCCACAGACAACTCCTTATAAGTGTATGCGGTTTGTTACACTGACATATGAATATGCCTGTTTTCTTTCCAAATCATTACTTACAGATGAACTGTGATTTAGAAAATTGCTGCACTCATTTTAGCAAGGCATGTTTTAAATAATTAGAGAAGGTAAGCGATTTTATTCCATACATTCTTCTGTAGGCTCAAAACCAATCTCAATAAACCGCATGACATGGCCTTCATTGAACCTGCATGGAAATTAGTCAACCTTAACAATATTAAAATAATAATTGGTCTTTCAGTCAGTGTGTTTTTTCTTGTATGGTTTTGTCCTCTTTCTCGCTTCTGTTTCATTTGTTAATATGGATTTGTCCAGCTGCTTTTCAATTCCCAAAGTCAAATCCCCATTCTGAACAAAAAACACTTAATCTTCTTTTAAACATATCCACTCCAGACGGCTATTAGTGAGCTCCTCTGTTGGATTCAAGCTTGTTTTCTCGAATCTTCATTCTGGGCCTTGTCCTTTGTTTTTCCAGAGAAATCTAAGGCACGGCTGTCACCTTACACAAAGCTATAGTGTACAGTGGGCTTGCTCTTAATTAGCTGAATTGATTTGAGGCCTGCACGTTGCCAAAGTGAGGCATTCAAAGGGAGTTGATTTATTTTAGGACACCCTCATTTCCTCCGGTGTTACTGCACGCTGCACAGAGGAGGGGAACTTATATTTCAAAGTCGTTATGAGACTGGAGCTAACACCGGTTTGACCTCATCTTGACTCAGGCAATTCATTCTACATCACACGAGTCTAAGACTCCACAAGAGCAGCGGAAATGGATTGAACTTTTCAGAGGGCCAATAACAATTAATGATCCAGGAATTTAATAGTCCAGAAACTAAGAGACTCATTCAAACCGAGTATTGAAAGCCTAAACTGAATCACTGACAATGTGGCTCATCACTGAAAGGTCTATATTCCAGATTGTCTTCTGATATTGTCCTCGCAACACAGTTGACACAGTTTCACCATGCCAGCTTTAGTCTATTGTATTTGGTGCTTTAGTGATTTGTTTCACTGAAGCTGGTCGGAACATAATCATAGACCCTATTTTCATGGGCATATCAAGTCTGTCATTCAGCACAAGGAATGTGCTAGGACCAATTCTTCAAAAGGTCCTGAAATTCAAGACATGGGAAAAGAAGTTTGGACATTTTTGATTTCATGTGGAAGGTGCTACAGTTTCAGGGTGGGAGTTTTCACACATTTTGGTCGAGTGTCAAAGCAGTGATATGGGTGTTCCATATACATTAGGTGGTCCAAGAAGAATACATACTGTACTGTATCTACAGTGTCTACTGTATCTACAACATCTACACACATGACTGCAAAGCCAACAGTAGTCATACCTCCATCATCAAGTTTGCAGATGACACAGTGATCTTGGGCCTGATTAGTAACAATGAACAGCTCTACTTGGATCAGGTTGATGAGGTGGCACAGTGGTGTCAATCTAACAGCTTGACACTGAATGTCAATAAAACCACGGAAATGGTAGTGGATTACAGAAGGCAGCAGCAGAACTACAGTTACACCCCACTAATGATCAGTGGGCAACCTGTAGAGAGAATCACAAGTTTTAAATACCTTGGTGTCCACATTACTGAAGACTTAACATGGACTGTTAACACTCAATATGTTCTGAAGAAGTCCAGACAACGACTCCACTTCCTTCGTCAGCTAAGGAAATTCAAAGTTTCTACATCCATCATGAAGGCCTTCTACACTTCAGTGGTTGAGAGTGTTCTAACTGGTAGCATCATCACCTGGTATGGGAACTCCACAGTTAGAGATGGTAGTACTCTGCAGAGAGTTGTGCGCTCAGCTGAACGTACTATAAGAACTCAACTCCCTTCTCTACAAGATATCTATTCCATACTCCTAAGAGCCCAAAAGATTCTGAAGGACTCTTCTCATCCTAACAATGGATTATTCCTACCGCTGAAATCAAGAAGACGCCTATGTAGTCACAAAGCCAGAACTGAGAGACTCAGGATAAGTTTTTATCCCCAGGCCATCCGAACTCTGAACTCACACTATACTGACTTTGAACTCATTCACTCCTCAGCACTCATGACCCCCCACCCACACACACACACACACACACACACACTACATGACTTTTAGCACTTTTACATCCCTCTCTCTATGCTACAGAGCTTTTATTTATTTTCTTATTTCATCACACGTCAAAACACACACACACACACACACATCTGACTTTCTCCAACTTTTGCACACCTCCATAGAACTTTTTATTTATTATTTTTGATTTCTCCTCATCTATCTACCCATGTCCTTGATTGCCTAGCCTTTCTGCCTCATGTCTCATGAGGAAGCTTCTCCAACACACATATTGCACACTGCCGTCTCCCCACATACAGCACACTATCCCATCTCCCTTGTCATCCCCCCAACACACACACCAAGACCCCTGGCAGTTGGGTTAGCCCCTTGAGCCGTGGATCTGCCCAAGGTTTCTTAGTAAGGGAGTTTTTCCTTGCCCCTGTTGGTCTTGGGTGCTCCTTGTTGGTGCCCCCACCAATCCCAATCCTCCCCCACCTTTCTTATGCAACCCTTGCCAATTAATCTACTAAACCCCTCTTCTACTGCACTTTTTACCCCCCCCACCCATAAATGCACAAATAGGCTGACACAAGACATAAGTTCACTGCATTTCTTACATCCAGTAACTATATGCATGTGACAATAAACTTCCTTGTATCTCTCTCTCTCTCTCTCTATATATATATATATATATATATAGGGTTCATAATAACCATCCGATGTACAGATTTGACTAACATGAAATTGCCATCCTATCTGATCAACCCAACAGCATACTTTACTCTGTGGTCACATCCAATCAGTCATCATTAATGCCACTCCACACCAACCCCTGAGGAGGGGGTTAGAGTGGTAGATTGCACAATAATCAAATGTCACGGCCTTCTGTACTGAGTGAGTAAAAGTAAGATGATAAAGTGCTATTCCAGCTCAAGTCTCCCGCAACATACTGATTCATACTGGGCTGCTGAGGGATGCTTTGGTGTTTTAAATAAAAGTATCTAGTTGCATAAGTAATGGGAAAATGGTATAGTGTGACATATCCTCTATATACTCATATTAGGGCTGCACAATTTGGGGAAAATATCTAATTGCAATTCTTCTGTCAGATATTGTGATTTGATGAATTTGGTATAATTTTTGAATGTCAAGCTGCAGTTACATTTTCCAGATTTTGCTTTAACTTGAGCCACTTCTGATGAGATGTTAGGTGAGCTTCACTGTCTGACACACAAGAAGGATAACATGAATATAAAAATCATAGATGTGACCAGATTAACCATTGGGACAGAGTTGCAAGCTGCACGATTAACTGCAGCCTTTGTGATTAGCTAATTGCATTAGTTCAAATTGGGATTTTGAATAAAAATAGATTAATTGTGCAGCCCTACTCCATATTCATGTGCCCTCCCTCATGTGGTCAAGACAAGGCTAACAGCTGCTTTAGCCCCCTCAACCAACCCTCTCCTGTCCCACAGCTGACTTTAAATTTAATAGTACATGCAATGACATCCTGCTGTGTTCACAGTTTCCCACCCATCTGATGCACAGCATGTGACAAATGACAAATTGTTATTTTGGATATGCACGAGAGCTCAATGAACCACATCTCCTCGGCACAGGAGAGAGACTCAAACATTGAAGGAGACCACCTCTAGAATGGTGCACCTGTTCAGATTGTTGTTTGAAGACTTACTCATCCTGAATAATAATAATAATAAAAAATACAAAAAATCAGTATCCTTTGCCGTGAAATGCTGCATTTCATGATTCGTCATGCACATGCTTAGCGTGGGTTTGAAACTCCATGTTTGTGATTGTTGTATGATTGCTATGAATGCCTAATTCAATAAGGACATGCTTTCATCCATCATTTTCCACTCCACCTAAAACCAATATACATGTGGCACTACCCATGCTTGCATGAAGGAACACAATGCTCGTGTGTCTGTGATCGCATGGAGCACTTGACTCCATTAAACTGGGCATCTGTTGTGTTTCCTGATTAAAGGTTAAGACTGAAAAGAAAATCTATATTTCACTCCAGACTTGAAAAGGTGCTGGTCCAACAAATCCATAACCTTAGTTCTCTTTCCTTAGATCTGTTTTTAGAAATATGTTGAGACAAAGTGAAGGAGGAGGGAGGATTTATGATGAAACCAGATATAGTCTTTGCGGCTGGAGAGAAGAAAAAAAACATGCAAATCACAGCACCATAAATACACTGACAATGCTGTCAAGATTTTGTCTAATTATAATATTATCTGTGCACTGACTCCCAGATTACTGCTCACAAAGACATCACTTCAGTGCCATCATGGAACAGGCTGCATCTTAAGTGAACATTTACCTGGCATAATGACTTTCTGTCTGTGTAAATGAAACCCCTCTTGATTGAACCACTCTCTTTTGCAACCCAGCTTTCGACTGAGAAGCAGTTGGACAACCCATATACTACTTTCGACCTCCAGTGCCTGCATGGGATCTGCAAATAAAGACGAGAGTAGTTGTGTTGTGCAAATGGAGGACCAAATCCCACAAAGAAATGATCCACTTGCTTTGATGCAGTCTTTGATTTCACCCCCACTCCCCTTTTCTCACTCGACAGGTCTTAATGCTGTTCTCCACTTGGTCAATCAATGGCACAATCAATGATGAATCCATTGTTGACCACTTGTGGTAATCTTTGCAGCAACATATTTGCAGCAATATCAGTGGAGCATCGGGGAAAATATCAGCAGAAGAAATGCCTTAATTCTTCACAATCTAAGAGTCGGGTTGGAGAATTGGCCCTGGCTATGTGACACCTATATGTCTTTTGGTTGAAAAAATATGAATCAGGGGCATGTGGACATGTCTAAGTCTAATCATGTATTTCCCTATGCATAACCATGCTTAGTTTTGTACATTGATTAGTGCTCTCTGTGTGTGTGTGTGTGTGTGTGTTCACTGTTTACATAGATTCCTCTATAGACCACTTTCTTCTGCTGTGAGATTGTCAAGAATATTGACTTGATGCTGATCCATAATAGGAATATTTAAAAAGGACATGCCACAAAGTACTCATTAAAGCTAAAAGGCACATCAATACTATTTCAAGTCAAGATGCAGTATAGCCTGCACATTTTCAAATAATGTGTGGTGTCATCTAGCAGCTTATGATTACTTCACTGTGCTTTATGTATCCTATAATTTGCAAGGGACAGCATGACATCCGTTAAATGCATGATACTCCATTATGTTCAGATTTGTCACATGGTCAGTGTAATATAAAACGTTAATCAATATTGTTGTTTTGGTGTGGTTTTATCAGCGTAGACATTATGCCTGAAAAGTTGATCTTCAATACATTGCATCGCTATAAAATAACATTATATACTAAATAATTATCCGCGCATAATCTCTATCAATATGTTTACAAATCACCGGCATTCTCGTGCACGAACTCGGCCAACCTCGGAGAGAGCATCCTCCTAACGGTCCGTGGAAGTTGACAGCTTCACAAAACCCGCCCTCTCTTATCTCCTCTCAGCCAATGCGGAGTGGGGCAGGGTCGGGAAAGAAATAAATTGAACATTTTGACGGTGCAGGGGTGCAAGCCAGCAAGAACCTGCAAGCGGCTGTGCTTCATGGAATACAGCTCAGGTCAGACTGGGAAATTGTTGTTCGCCCGAGAGTGTACAGATATGTAATGTACAATTTATTTTAAAGTTGGAAATCGCTCAGTCTGTTGTCATTGAAGACGGGGAAGGTCTGCTTGAAGTGATTCTCGCTACAGTCCGCTGTTGAGGAAAGCAGCCGCATAACTTCAACTTCATCCTCGAAAGAAATCGATTTACCCTTGTGTTCGGCTGGGTTTCTATGGTCCATATCTTATGAAAACGACAATTTGTTTACCTTCTCTGCCTTTCATCCTCGCACTTGGAGACCGGACTGCGAGTTGTCCCCTTGGAAATATTTTCAACGGGAAAGGTGTTCAAATGGATGAGATTCACTGTTCCGCAGGCTCCCCTTCTTCCTGATGCACGTCTGACCGATTTAGAATGGGAAACATGAACTGAAGTGTGGGAGTCCTCAGGAGGTCACCCTCACAAGAATCGGGTTGTTTAAACAGCGCACTTTCCACCCAAAATCGCGATGCTTCATTAAATTTCAACGGTCTGCCTAAGTGTAGTAAATATAGCAAAACAAGGTAAAATGCATTTTTAAAATAAACTCAGGTGTTTGTGTTTTAGTCACGTATTGCAGTTGGTCTGTCGCGTTTTTGAGAAAAGGATCGGAAAAAGACATGATAGGTTAATAGGGTTTCGCAAAGTATGGCAAAGAAAGGTCTTTCTCTCACAAAACAGCTGTTGTTTATGGTCAGGGTGCAAGACAGTTACTTATATGTGTGCGAGGGGACATTAAGAACGCATGAAACCACAGCTGGCGTCTGACTTTCCGCTCCTTGTTTTGTTGTTCCAGGACACAAGGAAAGTTTGGAGAGAATGAGGAGTCCCCGGGTGAAGCATGAGCTACCGGTGTATTGCTTTTAGACGGGTATATCTGATGTGTCTATGGAGGTGTGTAGCACTAAGCCTCTTCTGCTGGGTTGCAGCCTCTGCAGCAGGTGCTGGCGATGCCGCTGGGCCCTTTGGGTGGCTCCTTTCAGATAAAGGGCCCTTTCACCACTCCCAGGAATTTGCCGAATTTGCAGAGCGTTACCAACAGGGTTTCACCACAAAGTACAAGATATACAGGTAAGAGATTTTAAAATAAGTTTTTTTTTTATTATTATTATCACATAATGCTATAGGTAACGCTAGGTTATTGTGTTCCATCTCCATAACTCCAACATTTAAGTAGTTTTTTCTACTAGGCCTACCCCAAGAGATCACACATTGGAGCATTATTACCCCACTGCAGTGATCTGAAATTAAATTTCTGACTAGCTGTAACAGTAGAGCCACGGCGACTTAATGCGTTTATCTTCATGCGTATATCACATGCCAAAGAAAGTGAATGCTGCCGGAGGAGGTGAAGAGGGAGGGCGGATTGTGAAGTTTAAGCCGGTGACAGGTGAGAGTTGAGCTCAGCCGCGACGAGATGAGGAATTATATGGAGGGAACAGCAGCCCGGACTGAGCCAGCTAGAAACGAGTCCGCCTGGGCTACTGGCTGGCTGGCTGACTGACTGACGCACACTCCTGGCAGCGACACGCAGACGCTTTGCCAGGCGCAGATGGGGAATGTAACACGGGGGTTACTCAGTCTTCTCTCTTCTACATCCATGAATATTTTCCAAATGCTCGGGTAGCCTTTTTGTCAGGGCTGGAGACGTGGAGTCAAGAGCGGTGCAATTGTTGTTCGACAATGCCTGATCTCCCCCTGCTGGTGACACGGGGGCCTGGGTACTGGGAGAGAGAGAGAGAGAGAGAGAGAGAGAGAGAGAGAGAGTGTGTGTTTGTGTTTGTGGATTTGCAATCTTCTGAGATGTAAATGATGGACGGGACAGTAGGAGGGATGTAGAGGCTGTGTCTGTGTGTGTCAATGCACACGTGCACACATTGGTATTGCAATCCATAACCGCACATGTGTATGTGTGTGTGTGTGTGTTTATTTTAGGCTGCTTTGGTGGTTTGTTTGTCAATTTTGTGGGTACATACTAGTTTTGCTTGTTTATGCATGTCAGCAGCAGTCTCTCTCTTGAGTACTATGCTTAAAGAGAGGATACTTTGGGTTACGACTGCACTGAGTGCAGATTATGTAGAGTGCCAAAAAATCTATTTTTAAGTAAATTTGTGTGCTGGTGTTTGTGTGTGTTTGAAAGAGAGAGAGAGAGAGAGAGTGCCAGCAAAGGAGACGAGATGAAGATAGACAGAGGAAGGTGAGAGATTGAAAAGACAGAGAGAAAGAGATATGGAGAGAGAGAGTGAGAGAGGGAACAACACATTCCTTTACATGCCAGTCCAGTCCCCAGTGCACTGGATGAATGCAAGGCAGCTCTCACTGGGACTGCATATTGATGATACAGGCTTACACAGCTGAGATTAAACAACAACAAAAAAAAAAAAACATCACCAGCACAAAGATAGCATTGCCTTTCCCTACCCTTTCACGGGTAGGTATTTTGAAATGAATTGTTAAACACAATGAATAGAGAAGATTTTTGTGTCTGTGTGTACACATGCAAATGTGTGTGTGTGTGTGTGTGTGTGTGTGTGTGTGTGTGAGGTGTATGGTAGCGAGTATATCTTTGTGTCTGTGAAAGAGAGAATCTGAAAGAGAGACTATGTGTGCAGCCCTGAATAATGATAATTGTCATCATTATGCTTGTGTCTGAATAAGAAACACCTATTCAGCGATGAAAGCCTCGTAATTGCAAAGCACAGTATGAGCGCAGCAGACAATCTCCCATTTACCTTTGCATGGCCATGCCGGGCCAAAACATCCCCTGCTAGCTGCTGGCAGGCGGCTGGCAAACACTAACAAAAGTCACCCCCTTTTGTCATCTACATGCGAAAGGTCGCGCGAGACCTACGGACAGGCTTTTTGTCTCCTCATGCCCCCCACGCCTCACTCCCCCATGCGCTCGGAACTTTGACAAAGCCTCTCATGAGCGGTGAGCTTTATGTTGTTTGACACTTGCAAGCAGGGGGAGGCCTTCACGGTTGAGCATTAGCTCTGCGTCGTGCGGCGCCCATCACCGTCGCTCCATGAAGGCTGGAAGCCTGAAGGAGCTGGTGTCGCCAGGGGGTATTGGTGGTGTTTATGCATGTACGCGTGTTTTTCTTCTTTTAAAACCTGGGCTACTCTTTCCTGGAGAAGAGTAGGTCTGGGAGTGCCAGGTGATGGCACTTGTCGGCTTAGCCCCAACTGTTTAGTGACAATGAGGATCAAGAATAATTCCCTCCTGTGAAGCGTCATGAGTATTGTCTGGTGCCAGCTTAGCCAAGCACTCACAAAAGAAAGTGTTTTCTGAGCATGCACACACACACACACACACACACACACACACACACACACACACACACACACATACAGACACACAAACACAAAAGTTGGCAAAGCCTGATGATACACTGCTAAGTATCCCCTGATTGAAATACCACGCTTTGTTGGCTCTGAGTCGCTATCAATACAGTGTAAAATTTGGCCATGAAATTATTTTTTCAGGACCTAAAATGGCCCATGAGTCTTTTCTTTCAGCATCAACTTTCACTGGGTGGATGCCTCTCTGCTCATTCGTTTTGGTCCATTTCATCACCTGAAAATTAGTAACAATGAGGTCGACTAGCCAAAGCCAAGGCTTCAGTTTGTCACTGCCTTACTGTTCCCACCTCACCACCGCTCTTGCCCTACTACGGAAGGAACCTCTGGCACGTTAAGACTAGCAAAAGTGGGGAATCGCGCCCGACACAAAGTCTCTGATAGACACCAGTTGACCAGACTTAGCTCACATTGGTGAGCTGACAGAGCAACTGGCTCGAAGAGTCATCAGCAGCAATACGCCAGGTCATCTGTCCTGGCCAGACGCAATATCTTTCTGGTTGAGATCTAGTCCTCGATAAGTACTGTTATCTCAGCACGGGCTCCTGCAGCTGGAACAAGACTCTGACAACCGAACCAGTGTCATTTGGGCTCGACAAAGAATTCTATTCATGGCTAGTGTGTTGCAACAAAATGTGTAAAACATTTGGACTCTATTTCCATAGAATTACTGCCATGTTGTTTTTCCTTTTTATTCATCAATTAAGGCATATCAGTTAAGAGACATCAATTAAGGCATGTCTTGGACATATTTGACTGACAGGTTAAATTAATTTATGTGTGTGTTATATGTGATACATAGAACCTACATACATACGTAGAAGAATCATACATGCTTTTTGGAAAGATCAGATCATTTCACTAAAATGGCTGATTCGTGTTATTTTTTTTTATATGTGAAAATGACTGGGTGAAGCAGTGTGGCCGTATGCACATAAGGTGTTGATGACTGTAGGTTAGTGTGGTGCAGAGCCTCTTTGAAGTGCTTGTTGTCAGGTGAATTCAGGAATGCAAGACAAGAAAGTGAAATCCTGGAGGAACTAAGACAGAATTGGAGTTGAAAGATAAAGCTCTATAGGATAGATTCCATGGGATAGAAATGATATATTTGGTTCACTTTGTATTAGATGCTATATTATCCATTTAGTAATGTTTATACATGTAACGATATACATGATCTTGCTAACATACTGCAATGTATGCAAATCTGCAAATTGCACACCTTATTGTTAACCTTGTCCTTTCTTTTTTTCATCTTTTTGTTCATTCTTTCATTCATCGTCAACCTTTGAGTTGCAACTTTGTTGTGCACAGCTGGTTCCATTAGCGTAAGATGTTGCTATGCAAAAATACAGAGTAAACTGTCAGAGAACTGTCAAAGTCTGTAACCAATCTAGAGTTAATCACTAAAGTGTACACTGTTCCTGGATTCACTAAGTTCTTTTGGAGAAGATTATCATAATGTGATCCAAGTATCATTAATGTTTGCAACATTTTTTTCCCCAATACCTTCCCTGGCTTGTGTGTATCATCCAGCTAAATTATAGCTATTATTTTCATCATCTGACACTAACATATGAGGGTACAGTCATTTCCATAAAGCCCCCCTCCTCATGGCACAGTTTGTCAGAGTAAAATGTGTTATTTTTAATGATCTAATAATACCCAGGTGGGGCGTAATGAACTGCCTTTGTCCAGCCTGGCCTCAGCCCATCCTCCTGCATGTTGAACACATCCCAGGATGACCTGAAGCAAAACCATTTACAATGCCAGTTAACACTCATGTTTGGGAGAACATAGAGAAATAGGGGGTGGGGTTGTGTGTGTGTGTGTGTGTGGGGGTGGCAGTTCATCCTAGGCTAATTGTGTCATTATTTATGTTTTAAGACATGAACATTCCCCGAGTGCTCCCGTGCTTGCAAACTCAAGGACAGAAACACTTTGCACTATGCTATGATGTTCTTGTTGCTTCAATTTTGGATGCCTATTTTAAGATTTAATAAATCACAACCTTTTATGAGGGAATTGAGAAGTGCGGCCCAAATATTAATAATATGCGCTGACTGTTGTTTTGAATTTCTGCACGGCTTTGTTTTGTACAGATGTAAGTGGTGGCTTATACTTATAAAGATAAGTCACTCGTTTTGATCACTACAATGCATGTCATAATTTTACAATGAACAAAACACAAAAAAAAACATCAAATGAAAGGTTTTCTTACATTCAGCATTGTTTTTCATGACAATAAAAGACAAAATAAATAAAGAAATAAGTGAGCTCATGGCTAACAGCAAATGGTTACCCGCGAGTAATTACAATACCCCCTTTACATTGTCTGTCTAGAAAGGATGCCACAGGAATTGGAACAGTGTAATGCGGCGTGTTGCTGTAGTCCGCTGATAAGGTCCCCCTGGCTCCACAGAGAGCAACGGTTTCAGTTTCCCCTCGACCTGATTGTTTTTTTTCCCCTCTCTCCTCCCTCCCCCTCATTGCCGGTGCTCACTCTCCGCTCTGACTCGGTTGCCACAGGTCTCAGTGGGGGGAAAAGGCTGGCAGGTTGTTCTCCTGTACACACACATGCACACACACACACACACCACGCCCCCACGGCACCGCCTCACCCCCCCCTGCTGTTCCACTGTGCAGGGCCAGTAGTGGATTAGCCTGAGGCACCATCCGTAACTGTCCATCAACCAGCACCGGTACCACAACCGCCGCTGCTGCCGCCCCCCCACCCCCCTCTCCTAGCACATACATACACATGCATGCAGCCACACACTGACACATACACACACACACACCTCTGTTCTGGCCCCCGTGTCGATCATGGTTAAGCTCCTCTGGCTCGCTCCGTTAATGTCTCAGAGGCACCGGTTGAGAGTAATTGTCCCCTCGTTATGTAGATGCGCTGACATGTAACAGCCTGTAATGAGATTATTTCCCTTTCTGTTGTTGTTGTCGTGCTTGTTGGGTCGTATTTTTACTGGTGCACTTTTGAGGGACTGCGAGCATTAAGTGAGGTCAGACACACAATGAAAGGACTATCTGGCGTGGGCAACTAAGTGTGTAATTAGCATTCCCTGATTACTGCTATTTAAAAATTGGTCCTCTTGCAGTTGGTTGAGGCAGGGATCATTAAGGAGCTGCAACAATTAAGTACAATAAAGAAATTATGACGCATGGAACTTTGCATTTGCCAAGCTGGGACGCTTACCAATCATCACAGCAGTTTCTTTTTTTTTTCTCAAATCAGGTCTTGTGTTCGAACTCAAGTCATGTTTCCATTTCCATTACTACTAATTGGACTTTTAATGGAAGATTATTGCAAGGACTGAGATTTAAGGAGGAAGCCTAAAATGCCGTTTCAAAGGGGGCATTCAGAACCAGGCCAGCAAGAGCCGCATAAATAGTCTAAATAGTACATTGGGTGTTAGGAGATGGGGGAAAAGCAGAGGAGGAAATTGTGTGTTATCTGACATTTGCCAATGGGCAAAAGAAAAAATGATGAATGATTTGGAAGAATAGACTCAAGCACTCTTGTTAATAAGTTAATATTCTGTATAAACTAAACATCTCCTGTCAAAATTATACAACTTATGCATGAATAACAGGTCTCAGTTCCTGATTCAATCTTCACCAGATGTTCTGATATTTTTTCCTTGGGGTTTTCCATACCCACACACTGTAATATTAAATCGGCTGCATAATGTTTATATAATAATCTCTCTATTGTGCTATTTACTGTAATAAACACATTACTTAAGGTTGTATGTTGGCTGATGCTCCTAAAACAACATGCATGTAAAATAACATTTAAAAATGTGAACTAAATCACAACAGAGAATATTTCCCCTTTTAGGTGAGGGTTTTCTTCATGGGCAAAGCAGTAGGAGACAAGTCTCCTGTCTTATTCATGACATATGAGATCCCCAGTGTAGTATGATACCAATGGTCTATGAATGCATGCATGTCTCTTCACCAAGGCATGCCCATAAGAAGCCCACAGGCCAAGGTCGCCTTCTCCACCACACGCATGTGTGTCCCCGACGCCTCGTTTCCCTTTATGATTTCCCAGAGACTCTTTGTGAGTGCCGCTCACTTGATTGCCCCCTTACAGTTCAATTGCCATGTATGATTGACAGCGGGGTTGCACTCTGGAGCAGAGAGGAAGGTGAAAGACTGACACTCCTGCCATTCTGAGCAGCCGTAACCAGAGCAGCTGCTAGAGAGACACCAAAGCTTTCATGGCTTCAAGTTTTTTTTTTCAATTCATTTTCAATGGCATGTAATTACAATGTGCAACCATTTGTAATAACTGAACTCATATCACTGTGTGTACCAAGAAACACAAGCACAGAAAAGACCAACACCACAGAGGACTCAGCCATACTAACTAAACCTACTAATATAGAATTAGACACACCATAACAGGACAAGTGTACAGTGCTAAGACTGACCTCCATATGACCAGCTGTAAATGGGATTGTCATGAGTGTTCTGTTTCATCCTGTGGAGCAAAGGGGGGTGCGCGAGGTGGCAGATAAAGGGCAATTGACATCTCCGGTTTCATGGCCCAATCCGCACCTCTTTGCGCATCTGACAGCCCACCTCGTTTTCTGCGAGCAGCTCATTATTGTCCCTCATTGCAGTTGGGCCAAACTACTGAGGAATAAGCTTAGAAAATAACCATAGATCGCTCGGCTATGTAAAATCAGTGGGCCATTTTTGCAAACGGGGGACGAGCAATTCCCCGGGCTCACTTGAAACAGCATGGAGCAATTCATCTTGGGGGGAGGGCAGGGGGGAAAAAAACAGAAGAGAAAAATGCAAAAAAAAATATTCAAATAGCACAGAGGAGGTCATGCAGGCATCACATTTTCTCCACAGCAGGCCTTATCTGAGGCTCTGTGCCATTCCCCATTCTTTCTACGTCGCAATTCTGTTTCCTTTTTTCTTTGAATCGTTGCTTTTTTCTGCCACATACAACCGTATGCACATAATACCCTTTCAGATGGATTATTTTTCTGTCCATCATTGAATTTTGTTTTCACAGGAAGTCTATTAATCTGGTATTGGGAGTTGGAAAAAAAATGTTTATGCTCTGTAGCCCAGTTGACAACAGGGATGGGAAAGGGGCTCACAGACTGTGCTGAGCTGGACCGCATCTGCTGTGTGTGACTTTGCAGAGAGTTTGGCCGCTGGAAAGTGAGCAGCCTGGCACTGGAGAGACAGTACAACAATGGCGTGGCCCTGCCTCTCGACCCCGAGTTCATGCAGACCATCAGGCACCTGGGTCGCCGGCCGACCATCGGTGCCATCACTGAGAACATCATCCGGAAATACGGCACACACTTTCTGCTGTCCGCAACACTGGGAGGTACCTACAGCATCTGTTTCATAGCTAATCTAAGCCTGTAGCCAGCATAGCTAGAATATAAAAAAGTAACTCTGATACATAACGTTCTGAACTGCAAGCCTTGTGTAGCGAGACACTTCTTTCATGCAGATCTACAGTATTTATTCCGGAGTTCTTTTGATCTGTGTGTGTTCTTTTTGGTGTGTGTGTGTGGGGGTTACACCTTCTGTTTTCTGTCTGGAAAGTGTGTAAGTGTTTGTTTGCATATTTCTACTACACACTCGCACTGTGTGTGCCTGTGCACTGTGCTCTTGTGTGTGAGTGCAGTGTGTATTCTTCCAGTGTGCTCGCATGTGTGTATTGTGCGCTCAACGTTCTGCACTCTGCTCCAAACTCTCTCTCTCTCTGCCTGGCTGCTGCAGGAGAGGAGGCCTTGACCATCTTTGTGGATAAGCGCAAGCTGAGCCGGACGGCCGATCCGAGTGACTCAAACAGCACGGCCATCACTCTGGAGACCCTCCACCAGCTGGCTGCCTCCTACTTCATCGACAGAGAGAGCACGCTGCGCAAGCTGCACCACCTCCAGATCGCCTCCACTGCCATTAAGGTAACCCCACCACAACCACCACCACTCTTGGCCCCACTGTGCCGGAGCTGTGACCTGACCCATAAGATGTTTACGCCACTATATTTAGAGGATGCAAAAGGCTGCCTCTGTTGTTTCTTGAATGTGGGTGAGCTGCGCTGTGAATTTGTGGCTGCCTTACAGAGGCGATGAATCGGTCAGAGGACTGATGAGGCTTTAAGGGTCATGCATTATGTAGGGCGTTTGTGCTGTTGACACCATTGATTTACATATAAAAGCACTGGAAGATAAAGCATTAGTACAGTAGATTTACCATAAAAGCATTTTCATGCCATGTGTAAGGCTAAGGTGGAGAATGTATTAATATTTAGAAAACATTATGGAAAAATCACAGCGTGAAGTCATTTGAGGTTGTGATGGCTAACATGAAACAAGGGTGATGATGGCTTGAATGTTGTGGAATGCTGTTGTGTGGGGGGAATACACAGTACCTATGCACATCTGTCATGTGAGGACACTTAAACAAGTTAATGGATCATTTTGAACATGAATGGCTGAGGTTGCCCTTCTTGTCTCGGAGGTAATTCATTCTCACATGGAACACTATTTATCTACCTCCGGCAAAGAATCCATGGCAAGCAATGATTTACCTTTAGAAATTATGTTCGTGCATAGGAATGAGAAATGTTTGTGAATCTCCTTCCCCACTCCAGTAGCCTCAAGTCTCGGCAGCGTAAGAGCAGAATTTCTTTTGCCGTTTTCCTTGCCATACTTCATTAAGCAATATAGCTGCGGAGAGGAAGGGAACACATGCCATTAGTTTGAACATCAACTACAATTTTTCACAGGCATACCCTCAGCCCAGTTGTATACCATTGTGCGCTACAGTTGTAATTGTTGGCAATACAACACATTACACCCCTGCTACCACCACCAACACCCCCCACCTGAGAGGTGTGGGAGATGAATTGGCATTGAGTCCTCCGAGGGCCGTTCGTTCACGGGGTACTTGCGGTGACAGATGTGAAGTATTCACGGGATCAGTAGGCTTTAACTCGGTGCATGGATTTTCGCCTCACTGGGAAGACAGATGTTAATGCAAACCTGACTTTGAAAATGTGCACAACCTTGCTTTGAAGCTCCCATTCCCTGCTGCTTCTTGTGGAGTCTGTCGGCTCTAATATCGGAGATGCAAGTGATTTGAAGGGGGAGAAAAAAAGAATGAAGTATAAAAAAAATAAATAACCAAGAGTGTCCCGCCACAATTATGCATTAGCATGACAAATTATCTGTTCCATTTCAGTAATTTTCATACAGCCCTTTCCCCATTTGTCAGCCATTTTGAATATTAGTTAGGTGTCAGGCTGTAATGAATCGGAGACTTATGAAGAATATTTTCTGCACCACTGGTAATAAATGATCCTTTAACCTTACTGAGCGTGTCGACAGGGAAGGAAATGCTCCGCGTTCTACTAAGGTGTTAATCAGCTCTTTTGCTTTTGATTTAGAGTCCACAGTCGCTCGTACAGAGACAAAGTGCAAGCAGCGGCTCCATCACAAATTCATAGCCACCCCTAAGACAGAACTAGTTACGTACCGTAGATCACTCTCTGACACCTGGTTAGTGATAGCCTATGTCTGAGAGGTATGCAGCTACATTTACTACTTGCATTACAAATGTGACTTGCCAGAAACATGTCGACCTGTGAGCCGATGGAATGAAGCGAAAGCTGTGCGTTTCGGGACTGGGCACATCAACTTGTGAAAAATTCATCTAAGACAAATTCGGCCTGTGCATTATTCAAAGGCGCATATATTCTTAATGTCCATCTCGACCTTCCGCACTATGTTGTCACCTCTCCCAAAGAAAAGGTTTGCATGGGGGAAAAAAGGACATAAAGAACTCCAGCGAAATGTATCCTTAAACTTTATGGTCTGTGCAAAACTTAGAAAACGAGATGAGGGGATGAGGCAGAGTTGGGCACGTTGCCATCAGTGGCTCTTTGACGTCTGTCTGGGTCATCAGTCAAGCATCGCAGCAGCAAGCTGTGAGGAACTAAACAGTTGCCAATTCCCGACTCACCCCATCTCCTCTCTCTCTCTCTCTCTCTCTTGCTCTCACTGACTCGCTCTTCCCTCTCTCTTTCTCTCTCTCTCTATCTCACACACTCTCTGTTATTCACTCTTCCCTCACCACCTCAGTCTCACACTCTCTGCATGAACCAGCGAAGGAACAGTTGAAGTAAGCAGGGGAGAGGAAGACAGCTTCCAAATCACAGGGAATTTCACCGCCCACGCAGGGAAGTTGAGTTAAAAGTCCCTTGTAAAAATAAAAAAGGGAGGATGGTGCTGTTTAATTTGAAGGACTCCCAAGTCACTGCTGGACATGTTATCCAGCACTCTCTCCTCTCAAAGGTTCCCTACTGCTTTCAGAAGGGGCTCTATTTTTTCCAGGGTGGAATATAATCCCATTCTGTTCCTCTTATTGCTCTCCTTTTCTTTTTTAAGATAAGCTTACACCAAGCCCATGCTGACTTGGAGCTAACCAAGAACAAAGTCCCTCTGTACCATTGCCGGAATTCTCAAAGTATTGAGTAAACATGTCCTCCGATGCAAATGTGGATGGGCTGACTGAATAGGCCTCTCTGATTAAAAAAAGAGACTGAAAAAAGACTGTTCTAGGAAAAAGCGACGTCAAGGAGTGCTGTAAAAACAAGTGCCAATCTCCATGAAACATTAATGCCGTTTACAAGAATGTGTATGCATTTAAAAGCCCATTATTATTCAAATAGCTCCCACATTGTCCACAGCCCAGTGTGAAATTATTCACAGGTGGCATTAATAAAGCATCAAGCCTCCTTAATAAATGTTCAGGCGAAGAACGTCCGTATCGGTGGGGTGAGCTTCCCTAATGCCTAATGCACTGTTCGAAATTCACACTTTCATTGTAGTCAAATTGATGCTGCATTTGCGTGCATTAAGCGGTAATAGCACGTTTAGCATTCCATTATAAAGCACTGCATAAATTTCAATAACTGATGAAATATCTTTAGGCTTAGGAATAGAGCACATTACATGACAGAAATAAAGCAAATGTTAACAGATGTATAACTACTGATGTGGAGAAATGCAGAGCTTCTCGACATGATGACCCATTTCCTTTAATAAAACCAATAAACTTGAACTGCTTATTTCAGGAAGTCGTTCCCAGACCAATTACCAGTCTCATTAAATGCAGCTGTTGGTATTCCTGATGTAGTCAGCATGAATTAATTACCACAGATAATAGGGCATTACTATATACAAACATTTTTTCAATCCAGATCATTTATATTCTGCCCCATAATTATTGTAATGAGAGCCAAATTGGCCATATTGAAGTCACTGTAGATTTTGCAGACTACAGACAACTGTTGAGATTTTTTTTCCGCTTAATGATCGAATAGCCTGACTCCTGCACATGCTGGGCTCATACGGGCTCTTGTTGCAGATGGTCTCATTGCTATGCATAGAAAACCCATCTTTATATTTGCATTTGGTCCATTTTTCCCCTTTAAGTCGGACATCTGTCTCTGTTAGAAATTAATCTGCCGATCCTTGTAGAGCCGTCTTGGATTTTAATTAATTGTGTGGATGCATCAATAAGAGAGAATGGAAATGGCAGCAGCGGTTGCTGAAGTTGTGCTTTTCCCTCTCGCCTCGCTCGCCCTCACCCAGCCCCCCTCTCGCTCGCCGCCACGCTTATTGAAAAGTTATTTCAAACTCAACACTTACCGAAAATTAAATAAAGTATTCCTCGATAATGGATATTTGCTCCTTATGTAACTCATAAATGAGGTTCCCCGGCCTGTCTACTTACTTAGTCATGGGCCGGTGATCCCATAGCTCTGAGGGATCTATGCTGCTTACGGCCCGGCAGGTATGGATCAGGGGTTTGCTTTTTTTCCTCTCCACCCCTCCCCAAGTCCCCAGTCAACCATTTCACAGTATTCTCACTGACCTTAAAGTAGATGGCAAAGGAATGTAACTCTTTCACTACGTTTGGACTTCAAAAAGGAGGGAACAAAAGTTGTTCCTCTTTAAGATCCTAGACAAAAATTCACATCCCAGGTCACCATTCATCTACAATGGGGATGTGGTTACTTTTATTGGCCCTCTGGGAAAATATTAAAAGAAGCTGCTGAAGCGCTGAGAATAATTTGTAAGTGACAAGGAAGGAGATATATTCGCCTGGAGGCTGGCAGTTTGTCTAGTGATGTGCCAGTGAAAACTTGATGTACGGCAGCCTTAAATCAGACTTTTGTCAGGGATGATTGAGCTGTGATTGTGCACAATTCTACGTTGCTCTCGAAGGGGAACAAAGATCCTGTTGTCAATCCACTGTGTCAGTTTAGAGTCAGCGATGCGGCAATGATGCTTACACACACACACACACACTCAAGTTTTTTTTAAGGACCTCAGGAGATTGTAAGAACACACCTTGAAAAGCTGCTCACATTGAACTCCTTGGGGTTTTCACCACGGAACTCAAATACAAATCCGGTTGTTCTCAGCTGGTCAGGATATCCTTTGCCTTAAGTCAACTAATTTGCAATGGGTTGAACACCAACATCTGCCTATTTGAATGGGCCATCTCCTGTCAGATGCAGTCCCTTTGAGTAATCTAAAGCTTTTATGTGTCCATATATCGCCCAATTAGCAAGCTAGCCATGTGATCTGCATACTGAATGTACTACTTTGAGCCTAAATCGTGTCTTTTTACAAAAAATATGATTTTTCTCATCTTCACTTGTTAGTTTGCGTGCTTTGGTTTGAACCCTTAGTCTAAAGTCGTGCCCTTCGTGTCATCCGCATAGCTGTTCTTGGCAAATGTATTGTTAATCTTATTTCATGTGACATGTAGCTGGCTTCTCTGCATTTTTAATGACTGTGGTGGCATCCAGTCTGGGTGTCTTGAGTATTGCCATGTGTCTTTTTTTCCCCTCCCTTTAGGTGACTGAAACAAGGACAGGCCCTCTCGGATGCAGTAACTATGACAACCTCGATTCTGTCAGTTCAGTTCTGGTTCAGAGTCCTGAAAACAAGATTCATTTACAAGGTAGAACATCCATAATTGAACCAATCCTAGAGTTTCTGATGCAGTTGTCACTGTGTCATTTCATCTTCTGTATGCCGATATGGAATAGGCATACGGATGTCATAACCAATAAAGCTCACACTTTTGATATTTTAACACATTATTACACTCTGACCAGACAACCAGACACCCGGTTTTAAAGCAATTGGAAGGTCTGAAAAGGCTTAAGAAAACACAATGTATTTGTATGTTTCTTTGTGTCAATTTCTGTATTTATTTGTGTATAATTTATTCAGGATATTTCTCTCCAAGACTATTATCAGGAAAGTGTAGGCCTACTGCAAGTTGCTTAAGATCATAGCATCTGTTGACTGATTGGAATGCAAATGTGAATGCTAATAGCATGCTGCTCATCATGTTGTACCATGTGTTCATTAGTGTCTGCCCACTGTCATTGCTGCAGGACTTCAGGCCATTCTACCAGACTACCTGAGGAGCCGGTTCGTCCAGGCTGCCCTCAGCTACATCGGGTGTCATTCGGAGGGAGAGTTTGTGTGCCGAGATAATGACTGCTGGTGCCGGTGCGGTCCCGATTTCCCACAGTGCAACTGTCCTGAATTGGACCTGAAGGCGATGGAGGACAGTCTCAGACAGATCCGAGAATCATGGAAACAGGCCAATCAAGAGTTTGAGGAATCAGGTAGGAAAACCATCAACATGTCACTTATTGGACAATGTGTTCTATATTGTGAATCCATTTAAATTTGGATAATGCTATGGCTTGCAATATTCATCCATGTTTTATACTATATTATTGTTTTGGATCTCAAAATCCCCATAGGGCATGACAAAACAAGGCCCTACAACAGTTAAAAAACGACATCCTGGCAAAGTTTGTCAGACATGACAGTCACTGAGACAGATTCATGCTGCTCAATTTAGTGGTTGTTTTGAGTGGTGCTGGAAAATATGTCCCTCAAGCTGCACAGTGCTTCTAACTAGCAGGACGACATCACTACACTGTGCCTTGTTATTCTGCAGTGCCTGACAAGGAAATGGTGAGAAGAGCCTATACCTTTCAGGGAAATAGCGGCATTGTCATTGTGGTAAAATAACATTTTGGACTTGGCAGGATTTCCTGTTCCCTTTTCTGGGCCAGTTGCCAGCTGTACGCTGCTTTTATTCAGGGAACAGTAGAGCACTGTAATTTCACCTCCTGTATCAGCAGGCTTTGATTTGAAAATGTGAAAATGGCCGACTAATGACTACAAAGATAACAAATAAACAGTGGTAATGTGCCGCATAATAATCAGTTAACAATCAGCCTTAGATGGATAATCTGATGTGCAATCACACACTCTCTGAGTAGCTCACTCAGCACAACAGGTTCTTCCTGTTCCCAGCACACCTTTTTACTCAAGTGTGTCCCATCGTAAAAACAGACATAGGTAGTAATAAGTGATCATAAAAACCTCAGTTGTTTAAGACATCGTAGTCATTTCTCATTAAAAGCTAGACTTTATTGATTTTGTTGGAATTGAGGTCACTGAGATAATGTAGTTATTGATTTTGTGGATGAAAATATGAATTTTGTTTCACTCTCCTCCAAAATAGATTTATATGCCTTGACGCCATGCCGTCTTTCTAATTGAACTTGATTTGCCCTGTGTAGAAGCATTTGATGGAGCAATATTCTATCCCCATTAGCAATTGCGGAGAGTGTATGTGAAAATGTTATTCAAGGCGAATCTATACACTTCCACCCACTCCCTATCGATGGACCCTCCAGCATGAACGTTTTAACAAGCCAGTGAGATGGCCAGATGGTGCATTGCTCACTTTCGCCCTGGTGTGCTGTGCGCTATGTTGCAGATGAGTTCCAGAACTTTGTGCGAAGACTGCCAACATTCTACGCCTTAAACGCATCCGCCATCCAGTACTTCTGGAAGATGGATCCCGGTGTGCACCAGCGCTACCAGCAGCTGGAGCTCGGAACTGGGCAGCTCCTCAGCAAAGCCCGGCGGATCATCGGCAGGCTCTTCACACTGAGCAAGCGATGCCGGACTCAGCCTCGAATCGCCGTGCCCAGAGAGAGGTAGGATTACAGCGGCCGTTGTTCACCGCACGTAACAATAACCACCGAACAAATAGAACTTGTTTCAAGGCCTCTGTCAGCTGTGACAAGGCATGCATTGAATGTGTATGGGACTTGGAGGGAGGGGAGGAGACAGTGTCTGTCACGGAGGTGGCGGAGTGGAGAGAGCTGCAAAACTTCCCAGTGGCTCTTAGAAGACCTCAGCACCCATAGACATGTATGGCGGCACATCACTGTGGCGTGATTCACACCAGATGAAAGTAGCTACCTCTGTAACCAAATGCAAATCATCCATCTATATATGTGTACATAGACTGAATATACTATATGAGATGTTAATGAGGAATTCAGAATATAGTTTTTATTTTCAGCTGAATGGCAGTATCCCTTCCTCTCTGCATACATCAAAGGCCTTCACAGTTTTTCCCCCATCTCACAGTCCTTTCTGCATGTCACATAAATGTCAAGCTACCACATACTACATTATATAATGTCAAGCAGTGCTCTAAAGTCTGTAGTAATTAAACAATCTGATGCTTCTTTGAAAAGTTCACATGTAGAAATAGTAATACTGCTTGCAGGAGTCAGTATACAGATGCTGTTGACCAAAGCCTGAGTTTCTTATAAGAGAGACTCACCAAGGTCACGGCGCTACCCACAGGGAGCTTTGCCTCCTAAGCACTCTCTAAATGGATTGACTGATACGGGCAAGACGGAGGTGTGTCCTCTGAACTAATTATGAAACAATACCCTTTTATAGTCTGTTCCTCCTGGAACCAGGGGCAATTGTGGAAACAATAATTGTGTTAATGTTGAAGTCTTGGCCAAGGTCCCAGTGACGATCCCAGCACATCTTATCTTTTCAGAGAGACCATGGATAAATAGATTGTCTCATCCCTATACAAAACAGACATAATGAGAGCTTTAGGTCAACATATTGGGTTGTATATGGTTAAGAGTAGCAGAAATAACTGGGGACATTGTACGTATAAGGTCTTAACAGATAGCAAATAACAAGGTCACTCATGTGGTTAGAGACCTGTGTTCTAGCACAGAACAAAGTACAGATTTTCTTTTTTATGTATTATTTCTTTCTATTTTTCTGCCTCAGTCATGTCTTTCCCATTTGTGTCTGGATTACGGTTTTAGGTTATATTACAAAACAATCCTTGTTCTGGGGGATGAAACACTAAATCCAAGATTTAATATTAAGATTTAAGAGATTAATCAAGATTGTAGTTTGACTTGTATTCTGTGCCTGGAGGGACAATAACATAAAAAAAAGGAAAGCCAGAGAATAGCCCCTCTTTGTCTCTAATGCAGGATTAGCATTGGCTGGGGTACAGCTTTTCAGAAATCGTGCACAAACTGGTAGGACTATGAGTTTATACATTATTACTGATGAGAGCAGAGACCCTCACACTGTGAGCTTGATTCAGAGCGTTCTTATGCCGCTTAGTGGGACTCCTTGTTTTGGAAGAGCCATCATTAAGTTGCTAAAAACCACTCAGATCAGTCTGTTTTGTTATGTTCTACTCTGACAGATGTCATCTCAACTTGCATGTCACAAATGCGGTAGATAGTTGATATTTATTTATATTGATATTATGGTTGATATTATTTAGATTTCCAATTCATACTGTTCTGTTTATACACCCATGCATAAATTCTAAGTTCTTCACATGAGTGGAAGCAATGGTGCAATTATCAATAAAAGAAATCAAGCTTGAAATTACCCTTCAGTCAGTCCCTCTTCCTACAACATTTTCAGACCCAGTTGGAATCCCTCTCTTCCCTCAGTCTGCCTATCTATCTCTAGATCAGAGCCGTCGTCTACATATCCACCCTCTCCATCTTGTATGTGTATTCCTTCCTATAGGTCTCCTTGCACTGAACAGTGAGATCCTTTTATGTTTCATTTACTGGAAGCTGAAGGTGTCACGGAGGGCGTTAATGCCCTTCGATGCAAAAGATTATTCTACGTGTATTCTTCTGAATCTCCTCATGATTCTGTGTTTGTTATACTTTGCACATCCTCTGAAAGACCACACTCCAGAATATATATCCAGAAACTCTTTACTTAAATTCACTATAAATTCAATATATTTTCCGTAAGAGCCATGCAGGCGTTGAATATCACATTAAATTAAAAGAAAAACCTTGAGGCTAATACCATTTATTATGGCTCAACATTGAATGACTGCATATGGAAGAGGTTCTGACACGAGTAGGGGGTTTTGATTCATTTCATCACAGTAATGGGTACGATACTCATTCTTCAATTGTAATTCATGAAATGAAATCTGGTTATTCACAGAGCAACGGATGCATTCCCTCCTCAGCCCCGTCACCCCCCAACCCCACCCTTCCACACACACACACACACACACACACACACACACACACACACACACACACACACACACACACACACACACACACACACACACACACACACACACACCCATGCCCACACACACACCCATTGCTCCCTAAAAACTGCTGACAGCTGGCAGAGATTTCTTCCACTGCCACCCACCTACACACTTCCTGTCTCCCAGTCAAGCGCTCCCCATGAATATTTACACCCTCTGCTTGCCTAGTTTATGTTTGATGCTGGAAGGGCACCTTTTTTTCATGCAGAGCAGGAGTTTGCACTAAGAATAATAGCAATCTTCTCTGCCCACTTGAGTGACAGTGCAAGCTTGGCAATACGGACATAAATGCTTCCTTGTCACAAAACAGCAAATTGATTATCATGCCATTTACAAATGTCTCACAATAGCTGAAACAAGTTGTTTCACTGGTAGCCAAAGCATCAAAATACCATCTGTCCCTGTAAGGTATGGATATCAAACACCACAAATGAGCTTAAATTCACTGGAAGTACTAGTATGATTGTAGTAGATGATTACTTTTTTAATTGTCATAATTTCACACTCTCTGCTGAAATTAAACCCACTCTAACTACATATAGCTAAAGATGCAGTAAATGGCCACATATGCATATCTTGCCACTAAGGATGGATGTGCTTCTCATTAGCACACAAGAGATCAGTCTATCTCAAAAGTCTTTCAGGAAATGTGTTGTTATACACAGTATTTGGGTTGTGCAATGCTTTGTTTAATCAAAACAAAACAAAAAATCCACCCCCAGCAGTTATAGATGATATTTTATTGGGCTTATAAAAAGAGAGATAAATATGGATGAGGTATCTTTATGTGTTCTCATATACTTGCTGAGCTGTATCCTATTCTATCTGGAACTGTTCTCTTTCCCCTGAGTGTAAAAATGTCATGTCTTAGCTGAAAGAGAGAATGCTGTGGATATGAAATATACATTGGCTCATATGGAATATGCCTTCTCTTCTATTCAGGCCCTTCAGTTACTGGCTAAGCTACATCCTCTCCATCCTGTACTGCAGCGAGAACAACCAGATTGGCTCGTACATGGAGGAGTCGCGCTCCTGCTCGTGCCCCTACGAGCACCCGACGTGCCAGGGCGTGATTCCGTGCATGGTGGGCGACGGGCCCTACTGCTCCGCCTGCTCCTACGAGAACCGCTCGCGCTGCTCGGGCTGCAATCCAGGCTTCACGCTGAGCCAGGGTGCCTGCCGCAACACCGTGCCCGACTCCACGGACAACTACATCGGCTTCGAGACGGACCTCCAGGACACGGAGATGCGCTACCTGCTCCAGAAGCGCGACGGCCGGATAACGGTGCATGCCATGTTTATCAGCAACGACGTGCGCCTCAACAACTGGTTCGACCCGTCGTGGCGGAAGAGGATGCTGCTGACGCTGAAGAGCAACAAGTTCAAGTCCAGTCACGTGCACATGCTCCTGGGAATGTCCCTCCAGATCTGCCTTACTAAAAACAGCACCCTGGAACCCATGCTTTCTGTTTATATCAACCCCTTTGGGGGCAGTCATTCGGAGAGCTGGATCATGCCCATAGACCAGAACAATTATCCAGACTGGGAAAGGACCAAGTTAGACATACCACTAGACTGTTACAACTGGACATTAACCTTGGGCAACAAGTGGAAAACCTTTTTTGAGACAGTTCATTTTTACCTGCGGAGTCGTGTGAAGGTGCCCTCACCTCACGGGAACTCCTCCATTTACTACGAGCCCCTGGAGGTCATGGACTCCTCGCGCAACCTTGGCTACATGAAGATCAACAGCATGCAGGTGTTCGGCTACAGCATGCACTTTGACCCGGAAGCCATCCAGGACCTCATCCTTCAGCTGGACTACCCGTATACGCAGGGTTCACAGGACACGGCCCTACTGCAGCTGCTGGAGATCCGGGACCGGGTCAACCGGCTGTCGCCGCCGGGCCAGCAGCGCCTGGACCTGTTCTCCTGCCTGCTGCGCCATCGGCTCAAACTGTCCACGACGGATGTGATCAGAATCCAGGCGGCTCTGCAGGTCTTCAGTGCCAAACAACCAAACTCGATGGAATACGAAACAACCAAATTATGTAGTTAATAAAGCAAGGCAATCTTGTGTGTCGCAAATGTCGGTGGCACAATCACCCGGGCCTGATTACACTTTGGAGCAATGTTAGTAAATCAGTGGGGGGCATTCACAGTAATTGTGTTTGTTAATCAGCCAGGTAGTTGGGGGGGGCGTAATGTTAGCCTAGCTCTCACTAGCTCTCAGTAGATTAGCAGATCGTTTGAATGGCCGTCATGCCTTTTTTTCCTTTTTTTCAATCAAATAATGGAGAACATGAAACATGTTTCAATGTTTCACAATTGAACAGATAGCCTGTTGGTTGAAAAATAAATCAAGATGTTCTAGCTGTTTAGCTGCACAGCAACCTACAAACATTTTAATGAAGGGTGTTTTACAGTGCAAATCTTATTTGGGTTAAACAGCTTTTTGTTTATAGTTCGCATGGCATTTGATTTTTTATTTCTATAGCTGATTGTATGAGCAACACATGAATTTGAACCCACCCTCGTTAGTGTAATCAGGTCCCACTGTACCTGGTAGAATGCCAGAGTACTCAAATAGATCAGATCTCTCTTTTTTTTAACGTGAACACAGTGTCTCACACATGAAGCGATATGTAATAATAGGCAGATTCATTTTGATGGTAGTACTATTTTTCAAATATTTGTAAGCATATAATAATGAAAAATAATCCAGTTAAAACAGAATTCATCACACTTGCTATTGTATGTTCAGTTACATGTACTTTTATTTTTATAAACCTCTTATTTGTGGAAAAAAGGTTACAAGAATAATTTCCATAAAATGTACAAAAAAACATTAATTTGTTAATACACTAAATAAAACTCATTTTTATGTGCTGTCTGTAAATATATTTTAGAATTTGGTCGTAAGATGATTTTTTTTTTTGTAAATCTTATAATTATTAATTAATATTATTATGATTCCATAAGCAGGAAATGCACACTGCAAACCCCACTGAACACGAAATATACGCATCTGTTTTGTATTTGTGTTCCTTTTTCGCTACATTTTTCAATGACATCACAACACACAGTAGTGAGTCTTTATTTCAAAGCTGCATTCTTATTCCCAGGATTTCTGTTTGACTTCTCAATATGTATGTCACACAAAGAGCAAACCATCTCATTTCATTTTGAGGCTGCGTTCAGAGCTGTATCGAGGGTTTCGCCGAGCACTTTGGCAAGCGGGATCTCTAGGCCCCTTTTGTGAGCCGCTTCCTTGAGTGAACCTTTGCAATTCATCTGTGTGAAAGGCTTGGACAAGATGCAACATGCCTGACAACCGAATAATACATTAAAGCCGGCTAGCCCCCTGGAGCATTGCTTGCCCTAGTCTTTGGCATAAACACTCAGTGACTTGTTCCCCCACTAATGACTTTTCCCCTTGGATATCCTTGAAAGCAATCCGCCAAAACAAGTGGTGCACATACTACAATGGAGAGAAGTTGCAAAACATTTCAACCAACTTTTGATGGGCATGAAAAGGGGACTAAATAGGTTATTGATTGGTTGTCCAGGGAAGTTCTGCTTTTTATACTTTGAAGTCCCCTGAAGTGAACATAATGTCAGACATTTATTTGTAATTCATTATTACTCCATAAACATTCCTTCATTAGAAATGTATTACATGCATAATGTAATGACTGTTCATTTAAACATAGGTTTAAAAGCCAAAGTTTGATTTTGTGAATTATGATATCACAGCAGGATCAAATGTGGTTCTAATTTTCAAATACCTTATTCCAATTACCTCAATGTGAGCATATTTTAGGTTTTAATTAGTGAGAGGCAGGCGATCACACTTGGAGTACACTGCTCATCACCGGGAGCAGCAGTGACAAAGCGCTAGAGCAGAATTGCTTTCTCCACAGGTCAGTCAGGTCCAGCCGATCGGCTTTACGGTGACAGGCAGAGAATAACCTCTCGCAGACCCACTCTGTCTTTTGCATTTACATTGATAGATGTGGTGGTGCAGGAAGAATGGCGGGCACAGAATCAAAGCCCATTACCTTCAATGTTTCTCCCACGGCCCCCCCAGTCCACTGCAATCAGCAGAGTTGTATGTGTCCGTGGAGAAAGAGAGCGGAATGGGCTTCTCTTTCCAGCCATCACTCCTGCAGGGGAAGTGAGCAGAGGGATCAAACATCGGTGAATCAGTACAAACGTCCACTTTTTTACTTTCAGTGCAACATAAAAGCAGAAGTTTCTCATATACTTACAGTGATATGAGATGGCACCTAAAAGGACAGATTTAAATTGACTAATGAAGGTGAAGATGATTTGAAGTTTGCACAACTTTTACTTTCAAGAGTCAGTGAGGGTCACTATGGATATTGCTATTTTTTGAGAATGGACTCTCATTTTACAGTATAAAGTTGAAATCAACCACATTTTCTAAGTGCTCTGTTTCAAGGGAAATCCTCATTAGATTTTTCTAGATGACAGTCTACTAACTGCTGCTTTGTATTTAACTCTCTGATAAACACATAGATAGCACATTTGGCTCATTTTCATTAACTGTACTACAGTATATTTGGACACGTGCATGCAAAAGCATTATATACAGCAGATACAAGAGTAGTATGCCATAGCTATTGCACTGATTTTAAAATCAGTCCTTTAGCCCACCAGAATCCCTGTCACTTTGATTAGGAAAGAACTAGTAACCAGAGGCTTCCCATTTAATTACAGTATCTGCGGCATCAATGGAAAATGGGATACACATGATGTAACAGCAAAGACATTAACAATGAGCTACCTACGGCAAAGCAACTCAAAGATGATCCTCCATAGTGCTCAAGCATAACTTAAATAGATAGCTCTATTATATAATATTTCATGAGATGAATAAGAGAGCCCTTATAACAAGATGCTTGTTAAATGTCTTGAAAATGTCTACCAAAACAGATGCTAGAAAACATACAAAACACATGCAATGTTGAATTAGCTTGTATTTGGACAGAGGAAATGCAACCGACGTCAGACTTATATAAGCTATATAAATTCTGAGGTGTAGTGAGGAAGCATGCTTGATCCAGGGCCTTTCATATTGCAGGCTTGGGCCATAGAGATGCACATTCAAGCCAATCCAGCCATAGACAATTGTTGTCAAGACAGATGTCTTGTCAGTTCAAATTTATGTCTCATTTTAGCCAGCAAGGATGCACTTTTAGAACCCAGAGCGAGGTCTCAGTTGGATTTCTATTTTTTCACCTTCCTCCAGATATAGAAGAGGCAAAAGCATGCAGCTGACGTTACCAACATAATAGAACACTTCACACTTTGACTTCAGGCTCCATGAACACAACAAGCAACACACAAGGCTACAACATGGGCTGCTAGTTGCAGAGTAACTTTCTTCTTTCTGAGAAATGGAAATTTGTTCAAAAGCTGTGAGGCTAGTAAGGTAGGCTACACTGTACACTTCAAAATATCACACTATAATGTTCAATAATTTGTTACAAAACATGAAGCTAATCAATTGGATACCGTATCTGTGCCCAACAGTATTTGATGCCCCTCAAATAGTGCTATTTGACTTGCCTCAAATACTGTTGAGTACATATGGTATCCAATTGATTAGCTTCATGTTTTATAACAAATGTTCATGCATCCTGTCAGCAGTTGGTCAAATAGCATCCACATTCTGAATCTCCAAGTAATCCAACAATGAACTAGAAAACTAATTTACACAGTACCTCATTCCTTATCCATGTAAACATAGGACATCACTCATCTACCATGCATATGACATGGGTGCATTTTATTGCAACATGTCAGATCCTGTAAATTAATTGTGTGGTTAATTGAAGTTAATTAAGTGTTAATTGAAGATCAAAGATGTACAGGAAAGGTCCATATCTGTTTTATAGTCACTGTTTGTTTTGTTTAACTCTAGGTTGAAAATCACCTGCCAGAAAAGCTATATTTTCAGCTTTCACATGTATGTATATACACCTTTGCATCATTATCTGTCTATTTATATCTCTGCACACTTCATTGCTTGCTTTTTAAAGTCAGTGCACTTCACGGATCATCATACAAGCCAATCAGACAACACTTCCAAAATAGATGCCTTCTTCCCAATATCTCCACTGTCTTCCTCCACATCCCCAACACACACCTTGTGGATGTAATAGAAGCAGTCCCACAACTTTAATGGAAACACTAAAATGTAATGTGCATGCATTAAATTGAAACAGTACAGACTGAAATTTGCAGGTGAAGGTGACACTATAGCAAAAACACAATTCAAATGGAAAAGTGGTCCCAGGAAAAAACGTTATCTATGCTGCAAGACATGGTGTTCCAGCAGTGAAAGACTTTTACTAGAATAACTCTCTCCTAAATAGATTGGCCAAAGTGCATTCCTTTTTCAAGGTTCTGAGGTTGAGTGCGTTTGGAAGGTAATTGACATTCTTGTGGCATTTCTCTTCCCTCAGAATATTTGGAGCGCCGATGTTTAGGTGCATAAATTATATTTATGCACATTACGTTTTGCTGCCAGAGGGGGTAAGTGAAACTAATTTAGTGGCAATAAAACTAAATTAATGGAGTACAAGCATCAGAGCACATAAAGAAGTAATTCTGTCTGAAAGTTATATTAACATCAAGAGTATGTAATTGTGAAAAGGGGGCCTATAAAAAAACTGGTTTGGTCGGCCAAATGCAAATGTGTCTCTCAGTGATCCCCAGTTTCAATCAAGACCCAGCAATTGGACAGGATTAGAAAATAAACGGAAATAGCTCCAGCATCAGATTATTTTGCAGCACTGACTTACGCTCTATAATGAAAAAGAAAGGGAGCTTTTTGATAAGGCCTTTATACAACATTTCCTCACTGAACTACAGAAAAGTTTTTTTTTTTTTTTATAAAAGCTATTAGTGAACAGTGAATTGTGCAGTACAACAGTGTCTGTCTGGTTAACATGAGCCAGAAATGGCTGCTCAAAACAAGAGAGCACAGGTGTAAATAACCTGAGCAAGATATTATTTGCTGAAGTAGGAAAACTTATAAAGCACTTTAAACCCAGTTACAAGTTGGGTCTGTACTCCCAAGATGCCTGAAAGCCCATTACTTTGCTCTCAGGGTATGATCAACAATAGTTCATTAGTGTCACAGGAAAACAAAATAAAACAGGCCTGCAGTTCCTTCTGTGTCTTTTGTGCCAAGGCGTACCGGTATTGTTAAATCCAGGCAACTGTTCAAACAAATTCAGTTTGCTCACTATTAAGAAAATCACAGCATCCTACTGTGATGTTAAGTCCTCATTTGGTAAGAGAAATAGCTGAAGGCAAGCTCTAAGGTTGGCCACCTCAATTTCTTAATTCTGCGCCACATTTTGCACGCCTCCTCTAGCGCGGCGTCACATGCAGAGATTTTGAGAATGTATTTAAGGCAATTACTAGGGTCTTCTCCCAAGCATCCACATGCTGTGCAGTTTAACACCCTCATAGGCATGAAGCAATTAAGAGAGTTTCAATTCCACGATGGGAGTTTGACCAGGGTAGGAAAAAAATATATATTAGGAACATAATTTCTGTCCCACATTGTAAAATATGGAGTTAATTTGCAGTAATTTTCCTTGCGTTGCGTTAGTTTGTGTGCACTGGGCATTGTGACATTATTAGTGATGTTAAGCAGTGGAAATATATAGACATTATTACAGAGAATTGCTGAGGTAGGGCATATGCAGAACAGGAACTCACAGTATTTTTTAACATAGGAATTGATACCTGAACCACTGATAATAGTGATGATGGAGGGTCAATGGCGACGATGATCTTACAGTAATAACCACAGCGCCCGTACCATATACGGGTCCGAGTGCCCACGGGGACCCAGGTTCGAATCCGACCTGTGGTCATTTCCCGATCCCACCCCATCTCTCTCTCCCACTTGCTTCCTGTCACTCTCCACTGTCCTGTCCAAATAAAGGTAAAAAAGCCCAAAAAATATACTTTAAAAAAAAAAAAAGTAATAACCAATACTTCATCCTCATCACAGCCCAATCACTGCCAGTAAATAAATGTTCTTCCATGAAGGCTCCTTCTGTTATCGTTGCCTTGTATTTTGCTCTGAAGGAGCTCTCTGTTGGACTTCTGTGTCCAGTCCATTGACTGAAGAAATTGCAACCTTAACCTTACCAAAACAGTGAAAGTTTCCTCTTTTGAGAGAGCTGTGCTTGCTAAAGTGACAACATCCCACCGTTTTAAAGGAAGTCCTTTCACAGCACTATCTCAAGAGTCACTCCTTTGGAGAAGTGAAATTATGCAACTCAAAATAGTTAGTAAAAAAGTAGTTAGCTTTTGTGTTAAATTTGTAAAAAAAAAAAGAACCTTCAGACCTTTCAGACATGGATAGTATTCATTTTTCCACCATCACTGATGAACTTGGTCATAGCTGTCATGGTGTCTTTCTTTCACACACTGTGCTCTGCTGAACATGACGATACATTCCACCACTCCATATGAGCATTAAGGAAGGGGACAAGGTGATATTCACTATGACTCAGCTGCAATATGCTGTTTTCCAGGGTTATAGTAGACTAGTGTACATTATTTTCACCTCAGGCTATGTGACATTGAAAACATTAAACAAACCATACTCTCAAAGACTCAGGACCAAATGCTAATAAGTGTAAGTGCTCTATATTACACGTCAGTTTAGACATTTACAGGATTGTTTTACAGCTAATTCTAAAAATTAAAGCCAATTTATTATACAAGTTAGAGATTTGAATATTTGCTAAGGACGGTGAAAAAGGCCCACCCAAATAACAATGCTCATGCCATAGACTTATGACTAGTACCTCATACATGTTGAAGTACTGTTTTTAAGTACAGATTGTATTTGTTTTTCTTGTACACAGTTAGTACAAGAAAATATGTAAATACTGAATATAAATCTGTGTATCCATTTCAGCTAGGATTGGAGTTTCAGTAGAGCAAAAGGAAGATTAATTAATTGTGGACTATGTTTTTAATGATGACATACAATATATGGTTTGAAAATTACTGTTTGGCAATCAACCAATTAAACTCAGCCATACTGATTGGATAATAATGATTGCACTGACACCATGGAGATAAATTTGAGAAAATGGTATTTTTCTCTCGTGGGGCATAGCAGACACATACGACTGGCAGGGAAGAAAATAATTGTTTTGTTTGTCACAACTTCCCATTTCTTGAAGTAAACAATATCAAATTACATTCCACAGGAATCCCTTTGCTTCTGGGGAGTTACTGGCATTTATTGTCATCTAGCTTTTTTTGTCCCAGCCTAATTTTGAACATTGCAGACACTCACATCATTAGGCGGTGATTGGCACATGGGGGCCGGGAGGAAGGCCGCTATTTTGGAGGCGAAATGAATCTGTCCTGCAAGTACCCCCCACCCTCTCCTCCTCGCCACTGCTCGAGGAGGCGGCCATGTTCTCTCGGGTATTTTCTCGTTTATGATGGCTTTTCACTCATGGCGCTTTTTGCCTTTCTTCCCTCTGCTCTCTCTCGCTCAGTCTCATACTGTACATGTCGGCTGGCTTGACTGGCGGGCACTTCCTCATTATTTGCATTGTGCTACCTGTCACTGCTAATGAGAGGAGGGACCGAGGTGGTGTGGCAGATTGCATGGATTAATGCCGGCAAAGCAGCAGCGGGGAAGTTGGGGAATAAAGTGGACTCGCAGTTCATTATGGAGGATGTATGACATTTCTAACGTGCCGGTGCCAGCCTTTATAACACAGTCCTAATAATAAACACTCAGGACTGAGATTGTTCTCAGCCAGTGCGGCTGCCAGGTCTCCTTGCTTTCAATACAAAGAAAAGTCGTCCTCAAAAAAAGATGACCAGAATTCCAGCTGAAGTTGTGCTTTTACTTAAGTGGCATGTTTGCTGTGTCCCCAGCTAAAGAATAATAAGTGCCAGGTTTTATGTAAAAAAAAAAAACAGTTTGTGGAAGTACATGTCATGCCTCATTTTTTCCCCCTTGGTTGATATTTGTAATCCACTTGTGCTGTTTCCACAATGTAAACAAAAGACTTTGTTGTTTGAGGGTATTTGGAGTGCATTGATCAAATCCACGACTTTGACAGCAAGCTGCAGGAAAAACCCAATTATGTGGAGCCACGTCATTCTGCAGATGAAGGTGACGTTTTATCATCATTGAGTCTGTCTCTTCACAGCTGCCTGCAGAAAGCAAGAGTCAGCGAAGCACGCTCTACATTACAAACCAAATCTCATTGCTGAGGGGAGGGGGCGTGCCACCTAAACAGTGGAAATATTTATTGCAGCCCAAATTGAGTGTGTCAACATTCCAGCACTCACCACACCTGTGAGAAAATACACATATACACACACACACACAGATATATACATCTGCTCTGGAATTACTGTATGTGTGCCTATCGCTCAACGGAGTATAGTTGAGTATATGATAAATTATCCTGTGATTCAAAATTGACCGCTTCCCTAAATACCTGCATCACTAACGAGGCGCCCCACATGTTCCAACTGGGTCTCACTGGCCTCTCTATTAGCGTCCAGGGCCAGTGAGGGGAGCTGCCGGATGGCCACATTCACTGAGTGATTAAGTAAACCTTGGGGCTGACAAGGCTCGAAATCTCAGAGGAAGAACGAGTTAGACTAATGTGAGGCTCTGCTTAACAAGGATGGTGGAGTGATGGGGGTGGGAGAATGGTTGGATGGGGAAGGATGGTGGTGGGGGTTGGGGTGAGTTGGTTGGGGGACAGCTTCATATAAGAAATGCTCCAATGCGAGAGAGCAGTGGAGAAAAAAAATGTCTGGCGGTACTAAAGTAAACCATAATGAGCTTCCCTGCTTTTTGCCCGGGAGCTGGTTGGACATATACACAGGTGTTCATGCTGTTTTTGGGTTGTTTTCACATCATGGAGTCACTTTCACACAAGTTTAAAAGAAGGACTCGATTCAAGAGCATGTTTTATGTTTCTTTCTTTCAGTTATTTCCTGGAAAACACCTCAGACTGCTGCAATTATGTTGATTGTTCTGTGACTGAAGAACTAACTTTTTGTGTTCTCAAGGCACTAGATATGGCTCAATATGAATCCACGTAAATCCTCATGTGAATATGGTTTCATTTGAAGACAGATCAATTCGCTTCCTCAGCTTTGCATCGTAGCTAAAAGCATTGTTTTCGCTTTTGACAAGATCTCAAACAATAGACTCATTGAAAGCAAGATCTATTGACTGACATATTTGTGTTGCAAGACTGATTGTTTTGCTGCCCAAGCAAGACCAAAGTTAGGCATTCATTTCATACGACTTCTGTTAAACTTCAGTGGAACAAGAAAACTGGGTTTATATGGCAATGCTGTTTTTCAAGTGCATCACATTTTAGTTGAAAGGTTCAAAGCAATGGGAAAAAAAATATTCTGCCAAATTTGCCAAACCCACTTTCTCAGTTCTAACCCATGCTTTGACATTGTTCATAGGCATTTTGTTGCCATGGTGGGTTGGTTCTTGACTGTACCTATGTTCTTTAAAAATAGCAGATGCACTCTGTCCACATGGTGATGTGTGAATGCAAAAACCGGCAGCCTAACCTCTGTCAAAAATCATTTTCCATTTCATTTTTTATTTCTTCCTCCGTGAAAGCAACTGTACAGTATAAAGCTCTGAATCATTCCCACCATCCCATTGCTCCTGCTTGACAATGCCAGTGTGTACAGAAGCAGCCTATAGGAGTTAACATTTCAAGGGTTTGGTGACATACTCAGTGACTTCAGAGCGTTCTGTTCCTCAGCCAAGAGGGGGGATGTCAAAGTACTGAACAGAAGTCCCTGCACCCGTCAGTGTCATTTCAGTTCTATACTTGAAGCCCTCATTGAGTACTCTTAAACACTGCAATAAAACCTGTTATCCTGGTCCTTGACACTCAGGGGCGTAGCACAAGATCCTGGGCCCTATGCATAGGCAGTCCTGATCGGCCCCCATGTCCCCCCTCATGCATATATTTCTGACTTTTCAAGGGCCCACTCCTCCCGTGAGGCCCTGGTAATCAGTCCCACTTTTACTCCCAGTTCGACGCCCCTGTTGACACTTAACTTCACCCAGCAGCAAAATGATGTGCAATGCTGTCTGATTGTATCAAATGGGTGAGAGAAGCAACAATCCCTTCAATTTGTAAATGGAGGCACTCACAAATTTCATGTTATTCAGTACTGAGGCTGTTGTCTCAAGATGACCTTGAGCTATCAAGTAACTAAGGAGTTGATCAATTCACTAATGATTTTAAGTGAGAATCTATATAGCAAAAATACTGGCCCCCTGCCATGTTTAAAGCTTATTGACAAGCTGGAGGACAAATTGTATTTTGGCTAATGGCTAATTGAGGCCTTAGGCCACATTAATACAGTCGATTGAAATACAAGTTTTCTGTTTTGCTGGTGAAATCTGTATGGCAGAAATGGACAGACAACATTAAGCCAATTCCAAAATAAAGTAGTATAGAAGAAACTCCATCCCAATTATTTGTAAAAAATATGTGTATTTCAATGTATATCTCTACAAATGTTTGTTTCTGTAAATGAATATATTTCACGTCCAAAACACTTGTTATTGACTTTCCACTTAGCTATAATGCTAGATAAGTAGTAGCTGGTAGATTCTATTGTCTCCTGACCAAAAAACAGACAATTTACATAGAAGTTGATAAAATTTAATCTTTTCAATCTGTATGATTTACTAATTTTAATGCAGGATGGGGGAGTCACTGCTTGTAGTCTGTAAAGGAGCAGGCAAGGCCAGACTCGACAGACAATAATTTGCCATCAATCTTTAAGTTTATAGTTGATTATGGCTTCATATTCTTCATAACCCTTGCTAAGATAATTAGGTTGGGTCCTCTCAGGCTTCTTCATTTACACATTATCTATAGGGTGTCCTTTAATGCACAGCTGTGACCCAAGAGTATGTGTGCCGCGGCTCTGACAGGTGATGTACTGTGAAAGTAGGAGGTCAGATAAGCGCTTATTACAAGCTCAAAAAGTGCTTAAAATCAAGCTCAGGGAGAGCTAAGGCAGCAGTGTAAGGCAAGTTATTTGTCAGTTACAGCCCTTGCAACCCACCCCCATCTCCACACAAACACACACACTCTACACACACTAATTTCTGTGTATCCTACACTGCACAATTTAAAAAGAAAACAAATCTAGTGAAAATAAAAAGTGAAAAAAAAAAATAGAATAGTGAAAGTGCTCTCATAGTTCATTAAAAAACTGAGACTTAATGTAAAACTAGCAGTCCTGTTCTGTTTTACCTTTTGAGAGCCACTAGCCTGATAAAAAGGACCACAAATTAATACAATCATATTTGATTACATGCATTCTTAAAATGAAGGAAAACCTAATGAGCTTTGATATTATAATTGAAGCTTGATGATCATATTTTATATTTTTACTAGATCCAGAGGCAGAGAAATCAGCATCCCAGCTGATGGACCTACCTACATTATTAAATATTACATATGACAGCACACATTCTCTTCAATAACCTTTTCTTTCTTTCCTTCCCTACATTAAAACTCATCACAGTGCCTTGGACGCCCAGTGGAAAAGCCCTACAGGGGTGACCCTGAGGAAATGTTCCTCTGGTGAGGAAAAAAAAAATCTCCAGTGCAGTTTAAAATATTGCCACCTGACATTTTGCATACATTTCATAGCTTTGAAGTCATCTTAGAGGAGCCATATCCCACCCAATTAGCATAATAGAAAGGTTAGTAGAGCCAAGCTCACAAATCACAACATGCAAACATGGAAAGGCATCAGGGAAAAGGGTAGAGTTGTGACTGTCTTCATATCAAATTAGATGTTGTATCCTATCTCCAGTTTTATTTATTTATTTTGTGGAGCTAGCAACACAGGAAACAGGAAAGTAAATCAGTCAACAGTGTGGAGAGAGAGTCTTTTAATACATTTTTTAATAGTTAAGTTTGGAATATGGGCGTATGGGCTGACTTTTTCCCCCACACAAAGTGTCTTTGTTTTTTTTTTACTTTCTGAAAAATTCTGGAATGTTGACACTTTAGTTTGTATAGGCCAAGGCTCCCTTTTGAAGTTGTATGTCATGTTTGAAGGGTATACATTTCTGATGAATTTTTCCTTCACTTTGGGCAGAGACATACTGTACTGTCATTTTAAAGTGTTTCCCTTCTGTTATTTAACTGATCCACAGTCTACAGTCTAAAAGATCCAACTTCTACAGACTAGAAGATCCCAAGGGTCTCTAAATATTCATACTCTTTTCACCTATGTGTTTTTCTGGTACTATGTAGTGTATACCTTCAGGGGAAGTACATGTGGCACAGATTCTTGAGAAGAAAAGTTCAAAGATCATAATGGATGCTAAGAATGATAAAACAGTGCTTGTTCTAACCTGGGGGATATAAGCCATTCACTTAATATTCATTGAAAGTTTTCTTGCGCAGGAGTTCTGTTTGTGTGAATATCAATGAGTTCCCCTGCACAAATGCCTTCAGATCAACCTCTGCAACCTTTTCATCCCGAAAACCAACAGTGTCCCATCATTTACCAGCTACGAAGAGAAATTTCTGTCTTATACCTACTGTCTGAGATGGTTTGCTTCCTTTCTATATTCCCATAATCAAGAGTGAGAAAACACATTTTGACTAATCATCAAAAAGATGACAAGCTGTTGAAAAGCTATCATCATTAGGAGATTTGTGCACGCTGCACTGAAGGAGTGGCGCCTCGGGTGGTGTAGGCAGATCTGAGGTGGCGCTTTTAACTCGCTCCTCGTCTTTGTTGTCTTTCTGACACCACATGTGCAATTGTTTCCCCGATAACAAAACACCCCACAGAGGCTGAACAGGAGCACAAAAGAAAGACAGAATATCCCTGTTTATCCTCTCTTGGGATTTTGTATCACGTTAAGATAAATGAATGGCAGTTTTCAGAGTCTGTGCAAATACACAACGTAATGGCAAATAGCAGCAATATGAATATTAATTTTGCTAACGTAGTCAGTTTCATAGCAGCCAAAAAAATGGTCACTCCTAACGACTTGTATCATATTGTATAACCCAGATACCTCTCCTGTAAGTTTTGTCTTTCTTTACATGAGGCTACAATGCCAAATGAAATGTGTACAAAGGAGTGAAGAACAATTAGAGAGGAAAACAATGACAAGTTTCCTCTTTTTTTATTTCTCTTCCACCCAGCATGTGAATCGTGCGCTGACTGGCTTACTCAGACTAATGTAGAATCTGTGCCTGTTTAAACGAGCGCTATGGGGATTGTGACTCTGTGAGTCTCCTGCCGTGGTGTTCAAGAGCTGCTATTTCTTACACTTTGTGGTGCAGATGACATGCATATTCATCACATATTTTACCTGCTGCATAAACAGCAATATTAGAATGTTGCATATGTCCTTTAATCTTTGCATTGAAAATGCCTAACATTTGCTGTAAACGTATCCATTTTTCAACATTTGATGTGTAATCTGATCCTGTTGGGTTAAATCTGATCCTGTTGGGTTAAAATGACCGCACTCTGCTATTTCATCCTTTTTGAGTTCTAGTTCCATTTGCCCTGCACCTTACCGGTGAGGATGTGCACACTACTACAACTACTCTGTTAAATCTTTGACCCATACCCAGCCAAAAGCAAGCATAAGTTACAGTAACAAAGGATAGCAACACACAACGAATAATGTCCATCAGTAACACATCATGGCTTTGGCTTAATATAGATAATAGCAGCTTTAGTAAATAATTTGTTTTGACTTTATTTGACTTAACATTGTTGTTTAATAACTGAATTATTTCGAAAAGAACTACCGGTATTTACTCATCCTGACCATAGACTGTAAAACATATGCTCCTGACAGGCGGTTTCCAGTGATATGAGTGTGTGATGTCACTATTGTCAGCTCTCAGAATTTCACATGCCATCCCAGTCTGACAAATACTAATAAGCTATTGTGTAAGGGTCACCAAGCTGTCCTGATATACAGAATTAATGGATGATTAATGGACGAGGAGGAGGTAAAGAACTCCACAAAGCAGAATGGATTTCCTCGGGCCAAGTCCTTTAATTCTGTATATCAGGACACCTAAAAGGCTGTTATCCTGCTTATCCCCATGGTTACCACCCATGCCTTAATAGCACACAAAGAAGCCAAGTTGTTCAGTTTGTTGTACTACTTTCTTTGGTTACTTACTATGGTTGATATAGAACAGTGATTACTACTGTACCTAGGTGCCCCGATATACAGAATTAATAGACAATAGATTAGATAACAGATTAGACAATAGATAAGACAATCATATAGGGGTAATATTACATTGTTATATCATGGAACTTTGGCTGGTGTGTGGTACAAGTAAGTAACCATGCTTAACATTTAGGATGAAGATCATTCATGTTAAACTGTTTTTATTAGACTTTATAATGGTAGGGTATTTTCTTCAGCGTACCTATTTAATTCGTACTGTGGTTCAGGGAAAATTATATAATTGAAATGGGTACATCCTTTTGGTGCCTTTTCAGTGCAGTACGATAATTTCATCAAGTTGACTCTTCCATAAGAACACACTCATGAGGGACTGCTGCTCTATCACACACACACACAAACAAAAGCAGACACACACGCACAGTCGCACACACACACACACACACACACACACACACACACACACTAGCTGTATACTCCTGTGGCAGTTCCCAAACTTGGAGCATATCAGGAGAAATAGGACAGATTGGAAGAGATTGCAGCCTGCTCCCGTTAATGGTGTGGAAGTAATGGGTCTTAACCATTTCCATCTTTCATTGACAGCACTCTGGTGACTGTAAAGAAACAACAAACCATAATAAAATGAAGACGGCGCCCTAAATTAACAAAATGAAAATGGACATCTTAACGCTTGGCTTGCGCTTTTTCGGTCTCACAAGCTTTTGTGTTCCTGTGACCCCTTTTATCTGCCTGTAAACAACAACACTGCAAAATGTTATGAAACACTGTGTGAGCCTTGTTTCAAGGGACGATCAGATGTTGTTATTTTTGCTTTTGTTCGACGACAACCCAAAACCCAAGACAAGACACCAAGACTATATTTCACACTAGCTAAAACACACCGGTATATATGGCCAAGTGAGCTAGTTCACTAGGCCCTTTTCAAAACAATTTCTCGTAAAGACCGTTCACAAAATTAGTTCCCTTGAGTATGTCCAACCAATGAATATAGTGACATACTGTGTTAGGTAAGGCTAATGATGATAGAACAAACATAAGTTTGTTACTATTATGAGTATTTATCAAAGAGACAATATGTTTCATTTGATCAAAATTAACCAGAAAACATACAGTGGGTGAAAAATTCCACTTAAAAAGTACAGTATGTAGATTGTGCTTCACATAACTATATTGACTACTGGCAAGCTACAGAACATATCTTAAATACGCATGTGAACCTTGGGGAACCTTTGGGGCAGCCGTGGCCTACTGGTTAGCGCTTTAGACTTGTAACCGGAGGGTTGCCGGTTCTAACCCCGACTAGTAGGCACGGCTGAAGTGCCCTTGAGCAAGACACCTAACCCCTCACTGCACTTGTTGCAGGCAGCTCACTGCGCCGGGATTAGTGTGTTCACTGTGTGCTGAGTGTGTATCACTAATTCACGGATTGGGATAAAAGCAGAGACCAAATTTCCCTCACGGGGAGTATATATACTTATACTGAACCTGAGAACAGTGGTTCTCAACCTTTTTTAAACAAACACCCTCAGATACCTCTTGCCATACCAAGTCACCACCCCCCACACACACACACACACACACACACACACACACACACACACACACACACACACACACACACACACAGACAGACAGACACACACACACACACACATTCTCATGATCTCCTCATGATCCACTAGCTGCCCATCCCGTGAGTATACTGTAAAATAATCAGGTCTCTGTAGGCAGCCCAGGCTCTGAAAACTGGAAACAAATAAAGTGGTGGGAGCCTGTTCCCCAAACAAAAACGAAACACTGTGTAACATTTCTCTGGGAATACTGAAGGCAGGGGTGAGCTACCTCGCTGGTGCGTTTTGATTGATCCTTGGTAAAAATATAATGCACATTGTTTTGGACACAAGTGTCTGCTAATAATTGTAAATATGAACATAAACATAAACAAACACAAGTCATGCGCAATCACTGACTGCACCTTTGTGCATTGTGTAAAAAGTGTATATTTTGGAACTTTCAGTCTGGTCTCAGAAGGTCAAGGACACAAGAAGGTACTGTTGTTTTTTTGAGGAGTAAATCAGTCATCTATACTGTGCATCAGGGGACAGGCAACACCCACTGTTCTGATTTCTATTGTTTGGAAGATAGATGGGGTATCTCCAGGCTTCGACAAACAGATAGAGAGAGAGAGATCAGATGAGTTTATCTACAGCCCACAATGTTTGTTGTAACAGTTTGCTTTAATACTGAAGTGCTGTTGTACACACAGAAAATCAAATGACGACCTACATGTACCATAAAGATAAAAAACATACTGTTTGTTCAAACAACAGACATTCTGCTTTTTTCCCAACTAATCTTTATGAAAATAATTAATCATGTAATATTAATTCACCCTGCAATTTAAATGCAGTTGAAATTCTCATCTGCAGTTTTGGAAAATGGGGCAATAACAGTAATTGCTTTACCATACAGTAGGATGAGCTGTTGGATTGACAGATTGATAAAAATAAAACAAATGGCAGGTTGTTTGCTCTCTTTTTCCATATTCTGATTATACATGTAATGAGGAGCCTAAAGTGAACGAGGCTGGAGAGATTCATATCACTTCACTCCTGGATGAGAGGTATGACATTTCTATTATTAAATCAACACTTTTTTGTCTGTTTTTTTTCCTTTCTTTTCATTTTACCTTCGTGTTTTATGTCATGCAGAATGAACCACAGAATGTTGATGAGACGAAGACCAACTTATGGCTATAGACAGAGAAAAAAGAGACACCACAGTGTGAATAATAAACCTACAGCAGACACGTTTGTCATGTTTCTCACTGAGAGACGGATTCCTTGTCTATCCATCGCTCCACTCAAATCGTAGTCTCTATTTGCTGAACACAAACATAGATCAAGACATAACAGGAAGTGAACAAATAAGGCACTAGACGCTGTAAATGACGGTGTGCGACTGTTCAAGCAGAATGCTTTCATATGCATAATTGCAAACTGCGGGAGCCATGTTCCACGAAAAGGTCAAGCAGAAGGATGGAACTGCTGGTATGCCAGTGTATGACGCACACCTTTAACCACGAGCCACTCCAGTGGCTCTCCACTGAGTGGCACTCCACTGAGACTGCAGGAAGTATAGACCCTTTCAACAATAAAAACAAAAACAATGCTTGAACATTCTATTTTGTTCCCAATCTACTTCCTCTGCATTAAGATAACATATGGAATGTTAAAAAGGAAGTCTTGTGGGGCCAACTATGATGCTGATAATGGAACTCTCTTGAAAGGGTCTATAACCAAAAAAAGCCCTGAAAAAAAAAAGCCCTGAATGAAGAAATCAAGATATTGTATGATCAAGCCAGGGGCCAAGGATCTTTCTTCTGTGGAATGAATATTTCAAAAAAGGAATGGCTAGTTAGCAAATGTGCTTGATGTACTGTGAATACCAGCTGTGTACTGCCTACAGTGGATTGGCACATATAGCACTTTCCCTGAAAATACATCTTGCAGTGCTGTACAGATGTTTGATGTGGTTTTAAAACTTAATTGTCCTTCACTGATAACGTGTGAAAATCACATTTAATTTGCAAACTACTCTATTTAAACTTGTGCATCGTAGGCAGTATAGCAGAATGCAGATCTCTTCCCACATGGTTACGCCTCCCAAAAGATGTGTAGGTAAGAAGGTCGGAGAATGAGCAAAGTGAAGTGAACTTTGAAATTAGCCAGTGTGTAGTCTTGGTTTTTCCTAAAGGTCACTATAGCCCCACACCACAAATGTAATATCCACTGGAGTGGCTCGGGAAAGACAAGAAAAAGCTCTGCACTCGTATCAGGTAACAGCTTTGCAGGGAACACATTACCACACAAATTCAGAAATGGGCACCTCCATTCAAGGCATTATTGCAGTCATGTCACTATAGTACGAGGTTTGTTCTAAAATGTTTATCTCTCTCTCTTAAAATAGGGCGTATATATATATGGGTATGAAAGAACACATTTCCTTAGATCTGTTTTCTACAGAGATGCTAGCAATTCTAACTCTTGACCTATATACTTTGGCCCACTACTATATCAGCATGGCAGTTATCTCTTCTCTTGAGTTCAATTACATTTTAAGATGTCAAGCACTAAAAAATGTGCCTACTGATTTGGTCATTCTTAACGTCATATCATCACATTTTCTTTCTAGTATACGATGACTAAACATAGGAACCCATCTAGTGCCTTTTTTGAACAGGGGACATTTCACCTGACTGTGAGGTGAAGTTGAGAACAAGCTGACATGATTTGTGTCTTCTAAGATGTCCCAAGAGAAGAGAGTGCAGATAAAATATTCCCTTCTTGAGAGGTGACTCTCTGGGGAATATAAACCTGAGCCATTTCAGTGTTTGAAAAGTTTCCTAAGTGCTTGGAAATGTCTCACATTGGAAATTTGATGGAACATCCGTCTCTCATAATCATTGCTTGGAGATAAAATGACATCCCTATACTCTATATTTTTAGTTTGTATGTGACCTAGGGATGAACATGTGTGTACAGTTTACCGTGCAATGGCATAAAAAAACTCCAACCCAGTTTAGGCACAAAAATGAACATGTGAAATGGTGAATTTCACTTTGATTTCAGTGTAGGGCTGTCAGTTCACTGGGGAAGTCAGTTGGGGCACTACGTTTTAGGGCGTAAAAATAATTGCAAATGGGTCTCAAGAGGAAATGATTCATATTAGTTCTATGCAAGAGAAAGAAACAAGGTAAAACTAGGAAGAATGTCTCTCAAATATAACTAAGAAACCTGCTGATCACTCACTCTTTTCTAATCATATCCAGAATCCAGAACATGTTGATGGTCAATGTGCTGTCAATCACTGAGCAGTTCTATTACCATCACAAGATAATTCATTGATTTAAATTCAGAAGGGGTGATAGGGCATGACATATTTTATGAGATCACAGTTCTTTATGAATCTATAATGTAGACACTTGTCATTTTTAAAAGATGAAGGCCTAGAAGGAAGAGTAAGAACCCCTGACAATACAAGACATGTAATGAATTGAATCAAGCCCCATCAAATACAGCAAGACCACAGCAGAACCTGATCATCCCCCTGTAAAATAACTGCACATGATGTTTCATAGACATTACTGCAGTTTGTGCTCATACTAGCTAGAGAGATGGATGCAAGCTGAGAGATATATTTTTGGCACTCAGCATCTATTTAGGTGTTTTTTCCATCCAACACTTTATGAATACCTTTGATGTCGAAGCCAAGTGAGATGGTTTTAAGCAGCCATGTGGGATAGGAGCACTTGGAGTGACAGTTCATAATGGGGGCAGGGATTCCCATAGCGCTTTGAAGGCCACAAGGTCCCTCCAGCCAGAGCCAGTGGTCTAGCCCATTTCACAGAGCAAAGGATGCAAAAACACGGCACAAGATATTCAGAAATATCACACAGGCATACAAAAGAAGTTGGAAAGTAAATACCAAGTGCTGAATTGTTTTGCAACATTACATCAAGTATCAAAAGGATTTCCATTTTTTAATGTTGTTCAGACACAACATTCCAGGGGAATGTATTTGGCTTTGTTTGTTAATCCAGCCAGTTGTTTTGTCTTCAGGGACACAATGGCAGTGTTTGCCCATGAACCACAACTTGTGGAATATAACTGCACAAGGCTTAACTGCTGGAAATAATTTAGTTTCATAAGTAAGGTATCTATCTATGGTAAACCATTAGTCATTTGTACATAATGACGGCATTATTTGTTTATCATTAGAAGCTCCCTGGCAGTGGAGTGTATCCTGCCTATGAGCCTAAAATGACCTTGAGGGAGATAAAGTAGGCTACAAAACCCTATAAACCGTAATTACCTCTTAAAGGGGAGTTTATGTCCTGTGATCCGTGCTAAAGGATATAATGGGAACACACTCAATAGAAAGAGAAAATCTAGTGTTTAACAGTAAAATCATACGTCTGGCATCAGCATTTAGATATTGTTGAGTACCTCTGAAAGCTATATCAGACAACAACTCCACTAAATGCACAAAGCATTTTGTTGCAGACAATGCATCTTCTGTGATAATTAATCAAAATTAATCAAAGATGTATTATATATATATATATATATATATAATCTGAACAACTGAAGGCTTTGCACCACATTTTTGAATATGTCTCTGCTGGCCCAGAGATTTGCAGTGTTGCTCCGCATGCTCTTATGTAATTTCAAGGTAGACTCTCATTCAATAGAAACTGTAAGACTGGTTAACAATAGCAACTCATTGCCCTGAACCAATTGTAGAACCAACATTATATTGGTTTTACATAACCTGCTTATAAACCCTGCTTGATAGACAGTGTTATTCACACTTTCAAAAGCTCTGAAAAATGTTGCAGTGTCACTGTTCCTCTGTTAATGACACAATTAGTTTGAAATGTATGCTGCTAGAGAACAGGTATTGGATTACAGACTTGAATTTTAAGCAGAAGAGGTTCAAACATGTCCGCTATGACCTAAGAAATCCCATCTAGACATAAGAAAAGACACCTGTCTATACTGTCATAAATCATTCAGAACTGTAGCTCGACAGGGTATTGATGTGAATAGTACATGTGTCTGTTTTAACCGGGAGATGTACAACACATGCTTTTCACCAGTTGTGATTAATTTTTCATGAACTTAAAATTTTACTTGTTCAGTGTGGTATTGACTTGCAAATTTAATTGATCAGAAGTCACTAGGCTTCTCACTGTACTTTGAACACTGAGTCCCACTGTTTAAAATACACTCACCTCCCAGAGGAAATATCCCCAAAATAAATCATTTATAGCATTTTCATGCATTACACATGAAGACATGGTGTTCTTCATGTTATTTCAATTCTTTGGATTTCATTCAAATTTTAAATGTAATCAAAAATGTTCACATCTTCAGTTATGTTTGCTAATCTTTAAAACTGTCAAACTCAGTCAGGAGCACAGTTAATCAATTACTTATCTTTTCTCTTGTTTTGTATTGAATGTGTTTTTTTTATTTTGTTTTGTATGTGTGTTTGTTTGTTTGTTTGTTTACTTGGGTGTTGGTGTTGTTTCTTCCGTCCTATCTCTGCACTTGCAGTGTGCTCTGCTGTTTAACTGTGGGCCCCCTGACCCAGTGGGCTCTTCTTTGGAATTAGAGGAACGTTATGTCCACAAAACAAATGGGAGCTTCACCTCATGACTCCTATGAAAGATGACACTTCCCGCAGCATATTTCTCCCCAACGTTATGGCGAGGGTGATGAATGGGGTGAGACAGCGGATATGGAGCGCTTCGGTGGCATGTATATTCTCACCTGATACCCATCTGGGGAAGAGGGGGCACAGGGGAGTCCGCAAAAGGGATGAAGACACTCACCTCCGTGTCACCTCTGCACATGTCCACACACACACACACACACACACACACACACACACGCACGCCACACACACACATGCGCCGCACGCATGCACGCACGCACGCACACTCACACACACACACACACACATTTAATGGAGTACAACAGTGTACATCTATTGTGAGCCTGAGCATTTCTAAAGCCTGTGTGCTTGAGGTATGGGACCTGCAGGTGGGAATTGCAATGTCATGCAATGCACTACATATTTCATCAGCGTTTACAGCTCCTCTCTCAACAAAGCAAACATAATGCTCCAGCTGTCAGCTTGTGTTGCTTTCAAATATCATGGAAGAAATGTCATCCCTGTTAATTAGGTGAAGGTTCATGTCTTATCACCCTCTACATTTACCAGTGATTATTAATGAACAATATGAACTGAATGAAGCTAAGCTCATTTTCCGCTGATTGGACCATTCATGACATATGCATGATGGGGAGGTCTTGAACTAATTTCATGTTATTTTTGTGTAATACAGCAGGTTTATCCAACCTCAAACAGTTTTTTAACCATATTACTCTAGTTCATTCGGAAGATGTCTAATGACATTTAATGTCATTTATAAAATCTTTGTTTGTTATAATAACTGATATTTACAGTCTTGTTTTAGTTTGTACATGTAGGGGTAAACAAACATTGATGTTAAAGTAATTTCCATAGGGACCCAAAGACAATCTAACAGTGGCGCAAAGGGCATTCACTCATACTGTCATGAGCTACAGAGAGGGTCGATGTAGAATGGTTTCCAAGTCCCTGTGTGCCACTGCGCAGTGTGAAAATAGATTTAAGATTCCCAGTATTGATAAACCATAACAGACAATGCAAACTATCTACTGGGACCGGGTGACAAGCTTGCCCTGAAATGGAGAAAAAAACTGATCCTTTGGTGTACTCATGACGTATTCTTGAGCAGACAGTGGTAGGCTTACTGGACATGCTGTATTGGACTGGGCATTGAAGCTTTATCTTGAAAGTCAATCCCAGCCTCTCATTTTCTCCTCTCTACAACACCACACCGCAACACACAGGCACACACACACACGCACACACTCCCATCTCACTCTTTTATCTATACATATAACACTTCACACTTAGCTATAAAATACTCAACCCTTCTGAGGGGCACATTTGGGACCTACTTCCAGATGGCATAGTGGTGTTTCAGTGGCAAAGTGGGTTAGCCCTCCACACACACGGGTGCATTAGTTATGTAGCTACATGCTGGGGCAATGATGGAACAGTTAGATATGCATTTTCTTTCCGAGGAAACTCACTCCTCTGAGCCCAAACATGTGTTTGTGAGAACTTCATTACTTTCATGTTGCCGTAGCACCACATAAATCAAATGCAGCCTGGCCCGCTACCCAAACAATGTGCCTGGGGAGAGCTTTCCTTTTAAATTCGCTCCACTCCCAAGGAAGTAAGGGGGGAAGAGGGAAAAAAGAAAGAGCAGGGGGAGAAGCCAGGGAGAAAAAAAGATCCCTGGGTCAGCGCTTTATGTCTTTGGGGACAATCAGGAAAGCAAAAACCTGCCATGGACCAGACAATTTGATCAGTCAGCCCGCCGTCTCCCTCCACCATTACCTGGTGGAAATGGGCCTCTCCCCAGAGGACCAAGCCTCATTGAGCAGGAGAGGTGGATACCGTAATTATATCCCAGGCTCACCCCAAATCACTATTCATTAGTCTGCTTTGGAGGAGCCATGGCCAGCGTGAGTCCCTCGATCTGTCATCGGCCTCTCTTAATGCTCATCTTCCTTGCGGTCCTACAAAGTGTCGTGTCGCTCGCTGCAAATGTGGCCTAATTTATCAGCACTTAATTGCATGTTACGGTGTTGGTTTTTGGCCAGCGCTTAGTCAAACGTCAACCTGTCCTGTTCGTGGGGCAGAAATAGAAACCGGGTCTGGCCGGGCGACTCACTTTCATTTCTCCCCCCACGACTTGTTAGCGGGGCTCTTGGCAGTGGGAGAAATCCCAGCGTTGGTGACATCAGTGCAATCAAATCCCGCCCACTAGATTGATCATTAATTGAAAATCTGTTACCATTCGAGCCTGTTCCTCTGCAGCCAATGTGCCTAATTACCATGTCGAAAGTCTGGCTGGACGAGTGAATCTATTCCGCGATCGCAGTGTTCGTGTCCAGTGCAATAATGTCCGCACCTCTCCTCTCATCGGCCGAAGCATTGTCTGGCGGGAGCAAGGGAGGGAACGAGCGAGAGAGCGAGGGAGGAAAAGAACCTGAAACAAATGAGGTCATTAGGGAGGACGGGGCCAGGTGTCATGCTGCATGCTGTGGCGGTGCTGTGGAGCGAGGAGCCCATGGCGCTTTAAATCACACTAACAGTGTGGATTGAATAAGACACATCTGCCATCCTTAGGACTGATGACCGGTGGAGGCAGAGGTTACCGGAGTGAGACACGGGCAGTCGCATGGTGGAGAGAAATGACCCCGCGACCCCACCTGGGGCCCCCTGTCAATACGCAAACAACCCCCCGGTGCTCACCCGAGGAGAGGGGCTTCGCTGGTTTACTCACTCTCCTGCTCTGGTTGGCCTCACTGCATTCGAGTACGAGTTCATGACAGGACATATATATTCATATGGTATGTTGGAAGCAGACATACTGTATAGCTAGAGGGTCGTGGTAGCAACAACGCATGCAAACTGTGTGCAGTGGTCTGTCTTTACGTGCAATGCAACGCACCAGGAGAAGAGAGACCAGCATGAATCTCAGGGATCTCATGTTTTGTTTTTTCCATGTGAATATTTCTGAAATCTAACAGCTCTTAACCTCGAAAACGAGTTCACAGTCTTTAGTGGTAGCCATAAATACTAGAACATAGTGTCTGAATCTGAAGACCAAAATAATTTTCAAGTAAAGTTGCTAGAGGCAACAGGGTTGTTACACTTAAGATTCAAACCTGGTGCTGAAGACAGTAGATATACCTTTGATTTTAAAATGACAAAGACAACAACAGACATCTACAGATGGTGATTGGAGGATTTCTATTTCTAAGGAAAATTTGTGAACTGGAACTATAAAAGAGACGGGGTGAGAGAAAGAGAAAGAAATACAACTCCAGGGACTGTGCTCTGCTAACAACAGTCTCCAAAATCAAATATTGATAAAAGCTTCCAGCACCAACAGATTATTTAGAGGATCAAGATTCAAGCTGATGACATTGTTGAGGATGCCATTGATGCTGATGATGAGTGCTGCATTGATGGGGTTGATAGAGCAGAGAAAATCACATCATTACCAGTACATGTAAAAACAGCCTTTTGGGCCTTTTGAGTCTGATTCTTTAAAAAATCCATATTCAAAACTAAACTTTTTTTTTTCCCACAATAACAATTATTCCTAAGTCACTCACAGGAAACATTTTCCCCAACAGTATTATTTTGCATAATCCATGTGTAACACAATTCACAGCAGTGGCTGACACTACTGGCACATAACCGCAATATAAATGTTTTAAAGACTTCTCACCTTTTCAGTATGACTAAGTTCGAGACTGACAGCTCAAGGATCTGAGTAGGCAGTCATCACACTATGCTTGTGTAAACAGAGCTGCCACTGAGCTCTGTGGAAAACACAACACAGCTGCCAGGTGCAACTTACTGTATGCTTTTTGACACACCGATATGCCATTTTATCTTGTCTTCTGCTGTCAACTTCTAAAATTAAAAAAAGAAGTGGTTGAAGAGTCTTAAGAGGTGATTTCATTCATCAAGTTTGACACGTAGAAGAATGCCTTAATTATTTATGTCTCTAAATACCTCACCCCTGTGAATTTTCCAACTAGATTTGAACTCGTCTCAACAACTGTGACTCATTTATCGGGACAAGTTTGTTTACTTCATTTATGCCCCGACTGTCAATGGATACAAGAAACGTCAAGTGCTCCCCCGAGACCTTCAGTCTCTGTTGAAGTCGGAAGTCTACATTACCATTTCAGTCTGATTACCCTGCTAGTAAAAGATGAAGGCAGGAGGAGAGAGTGAAAGAAAATAATAAAATCTCAAGGTCAGGAAGTCTACTGTGTCTTTTCCACCCAGCCTGGCATGGATGATACAAGCCAGTGCACACACCTCTGCCTCTCACTGAAGCCTGCTCTTTTCACACAATGGAGCTGAGGCGCGATGACCACATGATTAATTGGTCCAGCTGTTCAGATCAATACCACAAAAGCCGGCCTGGAGTGGCATACCCAGCCCTCCATCAGATCACCCCTTGGAGGAGCTGGTGTGTAGAACTCTTTTCCTCCATTTTTCTCTCTTCACCCTTGTTTCCCTGCGCACAGATGCTCCTCGTGCTTCAGCCCTCAAACTACAATTAGAGAGGGAATGTGTGTGTGTGTGTGTGTGTGTGTGTGTGTGCCTGTGTGTGTGTGTGTGTGTGTGTGTGTGTGTGTGCCTGTGTGTGTGTATGTGTGCCTGTGTGTGTGTGTGTGTCTGGCAGGCAGGGAGGAAGAGCTCCAGCTGTGTTGTTGGGACAGCAGGTGTCCTTGTGGCCGGACTGAATAATTCAAAGCCGCGCTCCGCAGGAGAAACCCCTTGACATCATCCAGCGCGATCACAATTTTTCAAAGGGAGTGATACCATCGAATGGCTGTGACTCACACTGGAGGACACACTGTACAGCGCTGCCCATCATGCCCTGACCCCCACCACCACCACCACCAAAAATCTACGGGCGAAAATTGTTGATGACTGGCCGGGAGTGAATATTTCTGCTCATAACTTCCGCTGGTAACAAGGTCTTATTAAATTGAAAGCAGAAACATGAAAAGTGTTTTCCACACAGCAGGCAGATACCACAGTATAGTATCCACTACACAAGCAACATGAACAGCTTTTTGCTGCATATATTTTTCTACACATTAACTGGAGTAATTGATAAGCCATTGAAAACAAATGACCAATACAAAACTGTATAACTGTAATCTCTTATTCACCAAAGACCACAACAATGTTTACAATATTACTGTAATGCAGTTGTGTGGTGACATCATAGGAAATCCATTGAAATAAATTAAAAAAAAAAGCCTGGTGTCCATCGGTCCTCATTATGGAAGAAAAAAGGCTTCTAGCTGTACATATTCCATGGAGACTTAATCAATTTGTTAGTGGTATGAATAGTTACGCCATTTTAGTGACGGGCAAATAGCAACATCAAAACAAGTTTGAGTAAGTGAGTGAGTGAGCGAGAGAGAGAGAGAGAAGAAATTGTGTGAGAAAAATACATGTATGTGTATATGAGACTCTGTGTGTGTGTGTATGTGTGTGTGTGTGTGTGTGTGTGTGTGTGTGTGTGTGTGTGTGTGTGTGTGTGTTTATGTGCGAGTGTGACTGAAAGATGACAGAAGATGGATTTTATTGTAAACCACATAGGATCCTTTATGATTGGCTGACAATTAAAATCTCTAAAATAAGAGATAAAAACACATGGTGGCATTTCAAGGCTCAGAGTCGGGGTTCTAAATGTTAGAATAGCTGCAGTTTAGAAATGTTAGAACTGCAGCAGGCCCGTTTACGGTGACACTTAAAGTAATTGTAGACAGTGGTTGTCTGAGACTGTTATATTTAAGCATTTGTAGGCCTTAAATTGTTTTGTCGTGCTTTGGTGCATTCAGATTGCAATGGCCCAGCACTGTTGCCAATGTGTGTAAAGCGCTGTGCATTGTGGCAATATTTTATGTATGAGAGGTGCCGAATGTATAATAAAAATGCATACTTAATTTCACGCTAGATTTACATAGCCTGTTCAGCGCATTTTTCAGCAACAGAAGCCTTTATCTGCATTGATAATGCTTTTAGTTTGAAGATTCATCTGGGCTTTTTTTCAGTGTAAAGGACACTGCTGGAAAAAGGGCCTATCTTTCTGAAGAAGGGCTTGATTAGAAAGGTTTACCTTCTTTGATAAATGCAATATGGTAATATTTCGTCTTGGATTTCAGAAAGTGACTTTGGTAATACCCTTGCTGCGGTTTTCAATAAATAATATAATTGTCCCTCGCCATTTGAATTATGCATTAAAGTAAAGAACCAAGACATGGGAAAGATGGAGACAGTGTTAATCATGCCTTACCAATGGAATACTTTTTAATGTCAAGATGCTCTGACAATCTCATCTCCTCACCTTTGCTCACATCAAGGATTTCATTTCATCCCCAGTGAAATAACATCCATTTTTCTGAGCAATAATTATTTAATTATTTGATATCTTACATATTTTTAGTGTCATTGCCCTGGTTTTGAAGTTGCTGATACACATTTGCCTTTAATTTAATAACTGGCTGTATTTTTCTGCTTCTCAGTGGTGCTCAAGGAGCATGGTCTAATATATTACCATGCAATTAACATAAACAACAGTGGAACCAGACGTAGGGCTGGGCATCATATTGACATAATTTGATGAATTCAAGTTTTTGTTTTTGAACTACGTTCAAAAAAAATCCCTAAAACATAAAATCAGTGCTTCTGCCGTCACATAAATGCCAGTGCCAGCAGTTTTCTGAAGTTACCATAGAGTTATGTCCGTAACATTGTTTTTAGACAAGCTTCTGCATGTTGGTCACGGGACAATTCTATTTGATTCTGAGTTCGACTGACTTAATGGTCAACATGAACAGTTGATCTCTGTCGGGGGAAAGACAGCAATAACAATGGACAGTTTCTCCATCCTGTTGTAGTTTGCAACTGACGTGACTTAATGGGAAATCTCAGGTAATATTGATTGGACGAGAGGCTTTCCATTAGTCTTCACAAGTGGCAATATCTCAGGATATCTCCACTTTGCCGTTTTGCAGCTAGCAATCATTCCGCATATTGCATTGAATTATCCAACACAAACATTCCATTCATTCACAGCGAGAGAGCAGCGATTTTGTAACGTCACATATGAGTGAGAAAATGGAGTAAATAAAGAGTAGGTAAATGCTCAATTTAATATGAGACGTATAGACAAGTAGGCTATACAAATAAGAAGCACATAGCCTCTCACTGAACTTGGTTCTTGAGGGGTGTTGCTTTGGTTGGCAACGAGAAATGTTGTATTTTTGTAGGCAGACGATGAACGAACAAAAATCAAAATAAACAATAGAAAACACAACTTTGTGTCTTTAAATTAAATTAGTTAGTAATAGAACTACAAAATGACACTCGTGGTCATGGTGTTGATGAAGTATATCGCCATGGCTGTAATTAGGCTGTAGATAATTACAGCTGTGGTGATATACTTTATCAACACTATTCTATCTCATGTCATATTGCATACAGCAATGTTTTGATTATAGGTTGTATGTTACCTCTTTCTTTAAACTTAAATAACTACAGATTAGATTGTTAATGATGTCCATATGTGTCCATACCACAAAACCTGAAATAACACATTGTTGTCGATGTATGTCACAGTTGCTACATTACTGGAGTGAAATACATTTTTCATCGCTCTCCAGCCACAATAAATATAATCTGCTATTGGTAACAGTTTGAATTCTGCAGGGTCATGCCAAAAGGTAAAAGAATGATTTATCCTTGGTCAGGGAAAAAAACATATATGCATCACTGTCAGTGCCCTGTTGCAGATGGAACCACAAAAGCAGAGGTCACTGGTTTTGCAGTTTTGCCATCACTGCCTGAAAACATGCCACTGCAAATGGCTATAAATGTGGTCACGTCACATGTCTGTAAGTCAACAACAAATTAATGGAAATAAAATCCCACATGGCTTTCATTCTCTCCAGCAACTATGTAAAATGCCAGACCGGAGCACACAGTTCGACTGCACAGAATACTTCTTGAGGTAACACTATGTCCCCTTGGGGTCACTGGAATGGTCGAGAAGCGCAAGTGATTTATCTCTAGCCAGGGGAAATCTGTCTGCATCATTGTCACTGTCTTGTTGAGAGGGAGGTGTGGGCAGAACCACAAAAGCAGAGGCCACAAAGGACAGAAGCCCTCTGACTGACTCCATCTCCCACCCCCAGTCAAGTAACTTCCAAAGGCCGCAGGCCCAGGCCTTTGTCTCGGCTAGTTTTGACAAAGTGGATGATCCCGGAGAAAGACATGCATGCTGATCCACGTCTTGAAGGCTTTGAAACAATAGTCTCTGGGGGCTGCTGGGAGATGTTGAGGCAATGTAAGGCACCAACTTTGACGGACAACATGACTTGTTTACCAGTTGCTTTGTTTACATCTTTGAAAATAAAGACACGAAAAAAGAGTGACATCCCTATTTCTAAGTTGTTATTTCTCAGTCTCCGTGTTTAAATAAACAAGGATTTCAAAGTGCTGCCTTGATTATATTTTGCCCTCTATGAATTACTTTACATGTGTGCAGACATAATAAAAAACACAAACAAGACCTCCTCTAGATGAACACCACATCTATCACTCACTCAGAGAGGATTCGCTAAAATAAATCGCAAGTGTGGCAACTCGCCCTTCCTCACCAACTCCTGATCTGTGACTGTGTGGGCCATGTGGGGTAGAAGTGGATGGACGGCTGGTAAGCCTCGGCCCCATCTCCTCACAGGGATAAGGGAGAGGATATTTATGAGTGTGCTGAGTCAGATTATCTCCATGGCTTCGCAGCCGCACACAAAAACTGTTTATGCTGACAAAAACTATTATCCACTCCAACCCTGAAATGGGCACGGTGGAGTCTATCATCCTGTCTTTTTGATCGCTGCCAGAGGAACTGACCTGTTAGCTGATGACACTGTCCGACTCTCTCTTAAACGCTCAAGTCACCATTGAAATGCCAGTTCGATGTGCACTTAAACCAATGAGCTGATGACACAAGAGTGGTAAGGTAGTATTTAATAAATGACCTGGCATGATCCCCGATGTTTGCCCCTTTTTGCGTTTGCTTAGCCATGGAGAAGTCTGACATCAGTTGGCATGACTCATTTGCATCCACGTGGACGGCGTCGCTGCTGCTCTGTGAGCTATTACTGAGTTAGAACAAATCCAAAGGGACATAAGTGCGGAAAGGGCCTTGAGCCTGTTGTACACCCTAACCTTTTACATCGCTGTGGTGTTCAGACGACCTTGTGAACCGCAACTGCCAGTCATGGTGAGGGCCACCAGAAGGGAACAATCTCTCTCTCTCTCTCTCTCTCTCTCTCTCTCTCTCTCTCTCTCTCGAGCATTCTGCCCTTCTTTCTCTCTCTCTCTCTCTCTCTCCCCCACTCCAGGGTGCCACTAAAGCCGGTTTCCATGCTGTCAAAAGGGATTGTGTGATCTTTTCTCTCGCCACCACAAGACAGCATGAAATGTTACATAAAGATATCAGGGGGCATTTTGATCCATTTCTGTTTGAGATTAATTAGCATCTTTTGAGACTTTTAGCAGTATAGTGATATAATCACGCTAGGAGACTGATGAGACTGTTATCTATATAGACTTTTGCAAATATTGCATCTACGTAATAGCACTGTTGTATTAATCCTGGTTGCATTTCCCCATAATGATCATTTTGTTCACAATGAGAGAGCTAAGAGGTTCCTAGCGTTGCTCATTAGTACCTGTCATGTATCTCATTAGATCTCCGACTTCGACTGCACATTTTGTTGGACGTACAGATAATCGATGGAGCTCATGCAGATTGCTCTAATTGCCCACAGAGCCCCAGCTACACTACGATGCCCACCACACTGGTATGATAGCAAAGTATACAGCATATCATTTGTTTTAAAGCACTGCCATATAAACTGCACTCAGATAGAAGTGCTATATCCAACATTTGCTTTTATGTGTGCCCCAGCTGAGACGACTGTCATGTTTGGTACAGTTAAATGAAGATAACTTTTTCAGAATAATAACTGTTAGAGAGTCCCTTAGGGTCCATTACTTTCTGGAATATCCAAATACTCCCAGACTATCACGCCACACTAGACGACACAGAATTAATTTTTGAAGGTATTCAGATCAGTCCTGTGATCCTTTAATTGATATTGTGGTGGTGCTGGCGAATGAGCATGTACTGTATATATAGCACAGAGTATGTGAGATTTGCGTGTAAAGTCAAAGTAAAAGCCAGTGGAATGTCAAAGAGAAAGGAGAACTGGAATGTAATCTTATCTTAGAGTACTTCTTTTAAAAGCAAATTACTTCTTACACAACAGCTGTTGCCTTGTGTACAGTGCAAATATGTTATAATCTGAATGTAGGAAGTTTGCTGATAAGTGCAATGCAATTTAAGCAACACACCAGAAGTGTAATTTAAAGTACCATAGCCAACTATTTTGAAATCCAATAGGAAGTAAGGCATAATTTGGCATGGTTAGACACGATTTGGGTAATTACTGATATCAACTCACAACCTTCAATTGAAAGAAAGTGCTTATTTTATTTCAGATAAAGTTCCTCACATTAGCACAACTGAACTCAATATTAGTCTACTGTTTATTGCAACCTTTGAGCCTACCAACTAAATCCTAATGCAGTTACAGAGCATGGCATAACAGCTAGTTCCACTAGAATTCCCTTGACTTTTAATTTGCTGAGTGACAGGTACAACTATACATTACAGTGCTATACACTAATCATTTTCTATGAATACGAAATGCTACCTGTCCCCAGGTCATGTTGACAGTTGTGACTGACCTGAAATTGCTGTAAAATGCATTTTGGAAAGTCATATTCTTTTTTTTGCGGCACATAATCATAATGACTAAATTCATGCCTCATTTGCTGTCTCAGTAAGCACAAATTGGCATCTCACAATTATGAATAAATAGCCGAGGCCTTGTTATACGTAGAGTTGGTCCAACCCTCCAACACTCAAGACTGATTTACTGTCCCATAGAATTAGCCTTTATTAGGTCTTAAAACCTGTGACAAATTGGGGGCATTGGGCCAATAGCTGGCCCGCTATCTAGCATCTACTATTTGAAGTGACCGTGGTTTGAACTGCATTCTTGCCCTCAGATGCCTCACTTAATCTCCACTGACACAGAGGTGCGCCCTGTTAAGAGGAAAGACAAGGTCTCGCCCGTACGGTCCCCTAACTCGTAAACTCCTTAGGGAGGCTGTTGATGCACTGTCCTTAGAGGCAAGTTTTACAACTTGGTGCTGCTAAATTGCCCAAGCTATTTCTCCACCTCGTTTGCAGTCCTGGCGGGATGAATGCTAGAGTATGATAATTCGCCAAACTAAAATACGAGGAGGTATGTCAGCGAGCTTAATCATGCAGCATTTTTTCAAGTCTCACCGTCATTACAATGTGGCAGATGTATAATGATCCATTATAATGATACATTTGCCACAGCACCTCAACGCCATTACGAGAGCGCTGTCTGTTTTGTAGCATGTGCTCTGTAAAGCTGCTTATTAGGAATAAAAACAATGAAGCTAGATGAGATTTGGAATTTGAGTGATTGAGATGAGGGAGAGGGAAACAGGCTAATAAAGCCGAACAGCACCTGTGCTATGATTGACTGCTACTTTGAAATGCTATTCTACTCTGCATTTGTGGTGATATCATTGATCAGCACTGCAGCAGACATAAGCTCCATACCATTCCTGCCCACTAGCATTCTTCACTGCACACACGTGCAATTGTGATGTGAAGTTGTAACATTTCTTCACCTCTGACAATAACTCAACAAAAACTTCAACAGCTTCTGTCTCGCCATTCTTTCTACACACATACGGTATATTGCATTCATTTCAATAGCTTCAGGTTTGTCGTCAACAATACATTATGATGCCGAAATTATCTTCTTTTTTTAGATATAGTCTGTATGTACTGAAGTCAAAATATTCAGCTGTCAATCTTGAAACTTTCACCACTGAAACTTTCATGTTTTTATTAGGAAGACCTGTGTAAACAACATTGAATGGACTCCTACTCTGAAAGGTACTCTTTCCTCCCCAATCTCATGTTGGACTATTGGACAGTGACTACTCCCATTATGGTTGTAGTTGTGAAAATAAGTGTATATACTATTCGTCCCAGTTTTTGGAGCCCTTCTGAGAGAAATGGCTTATCCCATGAACACGGGCCAAACACATGCATAATCCATATTAAGTGACAAAAATAAAAAAAGGGACATTTATCATAAAACCAAAGGACACTCAATCATTTGCCAAAGGAAGAGCTCCAGAAGCAGGCCTTTGGAGGTCACAAACACAAAGTCTGATCCTTCAGTTTATCCTCAGTGTCTTTCCCCTTAACATCACATACAAAGGGAATGACATCAATGTTGTTTTAAGAGCAGTTTTTAGACATTCCCGGTAGATTTTTATTTAAATTAATTTTGATTCAGATATGCTTGTAGACGAACATGTCTCAATTAAATCCGAGTGATGTTGTTATAATTCACTTTAAGGACTTGGCTTCAATCACCTTTTGAGATACTTAAAAAATTACCCCCCTTTGGCAGTATGACAGTTTTATTAAAAGAGTGCTTCTACTTTTTTATGACATCCATTATCTAACCTAATTAATCACATTATTGGGACAAAATTGCATAAAATTACTCCCAAAAAATCCTACATCAGCTGCAATTCGCATACCTGTCACATTATGCATGCAGAAATTATTCACTAACATTTCAGCGAACACACAGAGGTTTTAGTGCATTTGTGTGATATTCAAGGGCATCTGTTTATCGTTATAACACCATAAAATTTTGCACTAAGGCACAGCTACTAATAGCTTATCACAGTAATAGCAGCAAAATTAAACATTACTGCGTCAATAAATGCAGCATCATCAACCTGACAGTGGACCATAAATATGGCGCCTTACCTCCCCTTGTTGTTCCCTGCCAACAGCACTCTACCGCACTATACACACAGCATTTTCACCACTCATTCCCAATGTGACTGAATTACATAAATTAACATTTAATAATTTCAATTTCCTAAATTGACTTTCAAACATTTTAATTAGCAAGCACTTTGCGTACTACACACTTGCAGCAGATGTGTGCTCGTGTCAGCCAATTTGAGGAACTGGCAATTACCGACTCATTTGCATTCATATTCCAAGCGACCCCCCCCACAACCACACACACTCACACTCCAACTCATCACCCACACACAAAACCGTCTCACTTAAGGAACATTTTAGATCAATACCTCTGGGGTTTCAGGTTTGCAGGTCAAGTGCTAACAGGATAGCATGTTGTGTCTTTATGTGGAAAATTCTACTCCTTCACACTGTCCTTGTGTTTCCTTCAGTCCCAGGGCATTCATGCTTTCCTAAAAAGTGCCACTAATATAGCTTTGTTGACACCAGACCCTTCTTAATTAAGAGTGGCTCTAGAAAAGTTGAATTTCTTACGACTTCCAGCAGGGGCGTAACTAGCAGTGAAATTTAACTTAAATTGGTGCATTACACTCTTGCCAAAAAATTGTTTCAGAAGTGTAGCAATCTTGTAAACTAAGGTTTTTCCAGTTGTTTACTCAATTCCAAAGAAATACATATCCACGCCAAAGCTGCTTCAGGAGGAAAAGAAAACAACAATTTTATTTGCATGTCCGTGTTTTAGGGACATTGGAAATGGACTTCAATGGCCTCTTGGCCAGACGCACCTGCAGAGCAAATCCCAAATTTGCAGAAGATTTGTATGGGTAATCCCAGGTTACCAATAATATGTTCATTGTTTTGAATGTCTTTAGATATATAAAGATGTTTTGAGAAATGTCTAACTTTTTAGCCCTCTGTGCGAGTCCTTCCTGGCTGTTGTGAACTCATACTTTGACTGACGCACCAGAAAAAACAAAGGACTAAAAACATGGCACAGCTCAACCCTATACCTTTGAATCGCTTTGAATGTGCCAAAAATGCTTAGATAGACTTGGTGAGAGTCTCTGAGAGTATATAACACTTTAACATCATACAATAAGATGAACATCTCAAGAACTATAAGTTATTAGTATTTTAGTATTAGTATGATATTAGTGTGCCTTGGAAACATTTAAATGAAAGTTGCAGAGCATGAAAATATGCGCCCATTGCTTGCACTTGGGGTTTGTTCCACAGGAAGATGGTTTCACATGGTTCAGTTGACACTGACAGTATTATACTGGACATAGCCTAAGTTGAAAATATGTGCTATCACCAAAGGGCTAATTGGGAACCTAAATCTAGATAAGGTACATTATTGGCCCCTTCCTCAGGAGGTTGGGTAAGAGTAGCCTACTTTTGGACAGAATGCCCTATGTGGTTCAATAGGAATACCCACCTCTGTTGATTTAGGCTATTTTCCTCCTGAAGCAGCTTTGTCCATCCTTTCCATTTAGCCACTCCCTCTCCTGTTCACAAACACCACTCAAAATGTAACCAAGGAATAATGAAAAGTTTTAACCAAATAATAATAATAATAACGTTAATAATAATAATAATAATAATAATAATAATAATAATAATATCTATTTAGCTAAATAGACTATGAAAGATAATTCAACTCAGTGCTATTTCCCTGAGCTGGAGACTATTTTTTAGGTTCAAACATTAGCCAACTGGTTAGCATTTAGAGGGCTAGAGACCTAGGCTATCTCCTAACTATAGCTTACACTTAATTGCGAGAATAGCTGCAAAGATTAAAATGAAAATAAGATTTCAAAAAGGCTACAGAACACCAAACACCATTTTAATAGCCTTACCTAGTAAGTGAAAATTCATGACTGCACCTGCCTGCTCACTGCTCTCATCCTCATCTCAGCACCACGAAAAGGACCAAGGAAGTCCTTATGCTACTAGTCGCCTACTTTTCCTCCTGGGGAGCTTCAAATTCCACAATTTCTTTGTTGTCCACACCGCTATTTCATTTTATGTCTGTCCGAAACTGAAGGTAGCTGGTTGCTGCCTTGGCCGTCTAGGCATCAAGGTAGCCTACTATCAACTTTGTAATGGAGCGACACAGCACGCCATTGCCAGGATTACCAACAGCTGACTACACAGTTCAAGTTGTGAATGCCGCAAGAAGGAGGATATGGTAGGCCTACTTATCAATTCATACAAACCAAGGAAGACTATCATAGAAGGCAGAATTGTATGTTTGATTCGACATGCCTGCCTTGCTGGCTGTTTTAGAAGGCAGAGTTGTTTATATTTGCCTACAGGAAAGCACCAGCAGTGCTACTCTGCACGTGAAAGAAAACGTTGGCAAAGCTATTATCCTAAAAACACTGCCAGACCAATGAAAAAAGATACAGGCTAGGCTAGTCTATTTTATCCTATCTATCTATCTATCTATCTATTTATCTAGCCTATCTATCGATCGATCTATCTATCTATCTATCTAGCCTATCTATCCTTTTAACTTTTTGTAGCCTATGTAGACATCTTAAAAAAATTTAAATAGGCCTATCTCTAGCGACTGTTTGTTCATGTTCCATTTGTTGATAAAAGAGCATGACGTTATTGGCAAATGTGTTGTTGCCAAATGTGGAAATAGCCAAATGTGCCAAATGTAAACTGATTTACTATCACATCACAAAAGAAAATGAAAGAATCTAGACTAGTTGGTGTTTAATGTGGTTCCAGATGATAACAAAGAGTATGTCTCAGTATTAAAATGAAAATGTATGTTGACAGATTTAACTAAGAAATGGAGGCAAGAAAGCAATCTATAATAAATAAATGCAAACTATTTAGTTAGACTCTGTAGATAGCACCGTTCCTCCTTAAATGCTGTACAATTGCAAGAGTATAGTATTTATCATGAAACCTATGAGATGCCCCCTAATCCATATATCAAGAATAGGTCACATATGCACTAAAAGCTTATGTAGGCTACTACTTTTTCTTGCATACTGTATGTACATGAAATGCTTGCGCACATACTTTTCTTACACATGCACTTGAAAAGTTTGCACATACATATGTTTCATTCCACATGCAAATGGAAAGCTTGCACAAAACCAATTTTGTCTTGCACATCCCTGTCAAAAGCTCACACACATACTACATTTACTTTGCACATACAGTACACCACTTTTGTCTATGTGTAATCTTTGATGAGATTAATTCGTACTCTTACAGGGAGGTTACACCGAAGCATTCCGTTAGCATAGCGTCTGCTGTAACAATTAGCTTCCATAATCAATGGTACTGTACACCAGGCATGACAGCGGCTCGTATGTTCGAAAAAATTAGACCAGTCCTCTAAAACTATTTTTATGCTACGCAAACAGACGCTACAGTTGCGCAATGTGAACAGTACCACGACAAAGACCAAGGAAGGCTCAACGCAACGCGAACAGTTGTGGACCCAGTGTAGCCTGAGCCTTACTCCACAGCAGATTGGATGAGGGGCCCTCATTCAGGCCCTCAGTATCCACATACTTTTTTTCAATATGCTATCAAAAGGTTGGCAACAGTGTGATTATTCTGTTAGCTTGACAGAGTTTGTGTTGGATTGTGCTCAGTGCTCAGTGAGAGCCCATGTTTAGTCCACTAGTCTTAAACTAACATCACCTCAAAATGATCTTCATGCCTAAAAGATTCACATCTATTGGAGAAGGGGGAAAACCCTTTGACTTTTTGCCTCAGATTCACCACAACACTGTCACATGGTATCCTATCATCCAGAGGTCCCTTTAAAAAACAAAACCCAAATTACAGTCAGATGAATCTTCCATGAACTTTCACAACTTCATAAAACACTGAAGAAGAAAAAAATCACATATTTCAGGTGATAGACAGGGAATGTTGGATCGCTTCAGCAGTCTTTGTAGCATGGCAATGCTTTCATCTGTCTCAGGTAAATGTGCCCATTTTTTATTTTTGTCAAATGTGTATTGTCAGAAAATAACTGGAAAGGGAACTACAGTGTAAATTGAAAATGGCAAAAGACTGCACTGAATTTGCATTTGAAGGGAAAACAAGCCCACACAGAAACCATCCTATGAGACTCTTGCACAGAGTTGCGCTGAACTGATAGCTTAAACTGCAGTTAATGCAGTGACCTCACCAGACAAGAGACCATGTTAATGTGTGAATGCAGGCACTATGATATAGTATTTGGAATATGTGATATACCACATTTTAGAATAATTTCATTAGGTTATAACAAGCTAAACTGTCTTAAAATCAATAGGTCAGAGGTGGCTGGGACTATATTGTTTTTCTGCATAAACAATTGTGTCTGTGGTCTTGAGTTTGGCATTGTGCTTTTCAGAAAGTGTGCTTCAGACAGTAATACTCCATTCATCACTATTATGGCTTCCAGGTTTTATTGCCCGGTTTTATGAGGTTGTTCTTTGGCTTGTGACATCTCCACCGTGATGTATTCCTGTTTAAATAAAAATGGAGAGGCTCACTTTCACTGGGGTGAAAGATAAAGTTGCCTTTGCTTCATGGCAAAGGATAAAGCTGCCTTCTTTGGAGTGTCAGAGATGAGGGAGGGGGAGAGTCTGTCCTGCTAAAGGCAACCCACTTTGATTTCCTGGACTGTCATAATTCTACACAAGTGCAAACTTTCACATGAGTTTACACCTCCCATTCCTAAAATGGATGTACTTCTGTATTATATTGTCTGTATAATATTGTATAATAGTGTCGATGTTGAGTGCTGAGGGTCCAAATGTAAGAGATCTTGAAATGACATAGAACCTTATGAACCAAGGCCTAGATAAGCAGGGCACTAGTTTCTTTGCAATAGTCATGGTAAATTTCCACTAATTTGGTGTACATGATAGAGCCACGGGCACTATCACACCAGTGGAACTAGATATGTTTTGACAACAGTTCCATGGATTGAGCACAAACTCTTTATCTTGCAATTTATTCAGTGGCTACATACAACATATCCCAAGTAAGTGTGTTAGCAGCACATATTTTATGCATGACTTTACATGGACTGTGTCTCATAGGTGCACTGAAAACACAATGACTTTTGACAATGTGGGTCGTGACTGTTAGCGCTTCACAAAAGCCTATTTCAAAGCATTTAAGCAGTGCTTGTTAGAATGGAACACAATCCAAGTCATTATAGTGGCTCCAATTTAAATGTTAGATTATCACTCAAATATAAAATGCATTGCAGTGGCTTTCCGTGCACTGACATATTTAATTGCACGTAAAATAGACATGAAGGTTTTTAGTCATTCCGCTTTGTACTTGATTTTGACCTTGTACCATTCCTTCCTCTCAAGCGGCAACTTCACATGGGCAAAAGCACCTGCAAACATGCACAAAGGAGTGCCATCTCAACTGTGCTAATGTGGGGGATGGCACCTCGCATGGGGAATCAAAGACACCTGAGTGATTGGCACAGTTTCCGTGCCGCTCCCTGTACCTGATTAAGTGCACGGCGTGGCGTGCCAACACACAGCGCAGCCCGACCGTGGCCTCGGCAAAAATAAGCAATCAACAGTCCCACTCTCCCGAGAGCCCCCGGGGTGAAGGTGGAGGGAGGGGAGCCGAGAGGGAGGGGAAGCGGGGGTTTCGACGCGGCACTGCCCTCATAATGAGAGACCACACAACATCGCGCGGGCCGCGTGTCCTTGCCTTTAACCTTTCCTCTAAATAGATTATCCGCCGACTCAAAGTGGGGTGTGAGCGGTGTGCGGTCCCCACCTGGACGCCAGTGGTGTCAAGTGCCCGAGGGCCAGCGCGTGGCTCGGACAGCAGGTCCGGCAGGTGCTCAGTGGTGCGTCGCCTAACTGAGGCTTGTAACACATGTGGACAGCTCGCGGACAGCTCTCCGCCCTCCACACTCTCTCTCTCTCCCTTTCCCTCTCCCTCTCTCTTTCCCCCTCTCTCTCCACCCCAACCCTCTTGTACATGTTGATGTTTAGTATGTGCTCAGCTGAGCTGGATTTAGATTTCTAGCCATTCGTGAGGGAGTCACGTAAGTGTACAGTGCCACCTCTTGGTGGGAGCACTGGAATAGAGAAAAACAGTAACAAAATGTCAAAAGTTTAAGGTGTGTGTGTGTCTATGTGTGTCATGTCTGTGTGTGTGAGAGGGGTTAATTTCACTGTAAAGTTATTTTGAAGGATTCATAAACAGTACAATACAGGCTAACTCATAAGTACTGTGTTTAAGATAGTGTATTTAAACAGATGTGTTTGCACTTGCCACTATCGAGTTCAATTCCCTTCTGCAGAAACATAAGCACATTTGAAATATTTCTAAGTTCCTCTAATAACCTCTTGCACAGTTGGGTATAGCAATCTCCTTATGTCCTCCGTGAAGATGAAATGCAGGAGCCTACTGCAGGGGCCACAAGGGACACTTCAATGCATTAATGCCGACTGGATTGTTCTGCACTGGTATGTGAGCGGTCCGTCATTTCAGTTCTCATTTGAATAAAATTAAAGTGGATAAATTACTCCCATTTTAAGCGGTGGGGCCTAATAGCACATGACAATGAAATCGCAACATTGCAGGGACCACGTTGGCTTCTTCACAGGGAGCTCATTAAAGAGTTTTAAGCCGGGATCGCCTCCAACTTACTTGCTAACCTGCTAAGCTGGTCTACCATGCAAATCCCCCAAAACAAATGAAATCTTACTATGCCATATTGTGACCACAATTAGTGAACTCCAAACATAATATCCTTCCAACACCCTTGCGATAAAACATTAATAACAGCTTTTCCACTTGAAAACAACTTGAAGGATTTACTGTGTTCAGTGTCTGAAGAAGAGGCCATTTGATGCAATTGAGTACACCTGGGAATCAATTATTTAATCTGCACTCCAATTTTGGTGCAGAATTATGATGTTTTAAAAAGCTCTGACACCAAAACACTGTCAAGCAATTTTAGATAAATTAATGAATAGTATGTGAATTAATAAAATATTTGTTCGATAGTATTCTTTGAAACAAGTTCTGTTCATCAGTATGTGTTTTTTTTATTCAAACCTAATGTTTGAAACAGATACCAGAATGTAATGACAGGTCACTATGCAAAATGTTGACAAAGCGTTTGGTATTGAAACAGTACAGCATTAAAAATAAGATAGGTACACTGTCAGAGGACTTAGTGGTAGCATTTGTTTGGGATTCAAACATTGTCACCAATGAAGGCCATCAGATGCAGAAAATACGGTGGATTACATCAAGTAGATTTATAATGCTCCCTTCCCGCACACTTGAGATAGAGAAGGTGAGCACGAGATGTCATGAAGAGGCCTGTGTGCAGCTTCCTCCAGGCACATGTCATCTTCCAGCATGCTAAAACTGCCAGTTCAAACGCTGTGGAAGAGGTAGCAGGACGAGGGAGGGAGGGGAAAAAAAATCTCATTAAAATCCTGTCCTTCTCCCAACACTGAGAACAAGGAAGCGATGATTCACTGGGATATAAAAGTAAATAAGGCAGGGGAAACTGGCTTTGTCAAAAGATGGCTGCATGGCCTGCGAGAAATTGGTGTCAGTGCCTCAAATTAGCAGTTGTGCGCTGACTCTGAAAGGATTCATTTGGACCTGATCAGTCATGTCACCTGATTTGTCCTCTGCATAATGTCCCCCCATCCCCAACTACTCTGTATGTTATAAGGCATCTAGAAAGTCATTTGACATTTCCAGGTCATCTCACGGCAAAAGACATTTCTTTTTTGGTTCACAGGCAAATTGAAAAGGGGTGCAATGTGTTTCTCGCACATCATAATTGCACTAAAACACTATGTGTGAAGGGGGGGCTGCTAGACTAGGTTCTATGTTCAATGTGAGAGGAAACAACGTACAGCCAGTCAGTCCAGGGTGAGTCCTCTGGTGCCTTGCCCAACCGCATCACCCCCATGTGTTTTCCTTCAAAAAAACTGAGACCGGATTGTATCCCTCTAAATCCTTCTATCCACAGCAAATCCTTCCCAGGGCCGAAATCCCAACTCAACCTTTGGAAGCACACATCTCCCCCAGTCCTGTTTGAAAGCGGTGAGCAGTGAACAGGCAGAGAGGTGGGAGGGTGGGGAGTGGGGCTGGGGGGGTTCAAGTCAATCTCCACAGGCCCCATGCAGCAGTATCAGGTAGTCACAAGAGCAGCTCAGGTGAAAAGAACACGATTCTAGGGCTCTGCTGAAGGAAGCCGAACTGCTGAAACTCTGTTTCTGCTGCAGTGCTGCTCAATCAGTGGGAGCAGCGCATGGTGAAGCAATGATAAAATACAGAGCCCCTCTGGATCAAACAGATTAGGCGGCAAAAATTAGGTGCAAACCTCTCAAGTCGGTGTTTGGTAAACAGTTTGAGACAGAAACAGGCAGAAAAACTTACTGACTTTTTGATAACATAATACAGTATGTTGAATCTCTGTATGATGTTCCACAAGCTTATAACAGTTCTCCCTGATGGTTCTCCTGGATTACTTAAGAAGACATGTAAAACAGCATACAACAAACTACTGCGTTCTGTCATAACAATGATTATTTCCCAAATGACAATGCTATACTACTAGGACTGTCACTATGCAAGTAATGGCTACCTTTTTCAGTTGCACTGAGCAGGGAGGCACTCTGGTATGACCACTGCCTCTGTTTGGGTGAGCTGCTTGATTCAGTGGCAAATAAAAGCAATCCGAGAGCGCCTTAAATCTGTCACCTTAGCATTCTTTTATCGCAGAAAGCAGCCTGAGCCTGTTATTCCTCACCAAGGGGGGCACAAGGGCATTAAGCAGTTCTTAGGCGTTAGCACTTCCCTATCTGCTCACATCTATAAAAAGTATCTCTTGACAAACTCAGGTCCCTCTTATCAGAAAATTGAGATTGTATAGCATTGCTGCAAGCAGATGCACGGCCATGAATAGACATGGCACATTAAAGGGCTGTGCCTGTGTATGATATTAGACAGGTTCATGCCTTGTGCTCTCGCTCTCAAAACACACATGAAAGAACAGAAAAATGTGGCAAAAAGTCATCATTGTTGCAATATTTCTGTGGTTAGAGCTGCTTCTATGGGATTTAGTGCTCTGCATTCTCTAGATAGCTATTCATACATGTATTATAATTACACCAGGAGATGGTAGATGGAATATGAAAGCTTTTTTCCATTTCCTGCTATCAGCAATGTATAGGCTATGCTTATATGTTCAAGATAAACACAATCACTTACAGTATAGGTTCACTATGAACTAGTGCTGTCAGTTAAGCGCGTTATTAACGGTGTTGACGGAAACCTATTTTAACGGCGTCAATTTTTTTATCGCGAGATTAACGTTCATTTTGGTGTAACAAACTTTGTATTTTTTTCACATGCTGTTGCAACAACTAGTAACGTTAGAACAACTACAACACCACACCGATCTAGCCAGACCGGAAACTAAACAATAGGCTAGTTCGACTTGCGGCAGATCTGACTTGATGTGATGCATGCTGGGTTGAACACAATGCATACTGGGATGGACGCAATGCTTACTGGTTAGAAATTCTGTCCGACTTCTGTCAGCCGGGGAGGGACTTACCACCGTGACACCATGTCACATGGCCTTAAAATATCGCGGGAGTCTTAGCCTGCAGACAGATCTTGCAGTTGCCTTCCACGAGCTGCACGAGCTGAAACAAGCCTCATGGCGTCAGTTCAAAGGCGTGATAGGGCCATTTGGGAGGAATGTCCTCATGACGATTATGACGGGAGGCTCATGCTGCTTCCTTATGTTGGAATATGCGAAAATAAACAGAAATCGAAGGGATACCTTCTTATACGTGATTTCTGCAACAATGGTAGGCTAGCCTACTGAAAACGTTTGGATATTCTGTTATTTTCTGCTGTTGGCTAAATAGATAGACACACATATAGGGGAAACACTTGATATTGAATTTATGTGCTACAATGCAGGCCTGTTAACTGTATGGCAACAGTGGTTTATTTAAACTACATCATAAGAATTTATTTCGTCAGTCATCATGCTCATTTTAATGAGTAAGAATGAAAGTTCTGCTGTGTTTATTGCAAACATCATTCCGCGATATCTCCCGCGAGTCACGTCAGGCAGACTGTAGCCTTTCTGTCCGGGATGAGCTGCCCTCTGTTGTAGCTCCTCCCAGCTAGCCTCTGAAGATCACGTTTACGTAGTAAGCCAGACCAAGTCAGACTCAGCCGAAGCCGAACAAGCCTAATAGCCTACACACTGACGAATGGAATGGAACGTTGTATGCGCTGCATACACGCCCCCTTTTAGGGGGAAGATGACTGATATAATAGGCGAGTTCGGCTGAGTCTGACTTGGTCTGGCTTACTACGTAAACGTGATCTTCAGAGGCTAGCCGGGAGGAGCTACAACAGAGGGCAGCTCATCCCGGACAGAAAGGCTACAGTCTGCCTGGCGTGACTCGCGGGGACTCGCGGGAGATATCATGAATGTTGTTTGCAATAAACACAGCAGAACTTTCATTCTTACACATTAAAATGAGCATGATGACTGACGAAATAAATTCTTATGATGTAGTTTAAATAAACCACTGTTGTCATACAGTTAACAGGCCTGCATTGTAGCACATAAATTCAATATCAAGTGTTTCCCCTATATGTGTGTCTATCTATTTAGCCAACAGCAGAAAATAACAGAATATCAAACGTTTTTCAGTAGGCTAGCCTACCATTGTTGCAGAAATCACGATAAGAAGGTATCCCTTCGATTTCTGTTTATTTTCGCATATTCCAAAATAAGGAAGCAGCATGAGCCTCCCGTCATAATCGTCATGAGGACATTCCTCATCACGTCTTTGAACTGACGTCATGAGGGCGTGTTTCAGCTCGTGCAGCCGGTGGAAGGCAACTGCAAGATCTGTCTGCAGGCTAAGACTCCCGCGATATTTTAAGGCCATGTGACATGGTGTCACGGTGGTAAGTCCCTCCCCGGCTGACAGAAGTCGGACAGAATTTCTAACCAGTAACAGAGCCCGTAGACATTCTCTGCCAGTAAGCATTGCGTCCATCCCAGTATTCATTGTGTTCAACCCAGCATGCATCACATCAAGTCAGATCTGCACAGATCTGCCGCAAGTCGAACTCGCCTAATGTAAATCTATGCTGCATCAAAGTGGAGAGCGAAACGTGCTTATAGTAAACTTACTAAATCTTGAAACAAACATGAATAAAAGGCACAAAGTAAGGTTGGTGTAAGAGTTGTCTGTGTGTTTATGGGATTAATGTGACCATGTTCCTATGTTTTGCTCTCTCCAGTTTACTAACAGGAGTGTCACGAATGTATCGATAGGCACAGCCGAACTGCCCGTGGCTGACTATAATTAAGTTCAGCAAGCTTAACTTTACATGTCATAACATCAACTAAACATAAGTCACACATTCATTCTATTACTTGTAATATGATCGTAGCCTATTTCCTAGCCTACAACTAGGTGAGATAATTGGCTATGTTATACTTTAGTTCCACAGTTAGCTAGCTAGCGAGCTAACTTTTTTGGATGGGATATTATGGTAAGTGTACATGCTAAATTTGTATAATACATGGGGTATTGCAAACGAATTAGGTTGGTAATGTACATCGTTTCGACATGAGTAGGTTACATAAACACAATTCTTCATAACTGCCGTGTTAGTAACATGATTGAATGTCCTGTGAATTAATAGATGTAACGTCAACGTGTGATTACTAGCTGTCTTTCAATGATATAATCAAAGATTGTTAAGGCGGAGCAAGATACTTCGTCGTAGTTCATGTCTATGGGTGCGAAATGGGGATCGAATCCTGTCTGCATAAAGAGGCGTGTCGATGACGTATTGATGAGCATACGTTGCAACCGGCCAACAGCAGCGGCATAAATAACCGGCGCACACCTGATATAAAGTCGATTTTCTCCAGACTGGAATGCTCAAAAATGCTAAAAATGTACCTGAAATGTTCAGAAGGGTTTGAGGATCATGAAAACGTGCCCGAAATTCACATTCCTAACTCTATAGAACCAAGACCTTAGCATATGTGGTAAAATTCTGAGCTATGCCCATAGACTTCAATGGAGCAGTCGCTGTCTCTGCTCTGCATAAAGGGAGATTTTGACCCCCCCTCGTGCGATCCGGGTTCCCGGAAGTGGCTCCTGATGAAATATCTTGCTCCGCCTTAACAATCTTTGATATAATGTTAACATGTTTTCCGCTAAAATGGGGCGTGATGCAGATTAAATGTATATTTATGATGATGCGCCGTTAGTAGGCTACGTAAAGGCATGCTGCACACACTTGGTTGGGCTAACGAGCCGGCCAAAGAGTAGTAGCCTAGGCTGACTCATTAGTTGTGTGCCGCCAAAGATTTTTTCACTGTTACTAATTCTGTTATCAACATTCCTCTTTGGCTGCTACTATTTGCGATGCACTCTGCTTTCGACATTCATTTACATTAGATTCCATTCTTTTCAATACAACTCCGCACACCAGCATCGCACTTTTCAGCCGTGTAAATCACGATTCAGTTATATTTGGTCGCTGCTCCATAAAATCCATTGTTCATCCAGTGTTTGCCTGTTAAAAACTTCGGCGTTGATGTGTGTGGCAAGTGACAGTGCACCATAGACTGTAGGCCTATAAAATGGCAATGCACTCATGTTGAAAAGTTCCTTATTTTCAACTGAACTCAAAGATAATGAATATAGTATGAATATAATATTTTCTGTTTGTTATGCCCTTTATAATGTGTGTAGGCCTACATTTTGTGCATGCACTTCTGCAGTAGCATTTATTTCAGTTTATATCAGCTATATTTCTGAAGAATATATTGTGTTGCCTCAGGTCTGCTGCACATCTTTTGAAATTTGATTTGAAATAATCAAATAGACCTATGTCTTAAAGTTCAGTTAATAAAGTAACTTGCTTTGCTTTCATTTGAATCCCAATCAAGATAAACCATAATTGCTTTATTGTTAATGTGGACTCCTGGAAAGTTCAGAAATGCAAAATAATAGAATTTTAATCATATGATAAAATATGTGATTAATCGTGATTAACTATAGGAATTCAGCGATTAATCGTGATTAAAAATTTTAATCGTTTGACAGCACTACTATGAACACGATATTGCACTCTACAAATCGCACCCAACATTCATTAAAAAGGTTAAGAGATGTAGCTGGTGTAAGATTTTTGGAGAAATGTTTGGAATACCTTTTGGTCTTACACAAAATTATCTTTTTGTTGTTCTGATAATTACTTTAATGTTTCTCTAAAGCCTTCACTAGCCATCTTGAAAAGATGAGATACCATAACAACAACAAATTAAAACACTTCAATAGGGTTTGTAACCCTCTACAATTGTCCATAAATGGTGAGGACTAAACTCAGATTTGTGTGTTTTTTTTTTTATTATTTCTTTTTAATGTCCTGTATTGTTGTACAAACACTCATGATCATGTTGACTGTTAATATGTACTCATTCTATAACTAAAATAGTGACAATAAATGTTTTTAAATAAAATAAAAGTACAGGAGGACCTCGTTCATTTTTGGTGAGATTAATCCAATTCTAAACCCAAGGAAGGATATATATATATATATATATATATACTATACAGTATATAATTTGAGAAATAATAGGTAGGAAACATACCCTATGTAATGCGTAACAATACTGGTGAAAATATTCACTCACACTTGGCCTACTCCTAAATGTTCTCTCCCATTTCTCTCTCTCTTTCTACTACCTCATAACTTCCTTGCATTCAGCAATGACTTTGTAAAGCTCTCCTTGAGTAGTCTGTCCTCAAAAGATAGGACCATATGCATAACTATCTTTTGTACTCTCAACCCAAAAAGATAAAAGCACACATGGGCCCCTGCTATCTCACAGTTGTCCTCTAATCACAGTGGACAGCAGCTTCAGCAGATGATACTGTATGCTAAAATCAAGGACCACATCTCTCTCTGTTGGATTGTGGTTGCCAAACCAGAACATGCACAACAACATTCAGAATGAAATATCGGCAGACCAGAGTTCCTTGGCAAAAAAATAGAGAAAGAGAATGAGGGAAAAGAAGTTGTGTAAAGCTGGAACATTTGCAAAGTATTGGGTAGCATTGTGCCTTCATTGACATACAGTACACACATTGTCAAAGAGGGGTGACGATCAAAACATACGATAACATAGAAATCTGTATCCCTATATACATGCCAACATTCCCATGAAAATTCTCTATGCTGTTGATAAAATGTATCGCCAACTGACTTCAGTTTTCACAACTATCAAGTGTTCTGTACGGCATGCAAGTTTTATTGTTTTAAACATCACATTCCTTATAGACTATTCTATTAGACAAAGTCTGATATTTACAGTGATACAGTGTTCACCCTGTACTATTGCATCATAGTTGGCGCCTCAATAACAGAGAACAAACAGTGCATTACCTTGTATTGCATTGTTGTTTTTAGAACAGAAAAATAAGCAAATTATCAGTAAACACGTGAATGTATATGAACAACACTGATGTAGACAAACACAGATTTACACAATTTATTTATGTAAAATATCACATCAATTTTATTTCTGAAATAGCAAATACAAAGTCTTTGAGGAATTGAGACATGGCCTACTGTGAGCTCAAAAGAAAAGTTAACATCTTTAGCATGGTTGTAAGAATAACACTCTGGGGAATCTATAGTTCACTGCAACATCACTGCTCCTATTAAACCAGGTATAGGTGAAGTTATGTCATTACACTGGTCTTTGACATCAGCAGTCACCACATCCCCAGCAGGTAGTGTGCTGAAGTGGATTCAATTTAAAAGTGACATGTAAGGTGGCTGCCTGAGGGAAGCAGACTCATTTGCATAATTACCAATGTACTTCTCCATGCTCCTGTTATTGCACTGTACATACAAGACCTATAAAAATATACACTTGCTGTTATAAAGCAGCCTGAGACGTAGCTCAGGAAGAAAATCGTTTTGGCTCCAATGGTTAAGCGCCACTTTAACATTTTAGGACAGAACAGTGTATGAGTGGTAAGAGAAACTACAATTGATCTGACTCCATAAAATGAATAAGCCCTCCAATGTTACAAAGTAGTTTAGTTTAGTAGGCCAAAAAGCGGAAGAGGCCTGCTTAGAGCAAAATCCAAGAAGCAAGAGAAAGAGAGTCTCCCAAGATGCAGATCCTCTACCCCAAAATGCATATGCCCCAAACCAATAATCCCCTCCTACCCAGCTGGCTGTAATTGGTCAGCTGATGTGAAAGGATAGGTGTGAGAAAGTGAATGCAGACTACAGTCTAGTTCCTGGTCTACAACTATGCACAGATAGCCTGCCGTTTTCCTGTAGTTTTTTTTTTTTTTTTTTTGCGCTGTCAATAACGTTATCTTGTACAACAGACGCGATAGCAAAATCTAAATGTCTAGCTTCTTGCAACAGCATTTTTGTTAGGGAGAACCGGGACAAATTGAACACTTTTAAACGTCACTTACAAAGACATGCTGAAAGCTAACATTTTGTCACTAGCAACCTACATCTGCCCCTGCACAGTTGCATTTTCAGCTCTGAACAAAACTGTTCAGGAATTATTTAAGGCCGGGACGAATGAAACAATCATGGGGGATGAAAGAATGCAGTTTAAAGCTTGAGTTTAAAGCATCAAACTGACTTTTGATGCTGTTTTTTGTCAGTTTGTAAAGTGTAGGCGAAGTAGGAAGTAAAGTCAGGAATAACTGATCAATGTCATCCGTAAGGTCTACAGAATAAGCATGAAGTCAAGCCTTTATATGAAAAACACTCAAAAATGTAACCGCTAATGAGGTTTACTTATGACCGTCAAAAATCGTTTATCACCTGTAACTCTGTGATAAAAGGACATAATAGGAAGATACTGTATTTGGCTGATAGATGGAGGTTAACATGCTCTATGTTTTGTTCAAATGATGTCTGTCTATCACCATTGCACTCAGAGAAAACTGGAATGTGTCATTCGTCCCCCGTTTAATCATTTCATTTACATCATTTACAAAATCTACCGAACTGTGCCGAGGTGACGATATACTGTAGGCACTGTTGCTCATCTGTCCATCATTGCACAAAGCCCGCCCAAACAATTTGATTGGTTTTAACGGCTCTTGTTCGGGCATAATTGCTTCACAACGGAACAAGTCCAGACCGAACCAAAGATTATACATGGCAGAGCAAGATAGTTTGTGGTATCTATGGGCACGAAATAGGTATCGAGTCCTGTCCTGCATAAAAAGGCATGTCGCTGACGTATTGATGATTGCACATAGCAACCAACCGGCCAACAGCAGCAGAATGAATAACAGGCGCACACCTGATATAAAGTAGATTTTCTCCAGACTGGAATGCTCAAAAATGTACCTGAAATGGTCAGAAGGGTTTGAGGATCATGAAAACGTCCCCAAAATTCACATTCCTAACTCTATAGAACCAAGATCTTAGCATGTATGGTGAAATTCTGAGCTATGGCCATAGACTTCAATGAAACAGCTCTGCACTGCATAAAGGGGGATTTTGACCCCGCCTTGTGCGATCCAGTTTCCCGGAAGTGGCTCCAAAGGAAATATCTTGCTCCGCCATGTAGTATCTTTGACCAAACTTCCCAGTCTCAAATTTTGTGGGTGGAGTTATGTTTGGACTGGCTTCCAGGCTAATGCACAGATACTTTAGATTGTAATGAAACCATGATCAGACTGCTACCATTACAAGGATAAATTCAAAACCTTACAATTCATTTATAGATAATTTGGGTATCACAACCAGAGGTTCTCTTTGTTACCACAGAGGTGACAAAAGCTGTATGTATTCTGTCAGTCCATCTGTGTTGAGGTCAAATGAGTCCTTTGTGGGTAGATCAGAGGGGCCATTTAGCCAGACGCTTTGGCGAAGATCGTAGGTTTTTCCACCTTATTTTTCCGCCTGTGTGTGTGTGTGTGTGTGTGTGTGTGTGTGTGTGTGTGTGTGTGTGTGTGTGTGCAAACAAACTGGTGACAGTCATGAGAAATTTGTGTAAATGTAGAGAATGAATGGAACAATGGTCTGGGTACTTTCCCACTCTATTACAGCTGCGAAAGTACCCAGACCCACCAGTCACAGTCACCTTTCAGCATTCAGAAATGGTAATCCAATCAAGTTTTTTTTTCTGTGATACACTGAAAAGAGAACACTCTTCTCAACATACTTAACTCATTGAGTGCCAAAAATGTCATATAATGTTTTTTCTTCCCATGCGTTGAGTGCCAAAACTTTTATTACGAAACTAGACACTCTAACACACCTTATATGTGATTTTGGGAACTCTGTGATGAATGGAAATGAAATATATGACGATCGAAAACTCATGAAAACGCACAATCTGGACATTTTATCTGGACATTTAATCTTAAAACTCTGCTTTTGATGGTTGCCGCTTTGGGTTGAATCAGTGACACATGCACGACAGGTCAAAACCAGGCCATTTTCGTGGGTTTATCACTAGGTGGCAGTCTCGCCAGGTCTCGATAGGTCACTTCCCGGAAACTTTACAGGCAACACTTCATATTTCATTGAAGACGCTACATCTCCATTTCTAGAAATAAAACAGGGATTTTGATGAAAACTAGCCACTGTTTAGCTTGGGATTTCTTAGGAACAGAGGCATGTAGAAATAAACGGTTTGTACTCACTGACAGGGTTGGGTAGTAACGGATTACATGTAATCTGGTTTACGTAATCAGATTACTAAAATCAAGTAACTATAATCAACCCAGATTACAATAAAAAAATAGTTTAATCAGATTACAGTTACATTGTTGGGGATTACCTGATTACATTTTATCATGCAAGCAATGCAACTTTTTAATGATAGCCTAGTTATCTTTTAATTCGACAAGCTTCGGGCTTGCTGGTTCAATCCCCGACCAATAGAAAAAATGTGGGCGGGGGAAGTGGTTGAGCACTGCTCTCCCATGCCCACATCCACGGCTGAAGTGCCCTTGAGTAAGGCACCTAACCCCTCATTGATCCCCGAGCACCGTTGTAGCAGACAGCTCACTGCTCCGGGTTGGTGTGTGCTTCACCTCACTGTGTGCTCATTGTGTGCTTCACCTCACTGTGTGTTCACTGTGTGCTTCACTCATTCGCGGATTGGAAGACCAAATTTCCCTCACGGGATCAAAAGAGTATCTATACTTACTTACTAACTTATTTACTATTGGGGCAGGTCTCTCGGCACACTGCCTGATCTTTTCCTCCTCTTAATGTAGCCTCTTGTTTTGTCACCGTTTACTTTGAGAAAGTCACCAGGTCCCCCTGGTTGAAAAACATCCCAAAGGAATAATTTTCTCACCCCCACAATTGAAATGGACATGGTGTCATTCAATCTCAGGGTCCCTGGGTCAAAAAAATCCAGCAAAAGCTAAATTGTCCAGGTGTGCCCTTATAAAGGTTAAGCTGAGTTGTGCATGTTGGGATGGGGAAAATTTCAACCACCAAAATACCACCCCCAAAGTGGAGAATAGCTATAGAAATGTATTAGTTTTGGGTGTTTTTCAGACAATGGGACCTGGTGACCTCAAAGTAAATGGTAACACTAAAACAAGGGGCTACATTAAGATTTTTGGAGGAAAAGATCAGTTAATTCACACAGGAATGCTTTACTCTAGCAAAAAGATTTCTTAGATGTAATGAAATAATAAACAGAAAAATAGAATGAGAATTCTTTCATCAATTCTGTGGTGGTGTCTTTTACTTAAGGGACATATTTATTGAAGTAATCTAAAAGTAATCCTAAAGTAATCAGATTACTTTACATGTTTTTGGTAATCCTGATTACGTTACTGATTACAAAAATTGTCATGTAATTTGTAGTCAGTAATGGATTACATTTCAAAGTAATCTGACCCAACCCTGCCCACTGAGAGCTTAAAGTCTCACCTTTCAAACAAGCCATAGTATGTGTCCATAGCTATAACATAGAATATGCTGTGGCTCTACAAAAATTGTCAACAATGATCAAGATTGCTGGCACTCTGGGCCAAAGCTTCCGAAAACAGCGCGGCATTCAATGAGTTAACAATGAACTTTTTACTGAGATTTGGAAACAATTATGTATTTCATGCAGAGACAAGGTTATGCGTGTATTTCCATGCTTTATGTTGCTTTGAATTCCTGCTTTAGATAGATAAAGATAGATAGATAAAAAAAAAACTTTATTGTCCACTGAATTTACATACACTGGAAATGTATCTTTGGCACTCTGGCGACATAAAAACACAGCAAACAGACAATATAAGTTAAGTTGTAGCCTATAGTTACATAAGTGGTTAAAAAAAGGGTATCGTGACTTATATGCTCCATGCTTTATGTTGCATTGGATTCCTGCTTTACATGTATTGTGACTTACATGTATGCTCAATGTGACGATAAGAACAGTCAGTCATAAAAGTCCTCAGAGATTTTTCTTCAGATAGTGTGTTATTGTATGTACTTTGTGCAAGGATTGCCAGTTCATCGATTCCCATTGTTACATTTTCCAAGGAGACCTCTTGCTTTTATGAAAAGGCCACTCTCCTCTCTTCTTCTCCAGTCATGGTCATTTTATGCCACCTTGAAGAAATAAATGCTTAAATACCTCGGACCCACACATTAGCTAACAGCTACAGAGTCATAAATGTGTGACCGTATTTATCATTGTTATGATGGGCTGTCAGACCAGGCTTTGCTGCCACTGAAAAGATCTCGTATAAAATCACCACTCCTGAACAGCCACCCGTTATAGAGCTTTAATTGGCTGATTGGCCATGGCGAGAATGCTCTGCTGTCTTGAGAATGGATGGCCAAAAATCCAAGCAGGCTCCCTGGAGGAGCAAATCCGACCACCATTAAAGGGACCTTTTTTTCTGCACGGTGCTACACAGTCACCCACAATCCTTGCAATTATTTTTTTTCATTGCTCTGTCGCTCCCTCCCTCTTTCTCTCCTCCCCTCTCGTTTCCAACCATGCATAACCAAGAAAATCAAAGTTTGCTCATCATTCAATGCAAGTAAAAAGCCATACGCTGTTAATTCAATTTAGCACCATACTAATAAACCAATTAATTCTTCATATTTTTTGGCATTCACAGGAATAAGGCGGTCACAGACCTCCAAAACCTTCTTTCCCCAGCAAGCATTTTTTCAATCAATCTTCCCTGCCTTTGTAAACATCTCCCATTATTAAACGGAGAAAAATTACCATTTGGAGCCAGGCTCAATACCCACTTTGTCTTCAAATCCAGGTAATCTATGTGGCTTTTAGGCAGGACTGCAGTGCTTATTCTGTTTAATAAAAGTGTGATTAATGGATTGAAAAATGCTTTGGCACGTCCTGTAAGTGTATGCTACCAAGAAATTGATGTCAGTAGGTCCAGCCTGATGCATCCTCAAGAGTGAGAGTGTGTGGTGGGGTTGTGTGTGTGTGTGATTGGCAGCTGTGAGTGCACAAATACTTCATCCCACAAGGCCAAAACATCTTTAGAGACATCAAATTAACCCAGCGGTCCGCAATTGACTCCACATTTTGAAAGGAGGCTTAAAGACACAACACAGCATTATTGTCATGCTCCAAGCCCAAATAAGGACTTGAAACAGGTTAGCAGTGCCCTCATTTTGGAAATGAATGGTCTCCTTTTCCTGGTCGCAGATTGCCTCAAGGGCATGAGAAATAAAACCAGTGGAATAGGATCCTGACTCCAAGAAACAGTAACTAAGTGGGGCAGAAGGGATCTAAAGGTTAAGAGCTCCCCACCTTTGGTAGAAATGATCTACCTAATTGCCTTAATGAGAAAATCAGTGAGAGGTTAACCCACTGCTCAGTGTGCCCACTCGCCAGGTCTGTCAGGGCGTATTTGTCAGGGGGAAACCCCAGTGAAGTCCACTCAGAAACTGCTGCTCTGCCCTTGTGTGGATAGTTGGTTAAATTAGTTCGGCAAATAAACCTTGCGTACCCTTCCACTGAAAACCGGCTCATCGTTGTATAAATGAGTCTACAGTGTGCCATCATCAGATATTAAATTAGTGGCTTTGTTATTCTCTGATATGATGAAACGTTTGCACAGTATGTTTATTATCACCGAGCTATGGTAATTAAGACCATGGATTACCTCTAAGGAACGGCATATGCAATTCTGTGTAAAGGCCCCCCATTAGCAATGCATTTCTTATGGCTGAACGCATTAATTTAACATATTATTAGTGGAAGTTTTTACTGCCTGCTCAAATGTCTAGGCAATGTGAATGTAATGAGCACCGTTTGAAGAGCTAGCATAAATATTGGTGTACCAAGAGGTGTCAATGATGTCGAGGAACTGCCATAACAAGAGGCCTGGGTTATTTATCACTTCTCTCTAGAGGATAGAAATAAATCAATTAAGAGACTTAAGGCTGCAAAAAATATATTGCTGTTAGCCTCAGGGGGCTTTCAACATCTGCAAATGAGGGATTAAAGATTAACAGAACACAGTCAGCTGGCCTGGTACACTTGTTGGGTAGAAACATGTCTCTGTAAGAGCATCTAACAGACTACAAGAGAGTATTTTGTGTGTTTATGTAACCTTTCCATCTAAGGTGCATGCAAGCAAATTAGCGAAGATGCACTGAAAGCACAAACTGATTTCACTACACATGCATTAGTCTAACCGAGCAATTAACATCATTTTAAACGCAGTCAGTCTGTGACAGGGTGCACCGAGCAAGGAGAAAAATTAACCGTGACACTCTGACGGACTTTCTATGATGTGCCTCTGTCGTCATTAGGCAGAACACGGTCTTCACTCTGCTGCGGCACCACACATAGTGTCTTCGCATCCTGACATGCACCAACGAGACGAGATTAAACATCCCCTCCATCTTAATTTCTAATGAAAGGATCGCAACTCGAGGCTCTGACACCTGAGAGCTGCAAGAGAGCCGGGAACAAAGGAGCAGTCATACGCTGCCACCGCATCAATCAGAATTAACCCCTAAAGGCACTGACGGGGTTCGGAACTCATAATTATCTCATTTGCAAATAGCCTATCTATCAGCAAACAGCTCATTAAATCATGACTAAAATGAGTGTGGCAATGTCCTTCAGACCAACAGATACTACTGGCAGGTGATTGACACAGACTTGTATGACAGTGTGAAAATGATCCAGTCTGCTGGGAAAGGAAGGAAACAGAGAATGCTTGAGAATATTTCTATTTTATAAACTCAGAATTTATGTTCTCCCTTCATAAGCTTGTGTTTTGTGAAATGTGTAAAATTAACATTAAATTAAATACATTTATTTCAAGACACATTGTGTAACATGTCTACTTTTCACACTTACATTTCACACCCAGTTGAGCCAATAAGAATATAATGAATTCACTGATACTGGAAATAGAGCTCTAAACATATTTTCAACACTAGGCCTATTCCCCAATGTTTCTTTTTTTTTAAGAAAAAAAAAAACTGTGTAGCCTATTTCAAATTTCAATTGGTATGTCACGTGGACATGGCCAAACCTTTGTGTCTAACTTTTCTTGATGATTACTAAAGGTATAATAGGCTATATACAGTATGCATTAAACTTTGCAAAAGCAACATTTACTAATAATTATATTAATGAGCCGTCTTGCTAATTGTGGTGGTTTTACTGAGCTGCCATGGCAACACTTCATGGGTTGGAAGTATGCCCTCATGAATGCTCCATGCAAGCACCTTGGGCAGTATCCATGGCAAAGTCCGAGCACATATCTAAACAAATGAATCAGTGAAATAGTTTGACACAAGATAACCCCCTCAAAAATGTGTTTTGATTGTTGGATGAAAGAGGAAAAGGAATTCAGCTCTTCAGGGAACACAACTGCATCAAAAAATTATCTAAAATTAGGTCACTTAACAGATCTAATTCACGATTAGTACAAGTCAAGAGACACAAGTCTGCTTGATTCCAGTTGATAATAGAATTATTTGTGCCAGCACACAAATGCATGTTGCGAAATATATGTGGGCTCTGCCATATGTATACTTGTCTTGTGAAATTGAGTTTTAACAGTGATCATGGCCTCAGGACTGTCCAATCCAAAAATGGCAACAGTCTTACACAAATAAAAGCAGACCAAGCAAACAAAAAAACAATGACAACAAAGTCTGTCATCAAGACAGCTTTTTTGGCACCAAGAGGATGATACCATCAGGCAGATGGGTCCTTCAGGCGAGTCAATGTCGAGTAGCATAATTATGGAAAACCCTGGATGCTACATGACTGTGTCCATCTGGGCTCATCCCTTTACTGACTGATCCCCACTATGGTTTGGGGTTTGAAAAGAGTGGCACAGAACTATACACTGTAAAGCAGGATAGTACAACAGTAGGGTAAAAGGGTAGAGTATAGACCACACTACAAAGGAGTGTTGTCAACTTGTCATGATAGCAAAATTACCACCTTGACGTCATCAGTAATATTGAATATAGTATGATCCTAGATTTTGCTTGACTCTCTCCACACACACACATGGAAAATGATGGCTTATATCATATGTTTCTATTTCATATTTTAAAGTGTATATATTTTGTTAATACTAGAGTCACCAGAATAGTAGTAGCCTTAAGGCTGCCCGTGACCAGACAGCAATATAGGTTAACCTTTAAGTAATTGAAGATAAACGGCAGTAGGCAGTGCAATTAATCAATGAGGCAAAGGGGCTCAAACTCGTATTACAAATGTATTAAACTAAATATAAATAAACAGTCAATCACATTGAATTCACAGTTAAAATGTACGTCAAATACAACACTGTAATAAAACAAGACCACAGCCAGTAATACCGCCGCCAGCCACCAGCAGCGCCAGACGCCCCACAGCAGGCCCCACAGCAGTCCCCACAATCAGCACAGCACAGCAGTAAACAAACGAGCAAGCAAGCAAGCAGCAGGCGAGTTAGTAGCTTCAGTGTTCTCCGGCCTAGCCTAGCCAAGCAGTCATCCGCATGGCAACCCACAAATGTTCCAATCGCTCGGTACCTTCCCTTAAGTCCTCCACAGATCGTAGGCTACTCAGCTCTCCACCCGATCACCAGCAGCGATGTAATCGCTCAGCTGAAACAAAAGAGACTTTTGGCAGTACTGAGCAAACTACCACTGCTAATACACGTTGTTCGAGGCAAAAAGGAGCTACTCACATTGCCGGGTGCAGACCAAATCTGCCACCCGAATATAGCTTTATGTGGATGCGAAATCCTGGAACTGCTCTGCTGTGTGTCCGGTTGTGTGTCCGACTGGGTAGGCCACCTCTGGCTCGGCCGCTGTGTCTTCTGCAGTTCTGACTTGATACCTGCTCTGTGCCTGTCGATCCTGCAAATATAGGGAGAACACTCCCACACGCCTGTTTCCCCTCATTAAATTAAGCAGCCCCCTTCCTATAGGTTCGATTGTGAGTCTTTGTTAATTGTCAGTTTGATTTGGGACAGCCATGACGGGAATATCAAAAGTCCACACGTGAAGCAAAACAAAACACAGCACACAGGACACAAATAAATGCATTAAAACACTACAAACGTGAAACATGATACTTTGCACACTGTGACACTAGTATTTAATAATCTGCATAATTACTAGTAGCTAAAAATATTCATATTGATTTTTAAACCATTACACTTAGGCACATCTTTAATGTGGTGTGTAGGGCTAACTGAGTGCACATTGTCAATACCTGAGAGTGATTAGCCTTCAGTCTCACGGTTTCAGGCTAGTGAATAATAGTTGTGCATATATAGTAAGAATATGTGGATGCAATTCATTGTTTTATATGTTATTAGATAAAATAAATGTTCAAAAAACTAACAAGTCGATCTTTCTGGGATCATAGAAGAGATAAGTGTCTTGCAATGTTCATTAATGATTTTAGTGAGCGCTACACGAATGACAGACATGACCTGAGCTAGCGGGATAGCAAACGCTCTATCCAGATGTAAAAGTTTGCCAAGGTTGTGTAGCCTATTTCAAAATTACATCAACCCAATAGTAGGCCTAAATTACCTAAATCCCATAGCCTAGGTAGGTTAGTAACACAAACTTGAGAGATGCAAGTGAGCAAATCAACTTTATATTAGCCTATTATTATGTGTTACGATAGTCTAGCAGCCATGTCTCACTGTTTTTGGCACGACAGCTGCGCATAATGCGTGTAAGGAGAAAAGATGGACAGGAGGCAGAAGCATGCCTTGTGCACACGCAATATCGATACTAATAGGGAGGGAAAGTAATCTCATCGCCATCTAGTGGTTGCGTTCCTAGAGTTTAGCGGAGTGGATGTTTTTTTTTTTTAGAAAAAATATATCTCGGTGCACATTGGGATCTTAATTTAATGCCTTCCATATGTTAGGCACTGGGGTCACCTCTATTGCTTCAAGTGGTCATACCTTATTTTTAGGATCAGTTGAATTGTTTTGAGTTTTTTAAGTAACACGGTGATAAGGAACTACAGCTGCATGTGACGTCACATGTTTGGGCGCTTAATCTCTAACTGATCAATACGCAATTTGCTTAACTGGCTTAACATATTTTTGTAATAACGGAATGTGATGTAAACCGCGTGGTGATAACCTTTATGTCAGGACAACTGGTGTTGTGCTTCTACTCACATGAAGAGCTAGCTGTAAGTGTTAAGTGTCAATGCTAACCAGGCTAATAAACAAACCATGCTACCGTGAAGGGTAAAGTCACGTAACTTCTTTTGTAGTTCGTTTATGAAACAAAAGGAGCAATTTCGATTTTCTTAAAAAAGGCAAAATAGGGTCTGACATTTTCACAGTTAGAATATTATTACTGTATAGACACTGAAAAATATTTTTGGTGGATAACATCGCTGATTTGGCTTCACAATATTTTTTTTAAAATAGGTCTATGGGACTTAACATTGGAGCTGCTCTTCGATAGGAACGCAACCACTTGGGGCGCTGGTTTTCACTTTCCCTCCCTATAAAAATAAGTATTGTGATATTTTTTATTTCAGGGTATTGCGCTATACTTTTGTAGTATTGGTGCACTGTGCAACAATACTACAAAGATGAAAGGAAACAACTATATATGATGTATTTGAGAAAAATAGATCTTAAAACAACTCAAAGAACCCCAATGAAGTGCAATGGCATCAAACATCAGTAAGCCCACCCCTTACTCTGAATATAGATTCATGGCATCACTCCTGCATCACAGTGTCCAACGGGCTCAACTATAAACTCATTAATTTATCAGTAAAGCGCAGGGCCCTAAGGAATGTCCTTAGACTAGACTATCTAGGGACTCAAAATGGATTCAAATTGCAGCAGAGCTGTACTGTGTACATAAATAAGCTAAAGACATGGTCTTCAGCGTTAAATGTACAACTATTTCTCCTTATTAGATGAAACGTTCTGTACAATTTCACAGTTATGAATAAATGAGTATCTCTGCTGAAAACTATCTGTACATACCTATGTTTTCTGATAGGGTTGAGTGACAAATGCAAGGTATGAATCAATATCACTGCAATAAAGACAAGGAGGCATTCAACCAATCGGGGCTTCAGTGCCAGCTTCTAGTGAGGGAGAGTCTGAGTAGAACACTGACACGAGTAAGTGGAGTTTTTTGGTTGCTGTATCAAAACATTTAAGAAACATTTTGTTATTATTACGATTCCTCCTTTAATTGAGCATCCTCGTTGCAATAAACGAGCCATCCTCTTGTCTATGTACCTTATAGCAAGCACACAATGGTGGGTCTCTAACACAGAACATGTCACTTTTACAGATCTAGCCTTACAGTAGTTCAGTTTCATGTCTGTTTTTGTATGACTGTGTGGATGCATGGCCGGATTATCATGACCACGGGCCCAAAATCGGAATGCCCCCCCCCCCTCCAACTCTGTGTGTATGCACGCACGCCGGCAAATAGTAGGCAACAAGCTCACTCTCGCAAAGGACACACAGTGTTTACAGCGCATACAGTATACCCTCAATTTAACAGGCTACAGATATGTATGTTTTGGTGTTGTTTTTTTTCTCATGGATTAGCCTGCCATTTTGAAAAAGTTTGAAAACTGTTGAAAAATAGGCAAAACGTTATTCAACTAGCCTACAAGCTGAAATTTGGTAGCCTAATGGATGGAATTGTAGACTACACAAAATCGGGGGGTTCTTAAATTGTTTTAATTCTGGCAGCGTTTTTCACACAATTTTGGACAGAAACTTTAAGCTGAAGACAGGCACGCTGCCTGTCTGGCTCATCCAAACCACACACTGCATGCGTGAAACAAACACTAACAACTTGGACATCACAATAAATGAAGATACCCATTAATAAATCTGCACTGATAAGAGGTTTAATTGACAGAAATCATTTTTGTTTGTGTAGGCTACCATCTAGAAACTACAAGTCTTTCTAAGCAGCCCATCAGTGGTTCTCAAAACTGCTGTAAATGATTGTGCTTTAGGGTTAGTGAGTCTGGCCATGTGAGCTATGTGGAACTCTCACGTCCCGTCTTACCTGCTGATCCAGTAATATATTCACCTTTAGCTTCATCTCTGGTCAAAACGTGTTATATTAATAGCATGTAAGCCTTATCTGCATTAGATTGCAATCTATACCTGGCATTAACAAACACGAATGCGCTCGCTCTATGCGTAAAGCCACTAAATTATGTAAAAGTATATAAGTATATATACTTTTTTGATCTCAGAAATTTGGTCTCTGCATTTAACCAAATCGGTGAATTAGTGAAACACAAACAGCACACAGTGAACACACAGTGAGGTGAAGCACACACTAATCCCTACAACGGCGGCGCTCGGGGAGCAGGGGTTAGGTGCCTTGCTCAAGGGCACTTCAGCTGCGGCCCACTGGTCGGGGCTCGAACCGGCAACCCTCCGGTTACAAGTCCAGAGTGCTAACCAGTGGGCCACGGCTGCCCACAATGTATGTGCTTACTGCGCCACACAAAGAAGACAGAAGTAGATTTCATGTTTGTAGGTTGTTAAAGTGTGGACTAACTGCTCAATTGTGTTCAAGAAACCGCTACATTAGCTAAAATGACATCTCCACACAACAAGTAGCCTAGTCTGGATGTTATGAACTGTTTCTACGTGATAGCTCGCCCTCACTCACTGGCCGTTTCAGTGTAAAGCTGACGGCAGGCGGCATTTGTGGAGGCAGCTGACACTGTTTCTGACGTGATTTAACATAATATTTTAATCAAACGGGTTGCAAAAATCTGCATATGATTAGGGAAGTGCGGACTGCCTTGTAACTTGATCGAACATAATAATTTTGACTGTGCCCAGGCCCCCTTACTGGTCCTGTGCCCCTGGGCAAGTGCCCTAATGGTTAATCCGGTCCTGTGTGGATGTATACTAATGGCTGTTAGTGGAGCCGTTTAGTGGGATCTTTTGAAAGAATGACCACAGGTAATAATCAACTCTAAAGGTGTTTGTTGTGGGTTTTTTGGGTTACATCCAATAAGAGAGATGATGAGCTTGTCCTAGGTCCTCTATTCAAACTCCACACAGTGTAATGCAAATAGCAACAACAGAACGCTACATAACATGGTACCGCCATGCAGAACACAAAACACAATAAAATAAAATAAAATAGAAATGGATGCAAATACACTTAAAGAAACAGAGGAGAGTCAAGAAGAGGAGACCTCATCCCAACCGAACAGATAACTGCTCACACACACTCAACACTGAAAGAGCAGTGCCAAGGTACTACTGGCAGAGTGGTGCAGGACAAATGTGCATTTTTGGCAAAAGCGAAACGGATGAAGAGAGTGTGCTTCTGCTGAAACCAGTGGCCGAGGTGAGGCCAAGTGCAGCGGATATGCGTGATCTATGACCGAGCTGTTAAAAATCTCAGACAAGGTGGAGAGGGGGAGCGCAGCGAGAGAAATGGGGCAAGCGAACAGATTCAAAGACGGAAGGAGAGATAAAGTGAAGAGTGTGGAGATAAACCAGGAGGCAGAGGGTAGGTTGGGGAGGGGGGGCTGGAGGAAGAGATAGAAACATTAAGAGAAATACGGCGAGAGAGAGACAGAGAGAGAGGAGGAGGAGGTGGAGGAGGAGGAGAAACTGGCAAGGAGAAAGAACGGCTGGAGGTTGCACAGAGGAAGGCACTATCAGAAACCCTAAGAGGAGGCAGCAAATGGCTTTGGCTAAGAGGGATAGACATCAAAGGGGAGGAGAGCAGCCAAGGAGTAAAGTTAGTTAGCTTGTAGGTTGACATGATGGCAGAGATATGGGGGTTGGCAGCAACAGCGTGACGCTCGCCAACAGAGAGTCCACTGATTCTTGCAGGGCACAGGCACAGGAAAGCAGTCTTAGATCTAATCAGTAGACCATAAGATAAGTCCATTAAATTTTATGCTGGCCTCTCTATTTTATACCTGGGCAGCACTTATATTTTTTAAAACATTCACCAGAAAAATGGTGGAAGCAGCATAGATAAAATTAACAGCGAAAGCATTACATTTTATAAAATCTTCTTCCATCTGAAATCAGTGATTTATGTTTGAGGTTGTTACATCACCTTTCTCGGTATTAAGTCATCTTAATCATGTGCAAGAAGTTTAGAATTGTGCAGCATTAAATGCAGGAGCACAGTCATTTACATTTCAAGATGCAGCTGCATCCAAAACGTCATCTTTCTCTCCAGTGACAGAGGCCTGCAGTGCAGTCTTGCCCTTTGTTGCAAAAATTATGTTTTCCACCTCAGTAATGAAGTATTGCAAAGCTATTATTGCCTGCAGAGTTAGCCTACGGGGGTATTTTGCCCATTGTCAATATTAGCATAATCAGATTTATCAGATTCATGGTTTGTACGATGACAATTATGTTAAATAATGAGAATGAGGGATTCCATCATGCTCTTTGGGGCGCTGAAGACAAACGACTTCAGTTTCACTCTACCCAGAGCTGTCTTGCAGCCATGTCCAATCGACTCAGTGTGTATAAATAATCGGTATGGTAACACATCTGATCCAACAGTTTTTGGAACCAGGAAACATTTTGCAACACTCTGCAAGGAAAATTGAAATGATTACATATTCTTAGTCCTAAAAAAGTTGTTTCCTCATATGCCATTTCAGTGGATCTGGCACTATTGCTGTATGTTAAAAGTGATTTCATATGGTGGCACTGGAGTGCAAAACACAAACATACAAGGAACACGCATTGCACAAAAACCTGCAGCCTTGAAATGCAAAACATAAACAACAACAACAAAAAAAGAAAGCACAAAACAAACACTCGCAGCGCTAAAACACAAACCACAAAAAGAAACCGCAAAATAAATAAATAAATAAAATCCTGTGGTCCTGAGGTGCAGATGCAACATAAAAAATAAAACCTGCAGTTTTGAAGTGCAACTGATGACATGTTACTGATTTTTTGCAGCATTTGCACCTCAGGACTGCTCATTTTTGTTAGTCTATTTTCTTTTTGTTTTTGTGTTTTGCACTGCGGCAAGCAGTTTTTATATCAGCAATGCATATAACTAAAGCTGAGGATATTTCCTTCTATTTTAAATGGAAGACTCCAGAATGGCCACATCAAGTTGCATATAAATGGACTCCAGATCTAACACTCACATTTTTTAAAATGATTACCAGTATTTGTGACTTGAATAATGCAAACCAAAGTGTATGCTTACAAATGAAATTCAAGCAAAAAAGAATCCCAGTCTTATCTCTTAAGGGGAGAGGGAAACTATCTGAGTTTGGCTCTCTTCACTATAATCCTGAAAAATAATACATCTGCATGGGGGGTGTATGCCACAGAATTAATTGCCATAACTCAAAGAGTGGAGTCTCTGATGAGCGCCTCAACTGAATGACTAATTCGAGTACAGTATCAACAACCAACCCAGCCATGAATTGAAATCTCCCCAAGACTTAAAATTCATTATATGACTACTCATATAGTTTAATTGAAACTGAAAATGTTATGTTCCACTCGAACAGGCAGCTAATAAGCACTCTTCAGTGACCAATGTTGTGGAGCAATTACATACTCCCTTTCCCTGGAATTCTCTGTCAGGAAGATAAGAGAGTGAAGGGAAGCTTTCATCCCAGCATGGCAGTTACAGATGAGCAGAGGAGGCTGAAACCCCAGCCCCTATTTACAGGTCTTTTACGCTCACCCCAAGAACAATGAATCAGCTTCTCAATATGTGTACACTAGCACCCATTACAGTGGATAGATTTCCGTGGTTTCCATGATCACAAAATAAATAAATAAATAAATAACACACGGCAGAGCTCTGGAAAATCCAACAGTTATGATTATGTGGCTTTGCAGCAGTGGTATCAAGGAGAAGGTGTATATCCAGTACTGTATATAATTCTCTGATCATTTATATGGTGAGTTTCTGCTAGTGCTCTGGCCTTAGTCATGTAAAATGCATGAGGGCAACCCTTGGCATCCATTAGAATATAAATGTAAGAGGCCTGGAATAAAGAAAAAATGAATGGAAGAATATTGCCATTTAGTGGCTCCATCTAAATATCTATAACATCGTCCATCTGACCATTGATGGGACAGCAACTTTGTAGCTGAATGCTTTTAGCATCAAGATTATATAAGGGGGGGAAATAGATGGGTCATATGCTGGCTTTCAGTGAGGGGGGGAGATGATTAATTAATGATTTTGAATTCACAATTTACCCCCCTTAAGCTCAGTTTGACCTTAATGATTCACAATGCAGTCCATTTTAATTATAATCATTAATGTTGAATATAAAAACCAATTGCCTTTTCGCTATCTTTGCACATATTCCCCATGAATGTTTCCACTGATTTGTTCTTTGACTAATGCCAGGCTGCATTGCCTCAAGATGACTTAAGCCATACATTGTTAGAATTGTAAAGGGCAGAGAAGGTGCTCTTTTTGCAATGACATTCTGCTGGTAAAGTTTTTTTTTTTTTAAATCTTGCATTTATTTTCGTCACAGTAAAAGGTACCTTGACAAAAGACCACCACATTCACTCATTTTAACATACTCACATTCTACAAGCTGCAAAAAGAGAACATATGATTCTAGCACTACTCTGACCATACAGTAGAGGCATTTCATAAAACACAGAGCAATGGCGCAAAGGCAAGTCATGAGTGGGCTAAACACTCCAGCCCTCTCTAGCTGTATGGAAACAAACAGCCCAGAGAGACTAAAACAAGTCCTTCACAAACCGACACTGATTAGAGGATTTCAAAGGCTGTTCTGAGGAAACAAGGCCCTTGATGCATGAACATATTGTACAACGTCAATGTGAAATAAGTCCATGATTTAGCACAAGCCTCCTTCAGCCTTTTGACCCACCTCTTTCTGTCCATGGAATCAAATTCCTGTCCAAATGCTGCCATATAAAGAACCACTGGTGCTGCTTAACCAAGGTCATGACCTTGATTGATTAGACTTGGCCATTCACTGCCACATTAATGAGTTCTAATTGTATTTAATGCTTCACTTCTAATTGATATGCTTTAATTGGCATGAATATCACTACATCAAATCCATTTTTCCGATTCATTTTCTTGATTAATAAACTCGTAATGTCAAGGACCTGTTGACAATCAGGGCAGCCATTCTGTGATCAAGTCCAGAGCCAGAGCTGGAAGTTATCAAGAGCTAGGGCTCTTCAAAGATTTCTCACAACACATGTGATGCAAACAAGAAATATTGCTTTTTATTGGTGACTCACAATTTGAAAATATAATGATTAGAAAATTAAAGTATAAACATTTCTACAGTGAAATGAGGCAGACTGAAGGTCCCCCTGATTTGTACATAAAGCATGTGCATGGCAACATGCAGCCCTCTACTGAACTAATGTCTCTGAGGGAAAAATACTATCACATGGTCTCCTCAGAAGCTCATGGATATCATTACTAAGAGTGGCAATGGCAAGGGGAATGTTATGATTGTTGCCAGAATCTCAGATACTATGTAATACATTGTATTGACCTGTTAAGCTTCCAATTCACTGATTAAAACCTAAACTTCCTTAGCTATGAATCCTTTATGGATATTTATATGACATTAATCAGATGGTCCCAACACACACATGGTGCTTTGGACACTGACGATAGCAGTCTCTGGGGTTCTGGAAAAAAACTCATCCTTCACATGCCAGCTGGTAGTCAGCTTTACCTCCCCTAGAATTAGACAAATGTCTTGAGTAAACTAGAGCTTTCAGACATCCAGGTGTGTGTCAATAACAGCAGCTCACAGCAAATGTTAACTGACCCGGCAGTGCATCAAATAAAATGTCAAAAGAGCTTTACTGGATTCCCTTGTTGCTGTTGCTTATATTTGTTATTTGCTTGCCTGCCTTGCTCTGGAAGGTCGATATTCAACCCTCCTCTGATCTTTAAAGATTTTTGCCTCCTATTTGACAGGAAAGCACAACGAATGTCTTGTCAATCTACAACAGAATGTATGGTTTTAAGCCATAGGAGCACACAACAGTCCCTCCGTCTTGAAGTCAGCTGTAGCCAAATTTAATAGAGGTTCTTATTGATTAGTTAAGTAATGTTATTATTATTTTATTACTTGGTGTGCTCTCATGAAGAGAGACTCCCTAGCGTCAGTGAGGGAATAGAGGTTTAAAATCCTCTTTCCCTACAATTCACGGCCAATAGTGTTTTCATAGAGCAATCATTGCAAAGCAAAGAGCAAGGGTACAGTGTGACTAGCAGGAGAAATGTGTGCCAACAGCACCCCCCTGTGAAACAGAGGGAAGGGACTCTTGGTCATGTCCTTGTGTTAGATTGTTCTCTGTTAGCAATGCACGCCTGAAATATTTTCAAAGCACTGCAGTACACACTTCTGGCACACTGACACTTCACTCACTACTCGGTAAGCATTTTGAATCGTGTTTTTGCGTATAGCAGAAATGAAAGTACATTCAAACCAGAAGGGCACTCTGAGAGAGCAGAATGCCCTACTGTATCTTACTTTTCATCCATTTTGAAAATCATGGATCTGTAAATTGATCCAAACGCTCTCTAAATTGTATGGGTTCTTGCTTGGCCCATGCCTCAAACCCTGTCCACATTTCAGGAAAGTCAGGCAGTTCGTTTTTGGGAGACATGATGATAAACAGACAGACAAACAAACAATCCAACAAACTTCAAGTGTATGAGCTAAGATGAAAAGTAGTGTCACCCATAGCATTTCCAATATGTCCAGAATGTTAAGTTAGCTGGCATATTGCATTCATCTAAATTCAGTCTGCAGCATACAGCATGTTAACACCATGCTATCACCCCCAAATATAGGTCTACATTATTCATGTGAGTGCCTTGTGGTGTGCTCACAAATAATTTCTAGATAGTAAAGCCACTTTTAAGCCCCTCTTAAGCTCCACTTTTCAATTTCACCCCCAGCAAAGCCTATGGCCCAATCATAGTTATTTTGCCTGTCAAAAAATGCAAATCTTCATTGAAAGTCATTGTGTGGAACAAAATAATAAAATAAAATGGCTGGATATGACCTTTGTCAAACCAAGAATACAATCAACAAACTATTTTTGAATTAATGCAAATTGCCCATTATTTGATGGCATACACTCAACTGCCCTGCCATCAAGCATAATTGCACGTTGATTATCCCAAGGAGAATTCTCACAACAATAACAAGCTTCTGCAGCAGGGGGGTCATAGGCATTTGGCCACGGATTTGTAGAGAGAGGTGGGAAGGTTTTCAAATGTGCCAGAGCACCAAAGGAATAGCATCCCTCACTGTGGGGCTAACCGGATTCTGTTAGTAGGCTTATTCAGGGACATGTCATCGGTTTAAAATGAGCTGCGAGCTCCATAAATGTGAGGAGCTTACATTGTGTATGTCCCTGTGTGTGTGTGTGTATTCGTATGTGTGTGTCAGGAGAAGAAGCGAGAGTGTGTGTGAGTAGGGGAAGAGGGTGGGGGGCGTGCATGTGCAAGTCGTTCTGTGTGTACCGTGAGAGAGACTCGGATGTGACAGATGTGGGGCCGGTTTTTGTCGCACCTGCCTCCCACAGCGTCACTCTGATTCTCACCCTCCTGTAACAACTTACCTAGGGGCAGCAGACAGGCAGCAGCCACACACGATGGCGGGGGAATGGCATATGTCGCCACTCAGGCACCGCCGTCAGGCCGGTTGGTGGAAGTGCGACAGGTCGCACATGGCACGGTGACAGCTTCCTGCCTCCTGAGCCTGTTAGTGTCGGGAGTGTGAGCCATCGCCGGAGGACTGTCTCTAGGAGCTTGACCCGAGGCACTGGGGCAAACACACACAGGGTGAACTGCATGCAACCAACCACAGCTCCTGCACATTTCACCAGCACTGTTGGTCACAGTGGTCTACCCACTAGCTCATGATTAAAATGAAGACAGTGGGTTAATACTTTGCTGGGAGCAGCTTAATCAATGCTTAATTTTGCTTACACAAAGCACAATGGAATTAAACATGTAGCGGCTAAATTATCTGACAATCATTTACGCTGCAGTAAACACGTTTCGTGTAGTGGAAGGAAACTGCAACAAGATCATCAACATGGAATGAGGTGGTCCTTAGTCAGATGTGTCAGGTTGTTTGTGCGAGGTCAGCGCTCCAATCATTTTTTTTCAACAGGGTGAGCTGTCATTTCTTCAACACCTTGGAAATAGTCGTCCAAGTCCATTTTGATTCCCTCCTCCCATCTCTCTCTCTCTCTCTTTCTCTCCCACACACATACACACACCTCTTCATTCTAGCACTAAGTTCTACCCACAACAGCTGTTAAAACAAGGGTGTTATCTGTCACTCCCTGCTCCCTTGGCAGCCGTCATCAGAGTCTATTCTCATCCCTTCCCACTCCGAAGGTGTACAATGAACAAAAAATAGAACCATTTGGAGACTGCACTGAACTCTGACTCCAGATTTCTAGATTGTTAAAATGATAAAGGCGCACATAAGACTGCATTCATGTAATGCACCTGGTAGATGTTTTAACATCCACTTTTGCAAATACAGCAAATACAAATTAGGGTCATTTATATCATTAGATGTAGTCTCAAATAATATCCACTATAAACAATGCCACCCTTTTTATACTCTTACTTCTGTTCCACTCCGTAAAGATGACAAAAAAGCCTTGTAAATGTATAATTTAATTGCTATTATTTCAGAAATTTATGGGCCATAAAGCTTGGCTAGCCGCTGACTATTACGACTCTCAAAATATAATATTTCCTCATTATCAAGCCATATCCTTATCTTAAAATGGCTGTGTCCATAAAAGCTCCAATATCGCAACACAGGAAAGAACAAACTCCTGTCATTTTTCATCAAGATCTTTATCCAAAGTGGCATTTCACCAAAGTCTCTGGCCTTTCTGAGGCTCCCCCAGTCCTCCTGTTTAACATTGCCTCGCTGCAACACCCCTTTAAATTGGAGATATATTTGCTATGAGTAGGCAGCAGGATAGATGGGTATATATTCATTACCGGGCACTCATGGGGATCACGGAAGCTCATTCGTCATCTTAATTCATGGGCCACTCAGAACCCACCAGCTCCTTAGGAGGAGGGGGAGAAGGCGGGGGAGAAAAAAACTTGCAAGGCAAACAATGAGAGCAGGTGACCGGTCACCTTGAGCTTATCTGTGCCTGCATATCGGCCCCAGATCAAACAGGCAGGAATGAAAGGGAGTTCTAACCCATGCCAGCTGAGACTATTCCCGGGGTAGACGCACTTCAGAGGCCATGGCCTGTTGGAACATGAGGCAGGGCGATGGTTGGCTCTACCCGACGGCAGTCCTGTGTGTCTACGGATTTCTTTCCATGATGAGACCAGCGGAGCCTTTCCTCGTTCCCTTCCTCACTGGACCACAGAAAAATTTTACTGTTCAGCAGGTACAGTACAACCCCTTAAAGCAATAGGTTACACTAGCACAGGATACTGTGAGAATTGAGGTACATTCTTCATAATTTGTTCTAGGGTTCATCAGTCTGTCAATTGTTTGTAATTCTATTTGTAGACTCTAAAGGAATTTATTTAGCACAGAGTATGGGTGACATCACAAGATACCTATTAACTATTGTGACCATGATACATGACAGTGATTGTACTGGGGGAAAAATACTTGGCGATCATTAAACAATCTGTATTTTCCATCTCCAGATTTCAAGAGATATCTATCCAATATGGGCATACTCCAGTTTATTCCTCCTAATCCCCATGTTTTTGCTGACAGACATGTTGAGGTACAAACCTATTGTTGTCTTGCAAGCGCTGGCCTATTTGGTGTGCTGGCTCCTGTTCTCCTTTGGACATGGCCTCTGGTCCATACAGCTCGCCCTCTTTGCGTACAGCGTGGCAATGGCATGTGATTTGGGCTACTTCTGCTACATCTACAGCATGGTCGGGCAGGAGCACTACCAGCGCGTGACCAGCTATGCCAGGGCAGCGGTTTTACTCGGCTACGCAATGGCCTCTCTGATTAGCCAGCTGCTGGTGTCCATTTGGAGAGTGTCCTTGTTCTGCCTGAATGTGATTACAATCACTTGCCTGTGTGGGGCACTGTTGACCTCCTTGTTTTTACCCATGCCCCAAAGAGGTGTTTTGCTAACGGAGTTCCATGATGAAACTGAATCAAAAACAGATTTGCCCACTCAAACAGCATGGCGGAAAAGGTTCCAAAGGACTTGGAGAGGGCTGAGACATATGCTGGTGGACTGTAAAGAACACTACTCCTCTGTAGCCTTCTTGTTCTTTTGCATTTGGTTTGTGATGGGAAAGTGTGGCTACTATCAGATCTCTGAGTATGTGCAGATTCTGTGGAACCTGAAGAAACCGGAGAACTTCACAGTTTACAACGGAGCTGTTGATGCAGTGGCGACTCTTTCAGGTAAAATAACTATTGCATCATGTGGAGTCTTCCATCTAAGCATTCAAAACAGTCCCCCTGTCTGTGTGTATGTGTGTGTGTTTGTGTTGGGCGGGGGGTGGGGTGTCACGATTCCTTACAACCCTTTGGTGCCAGAAGTTCCTGAAGCTCCATTGCGCTACTTTTTCATAGCATCACAGTGATGTCATCTACCAAGCACTAAAGCAAACAAAATATATGCATTTTAATGCATCATTCTAGTTTGTGTAAATTTAAATGTAAAATGGTAAGGCACAAAAATTTGTCTTTTAAACCGGTGCACAGCATTGGACTACACAGCATTAGAAATAAGCATTATGGCATTGCACATTGGTGTATTTCCAGCTCTTATAGACATTGCCATTGGTAGGAAAAGATAAACATCCTCCCATAAACATATATGCAATAATGCGGAAAAGCCTACTGGATGAAAGTATTTCTGTTATAAGAGAAACAATGCATGCTGAGATTGTATCACAGCCCTAATATATTTAAAACAAGTTGAGTATTCAACAAAACCATATAGGTATGTTGCAAACCTATAACATGCACGCTATCTCTACACAACAGTTTCACAAGTCTCTCTCTCACAACAGTCTGTATTCTACTCAGATGTGACTGTCTCTCCTACAGCAGACTAACATTTTCCACTCAATTCACTGAATGCTGAAGCAGTAAAATCCACCTTGAGAATTGAAAGTCCTCTCATATAGCATTTAGTTCCACTTCACAGACTTTCAAGTGTAGTCCGCAGAGAGAAAGACGGGAAAAGGGAGTAACTTGTTTCCTTTCAAATATCATTTCTGTTGCTTTGACACTTTGACACCCAAATGACTGTCTCAGTTCAACCTTGAGTCTCTGTGGAGTGTGTTTGAACACTCCTTCCTGGAGAGTGAGAAAACAACATCAAGACCAGGGTTCAATTACCACTGAGAATTTCACACAGTGATTCAAATAACGCACCAGCCATTTCAGTATGCTGAAAGCATGGGTTATTTCTCATTAAGCCGGCAATTTCTTCAGTGTAAATACTCTCTTCGACTCTCCCAAGAGGAACGAACTCAAAAATGCCTCTTGGGAACACAATCTCAGTCTAGTGTATAAGAGCACTCACCTGCATGCAGTCGGGTACAGTATGAAAACTCACTGCTCCATCAGTGGAGAGATGGCTACAGTGACATCCAATGATATGGCACAGAACACCTTGCACTTAACTAGTGTTCCTCTTAATTGAGTCAATAGTGAAATCTATGATATGAGCTTTAATGGCCTCCAGCAATGTCCACTCTCTTTTTTATTGTGAACTCAGTTCCATTAATCAACCTCTTGACGCCCAATACGGATTAAGGCATGTCTTGAATAATTACCAGGAATGTGGCCATACTCATTCGGTTTCAATTTATGTCATTATTGCCTTCTTCTTCAAAGATTAAGAGCAGCATAGAGATATTAGCAGCTCAATAACCTGACCCAATTTTTAGCATGGGACAGTGGTGGCAGTGAATGACATAATTCCCATTAGGATTCCCTTTCAGAATTGATGAAATACATTCCTAATACAGTGTGTGGTCATTAGGACTTACCATATGCAATTAGTATTGATCCAAAGAGGTGGCACGGGGTGATGAGCTATAATCTTTGTCAGGGACGGCTGACTATATTCCATTACCATCAAGAGGTTTGGAGATAATTTAATGCCCTTGTCTTGTTGGAGACGGGTGTTGCTCTCAGTTTTCACATTTTGTAGAAGGACTGATATTTCATCCTGTGGGGCAGGGACAGGCAAGGATATTCTGAATGTATAACCTTTGCAATTCATCACTGCTATCCCAAACAAAAATGTTTAACACAGCCTGACACCAGAAGTGGCAGAATATAAAAGCTAGTATAGAGTGACTCCTAGTGGTAGTGATTGGTATTGATAACAAAAGTCCATCATGTCTGAATGACTACCGCCCAAGTAGCCCTGACGTCTACAGTGATGAAGTGTTTTGAGAAGCTTGTGAAAAACATTATCTGCTCATCCCTCCCTGCCTCCTTCGACCCCCTCCAATTTGCTTACAGAGCCAACAGGTCTACAGAGGATGCCATCTCAAACCTCATGCACACCACCTTAACTCACCTGGAGGAGGGGAATGGGAATTATGTGAGGATGCAGTTCATTGACTTTAGTTCAGCATTCAACACGATAGTACCTCTCACCTTGGTCTCAAAGATGAAGGCCTTAGGACTGAACACCACCCTGTGTCACTCTATCTAACAGCTTGACACTGAATATTAATAAAACCAAGGAAATGGTAGTGGATTACAGAAGGAAGCAGCAGAACTACAGTTACACCCCACTAATGATCAGCGGGCAACCTGTAGAGAGAGTCACAAGTTTTAAATACCTTGGTGTCCACATTACTGAAGACTTAACATGGACTGTTAACACTCAATATGTTCTGAAGAAGTCCAGACAACGACTCTACTTCCTTCGTCAGCTAAGGAAATTCAAAGTTTCTACATCCATCATGAAGGCCTTCTACACTTCAGCGGTTGAGAGTGTTCTAACTGGTAGCATCATCACCTGGTATGGGAACTCCACAGTTAGAGATTGTAGTACTCTGCAGAGAGTAGTGCGCTCAGCTGAACTTACTATAAGAACTCAACTCCCTGCTCTACAAGATATCTATTCCAGAAGAGTACTCCTAAGAGCCCAAAAGATTCTGAAGGACTCTTCTCATCCTAACAACGGATTATTCTTACCGCTGAAATCAAGAAGACGCCTATGTAGTCACAAAGCCAGAACTGAGAGACTCAGGAGAAGTTTTTATCCCCAGGCCATCCGAACTCTGAACTCACACTATACTGACTTTGCACACATTCACTCCTCAGCACTCTCAAACATTTCCCAACTCTGAATTCACACTATACTGAATTTGCACTCATTCACTCCTCAGCACTCATGATCCCCCCCCACACACACACACCTACATGACTTTTAGCACTTCCCTCTCCCTATGCTACAGACCTTTTATTTATTTTCTTATTTCATCACACGTCAAAACACACACACACACACACATATCTGACTTTCTCCAACTTTTGCACATCTCCATAGAACTTTTTGTTTATTATTTTTAATTTCTCCTCCATCTATCTACCCATGTCCCTGATTGCCTAGCCTTTCTGACCCCCATCCCCATCCCCAACACACACACACACACAAAACACACACACTTACATCATCACTGTCATCACTTCACATACATACAGCACACTGCTTGCTACAGTAAGCCTCCTCTACATACTTGCTGCACACTGCCCCCCTACATACACAGCACATTGTCTTCAGGATCTTCTCCAACACACATCCTCTACATACTTACAGCACACTGCCCCCACCTACCCACACACACACTACACACACACACACACACACACAGTCACTGCTCCACTCCCCTCCCGCCCACACACACATCTTCACTGTCATCACTCACATACATCATACATACAGTACTTTGCTTGCAATAGTAAGTCCCTTCATCATACTTACAGCACACTGCCCCCCCCTCCCTCCCTACACAGCACATTATTTAATCAGGTGCCCCCCCCCAATCCCAATCCTCCCCCACCTTTCTTATGCAGCCCTTGCCACTTAATCTACTAAACCCCTCATCTACTGCACTTTTTACCCCCATAAATGCACAAATAGGCTGACACCAGTCATAATTTCACTGCATTTCTTACTTCCAGTAACTATATGCATGTGACAATAAACTTCCTTGTATCTTGTATCCTTGTATTTCTTGTCTCTACCTTTTTCATTCTGCCACAACTCCATATTTTGTATAACAAATGAAATAGTGTACCAACACCTCAGGAATGCAACTATTCATCAATAATAAATTATGTTATAAGAAAACTTATTTCTTATTTAAGGAAAGCAAATACAGATTAGGGACATTGTTCTACAGCAGTGTTTCTCAAACTTTTTCAGACCAAGGACCGCTTAACAAATAAAAACAAAAACTCACAGACCACCTAGCTAAAAAAAATGAGACCTACTTAAATAATATATTACACAATAGGCCTACTCACTGGACTACCTTGCTTATTGTCTTTGCACTTTGCTTATTGTGTCAGAGGATTCATTTGATTTAAACTGGCATAGCTTGCATAGGCAATGTTGCAGAACTGTTTGGATTTACATACAAGTTGGTTCAATATTGCAAACAACTCATCTATATTATATTTTACCACGTCTGCTCGCGGACCACATAGGGATAGCTTGCGGACCACCAGTGGTCCCCGGACCACACTTTGAGAAACACCGTTTTACAGATATATAGTATATTACGAAGAATGTGTTTGTAATTACTCTTCTCTGTTCATGTATATAGCTGCTCATATCTCTGTTAATGTGTGTGGGAGTAGGTGCGGCAGCATCTGTGGCCGTGGGTCACACTACCCTGAACTGGTCTCTGTGGGGGGAGCTATCCCTGGGTGTGTTCTCCACTCTCAGTGCTGGTTCTGTCTACCTCATGGACCTCACCAGTAACATATGGATTTGCTATGCCTGCTACATCATCTTCAAGTCTATCTACATGCAACTCATTACCATCTGCGTGTAAGAAATGCCATTCATACTCCCTGAGCTTCATCCACAACACACCAGTGCATGAGGTAGAGCTTGTGAGGTAGAGCTTGATCATCAGTAAACTAAAATACAGAAAGGAAGAAATAAAGCTTTGTTACCTTAAAGGTGCAGTCCACAATTCAAATCCAATACACATTTAGTAAAATTCTGATAATTGCTCCTTATGTTTTTTTTTTTTCAGCTATCTGTTGTGGTGTCAAAAACCTCATATGTTCATATACAGCCTTGGCTCTGAAAATGTAAAACAAACATAGTGGCTTGCTCAAAGCCTAAGCCATGAACAATTCCAACCAATAGTATGTTGCTTCAAGAGAAGGGTGTCATTTCATTGGTGGTTGAGCTCAAATCTATATTACAAATATAGACTACATCTTTAGCAATAGTTAGATGGCATTAATCAAATGATTAAACTTGTAACATCTACCCTGCAAAACTGTAGATGGAAATAGCCCAATTCCTTGATGGTCACAACAAATGTATTACAATACATGTTTTGCTAGTTTTATTATAATAAATGGCATGTTTACAAACATGTTTCTACCATGTTTTTATGTTCTGCATCATTGGGTTAATAGATAACATTTAGTAGTTTCATTTTAATTTAATCATGTAAATGCAATGTGTACAAATGATTTATCTGCCTCTCAGTTTTCAGATAGCGAAAACCCTGAGTAAGGAACACTATGCGCTGGTCCTTGGTATCAACAACTTTGCAGCAATGGCTCTCCAGGCCCTTCTCACGGCAGTTGTGCTGAACACCAAGAGTCTTCAATTAACTGTGGCCACCCAGGTAGGCTGCATGCCTACTGAATGAATGAACCTCTGACCTGCCATTTCAAAAACCACATGTTGTGATTGAATTATAATATCACCAGTGTCCCATACATCTTGCAGCAGCAAGGTATTGAGATTTTCTTTAAACAAGTTTTTTTTCCCCTCTCATTGCAGTTCCTTATATATGCAACCTACTTTGGAGTCATTTCCCTGATATTCCTGATCAGAGGAGTGTACAATGTGTATGCAACTAAACAGTCCCTGCTAGAAAGCGACAGCCAAGAAGAGCAAATAATTGAGGGACAGACTGGCTTACCAGAGGCAACAGAGGTTTAGCAGTGTTTCACTCAATCACTAACATCTCAAGGCATGAGCACCTAAAATGTTTTATGTGCCTCAGATTAACATTGAATTTCAGATTAATAAAGTGTCAAATGTGTCATTAGTTTTATTTGTATTTTGTTTATGTCTATTGTACAATTAATCACTGTGTAAGAGATATTAAGTACAGTTGGGTTATCTTCCTACACAAATGTGTAATTGTGATAAAGAAACACTCCCACTGATTGCAATGTCAAGAACAGACCTCTAAACATGCAATGTGTACGTGCACCCACCAGAGAGCACTATGACAATAAAAATCCACTAGTTATGGTTATGGTTATGGTTACGCTTTTGTCCAAAGCGACATACAAAACAATATAATACTTAAATTTAACAGCAAACAAATTAAGATTTTGGTCAGACTATAATAAGAAGAATAGCAATAATAAACAACAATGTCAATTCAATCAATAGCCTAATGAAATAAACAATGAAAAAGAGGGAAAAAAGCAATAATAAACAATAAACTAGTTCAAATAAAATAAAATAAAATAGTTACTGCATGTCTGTGGTCTGTGACTATAATATTGAGATGCTACTTGAAATAAATGTGCCTTTGGAAGGATGCCAGTAGAGATAAAAGAGGCTGGGCAACACCTCAAACAAATGTATTTAAAAAACATGAAAACGCATGATTCAAAACAAACATAATGTAAAAGTACAGCCATAGAAACTGATCTTATGCACCAGATAAGTGGCCGTCAAAAGGGTTTCATATTTCATTTGACAATGAATATGAAAGTATAATAGGTCATCAGACAGGGAGATACATTTCTAATTTTTACCCATCATCTTGTTATAATCTGAACTGCCATGAACAATAATAATGAAGAAGGCTTTTAAGTAATTGGATTGTAAATACATAGCAGACAACCATGACAGTAATACCTGCCATTATTACAAACATTACCCAACCTAATGGTTGCAATTTGAAGATTTTGCTGGTCCCAATGTAAGTGGATAAACACTATATACTGAAGTGTATGAAAGCATGGACAAAAGATCAGCAATGAGTATATGAGAAAGAAACACTATTGAAAAAGCCTGCCAGATGATTGCAGGACAGTCACAACATGAGCAGAATGAATAGGACAGACATTTTGGGAGGCAGACAAGAACCCCAAAACTGGACGTGAATAAGGTCCGGATGTCAGATAAGCACAAATCTTTACCCTCTCTCTCTCTCTCTCCCTCCCTCTCTCTCTCTCTCTCTCTCTCTCTCTCTCTCTCTCTCTCTCTCTATCTCCCTCTCTCTCTCTCCCTCTCTCTCTCTCCCTCTGAGCCCCCTTGAGGAGGGCATAAGAGTGCTGAGGAAACATACTCACTGACCCCATGCTACACTCTCACTGATTATGTCCAAGTCCATTTACTAAGGCCGTTTATTCGATCATAAGTACTTTATACAGTAATCTGTCACTTCGCACATCACTCTCATTGCCATGTGACATTCATCTTTGCTGTTAAGCACATGCTAATCTAAACCTAATTTCTTTTGATTTTATGGTGAATTCTATAAATGACTATGAACTCACTGAAATCCCACATGAAATCCCACATATCTCTTAAAGTAGCAACACACAAAACAGTACAATGTGTAGTCCAGCATTATCTAACAAGTCCTAGATGACTGATATCGTAGATATACTGACTTTAGTTACTCCAAAGATTAATCAAGCAAAAGTGAAAGCCCTGTACAAAAAATAATGTGAAAAGCTGTCAGCTGGGCAACTGTCAGCTTGTGATAACGGAGAGCTCGAATTAAAAGTTGAGAACATGGATGAATCTTCATGCATGTAATGCCCAGTATTGCCACAGTTACCTTGAAAAAAGTAATCTGATTACTGATTACTCCTTTAAAAAGTAAGTTAGTTACTTTACTGATTACTTGATTTTAAAAGTAACTAAGTTAGATTACAAGTTACTTTATTAGTTACTTTCAGCAGCTGCCGACAACACCCCAATCCGCCTCAACATAAAATGATAACCGGTTTTGCCAATACTCACTATACTGGAAGTGCATTTTAACAGTAATGTCAACAATGTATAGCAGACATCCCAACCTAACCTACTTAGATACTGAAATTCAGATGTTTGTTCATGTCTAGTCAGTACACCAAATAGGAAGGCCTATTGATAGAAATGGTGATAGTAAAATATGTAGATTTTGGTAGTTTGGCCTTTTCATGTAGCCTTGGCAACTAGCCATCTAGTATAGGCCTGAGTAATATGCAAATGAAATTACACTTGTTAAACTCACCTCAACAAGTCTTTTGCGGTCATTTAACCCGCCGTGAGCAATGCTAAAGTCACTGTTACAAACAGTGCAGTGTGCAAGTAACGCGCTACTAAGTAACACGTTACTGGTATCACTGGTAATGCCATCTCACATTAATATTGTGGTTGAATATACAGTATGTCTATGTAGGAAATAATCTGCATAATTGTAAGGATGTTATTTAGGGAATGATGCTACAGTTGTAACATGCTTCATCATCTGAAACAAACTTGAACAACAGCAGTCTACCTTAGTTGAATATTCCATTACATTTAATCATCACTGCAATTTAATACCATTGCTAGCTGTGTTTATGTTGCCACCATGCCATATCAGTGTAAAATGTAGCTCAAATGAAATAATACTAATAAAAAGACTCTGTTTCTTTGCATACAGTACATAGCTCAAGTTGTGAACAAGCAATATCCTACAAATAATTTAAAGTTATCAAACTATGATAGTTTTATGAAGTGCTGGCAAACACATCTGAAATGACCACCATTCTAACTTTCACTCACCTGATGAGAACGTGTAAATAAAAAATTTAAATAATTATCCCAGAAAGTCCCAGAAATATGACTTGAATAGAAGTTAGTTAGTTATTAACAAATAATTGATAACTTTTAGAATACTTTGAGTACTGATGCAGTCAGCATAGGCCTCTTACATTGTTTGCAGGTAGGCCTACATAGGGGCAGCCGTGGCCCACTGGTTAGCACTCTGGACTTGTAACCGGAGGGTTGCCGGTTCGAGCCCCGACCAGTGGGCTGCGGCTGAAGTGCCCTTGAGCAAGGCACCTAACCCCGAGCGCCGCCATTGTAGCAGGCAGCTCACTGCGCCAGGATTAGTGTGTGCTTCACCTCACTGTGTGTACACTGTGTGCTGTTTGTGTTTCACTAATTCACCGATTGGGTTAAATGCAGAGACCAAATTTCCCTCACGGGATCAAAAAAGTATATATACTTATACTTATACTTATTTCATTCCGTTTTCGATGGCAAACGCAAAACAGCACCAAAACAACCACCAGTGGACAAAAAGAGTATTACATGTGTCCTGTTAAGACTCGCCATAGAGAATGAATGGGGAAATTACGGATGTTATAGTTTGACGATGTCGTACTTCCGTGCGGGCCAGATGCTATATACCACGGATATGTTTTGGGGGGCCACCCACAAGGAATCGGGCCGTAGTTTGGAGACCACTGATTTAGATCAAGGAGGGGTTGTTGGAACATTTTTTTAGACTTAAAGAAGGCCCAGATTCCTTTTATCTAAATTATCTCATTTTAATTTCCAGATGCCATTATTTGGATTGAGTCATATATATATATATAAAAAAACGGTCGCAGTTTGTTAGAGTGCAGCATTTGCATGTCCACAGGTGTCCCACAGGGATCCATATTTGGTCCACTCTTATTTACACTCTATGTCAACATTCTGCCAACTGTCTGCCCCAATTCCAACATTTACGTATGCAGATGACACAGTCATCTTCATACATAGTAGCAGTGCAGATCAAGATGCAGGTCAGTTAACAAATGTGATGCAACATGTTACAGCATGGTTAAAACAAAATTGTCTACAATTAAATGTGTCCATTTGTTTTTAGCAAGTCAAAACAACACTTACAGAGCCAGGTGTTCTTATAGCAGTTGGTCTTAAAGTTGAAGTATCTTGGTGAGCTAATTAATTGATTGAAATTCATTTAAAGCTACATTTAAAAAAAGCTTTGTCAGCGGGTCAAGTTTAACCTGGCAAATTTTAGCTATATCAGCAACTGCATGTCAACAGAGGCTGTGGTTATGTATATACTCAATGATCATCTCTCATATAACATCTGTCTTATGTATAAGATTTGTAATTTGTAAGACAAAAAGATTTGTCTGTTGGAATAAACTATCCAGAAAACAGCTTTGCTTTGAAAATTTGATACAATTGATTCCACCAGTGATGACTAAATCATTCAACTTTTTCTTTTAATTCATTTGCTGCCGATCTTAACCAGGACTTTCTGAATGAAGAGATATATCTCAATGAAACCTTCTGGATTAAATAGAAATAGATCAATAGAAATAAAATAGAATAAATAAAAATATTGTTATCTTACATTTATGAAATGCATGACATTTTGGGATAGTGTATGTCATTAAATCTTTCCATGGGTGCATAGACAGGGCCATAATAGGGCTGCACCTTACTATGGGCCCCAGACAGGAACTTCTCTCATGCTTTACACTGCACAAAATTAAATCTAACCAAGTGTTTTTAATCTTATGATAAGGTCAAAAAATCTATTTGGTATTGTTTTTAGTATGAAAAGACTTAGGGCCAGATGTATGTACATTTGCAAACGTAGCGTTATCAGCGTCATAGACAAACCGCACATTGCGAACGCTGTCAGACCCAAGTTTCCCTCGTATTTATCAATCGTTCAATCCTTAGTGTAAACTGCACTTTTCTCTGCCTTTCTCCGCCCATAAATGCAATTTATGAACGTCCACAACTGAATGGCAGCGCCTACAAGCGCAGTTGAATGAAGTTAACTGATGACAACATTAAAAAGAATCAAACGTTTAGCATCGTGAAATAATACCATACATGATAAGAAGATAATGAAGATCAGTAGTTCTACTCAAAATACTTGTGCATGTAGGCTATGGAAGATTGGTCAAATCTAGCAAGTAGGAAAGTTTAAGTGAATGACGTGAAAGTGAAAGTAAGACATTTGAAAGGCCAACGAAAGTTAATGTTGCTTTTGATAGTACAAAGACTTACAAAACTGGTGCTCTAAATAGCGATTCTGTTGTCTTTGAAAGGTTCTCTTATTGACGCATTGAACTGCAATTTGGATTAACACCTGCTTTTACAAGGCGAAAGTAGGCCTATTTAGGCGCAGAATAGACTTGCGCTTTCAGGAGCAGTCTTTGTACATACCTTAGGCGCTCTTTACTCTTCCCCTCCCATCTTTTTACGCTAAACTCCCACTTTCCCCTGGATCCTCCCATGAATGCATATGCATGACATTAAAAACGCAATCTGCCACTTTCAGCTCCCGCGACAGGCAGTTTGTGCTTTTACATCATTGCGGCCTGTTTGTATACCTCGCAATGATTTTACACGCACGTTGCAAAACAAATACGCCTGAAGTGGGCGCAAAAGCGTTATTACATCTGGCCCTCAGTGCTCTCTCGAAAGATAATTTTGACTTAATTTAAGAAGACTTCGACTTATTTTAAGGTGTCTTATCAAGACAAATTTACTTATTTACACACTGGCAGACAAATTTGCTTGTTTTTTGAACAAATTTGCTTAACGCACTGGCAGAAAAAAAATGCTTTTACAGGATGAGATGTCTTAAAATAAGTCAAACTTTTCTTAAATTAAGTCAAATGATTTCACAAAAAAGCACTAGGTAAGTCTCTATACTGAACACAATACAAAATTAGTTTCTTTCTTGATATTAGATTAATAATCTTGGTTAGATTTTATTAGATAAGCAGTTTTTGCAGTGTACCTATTGAGGACACATCATGTGGGAGCAAGGACAGGAGACTCCCTGCTTCAGCACATTACTCATATGGGAGGATATATTGATGGAGTCTCTGTGTGCATGCATTCCTGAGGCTCTGCTCAATAGCATGCAGCAAAAGTGAATGGCATTGAGCTATTTGGTAAGCCTTTACAAAGCTTTACAGAAAAATAAGACAGCTCGGTAAAGTTGAAATTAGAGGATACTATTGCAACAACGCTTATGAAGGCAGCCTCAGGAACTCTTCTGACAGCATATAACTGCATTACATTTGAACCAAAACCTTTGCATTCTATAACATAGAATGGATGAACAGAGTATTTTACATTGTTTGTAGATGTTAACATATAAGGTATACAACTTTGATCTGTTAAAAATGTTCTGATGCTCTGATTCTATTTTACAAGGCCAATTACAACCATTTAATTCAGGGGTGTCAAACTCATATTAGGTAGTGGGCCGGATTTGTTGGAATGAGACCTCGTGAGGGGCCGTCATTGTCATGGTCATTATAATTTTTCTGCATGGGTATCAGAGTGTTGTTAGATGATATCACTTATGAGCAAACAAGTACAAATAATGTACTGCTGTCATATACTGCTCTTTCTCTCTTGAAATGCCCACTTTTTCCTTCCTGTGGATGGTTTGTAGTGTTAGGTTTAATCAAGTCATCATAGAGATATTGCTTATTACATATTGTTGAAGACAACTGGATGTGCATCTTTTTTTTTGTAATTTTCCCTTCCTACCCAAATCATCTGGGGGGCCGTATGAAACCTGCTGGCGGGTCTGATCTGGCCCCCGGGCCTTATGTTTGACACCCCTGCTTTTAATTAGTTGGGGCAATAAAATGGCACATTTTAGCTGTTTTACATGTCATCTTTTAAGTTTCTGACTGTTATTCTGAAGTGCTGCTGTGAACACAGGACCAATGCAGCCCAGAATCAAACACCCTCAAAAGTGAGCATGTGTGAGTCAGAAAAGTCAGTTCATTTATTCAGATGTTTGGTTATAAATAGACTGCACTTGCCTTTTTTATTTATTTTGAGATATTCCATGACTCACATCTACCGACTAAAAGTGCAGGTTTCCGCATTTATTTCCGGACTTATTTCTAGATGCATATTGGTTATCTTATCACAGTAGTATTCTGCCAAAGTCACTGTGCCAAATAGATAGCAGGAGTGAATCTCTGATTTGTGGATGTCTACACTGTTGCCAACTCACAGTGCCACAACACTCCAGGGGCCTCAGAGATCCTGGATACCAGACTGAGTCTTGATCATGTATGCACCACAGACTAATCGGCTAATGTTTTAACGAACATGGGCAAATGGAGCACACTTCAGAGGAGCAAGAGCAATTTAACTGTGAGGCAATTATTGTGGTACTTTGATTTTCTTTTTTATGTTCCAAAAAACTATTAATGCTGTTGCTGTGTCTATCACAGTAATTTGAAAGCAAAGTCTACCTTTAGTGTTGATTAAATGGAAGAGCTTGTGTGGTTGTCTTATCTGATGGAACCGGAGAGTTTCATCTGTCTAAGTGCAGATCTGCTTACCAAAGCTCAAATATGCCTACACTGTCTGTGCCTCTCCAAAGCTCCAAAGCTTATTTTTCCATGTACAATTTTACAATGCACTTAAAGTTGTTACGCACACATGCACGCGCACACACACACACACATTTTTTTTTGATTCCAAAAAGATTAACGTATGACCTACAAGCCAACAATCATGTACTGACAAGAGGCCTTAATATGACTTCCTTTTTTGTAGAGCTTTAGTGCGTGTGTAACAGTCTTGGGTGAGCCTCTGACATTCTAGGTATTGTCACGAAAGGCAGCACAGCTTGTCATGTTTGAAATTGACATTACACAGTGGAGAGTGGGGCTGGTTGAGCCATTTTTAGCAGTTTTTTGTAAAACTGTGAGAGTCATGCACTAAAGGAAATTTTGACTGTTTTTGCTATTAATTAATTCGGAGTGTCTATTTAACCCCTGGTACTGTACGAATAGCCTTGGCCACACAGCTGAGCTATTCACACCCTGTGACATAACAACAAAAAGACGTTGCTCACGTGCACAAAAAACATGGCGGACATTTGTTTTTCCGTCAGCAGAGAGTGAAGAATTCTGAATGGTTTCGGCACTAATATCTGTTCAAATTAAGTTTTAGATTGGAAAGTTGTGTTTTATTTTCATAATCTTCGTTCAGTGAACACATACAACTGTCAGTTTGTTAGTTAACAGAAATGTCGTGAATATGTCGCTCAGGCCTATAAACTATAAGTTTACCTGCAAACAACCCTCAAGTGGTGGAACTAGATAGTGCAGTGGTCACAGATGGTTTAGTATGTGGGAGACTAGAGTTTGATTTCTGCATGATGTGTTATGGCAGAGTAAGTGCACACGTTCACCAACGTCTTTGGAGAGAAGACGCGCAATTTGAACAAGAAATCGGTTCTCAAACTGAAGTTTGATTGCAACAATTAGCTAGTTCAAGCACCAGGGTGTAAATAGCATACAATACTATAAACACCAGGGTACAAATAGCATCCACTTCTAACTATACATTGATGCAAACAGCATTATTCAGAGTGTCTAGTGAGCTATTCACACCCTGTGATGTAACAACAAAAACATGTTGCTTGTTTTTTTTTATTATTATTATTACATTGTGTGATCAATGTGCCAGAGTAAATGCACAGGAGTGCAAATAGCATACACTGATATTTGTACCAGATGGGGTATTAATAGAACACATTGCTGTGTGCACCGGGGTATGAATAGCATACATTGGTATTTGTACCAGACGGGGTATTACTGTAATAGAACACATTGCTGTGTGCACCGGGTAATAGAATTTACTTCTAATTGCACCAGGGTACGAATAGCATACACTGCTAATTGTACCAGGGGTGCAAATAGCCTTACCCTAATTAATTTGGTACTGGGGTTGGCTATGCTGCTGACAGAATTAATGTTTCTTTTTTTCTGAAAAAATATTTCCAACATGAAAAAGTATTTAATTTCAATAACTATGCATTACATACAAACAAAACAAAAATAACAATGCAAGTTATATAAATAAATAATAACTGCAAGCGGTGATTGTCGGGGTCCGAGCAAAATGACAAGAAGTGCCCGTTAGCAGAATGAAGGTGGGGGCTAATTAGCGGTTTGCAATAAAACTGGTCACATTCGACTAGCATGAAAACAAATCCCAGCGAACGGTTGAACTCGGTACACGTGTTATTAACCCCTAGGTTCATTTTGCGCCGGAATTGTCCTTTAAGTAAACATAACACGAACAACAATATATTTGAAAACTGAACCATATTGCTGGTGTGTCTTTATCAGACAAACATGGCCTAGTATGTGTTTTAACCAATCAGATATAGGGAAAGGATCTAATTGCGCACAATATATTTTGAACGTATTACAACATGCCTTACACACACTTCTAAAAATCTTGGCAACAGCCAATTCATTTTTAAAATGTTACACTGTAAACTTTTGTGCTTGGTGACGACAGTCTGCATTTGAATAAAAGATTAAAACATTCCAGTCATAATTCATATAAATGTATTGAACAATGAATCACTATCCTGGAGCGTTGCTTTATGACTAACCTCAACGATATAGACATGCCAGTTTTGGTATCAGTAGGTAGGCTGAGTCATTATGTATTCCACTGGTTGACCTTACAATGTGACTTATAATGTAAGCCAAGACATGTGGAGAGCCAGCAGACTCAATCTAAGCACGTGGAATCGCAAGAGACCATCAAGTCATTTCTCCGATGCAAGTACAACTACTTGGACAATGAATTTCAACATCAATAACATTCTTAGAACCAGACCCTATAATCTTTGATATTGTCACACTGAGCTTTTCAGATGCACCTTGCACATTTGGAGTCCTTGCATGTGTGAGTGTGTGGGGGTGGGGGATGGGGGGGCAAGGGCGTGGGAAGGGGGGTGCTGCAGCACCCCTGGTCAAAGATAGGTTCCTGTGCGCCTGGGGGGGGTTTGGTGTGAAAGAGGAGACATGGTTTTACACAGAGAATATCAAAAGTCAACATAAGGAAAGGAGCAAATCTCCCTGGGAAAAAAAGAAAAGATCAGATTAATTCTGCCACGTCCACTCCATATGACTTGACAGAAGAGAGGACGGCTGGTATCACGTGTAAGCGTGTGTGAGTTGTAGCCGCAGAATTAGAGCGCGTGTTCTGGGGTGGGGTGGGGTGGGGGATCAGAGCTTGGTGACACCGAGTTAAGCCGTGCATTGGTGGGCCTGCTCCCCCAGCCACTGCTGCTGTTACCGCACTGACGCCAGGACCTAATTGAGGACAGCATGTCCTCATTCGTGTCCCTGTGATAAGGGCCATCCCGGCTGCAAGCTGGAGGAGAGCGGGATAAAAGAGGGGCTTTGATGATTCATTCACACTCTTTTTTTTCCTCCTTCGCCAAGCCACCTCTCCCTGCGCTGTGCTGAACAAACCCCAGGCACACCTGCAAAGCATCCCTATTGTCAGCCCCTTTGCATGGGATATTAACACAATGCAAGCTCCCCTGACATTTCCATATTGGCTGCTGCCATGGTACTGCTCTTGGGGACGCGTCGCGAGCAATCGTGTGTTGGTTAAGCATCTCTGCTTCCCTGCTGTTCGCCCCCCTTCTCCCTCTCTCTCACTCTCTCCCTATCCCACGCTCCCTCACACTATCACACCGATGCGAGCAGCGTGTGTACTGATTCCCACTCCCGGGCAACAACAGATAGCTCTGCGCAAGAGAGAACAAAAAAAAGCCCTCTAAACCGCTGCTGGGTGGAACAGCCGAGCGAGCAGCTTCTGCCTCCTGCTCCCAGCCGACATCTGCCGAGACCCACCTTGCACCTGTTCCCCGGGCTGTACGCACTGAAGGTAAAGTCTCCATATTCATATTCACTCTGATTTTGTTGCATAAGCTCTCAACAGGCAAGCTCTCGTGCTGCTTGCTTGCTCGCTCACTCACTCACTCACTCAGTTGCTTACTCTCAGTTGCACCAGTGTTGTTTATAATTCAGAGCCACTCTCGCCATCTGCCTTGTAAGATCTCTCCTCTCTCATGTATGAAATGCTTGTGATGTAGCCCTAGGATGTAATGCTATGGGCAGTAAAAGGGTTATGCAGTGAGATCTCGTACTTTAAACCTTTCATCATTCAGATTGATTTCTCATAATGTGTTGAGTGCAAAAACAGCAGCATCGCTTATGGCTTTGAGATATGATATGAGATTATACTTAGGTGATATTATCTTGAGCTTTTTCGATCACATGCATCATATGCTCCCTCTATCTTAATCTTAATCTTAATCTGATGTGTATGTCTGTTGTGCATGCAAAATGCATGAACACTTTGTGCCCAGGCTCTTTGTTTACATGCATGTAAACATGTGGATGCGCATGTGTAAGTGACCATCTGTGCATGTGCATCATTTACATGTGTGCATCTGTACTCGTGTGTATAAAGTACACAGCACTACACACTGCATTGTGTGTGTGTGTGTGCGTGTGAACGTATGTGTGTGTGTGCGCGTGTGTGAATGAGTGAGTGTGCATGCTTTTGTTGTTGCAAGGTCTCACTTCCTGTAAACTCCCCCAGTAATCACCCATAGGGATTCTGGGGCACTTAAATGTCATCATGAGGAAGTGGGGAGAGATGTGAGGTGACTTTGAAGCCCCCACACATGCCACCTACCTACCACTGCTTTTCTATCAGTACCAGCCAGGTTGAAGCCTTCAACCTCCCCTTTCATTTGATAGCTATCAACACAGCCTACCCCAACATGGCACTCCAGTCTAAAATCAAATCTCTGTAGACTTTCCATTTCAGAGTAGTTGTATTAAATGCATTGAGGTAAATTGAAGAACCGAACTGCATTTTTGTAGCTTCACACTGAAAACATTGCTTTTCACAACCCCAGTACCTCAATATTTCATGTTGCCATAGCAATAGTGCTATCTGGCTTGTGTGATTCTGGAAACTCTGCCATGTAGGACTCAGCTGTAGCTATTCATTCCATCTGTGTGTCTTGAAAATGCAATGTGATCGAAATTACATCCCTCTGTAAAACATTAGTGTACAGCACAAACATTGACCAGTCGAGTTGACAAGATAATAATATCCACAATTATCCACAAGATAATAATAGTAATAATAAATATCAAATAAAATAAGCAGGGATATAAATGGAACCAGGAAGGCGATTTTGTAAAAAAAAAATTTAAAAAAAACGCTTAACGCTATATTTAAAAGCTGACACTGATGGAGGCTGTTTCAGAGCTTAGGTAATCTGACTGCATATGATTGGTCACTCCTAATTGATAGTCTAAATTCTGGCACACAAAAGGCCCAGTCTGCAGGATCTGAGGGACAGTAAGGGGTTTTAACAAACATCATTTGTACAACCTCAAATCAGAAAAAAGTTGGGATGTCAAATAAAAAGTCTCATAAACCCATATTTAGTAGCAAAACGGACATAGACAACATATCAAATGTTTAAATATGTGCAAAATTCATTTTGGTATTGTTTTCCTGAAATATTCAAGGTCTTCCCTGGAAAAGACAGTGCCTTGATGGCAGTATACAGTATGTTGCTCAAAACCTGCATACATCATTCAGAATTGATTGTGCCTTGCCAGATGTGCAAGATGCCCATGCTGTAGGCGCTAATGCATCTCCACACCGTCATAGATGTTGGGTTTCGAACTGAGCACTAAAACTAATTTAATAGGTTGGATACTTGGATATGCCCTCTCCTCTTTAGCCCAGATGAGTTCATGATTTCCAAAAAGAATTGCACATTTTGATAGGTCTAACCACAGGACCTTTTCTCACTACCTCAGTCCATTTTAAACAAGTTCAGGCCCAGATAAGACGGTGGTATTTCTGCATCATGTCTAAATACAATTGTGGCTATTGTATGGTAAAGTTCACACTAGCATTTCTGAATTGAGTGTCAAACTGTGCTCATAGACAATAGCTATCAGAAGTTTTCATGAGCCCATAAAATTATTCTGGATTCTCTGAATATTTTCATGATATTATGTACTGTAGATGATGAATTCCCCAAATACTTCACAATTTCATGTTAAGAAGCATTAAATTACATTGTTTCGCACAGGTTTACACAAAGTGATGAATACCCCTACATATTTACTTCTAAGAGACTCTGCCTCTCTGGAACATTCTTTTTTATACCCAATCATGTTGCCAGTTACCCTGTGATTAGCTGTGAAACATTCCTCCTTTCCTCCATGTCGTACGGGTGCTCACACAATTTGTACTCCCTCACACCAACCTCAAGTTTCTGAGAACTTTCATCCAATTCGAACACATGGAACTGGTTATGTGCTTGCCCTGCAACAAGTTGCCCCATATTGCCTAAAGCAACACGTTGAAATTTTTATTTAATTAATAATTTAATACTTTATTAATAAATGAATAACTTTTTGTGATCATAATATTGACATTCAGGAAGATGAGTAACTTGTAGGTTGCTCACACACACAATACACTCCTTCATACCAGCCTCAAGTTTCTTGAGAACTTTAGGGTAAGGCTATTTGCACCCCTGGTACAATTAGTAGTGTATGCTATTCATACCCTGGTGCAATAAGAAGTGAATTCTATTCGTACCCCGGTACACACAGCAATGTTTCCTATTAGTACCCCGTCTGGTACAAATATCAATGTATGCTATTCGTACCCCGGTGCACACAGCAATGTGTTCTGTTAGTACCCCGTCTGGTACAAATATCAGTGTATGCTATTTGCATCCCTGTGATTTATTCTGGCATATTGATCACACAATGTAATAATAATTAAAAAAAACAAGCAACATGTTTTTTTGTTGTTACGTAACAGGGTGTGAATAGCTCAGCTGTGTAATAGACACTCTGAATAAGGTATACTGTTTGCATCAATGTATAGTTAGAAGTGGATGCTATTCGTACCTTGGTGTATATTGTACTGTATGCTATTTACACCCTGGTGCATGAACTAGCTAATTGTTGCAATCAAAACTTCCGTTTGAGAACCAATTTCTTGTTCAAATTGCACGCCTTCTCTCCAGAGACGTTGGTACACATGCACACTCACTCTGCCAAAATGCATCACACAGGAATTGAACCCTGGTCTCCCACATGCTAACCCATGTCTGTGACCACTGCATCTACATCTTCTTCCACAAGTAGGTGGTGTTTGCGGGAAAACTTACGACTGAACGACTGAACGACTGAACGTCATATTCACAAAATTTCTGTTAACGAACAAACTGACGGTGGTATGTGTTCACTGAACCAGTATTATGAAAACTAGATATACCGCATACCGGTATAAAATATGACTGCCGCTCAGTCCTCTACATTCCGCGAAAATAAATCATATTAATGAATTTGTCTCCATCTTCTACTCCATCCCCCACTCTTGAAACTTTTGTGTATGCTTGTTTGGAATGTGTGTTTGCGGGTCGCTTTACCAAAGTAGCCTACTGGCTGCAAAGGTGAATAGATTTGTAGCACTTGCCAAAAAATGTGTAGCATTGTTATAAAACCTTTAAAATATCTAAACAATCACAAGTAGGGCAGTTCATTACAGTCCATCCATTGCAACTGGACTGATGAAAGGTACATCTCTAGGCTACATTGTATTTGGGAAAAGCAGAAGGTATAATGTATGTATTTATTTATTTATTATTAAACACAACAATCCCTGTCAGTTCCATGCAGTTTTCAACAGCTATCAAGAAGAGAGGTCATGTCATGGATTTTTGTGAATGTTTTTTTCTTCTACATATGGATAAGTTTAGTCATCTAGTTCATATAATATTCAGCTTTATTGTCAATGCACAAATTAAATACCAGTAGTCTAAAACAAAATGCCGTTTTACCCAGTGGTGCAAATAACTGACATGTCCAAAAGGGCCTTCATGAAATGCGTTGCTAGACTGTTTATTAGGGTGACCACCTGCTAATAAGCCCAAGGGGGGACAAAGGGTGTGTTTCTGAGGGACAATGTGGGATACTGCCTGGCGCGACGGTGCCCCCACCTCATGGACAGACTCACTGATAGTGGTTTACCCATTTCTAGCACATACAACCTTACATGGTATATTAATAATGCCCTATTCCCCTAAACATGTGTAATTGCTGATGTATGCTCATGAATAGGCCAACCAATGTGTATTTCTCTCTAAATAAAGATTCATAATACTTTGAACATTCAATGAATTGACAGATGCACTTCCACTTACGATTTACTTTTTACGAAAATAAATCACACTTCAATTTGTCTCCATATTTTACTCCATCCCCCACTCTTGAAACTTTTGTGTATGCTTGTTTGGCATGCCTGAGTGTGTGTGTGCGGCTGCACAGAAAGTAGCCTACTGGTGCTGAAAAGGTGAATAGATTGTAGAATAGCCAAAGAAGATGTAGCATTGTTATAAAACCTTTAAAATCTCTAAACAATCACAAGTAGGACAGTTCATCACAGTTCATCCATTGCAACTGGATTGATGAAAGGTCACTTACACCTGTAGGCTACATTGTATTTGGGAAAAGCAAAAGGTATCAGCGTAATGTTATTTATTTATTTATTTTTTATGTATTTATAAACAAAAACATCTCTGTCAGTTCCATGCCGTTTTCAACAGCTATCAAAAACAAAGGTCATTTTTGGATGGATGGATTTTTGTGAATGTTTCTTCTTCTACATAAGATTTTAGTCATCTTTAGTTCATGTAATACTTTATTGTCAATGCACAAATTAAGTAACAGTAGTCTGAAACGAAATGCTGTTTTACATCTAACCAGTGGTGCAAATAACTGACATGTCCAAATGGGCCTTGATGAAATGCGTCGCTAGACTGTTCATACACATTTTAACGGGCCAAAGTTGAAGAGCTTTGTCCGTTATTGTTAGTGCAACTATAGGCTGATTCATGTTCCTTGCATTTTGTAACTGAGGTCCATGGCTAGTCTGGCTTTCACCAAACCAAGCTCAATCTTTTAAGAAATCAAAAAAAAACTATAGCGGGCAGATCAGGCTGGGTTCACCCAGCCTAGTCCATAGGCACCTGATATTGTTTAATTTTCGATTGAGATATACACGCTCTGGCTATTCTAAATGCAAAAATGCATCAGGGAGTTATGACAAAAGCGGTAACTAACAAACTAGATCCTAATAGAAAGCTGTTAGCTTCCCTAAGCTACAGGTAGGATTATAAAGTAGGCCTATTTACAACATAAATTGTCAATAGGGTATGCTGGCTTACACAAATAAAATCTCCTTTGAAACCAATGGCTTACGCTTTACAGTATCAAGCCCGGACTTAAACTGCCATATCGTGGCGAAAAGTTGTAATAACATTCACGCAGCTCCACGAGTCAAGGAAGCTTTATGAAGTAGCCACTTCTAAATGGGACCCACTACACAGTAGCTTAAGGTGTGTTGCTAAAGCAGCCATAATGACATGAAGGTGTCATTGTTTGATACTTCACACACACGCGTGCTTTTTAATTTCACAGACTACAACTACCAAGCTGTAATCAAAGCACATCGATTCCCCTCTCACACCCTGCACGCACTTAAAACAAAATATACAGGCGCCTCAGTCTCACGCATGTACTGTATAGGCAAAACTGTATCAGACCGGTGTAACGTTGGTAAATCTTCCATTGCACAGAATGATTTTGTAGCACGGCAATAAATGACAGTCGAAAAGATACAAACAGTGCTGCTATCAATTTGCTTGGTATAACCGCATTTATAGTTTTCTACAAATGCAATCAATCAAATGGGCCTCCATCACTCAACCAACGCTTAACGGTAACATTACCTAGGTCCTTATTGATATTACAAGATTAACGCATTACCTGCAGTAAAACCAAGCATGTCCGATAAACATCCTCAGATTTATTTCGCTTCAAGAAGAAATGGGAATTACACTTCATGTGAACATCGTCCCTATCCTTATTAGATGTTCGCCATGTAAAATACAGTCCTTGTAGGAAGCGTCCATTGTTTTTCCAACCCACTTTTAACTTCCAACAAAATTACGCCTCACTGCAACGATCGCGCCATCTAGTGGACAAACGACTACTTATCGCCAATACTGAAAATGCAGCCATGATGATGATGATGAATATTTATTTTGGCTTTCTTTTAATCCTACTGAATTTGTAATTATGTATCGGCCGTTCTAATACCGATAGTATGTGGGTGCCTGTGTGTGTGCATGTGTATATGTGTGCACCGCCATTTACAGGCCAATGAGTGTACAGTCACTAAATGTACACATAACCTAATTTTTTTAGACCCCCCCATGGATGAAATTCTATGAACCAGAGAATGCCAGGTCAATCATACACATAAAATTTGGTGCAGTTCTGAACATCTTAACTGAAGATAGGGGCGATTAAAGCAGAATAATATTGCATTTTAATTTTTTACCGGGGGGGGTGCAAATCACAAATGAGTGATTATGAGCCAGGTTGATGTGGGCCCTTGAGACCAACATACCATAAAAGGGGGCGGGGCGGGTGGGTGGTGTTCCCCGGGGACAAAATGAAATTTTTCCGTAAAAGTCTAGTGGGGCTACATACCCACCAAATTTCATGTACCCCGGTGGTTCGGTGTCCCGGGTATCAATGACCAAAAATTCAGGAAGTAGATGACGGGAAAAATTCTTGAATTGTGTGCATGTGTGTGTGTACAAGTTTATGTTTATGTGTGTGGGTGTGTGTGTGTGTGTGTGTGTATGTGCGTGCTTGTGTGTTTGCCTGCGTATGTGTGTTTGTGCATGTGCATGCATGCGTACATATGTCTACTGTGTGAGTATGTGTCATACGTATGATTACTGTAAATGTATGTGTGTGCGTGTGTATCTGTTTATGCACATGTGTGCACATGGAATGGGTTAACATGACCCCTGGAGGCAAACATACGGAAAAAAATTGGTCATCCTAGGCCCTACAGTTCTCAAGATATTCACAGAGAACTGTGTCTGCCCTACCCTCCTTTCGGGGGGTCCAGTCCAGCGGGGGGGCTACAGATCAAAACGAAAAATGACGGTTCCATGCTATCCATGTGGGGGTACATGCCCACCAAGTTTTGTGTACCCCGGTCTTTCAGTGTCCCGGGAATCCTTGTTGGTGTACGTCACTAAATGTACACATAAATTATTTTATTGTAAGGCCCCCCATGAACGAAAGTACACAAAACTTGGCATGCATTCGGAGGGTGTCATAATGATCCTACACTTTTAATTTCGTGCAGTTTTGACCTTGTCAGCCAGAGATATTGTGATGAAAACTAGGTGGCGCTATACATGAAATAAGTGGTAATGGGATGGGTTGACATGCCCCCCTTAAGACCAACATACATAAAAAGGTGGACCTCCTAGGCCCCTACGGTTCTCGAGATATTCACAGAAAACTGTCTCCGGCCACCTACAGGCCAGTTGGTGTATAGTAACATAAATTAATTTGTTGTGGCCCCCATGAACGGAATTCCACAAAACTTGGCGTGCATACAGAGGGTGTCATAATTATCCTACACTTCCAATTTCGTGCAGTTTTGACTATGTTAGGTCACAGATACCTTCAATTACAACACCTCATTTTACTTTTTGTGTTTAACTAGGTGGCGCTATACATGAAATGAGTGGTTATGGAATGGGTTGACATGGCCCCTTGAGATCAACATACAAAAAAAAATGGTCCTCCTAAACCCTACGGTTTTCGAGATATTCACAGAAAACTGTGTCTGCCCTACCCTCCTTTCAGGGGGTCCAGTCCAGCGGGGGGGGGCTACAGATCAAAACGAAAAACGATGGTTCCATGCTATCCATGTACATGCCCACCAAGTTTCGTGTACCCCGGTCTTTCAGTGTCCCGGGAATCATTGACGGAAATTTGGGCATGCGAAAAAGGAAAAAAAATAAATAAAAATCTGACTAAACCCATATGACCGCCGCTTTGCTGCGCGGAACACAAATGGAACCCAACCCAGTAGCTCAAGGTCTGTGGCCAAAGCAGCCATAATGAAAGCGTTATCATTGTTTGGATACTTCACACACACGGGTTTTTTAATCGCATAGACTACTACTACCAAGCTGGAATCAAAGCACATCGACTCCCCTCTCACACCCTAAACACGCACTTCGAACAAACAAAAAACTGATGTTGATGTTGTGTTTTGTCATGTTGTGTTTTGGCCTGATGCGCCACCCTCCACCTATCTACTAATCACAAAGTCAGTAGTGTTTTGGCATGTGGGTTGGCAACCTCGAGTCAGGGAGGAGGGGGAGGGGATACACCGCTCTACAGTAATTTGAAAGTGATTGCAGTACCAGTTTTGGCCACAATCTTACATATGGTTCCTTTAAGCCCTGAATTAAACGTAGCTTCATGTGTTCCATTGAACATTATAACAAGTGGGTTCACAATGTGTGGGGCTGTGCTAAACCTGACCATAAGGCTACTTTTGCCAGAGTTCAAAGTAAAAATGTATTGAGACAAGGTAGCATCCCATCAGGGTTATCTCAGCATGGTATACTAGCCTATAATATACAAACCATAACTCATAAAAAATGCTTAATTTACTAAGTGCCTGCTGATCAGATAGGCTATGCCCATAGACCCCTTTTGAAAGACCCAAAGTGCCAGTCAGATATACCTTGAGTCTCACATTTTTAAAGTCTCAATGTGTCCATTAGTTTACACAGAATTCACTAGAAGTCGTTATTTAAGGGGTTATTTTTCAAAAATTTCTGCCGGGGGTACATGCCCCCGGACCCCTCTAGCCTTCCTGTGTGTGACACTGGGCTAAGCCCCCAATGTTTCAAATGTCTGGCTCCGCCCCTGGTCAGCATATTGTTCTGTTGACTGTTTGCAGGTTATGGCATGTCTTGTAGACAGAGAAAAACTGAAAAACTCAGTTTTGACTCAAACACTCATCATTGTGGAGACATGGAGCGGCTTGGTACATATTATAAGAACCATTGAGACCTTTGATTGCAAATAAAGATGTTTCCAGTGATTATTTTAAAAGGGTATGAATAATTGTGTACATGCCATTTTTCATAAAAATGTTAAAAAAGATAAAAACGCTTATTTTTTTGATTCCATGTTTCTACCACATTGTCTTACAACCTATGGGCATGTGGCAGTGTCATTTTCAGTCAGAGCAAACATATTGGTCAAGAGAAAATCAACATTAAATCAATTTTTGCCAGGGGTATGAATAATTTTGTTCTTAACCTGTAGGTACAGGATCCAATTAGGAAGAGGCTCAGGAAATGTGGTTACCTTAGACCTATAGGGGGTGCTAACGGTTGATGTGTTTGGAATTAAAACTTACTAGTGGTGTCTGTTAATACTGTGGGAGGTCCTAAGGCCGACACATCCCAATTTGTGATGTCAACATAATTGATCCGGCGGCCATATTGGATTTCATCAAGAACCATAAAAAGTTTTCACGGGTACAAAGTTTATCCGATTTTCACGAAACTTGGTGTAGATAATCTTCAGACCATGCCTCACACAAGTTATTCCATTGCATATTGATATTCCAAAGCATTTTCCCGTCATAGCCAATCGAAATTGGTGGCAAAGCTGCCAAACAGGAAGTGGACTTAAATATCAGCAAGGCTTTCACATATCAAGACCAAACTTAGTACGTGGGCTCAGGACCGAATTAGGAGGAGGCTGAAGAAATTTGGTAAATTTTGACCATTATGGGGGCGCTATAATCACAGGAAGTAGGCTCATATCTCAGCAACGCTTTCACTTATACTGTAGAAACCAAACTTGGTATATGGACTTGGGTACCCATCCTGAGGACACACAACAAATTTGGTGGCCTTCAACTACTATGGAGGTGCTAGAATTACAGAATATTAGCTCATATGAATGCTTTCACATATCAACACCAAAGTTGATACATGGACTCGGGGCCACATCCTGAGGACACACAAAAAATGTGGTGACCTTCGACCACTAGGGGGGTGCTAGAGTTACAGAAGGTTTGCTCATATCTCAGCAATGCTTTCACATTTTGAAACCAAACTTGGTTCATGGACTGTGGACCACATCCTGAGGACACACAATAAATTTAGCGACCTTTGGCCTCTAGGGGAACTCTAGTTAGCAACACTTTCTCGTATCAACACCAAACTTGTCACATGGACTCGGGACTACATCCTGAGGACGCACAATAAATTTAGCAACGGGGGTGGGGGGTAATGGGATGTGTGGGGGAGACTGTGTACCTGTGTGTGTGTGTGTTTATGTGTGTATGAGAGGCAAAAAGAGAGAGACATTGATGAAGTGTGAGGTTGATGAGATTAGGTATGAGGAAGAGTATGGCAGGTTCAGCATTCTGATGGCTTGTGGATAGAAACTGTCTCTGTATCTCTTTCAGTCTGTAGGCTATATCCTGGGATGTAGTGGTAAAATAAGAGGGGGGTAAACTATGAATTCTGTGATTTCGATGAGGTGGACTGCGCTATGCAGTATCGGATTTTTAAAAAACGCATTCAGAACGGTAGTTTGAACACTCAATCGCAAATATGGGTGGAAAGTTTGGTTGTTGGAACTACTGGTCAAGAGTAGTCGTTGTGTCGTTCATTTTGCGGTTGTCAACATTTTGCATTAGTTTGACTAGATTGACCCTCCATGTTCATACCTGAACACCCTCCAACAGAGCATTTTACTTATCATTAAGTTTTTTAATTTACATTCATTCATCTTTGAGTGCAGGGGTGGAACGACAGAGTTGCGATGGTGTTCATACACAGCTGCATCCACAACATCCACTCATGAATGTCTACGTGAGCACAGGCTGAAATTAAGAAAATATTGGGACACAATAGAAACATTTTCTTCCATCGATTATAAGTTGGTTGTGTATTCATAATAATTTCTATATAATTGTTGTTGTTGTAATGTATAATTATTGCCAGTGTGAAAAAAGGGGGTCACTACAGCAGACAATTGATTGCAGTATTTTTTGGGCCATGTAGTTGCAGACATGTTGTATAAACTGCACTAGTCACACATACAGAATCAGGGCACCATGAAACAATAATCCTTTCATGTCCTGAGCAGCTAAATAAAACACACTGACCTTTGCTGAGATAATACGAGCATGAGGCAAATATTATTGCAGATAAAGGTGCTGCAGATTGCTCCAAACACCTCACGGCCCAAAGGTCAAGTTAAATATAGAGCGCAGCACAGCCTACAGGGGGAGACATGGCCAGACTTTACCTCCCACGCTGTCACAACCAGCTAGGAGCTGAGACTTTAAGTGTGGACTGCTGTGACCGTGACAAAGCAACAGGGAAAAGTTCAGCTGAAGGTATTTTTGGCCCCTATTTTTTTTTACTCCAGTATAAATACGATATGCTTTTTACCAAGCATATCGTTTAGAAAAGTGGATGTCACACTGTGGCTTGCTAAAGGAGAGGAGATGGGAACATGGCACTTTTGCATGTAAAAATAACCACATCAAGAGTTGGAGCTCAGATGGCTCGACACATTGACTGTGGGCAGTGGACATGTAGAGGTGGTGCCAATGGGGTGCTTACCAATGAGGAAGTGCAGTGCACTTTCCTGTCACATTAAATTAATTCATATCCACACACAAGGATGTGACATTTATGCCTTCATGCAATGGTACAGCTATTACAATGTCTCTAAAGGCCATATGTAATTCCATTTGTTTAAGGTTAACACAGCATGAATTTGGGTCACTATAAAATACAATAATTGCTTCTATACCAAGTGTTAGTCACATGGATGAATAAAGCTTTTTTCGCTTGCATTCAGCTATTTCTGAGGTTTATTGTATCCCATTATTATATTCCATATAAAAAAAACATATTTGCGTCTGGAACACTCTATGAAAAGTAGAGCGAAACCAATAAGTGAGCATCCAGCGTGATGTAAAGCATCTGCAATGCGAAATTCCACATCAAAGAGAATTCACAATTATCATCTTGCAGACAGCCAGGCTTTAGACTTATAAAAAAAATGGAAAAGACGGGGGAATGCTAAACTATTCTAAATTTTTCATGAGGCTTCCCAGATTTTATGGGGTGAGAAATTTCAGGACCTTTTTATAGCAACCCCTCCAGGACCTCTTTTCTTCTGCATGGCTGCCTCTACATGAACTGACATCTTCCTGACTACAAGGATTTGTCAGAGGATTTTATAAATAGTATGGCACGTGTCTGTGCCGGGTGCTGCCTCCAGAGCCGAAAGCAAAAGAAGTATATACAGGCACCATCGAAACACGCATGATGTTGTCGCTGGCTGGATTTATTTTTATCTGATTAAATATCTATATGTGCTGAGACATGCTTATATAATAATATATATATATATATATATATATATATATATATATATATATATATATATATATATGTTCCAGATGCAAATATGTTTTTTATATATGGAATATAATAATGGGATACAATAAACCTCAGAAATAGCTAAATGCAGGCGAAAAAAGCTTTATTCATCCATGTGACTAAAACTTGGTATATATATATCCCTCTGAGCATCATAATGAGAACATCCAGATTCTCTCTCCATCCAGCTTCCCACCATTTTAAGTCCCCCCGTACCACAGTTTAAAGACTGCCTACACAATATAGAAATAAAATTAGATTTTATCCATAGCATTCTTTGTGCTGCACCAGATTTAAAAAAAAGGACAAACAATACTGTATTAAACTAAATCAACTAAATATGTTAGTTGATGGTTTTGCCTTGTACAAGGGTGACAAAATAATAATGATGTTTCATAATGTATAATTTTGAGTTGCATCAATTTTTAAACTCTTTGACAGAATTTCTGACTATCGGTGTAAGGATGGCCTGCTAACACTCAGTAGTATGCACTACATTTCCTCTGAAATCCCAGTACCATTCTTCACCAATATTAAAAGAATGGTCATGAATTAAACTGCAGAGTCAAGTACTATTCAAGTGTGCATCCCCTGGTAGGGGTTTAGCAGGACAAATGCACAATGCACAGTGAACAAAACAAATTTAGACAAATCTAAATAAAGAATTATCCATTTTTAAGCAAACAGTGCGATCTTTAAAGGTTCCCCTCCTCCATGATATTAAGATACAGGGTCACCTGTTCTCCGTTTTGCACCTGTTCTGCCCCTCTGCGATGAGCACCTTTTCAGTGTGGCAATTTCACCTCATCAAAACATTTTCATGCAATGTTCCCTGTGTGAGTGTACTGTAGGCTACGCTTGAAATTGATTTGTTGAGCTCACTGTGTATCTCAGCTCTTTGTGCCGTAAGTAGTTGAGGCATGCATGACCTCTTCTGACCAAAGTTGTTCGGAAAACCTGTTAGGTAACAGTACTGCTGGATCTGACAGACAAGAAGTACCATGTTCTGTGATTGCTGACATTCATATATTTTGGTATATTTTTTTATTTAGGTTGGAATGGAAGATACATTCAGTGAAAGTGAAATGCTATATTTTCACTATATTTTATTTGGGTTGTGGTTTGAATAAAATTGTTGGGGATGAAGTCAAAAATGCTGACTGGATGAGCCAGATGGACCCACACATACACTAGGGGGTCCAGGCTCTGTTAGGAGGTTTTAATACCTTGTCAATTCATAATTTCATTTTTTTGCCAATTGTTTTGGCACTATATATAAAATTGCACATGATGGGTCATGATCACACATCAGGTCACAAATGTCCTTAGATGTGGTGATGTGGGATTACTTAAACCCAGGTGTTACCCTGGAGTCACAGCTTAGCACTTTCATATTTTTTTGCATTTATGCAAGCTGCAAGCTCTCCACCCTCTCCATGTTTGAGTACTGACTGCCCACTACTGTTTTACTACTGTGTTACTACTGTCCACAACCTAGTGTCTTACTACTGTTTTACTGCTACACTGTTTTTCATGCTATATTAGCACACATGACCATTGGCTTCTGCTACAATACTGAATGGCTGTAACCCTATTACCTCAACCTATTCTTGCACTGACGTATTTTTTACATAGTTTTTATATACCTTCTATTATACATTACATTATACATTACTCTCTTATTTGTCCATATTATTTATGCTGGTCTATAGACCTTATTCTTGCACTGTTGCACTGTTAAGACTACTGTTGGACTGCTTTTTGCACCTTCACCATGACACTCACTCTCTTGAGCACCTTACCATGCACACAGAACTACAGGCCAGTCCCGGCCCTGTCACTGGAAGCGACTCATGCTTGATCATCCACAGGCACACTGTGGATTTTTTTTAATTTAATTTATATAGTATATTTAGTATTTAGTTTTGTTAGTTTTATCTTCTAGTTTTGTTACTCTTATCTTCTACTGTCTCTATTGTACAGTGGAGTTTTGTTATGTGTATATACTTATATTTACCCTTTCTGCTGTAAGTGCATGTTGTGTGTGATGTCTGTTTGCTACTGAGACCTTGAATTTTCCCTTGGGGATCAATAAAGTATCTATCTATCTATCTATCTATCTTTCTATCTGATATGTCAAGTCACCCAAAAAATGTAGAGACAAAAAGAGAGAGGTTCCATATGCCATTTGATATTTCATTGGGAAAAACAAACCTACTGTACATATCTATTCTGTCTTCTTTCAGATCACTCACCATGAAAACCAGGCTAGGCTGCCTATCCAATAAGTCGGACTCCTGTAATGATTTCTCTGAATTCTTGCCACCTGCACAGGACAGGTCGGCTAAATGTGTAAAGTGAGTGCCTGGTGTGATCAGACAGGATTATCAGTATCTACATATTACGTAACATTTAACCATTTTTTTACAGTTTGATGTGCTTTCAAGGAAATATTAATCTTCTGGGTCTCATTCTCTCTCAGGTTATCAACTGAAGAAGTCACAAGCTGGGCTGATTCATTTGACATTCTTCTGTCTAACAAGTGTGAGTTGGCATACACATACATTACAAAATGTGTTTTCATAACAGATATATAGGTCTCAAGGCCCTTGGGTTGTCCTCATTTTCCTGGAGAATGCATATTGTCCTGGAACACTTAGGCTAATGGTGCTTTATGCTGTAACTTAAAGGAATTATCCGGAGTAAAATGCACTTTAGATCAATTTACGGATGATTGGGAGTACATACGTTGACATCAACGTATGTACTCCCAAAATACAGTATTGTATTTGACATCAAAATCACGTCATTCGGATGTGTTTTGAGAAAGTTCGATTTTACCGTTTTTAGTCAAAACTCGTTAGCCTGGAAGTGACCAGGGCATGTCATTTCGCCGCTACAAAACGCTATTTTTATATCTCTTCTACAGTTCCAAACAACATTACATGCCCTGGTCACTTCCAGGCTAACGAGTTTTGACTAAAAACGGTAAAATCGAACTTTCTCAAAACACATCCGAATGACGTGATTTTGATGTCAACTCAACGAATGTACTCCCAATCATCCGTAAATTGATCTAAAGTGCATTTTACTCCGGATAATTCCTTTAAAAGAAAACACATGAGGGAATTAAAAATCACCTCTTTGTTTTGTTATGTAAGAGCCTTTGCCTTGGTTATGGAGGATTCTTCACAGCAATGTGAGTCAGATGGTTGGTTATGACCACCTTTGGAGATCACACACTAAATGACAGGTTGAATTTGCTCGGTCTGTCATTGCCATCCACAGGGACAGCTTGTAGATGTCCCCTCTATCAAAATCACACCAGAGGTCTGTGATGAAACACCAAAAATAAACCTCTCTGGTCCAGGGAACATGAAGCACTCATTGAAGGGTATTCGTGGAAGGAGAGTTGTGCCTGTGTTATTACAAAAAAAAGGATTTTAGATATGCAGTTTATATTGACTGTTTTACAGGTTTGATTGTCTTGCCACACTGACCAATGTAATCTCACAACTACTGTAACACTGCTAAGTGGCTTCATGATTTAGAGTTGCAAATTATCTATAAAAACATTGAGTTAGAAATTCTGTGGATACCATTTAAGCAAGAAATACAGATTTGATTTGATTTGAGCTATAGTACCCCAAACATAATACATGGATGCAAAACATATTTTCTCTGTAACACCATCATCTCTGTATTTTAAAGTGCAATGTTCTGGATTCTGAGGTAAAATTGTGAGGATTTGAGGATTTTGTGTCGAGTAGGAAAGGTAAATCCTGTTATTGTATAAGGTGCCATTGGATACAAGTAGAACTGTTTGTTCCAGTGACACAGCAGGAACACATAGCCTTTGTTCTCACCTCTCAATTGGTCTCTTATTGAATTCTGCCGAGGAGCCACATCCTCACATTTAAACTGCCCTTCCCCCAAGCGCAACCCATTTCTGTGTGATTTAATCATATCAAATCAGGCTGCTCTGCAAACACTGTCATTGCCATTGGATACGTACTGTTTCAGGTACTCCTTGTAAAGGTCTTTGAAGGTCTTTTACACAAGGCTCTCCGGAAACATTAAATACATTTAGTTGAATATCACTATACAAGACTTATCCATATCAATGAAAAATTAATATATATATATCTGTCTATTATGCTATTTCCTGCTTTGGTGTATACATACAATTCTGAATGGAATATATTCTAATGGAGCCAGAACCCAGTTACAAACTGGAAAGGGGAATCTTTGTGATTTTACATTTCTGCCATGTAATTGTTGTCATAATAACAAAAGGCTAGGCCCTGTAGGCAGTTTTCCATTCACTCCTCCATGGGAAATGATGAGTAAATCACGGAGTAGTATGTTGTCACTAGGTAAACATGGTTATGGGAGGAACCACGCTGTCCTCCTTTCTCAACCAAAACATGACCTCGACAGGTTTGTTATCACTGGTGCTCGACAGGCTAATTTCTCATTATGATAAATGAGGAAAACAAGCTCATTCAGGAACTGGGGGAAGCTTGTTTATGTTCTAGTGCTCTAGTAGGCTGGCTTCCCTGTTATTTTACTAATCCCACGCATCCCACTGAAGTCAATGAAGCAACTGTTTCCCACCTATCTGGACCTATCTAAAATGATATGTTGAGCATTTCCGTTCTCCAGGGTTGCATGTGACTGCTTTTGTTATTTGCGTAATAATTAGTTTGTTTTGCTTTAGATGGCTTGACGGCCTTCAGAACCTTTCTTAAGTCAGAGTTCAGCGATGAGAACATTGAGTTCTGGCTGGCATGTGAAGACTATAAAAAGATCAAATCACCTGCAAAACTCATGTCAAAAGCTGAGAAGATTTACAAAGAGTTCATCGATGTTCAGGCACCAAGAGAGGTACACTACTGCATTGTACATAAAAGACCAGAAAGTCACTCACTCAAAATGCCCCTATTTCTACTGAATGAAAACAGTAAGGGTTACACTTTACTTGACAGTATCGACATAAGAGTGACATGACACGATAATAATTAATAATAGTTATAAACAAGTCATAAACGTTTATGACATAACACAACATTTCTTTTATTAAGTGTCATTCGGTTTTTGTCAATTTAGGGTTAGGATTAGGGTTAGAGTTAGGGTTAAGATTAGGGTTAGAGGTTAGGATAAGGGTTAGGGTTAGAGTTCATATGTCATGACAGTGTCATGTGTTCATGACAGTGTCATGTCACTCTTATGTCGATACTGTCAAGTAAAGTGTTGCCACAGTAAGTTTACAGATTATTCAAGTGAATAATACATTTCCTTTTCTCTGCCTATTTTCAGATAAATATTGACTTCAGGACAAGAGAGGAGACCAAGCTAGGTCTTCAAGAGCCAACTCCAATCAGCCTCAATCTGGTGCAAGCCAGAGTGTATAGTCTGATGGAGAAAGACTCTTATCCACGATTTCTGCGATCCAAACTCTATCAAGACTTGCTTAATAAGACTCATATACACTGTCAAAGGAAGTCAGTTTGAGGAAAAGCTTCAAGGTATCATGGATATCACTGATGGACAATGAAATTCAGCATCCATGTGCCATGTTCATTTAATTGTTGACTGTACTGAAAATGCATTTCATGGAATCCTGACAAGTTTATTTTAGAGAAGAAACATCACAACCATACATTGTACCTTTTAGCGATCATTTTGTGAAAAAAAAGGTGAACTGAATCTTTGGATGATTTCACATTTAGAGTAGAACAACTGATTTAAATGTAACTGTTTATTTTAGAGGTTACGTGCAAACAAAATCAGTGGTTTTGTTAAATGTGTTGCTTTTAATGGTATGGTCAGCCTTTCATAGTTTAGTCAGATATGATGTTTTTGCTTATTCTTTTTAAGCTATTCTGAGCACAATGACAGAGTTCAAAAGAAGGTGACTGGACAGAAAGTCTACCCTGGGAATCCAGAGTTCTCGCGGAAGCATTTGCTTAGCGAGAGACTCTGGCAACGAGATGCACGTAATGATGCACGTAACTTTTGCCCCTTGCATCGCGGGGAACCAATCATATCTGTGACCCTTAATCTTTCATATTGGGTCTGGTTCTCTAGGCTACAGAACTGCCGTCATTCCCTTCTAATTGGCAGACACATACATCAGTCAAGGACAGGCCTCATCTGAGGAGATATTTCAATGACATTCCTCTGTTTTTTTTATATTCATGGCTACCTTTTTCTATATTTTTCTTGCTTAATGAATTATTGATAGCTTGAGCCTATACAAATGAAAAATATGTTACAATCATCCTGTTACATATCAAATAAGACAATGTGCCTGTATATAGTAGCCTAGCCAGATGTTCTTCGATCAATCAATGTTTATTTCTACAGTCTGCATGTTTTCTGGATTGCACAAACCAGATATCAATACTGAGTTTCCAGACAGAAAATCCGTTAAACCGTTAAAAATCCCGTTAAACACCAAAATCCTTTTTTTTTTCCATTTATGTGCTATTCAGGTCAGTTAGCTTGGGGAAAGCCAGCATAGCTTTCTCAAATGCCTTCAAGATTCTTACACTTCACATTACAGTTGACCTCATTAAAACAATTTGCAAATCACATTTCACATAAGCCACAGATTGTTTACCATTTTTGATGTTGCAGGTCACAATCATTAGCATTTGTCAACGCCCACCCTGTACCTGCTGGTGAATTGTCAAGTACATACTAATCTAATCTAAAATGTAACCAGTGATGGTTAAAATAGTCACACACTAATGTTAGAGCTTAGAGGTTGAGTAAGAAAAGTCATACACATTTTAGAGGCAACATTTTTGTCAACCTTTTGATTTCACTTGTATGTCTCTTGAAGCCTTGGAGAGTTCTGTAAATCTGTAACCACACTTCAACCCAGAAATTGTGTCAACCAATATTCAATCAATGGCTGGGGTTGAGCAGAAGTAAGATCACTGAGGGGGTAAAATGTTAATCATTTCATAAAAAAAACATTATTTACATTTCTGAAATATCAACGTGGCATGAGTATTATTTTTGGCTGGTTCAAATATTCAATTTAGGTTTGATATCATTACTATTTTTGTCAATAGCCATGCCCCCCTGACCAATCAGAATGAATTTATGGAACAATTTTGTACATTTAAGTTAGAGCATCCACAAGCATATGTTATTGTATGGATTATGTGCAATTTGCTTAAGGCATTCAATGTAAGACTTGACTAAGGTGCATAGTAAAGACTGAAACACTGATCCATGAATGTAGATATTATCATCAGGTGTGTGTGTGTGTGTGTGTGCGAACGCGAGAGCGTACTCTGTCTGTGGAATGTTTAAATGCTAGTCAAATGTAAATATTATTACTTTAAACTCATTACCAATAAAGACTTTGGCAACGTTTAAGAAATATTTCATTATTTCAAATAAGACATTATTTCAACATGCTTGCAACAAGAAGTATTCGGTAAACACATTATTATTATTATTATTATCATTATTATGACGTTCATGCTTATTAATTCTCATGGAATATAGCCTGTATACCTGTATACAAATAAAAGAGAGTGCTATTGTATCCCTTTACATCATGAGCAAAATTCAGACATGTCTCAAAATGTGCACTGTCAATCCTCTTTGACATATAAATTAGTTGCGGACTATGGCGAACCATTTCCTCTTTTGAAAGACCTTTTTGAGCCACTTACATTCCTGTTTTAGCTTGCCTGCATAGGCTGTCATATTTGATATCAGACTATGCTGAGACTCGCCCTCCTCCCAAATGTACTATCTGAGCAAACTTTCTTGTAACTTATAGGAACTGGGACAAGGCTGTATCAACTCATGAGTCTACCACTTTACCTCTCTTACATTCACAACCAACTCATTTTAGAAAGAAAAAGAGCAGTGAAAATGTGGGACTTTTTTCTCACCGCATAGAGACATATGTAGGTCACTCCACATCAAGCCTATTCTGTTCCTTCATTGTATCGCATCTTTTTTTTCAGTTACCACCTGCACCCTAGCATTTTTACATCACAGCTTTTAATTCATGGTCTAAGCTCAATATTCATGGCTCTGTGACAATGTTCTATAAATCTAAAAAAAATAAATGTTCTCACAGGCTAACATGTCAAATTAGGAGGATTAAACAAATTTTTCTCTGCACAACCACATTCATAGCAAGAGTGCAGCACAATTGCTGTAGATTTGAGGCCGTCTGCACAACTCTGCTCTCAAAACATGACATTCTAAAACCCGGCACATGTGTATAGATACGTTGAGAGTGCTCTCTGTTGTCATAGCCTGAAAGGCAGTTGAGAGACATATAGATAATTCTTTATGAAGCATGCATCTCATGCGTATGTATGATGACATGTAAGTGATCTTGTTCAATGTCTGATGAAAAGTGAGTAGGGTCAAAACTTAAAAAATATTCTCCTAAGAGAGGAGCAGTATGACCAGTTTTGTTCCATTGGCCTTTTTTGTGCACCTGCCTTTTTGGATGTGCATTCTCTTTTCTGGTCTCAGTGAATTAAAAAAAGGTTTACATAGACCATAGGTGGACATTAACACATGAAATGAGCACTTAATAGAACAAGATGATGGCTGAACTGAGGAATTGAGTGGGACGTACTAGGAGCCTCAGGGTGTGAGTTTTGAGCAGTCTCTGGAGATCAGGCAGGTAAGTACTGCTCAGAACATGGGTAACATCTGCTACCTCCAGGCAAGGCTTTCCCCTGAGATGCGCTACACAGCTGAACAACACAAGGTCTGTCATAAACACGGTGTCTAGCACAGCAAAGCTACAATCCAGGGCAGTCAAAGAATGTTTTCATTCTACCGCTGAATTCTAACCTGGTGCTTTAGGCCTACACGAGAAGAAAGGGATGGAGTCAACAGCAAGCTTATAGGTTAACGAAGCAGTTCATGCTACTGTAACCATACCACTATCACATTACATTACATTGCATTACATTTGGCTGACACATTTTTAACCAAAGCCACTAACAATATGGTTAACAGTTTAAGCTTTTTAAAGCAACTTTCTCAACAATTCTAGGACAATTAAAAAAAAGTGCATCAGTGAGTGCTGTGAGTGCAGTGAATAAGTGCATCAGTGAGTGCTGTTTTTTAAACAATCAAGAGTCAGTTCTAGTCAGGTGGTAAGTGCTAGGATCAGCAAGACTAGTTGTAAGTAGTGCTACAAGAGTAGATGTTTTCTGAAGAGCTGGGTCTTCAGGAGTTTTTTTGAAGATGTAAAGGGATGTCCCTGCTCTAGCAAGAACTGGTAGTGAGTTCCACCAACGAGGAACAACAGGTGAAAAAAGTTTGGATTGGCCTGAGCGTACCGGTGGCAGAGCTAGACGTCGTTCATTTGTGGAGCACAACGGTCTGGAGGTAGCATATGCCTGTACGAGGGCATTCAAGTAAGTGGGAGCAGAACCAGAGACTACTTTGTAGGCAAGCGTTAGAGACTTGAATTTGATGCGAGCAGCCATACAGTAGGTAGCCAGTGTAGCTGGATGAGCAGTGGGGTAACATGTGCAGTGGTGGAGGAAGTACTGAACCTCAGTACTTAAGTAAAAGTACAAATACACAGAGAAATATTTACTTTAGTAAAAGTAAAAGTACCACAATGACAACCCTACTTAAGTAAAAGTAAAAAGTACCTGCTTTTAAATGTACTTTAAGTATTAAAAGTAAAAGTATTTGCATAATGATTTATTCTCTTAATATCTATATTCTAAAAGGAAAAATCAGTATGGGCTGTGGCATTTTAATTAAGCTAGTTTTAGGTTATACTCGACTAGATAGTTTTAAGTTACTGTAATGCAATTGTGCTTACCATCTGTGGCCCAGTTTACATTCTGACCTACAATTCTAGAGACTGTAATTCTGGTTATCTACTAGGGTGATCTGCTGACTAATATCATTCAGCAAAACACGAGAGCCTGAAGTTTAACGGGGTAGACAAGGGAAACGTCGGGTGGATCGTAATGCCAATTATGCTGATTGAACAGAAAAGTTGCTGAGAAAGGTGTCTTTATGATTAAGTTCAGTTTCACTTGCGCAGACGCATAGACATTGAATGAGCGCTCACGTTACTACCCCCCAATTGTAGGCTATGCATCTTTATTTAATCACACACAATTAAGGAATATTTCCTAATCTGGAAAATGTTACGTTTTTCCGCCACCGGTTCATTAATAGTCTACCATTCATTTGTGCCGCAAATGATCAGACGTGGTGACAGAAGCATGGGCATAGCCTGTAACTTCGCTGATCCGCGGATAGCAATCTCATCGGAGAGGAGGCCTTAACGCTGCAGATAACAGACAGAGAAAGGCACAGAACACAGTTGCATGTACAGTGTAGCCATGGGTCTGGTGAATATAGCCTACCGAATGCAGATGGCTACAAGCTCACGCTTTGCCTGGTCTAGACTAGAAGCTTATGTTTCTAAGAATGCACGTGTGCTCCAGAATCTTTGGTAGCAACCCCCGGTAAAACAAAAACGTGTTTGTCAGAGAGAAAAAAAAAACTGATCATAAAATGTATCGTAAAAAGGAACGATGGTGTTGTAGAAATGTAGCGGAGTAAAAGTACAGATAATTGCTGTAAAATGTAACGAAGTAAAAGTCAAAAGTATGCACTATAGATTTTACTTAAGTAAAGTACAAATACGTGGAAAATTTACTTAAGTACAGTAACGAAGTATTTGTCCTTCGTTACATTCCACCACTGAACATGTGTAACATGTGCCCTTTTGGGTTGGGTGTAGACCAGACGGGCTGCTGCGTTCTGAATCTGAAGGGGTTTCACTGTGCAGGCTGTGAGACCTGTCAGGAGGGCGTTACAGTAGTCAAGTCATGAGATGGCTACTGCCTGTACCAGGAGTTGGGTAGCATCTTGAGTCAAGTAAGTCCTGATTTTCCGTATGTTGTAAAACGGCACAACTGGGCGACCGAGGCAACATGATCGGAGAAGGTTAGTTGGTTGTCAAGAACAACTCCTAAATTTCTTGCAGTCCTGGTGAGCACAACAGACAGGGAGTCAATTTTGATGTTGCTGTCATTATTTATAGTAGGTTTAGCTGGGAGGACCAGCAGTTCAGTTTTTGAGAGGTTTAGCTGGCAATCCGAGATCCGTGCCAAGACCAGGGGGTCATCAGGTGGAAAGGACAGATAGAGCTGTGTGTCGTCTGCATAGTGGTATGAGAAGCCATGCGAATCTGTCCCAAACAGGTGGTGTAGATAGCAAAGAGAAGGGGGCCCAGCACTGAGCCCTGGGGGACCCCTGTGGTGAGATAGTGAGGTGCGGACAGCTGTCCAAGCCATGATACATTAAACGAGCGTCCTGTGAGAACCAGGAGAGAGCAGAGCCGGAGATTCCCATGTTTGAGAGCATAGAGAGAAGGATACGGTGATTAACCGTGTCAAAGGCAGCCGATAATTCAAGAAGAATGAGTACTGATGACCGAGCGGTCGCCCTGGCTTCCTTTAAGGTTTTTGTTACAGACAGTAGAGCTGTTTTGGTAGAGTGGCCGCTTTTAAACCCAGACTGATTTGGATCCAGAAGGTTGTTCTGTGAAAGGAATTCAGAGACCTGTTTGGAGACTGCTCGTTCGATACCTTTGGATAGGAAAGGTAGGAGTGAGACAGGGCAGTAGTTCTCAACTTGAGCAGGATTGAACGTTGTTGGAAACGTGCCAGAGGTTAGCAAAGTGTTGATCACATGTGTGATTGCTGGTTTGATGGTCGGGCTGATGGACTGAAGTAGGCTCGTAGGTATAGGCAGGGTGCGATTTGTAGGGGGGGATGGTGAGGATTTCCCCCCCTCTGGTTTTCCTATCCCTACCTCTGCTAAATTATTTTTATCCCCGGTGGAGACAACATTTATCCCCCTCTGCCCCTCATATTGATTAATGCTACTTCATATAGCCTACATAATAATCTGACATCAGAAACGCACCGTCACCATCAGCACTCATGCTGCTGACACAGTGGCGGCGTGATAACTTAATTTGGCCTTGATCGTGCAGGACATTTCAGAATGTCGAGTGTGTAATCCATCATAAATGGCTAGTTTCAATGGAAAAGTTAGCTGGACAAATGAAAGAAAATGAGAAGGATTCAGTGAAGCATAATAATGTTTTAGAACCTTCAAAATTAGAAAACTGATGCAACTGAGATGGAGGACAACTGCACGTAGACTAGAACGTAGGCCAATTGTCCGAAGGAACTTACATTAAATGAGGAGATATTTGCTGAATGTCACAAAAAGTGTTACAGAAATTGCTTGGCATCGCTTATTCAATGGCTCTCTACCGAAACACCTGTAGTTTGCGGAGGACGAACGAGAAAGCACTCGTTTGATAAATTAGCCAGTAGGCTAGGCCTAGTAGACAAATAACTTTTAGAAATAATCTGTACTGCAAAAACAAATGTTGGTGGGTATTTAAACTATCTAGCGGGTGTTTTAACAGCTGCAAGAAATAGAAGCTTCATGGTCTTTATGTTCTGGTTCGTAAATTATTTTCATAAAACTTCAAGTTGCCCTATAACTTTACTCTCCAAACTCTTCACTGCACTGTAGGCAATTAACTGACAGTATGATAGGCTATTTATTTTCTGTAGGCTACAATAAACACATTTATTTTTTCAACTTTTGCAAAATTACGCACTTGGCTACTGAACGCAAATCAGCAGAGAGAGAGAATGCATGTAGCCTACGCAGTGTGTAGCGCAATGTGTAGGCTATTTGGTTACCAACTAACACTGTTAGCCAATTCACTAACTTAAGACTTCAGTGCCATCATATACAACGTTTTTTTACACAACAAATACAGAAAGGATGGAGGCAGCAAAAGTAGAGGAGTCATTTCAGATGGGGCAAGAACAAGGTGAATTTGTATGCTTGTCAAAACGTAGTCCTACCCTGCATTAGAGGAGCTGATCATCAGCACACTCGCTGTTTAAAGTCGTACACCACGGTAAACTAAAACTAAAATGTTGCTATGAATCGTACGTTAATTTTTTTTTTTTTTTGGGGTGGGGGGTTACAAACTTATTCAAAATCATCCCCCCCTCTGGTTTTTACACAAATCGCACCCTGGGTATAGGGTCCAATGAGCATGTGGTAGGACGGCTACATGTCAAGAGTCTAGATACCTCGCTCTCGGAGAAAGGCGCGAATTCTGAAAAAGATGTTCCAGCAACCGCTAGAGGTTGTAGGAGTGCAGTATCTGAGTCTGTTGTGTCTTGTGGGCATGTAGAGAATTGATTGCTGATTGCCGCCACTTTGTTTGTAAAAAATGAGGTAAGGGTATCCGCAGTAAGGCTGGACAGAGGAGGAGGCGGCTGAGGGTTGAGTAGTGATTTGAAGGTTGAGAAAATATTCAAATTCGAGTGTCTGTGGCTGTGTTGATTTTGTCATTATAGAAAGCTGTCTTAGCAGCAGTGATGCTGGCTGAAAAGGAAGATAGGAGTGTCTGGTCGTCTTTGAGGTCATCAGTTAGTTTAGATTTGTGCCATTTCCTCTCCGCGGCTCTGAGTTTGGTGCGCTGCAATCGGAGTGTATCATTTAGCCATGGATGAGAGTGTTTGGATCGAGCTGGCCTTGTAGTAAGAGGGCACAGTTAGTCCAGACAGAAACTCAGTGTGGAGCAGAGCGAGTCTGTGGCATCATTGACCTCCAGAGAGGAGAAGGTGCTGAGTGGAGGTAGACTGGAGGCAACCACAGAGTGTCACAAAATAACTATCACAAAATATCCTGATCATAAAGATATACTGGGCCTAATCTACCGGGTATTTCAGACAACTTACTGTAAAAAAACATTATCTAATATTAAAGGATGAAAGCCTCCTTTGAGTGCTTTTCTTCTATGACACATATGTTTACAGGGCTTTTTCCAAAACAAAGAGAGCATTGAGTCATGCCAGGAAGCACCTTCATCTAGCTGTGTTTTTGTCCGGGACATGGTTGCCCTGACTAGGTGCTAATTTACAGTATTAACAGCCAACATCAACCTTGGAGTGTGGCTCAGCACTCACACTAAGCTCTTTTCTCACGTTGCTAGGGAACTCAAATGACTGAGAGACGGAGGAGAAAAGAATGATCTGGAAAATTCCATCCCTTGCCACTATATTGTTGCAAGGACCTACAAAGAATTAATACCTCATAATGTTTATTACCAACACACAGACACACATACACACACACACACACGCACACACACACACACACACACACATACCTTTTCGGAGTTTCAGATCATTCGATCATCATTTTGGACTACATTAGTCACTGTTGGTATTAGGGCTGTCACTTTTGTGAAAAAATCCTGTTTGATTTTTGAGACATAAGTGTTCATTGAATCGATTGTAAAATCGATTTTTCATGTCTAAAGATTCCATTTTCAACGCCAAATATAGGACAATCCACAAACAACTAACAGGCATTAGGACGAACATAAAGTGGGCGCTTGTAGACGCAAGTCGAAAAACAATAAGTCAAGTGCCATTACATCAGTGACAAACATTACTGCAGGCTTCAACGTAGCTGTGTCTGTGTTTACGATTAGAAATGTCAAACAAATTTCACCTACGTAGAACTCGATTGCACAGTTTGCATAGCCTACCGCTTTGTTCTTCTCCATAGTTTGATATACCAAAAATTCGAAGTACTTCCACATCGAACTCCTCAAGTTATTAGGGCCTATCACTCGTCTCTCTCATGTCGCACAGATTGATCACGTTGTCCTCTGCCTTTGCCATTTTTTGGCAAAACACGAGCAGCACAGCAGCTGATTGAAACAGCTGTTTCCGGTGCGTAAAATTGGTGGGGATTTTCTTTTTATGCTTGATGCTTACTGCACTTCGGAATTCTTTTACATTCTTATATTCTTGTTTGTGAATTTTGTTACATCTATCCTTTTTATTTGTTTAATTCGTTTAAAATTAGTAGTGTACATATTTAGTTAAAATTCCCCATTTTAGTTTTTGAAACTTGTGTTGTTTGGTCCAATCAATTGTGCAATCGATTTTCGAACGTAAAGTGACGTAAAGTTGGTATTGAAGTATGACAATCAAAAAATCCAGTGGAAACTAGATGGCAGAAGTGTGTAGGCCCACCATTTTTTTCTACTTCGCCACCTACAGATGTTTGACAGGTATGATATTTTCGAAACGACATGTTATTTCCCATAGACATTCGACGCCCGGAAGTTGGGTGGATCCGGATGTTTCGGAGGCGGGACTTATTCCAGAGAGGTCTATTGAGCAAGTGAGAGCCTTGTGACTAACCATATTGGTCTGTAACCATGGTCTGTTACACTTTGTTAACAACTGTTTCATCACAGGAATCAATTTAGGATAAGTATAAATAAATAGCTGAAAGACTTCTTTGTGGCAGCTGTTCATGGAACTCAATACCAGTTTCCTGGAATACTCCTTCAGGGCAAAACACACTAAGCAAGAGATGACTTGCGAATCTAATTGATTTACACCAATTCTTGGATTCTCATTCAGTCGAGTTTTCTCTGCATTAAAGATGCAGTCGGCAAGTGCACAGGAAGTCACATTTGTTTATGTTTATATTTAAAATTATCATGCATTCTGACAATAAACCTAATAGCTGAGTGATCTCCAACACTCCTGCATTGGCAGTGAATAGATCATATATGCAGCACACGTGGCTAGCAGGAGCATAGTGACATGATGATAACTATGAGCGGGTTGAATCTATCCAAGTCCACATTTGTAAAATATTGTAAATAGTTTCCTATGAGCAACCGTTGTTATATTTGGCCTTTCAGAGTGCCATGGAAAAAAAAGTACAACAGAAATATTTAATATTGAGCCCTTGTGTCTTATTTATTGTTGTAGATTATGGGATAATATCTGTTTGATCAAAGGCTAAAGGCTACAGCTTGCAATGCTGAGGTTAGCCACACTAATGCTCCAGTTTAACAACTTCAGGCCACTGATCTGCCTTCTTCTCCTTCACCTTCACCTGCCTATGAGCTGCATGCTCAGGTGAAGGCATAGGTACAGTAGGAAACTCCAGTCTACCTAGGGTCTATTTTTAGATGAAGATTAGTGGAATTTGTTTTGGGTACCAATGCAAGGAATCCCAATCATGAGTCACCAAACTATTCACTTTGTGAATGAGTTTGGATTTTTCCAGGCTAATACAGCATAGCCTCTGGGGATAAATCACTCTTTTAAGCCATTCACTAGGCTCACAAAATGATTACATGTCTATGCTACTATAGAGAGTGTCTCTGCAGACAAACTGAAGTATTTTTACCTTTGTACTAAAGACAGGGTATTTAAAAAGACTTTGTGCAGTCAGTACATTACTTTCCTCTTCTTTGGGTTGCCGCCATCTTGTGAGGAGAAAATCACACCTACAAAAGTCAACATTTAGTTAGGTATTCCTTACTACTTAATGACATTTTAAGAGAACAATTTTGGTAAACAAAGTCCAGGTCTTCAACATGAAATATATGCAAACTGACTGTGTTCAGTGATTGAAATAAATCTTGTGGCTCTTTGATAACTCTTCACACAATTCGACATTAGCTTAGTCAGGGAGCTTCTGAGGAAACCCTAACCACAGGCTCATGAGAACTCTGAGCAAGTGACCTCAGACTGGATCAACTGAGGTGGTTCCTGGTAGACACGCCAGGTGAGATGTTCTCTCAACACAATCTCCTCTCCCCGTTTCCTGATCCTAGGGGAAGCATCGAGACACTGTCCCCTGTCCGCACACACAAGGGTTGAAACAGATATATCAAAAAGCGCACCCCACCGAGATGCCTCTCTCAGGCTTCAATGGCTCCTAATCTGAAGGGTCTCACCCCTCTCTGTGAGGGTGCAAAGATGTTGTCTTCAGTTCAGAAAGAGAGGCAAAGAGTAAACAAAGAGGCTATTTTTCTCACCTCACATGCTCTGCTATGCTCCATTTTTGATAAATGATTTCCTGGAAAAGGGGAGACTGCACAGAGCTTACATCATGGCTCACTGGATGGTGCCTCAAGGCTGGGTAGTTGTCCTTTTCATTCAGCCTTGTACAGCTGTACAGGCCTCCTTCATAACGATGATTAATACACCCAAAGGCTCATGAGCCGCACTAGTCATTCAGTCTGGTGACAATATCATCAATATCATTCTAGGTAGCAGGAACCCACCGCGCTAACTTTTATTTATCAAATTACACCTAATCAAATGTTCTTTGTGTTGAATACGCTCACAGCAAATTAGGTAAGCCTGTCCTTTTCCTCTTTGAGTAACAAAATACTATCCGACAGTAGAAACCATTGGTGTCACTGAACCACAGATACCACAGGGTGTTGTATTATTTTTCTTTAATTTGCCTATCCATGAATCATATTATTTTATATTAAGTCATTACCTACCCACCCATTACTTTCATAGTCACTGCACACGGTGTATAACCTATCCATATGTGAAATAAACCACCACTGATTTTCCTGAAGCACAGGCTGTGTATAGACTCTTTCAACTGCATTAACAAACTAATGCCTAATGCCTAAGGCATTTCTGGTGGCACAGAAAACAACATAGAGCCGGTAACCTGGGACAAACAAACATAAAAACAACCAAGTTTTAAAAGTCAATATTTTGTAGAGCATCATGCTAAAGCATTATGATTCATTTTAATTTCAAAGTATCTCTGTTAGTTAGTAAACCCTCTAGAAACAGATTGAAAGTTCCATAAGAATGTTGAGCCACCTATGCTATGATGTTGATGGAAAACGTATCACTATTCTGGCCTGCTTAATTCTGGGCATCTCAGAAAGTAAATACAACACTACTGTTCCTCATTACTATATTTGGAGCATTGAGCGTGTCACCAGTCTACCATTATTTACATTGTACACCAATGACTGTTGAGCCTGCATACTAAACCAGTTTAATCCTAACTATAGATCCCTAACTGTTGTCTAGGGTTGTGATGATGACATACTACATTTACACCTTAGCTTTCCATGCAGACGTAGCAAATTAGGCTACTTCAGTGGTTGTAGCTATGGTCAGATCAAAATGCTAAATCTTTATAGAAGTTTAGAACTTTTTTGATTGCTCTTTTCACCCAATTCAGGTTAATATAGTGAGAGCATGATAGTATGAAGTGGCTTTTCTGACCATTATCTTTTCCAGCTCAGCTGCCTGGAACTGTACATGTGGACAAAATCAATTCAATGGAAGGGCATCCTCTTTTTTGATTACAGCAATGTTACAACACAGTCATCCACTGAATCATTCACTGAAAAGAAATCCCCTTATGACTGGAAGAGCATTTTGTTTTTCTTCCTAGGTAAAGGAGAGCTTTTCACCTGAAAAAACAAACAACATGAAGGACAAATGTTTTGTCACTAGGGACATACAAATTATCAGGGGAAAATAACTCTGTATCTTTTGGTCTCAGTAATCCCCCCCTCTCTTTCTCTCATACACACACATACACACAAAGCCAAAGCATACTCTCTAACACACACACGCACACAGAGCAGAGCTTACTAGCCATTGGCTGAAGATTGGTGACGCTTGCTGTCTGCCATATATAAGCTCTGAGAGCTCTGTTCAAAAGCACATTACTGCTCTGTTTGCCAGCCACACTAAGCTGAAAGGACTATAACCACTGTCACAATGTGCAAAGGACTAGCTGTGCTGCCTGCCACATACTTTGAAAGGTACATAATTCTTCATTGTGCCATTTTCCTGTATTAAGATGTCCAGAGTAAAGTAGGTCTATTAAGTGTTAATGATTTATATTGAAATCTATGGCATGAACACATTAACGCTAGTAAATAGATTTTAAGAGATTTTGTGTCTACTAACGATTCTTTACTTATTTACTTAATTTTACATGATGTTATGATAGTATTGAAATGAGCATGTGTTTACTTTTGTTTATCACAGAGTGAAAGAACTTAAGGCTCGCATTAGGAGCTTTCTCAAGAGGCAAGACTGGAGTCGTCCCTGCTTGTCCTATAAAGGAGGAAAACCCAGGTAAATATAGATGCTGTGAAGCTGCTGACTTTTACATTTTTACCATGAACATTCTCTGGAGAAAAATAAAGCAGCAAATAATAGTCATAATAACCAGTTCATTCTCTTTCATCCACAGACCTACCTTGGAGGAATGTTTGCAGTGGAAACAATCTTTTGAAAAGCTTCTGTCGAGCAAACGTAAGTAACCACATTAAATTTGTAGAAACAAACAGATCTCAAGAAATCAGCCTCAGTAGCAGACACGCACGGCATAGATAAAGAATACATCACTGCAGTACAGATGCTCTTTAAAGTAAAGATGAGAATCACTTTAATTTTCAGTCTGAGTGAACAGTGTGTCTTACCATCAGAGGTTCATGCAATCCCTCTGCAGATCTGAAGAGGAAGCTCAAATAAATGTGACTGTCTGCCTTTAACCAAACCTCTTATCCTATCTTTTCTTCAGATGGATTGTATGTCTTCAGGGCCTTCTTGACTTCAGAGTTCAGTGAGGAGAACATCGCCTTTTACCTCGCCTGTGAAGACTTCAAAAAGACCAAATTAGTAGCCAGGCTACCATCCAAAGCAGAGAGAATATACAATGAGTTCATTGGGACTGAAGCACCCAGAGAGGTAAATTTGCTACTTTTTATCTAGAAATTATACACTTCCGTTTCATAGGTGTGGTGTGTGTGTGTGTGTGTGTGTGTGTGTGTGTGTGTGTGTGACAAGTGACACGTTGTATTAAAGACTTCCTTCTCTCTCTTTTCCTTTCTTGCTAGGTTAATATTGACCATGAGACCCAGGAGATCACCAAAGCCAACTTGCTTCACCCCACAACATCCTGCTTTGATATGGCGCAGTACCGGATCTATATCCTGATGGAGAAAGACTGCTATCCACGGTTCCTGCGGTCATCCGTATACCGAGACCTCGTCAACCAGCACACACTCAACAAGCAGCGTCCGATGTGCCAGAAAAAGGCTTGAACCAAGCAGGTGACCACAATCATCATTTCTAATCACAAGAGAAAAAGAGGTCGGCAGAGTCCAACAGAGAAGAAGTGTGGAACACAAGGATGGTAGAGGATCACTGGTCGTCGTAAGGATGGTGGTTCTACGAGGACAGTTGGAGGTTCGAGGACAATGGCTGACCAAAGATGGGACAGGTGGAGATAGACAGCACCTGCATGCCTGGGGAAGAGCGGCCGAGACAGGAAGTAGTGGTGATGGAGCAGAGTCGAAGACTGCTGCCTCCTACATGCACAAACAGAGTGAATGTTCTGAAACAGGAAAAGCACTTATGCAACCAGAGAAGCTGCTAAGCTGACTAAAATGGAGGACTCTGAAAGATGGAGGCTTGAAGCACTCCATATAGACTAGAGTACACATATACATAACTTTGATTTTTTTTATAGAATTGTATTTATTTATTTATTAATGTATTTATAAAGTCATGGAAAAAAGCTCATTGAACGTGGATTGAAAATGTCTTTGAAGATAGGAAAAGATGTCCAATACTTTTTCATCTCTCTTTCTAATGGAAAACAGAATAAAATATTTAAATTGTAAATTGTATCGTTAAATTTCCTTGTATTTTGACCGAACAAGCAAATTCAAATTGCATCACATTTCATAGCCTACAACTGTGACATTGTTACTAAACATATCAGTATAATATATAGTAGACTGACACCATCTGCAAAAGAAAACTCACATATTGTTTTTTGTTCCTGCATAAAATACATACATTACTGAACACATTGAAACACTGTGTTTAAATACAAATACTCAAATATGCCATGGCAAGCTTTTACGAGATGTGTCCACTGAGGTTCACTTATGCATTATGTAAAAAAAAATACAACACTACACTACTCCATGAATTTGGCTACATGATAAGAAATCAAAGGCTTTTTTATGCATTTGCTACTTTAGACAAAGCCCTGTTGAGCACCGAGCACAGGAAAAGCTTGGGCAGATGGGGTAGGTTTACAAAGTACCCGCGGCAACTGTTTGGAGTTGTCCTCCAAAGCTCACAGCACACAGTGAGCCTTTTCTCTTTTATAAAGTCACTAGCCATTATCATTATACCACAGCATTGTCTGATAAACTGAGTTGTACAACAAGGATTACATATTAAGGCACATCCAACATGTATATGTTGAGAATGATTATGAAACAGTGGTGAAATCTGAATCAATTATCATAAGTATTGCATTAAAATAACAATACCAAAGTTTGCCTTGCCTATGCATGTGCCAGCTGTACATTATCAATGGGGTTTACCTAAAAGGTGGTGGAAGACAGTATGCCTAGAAAAAACACTGTAAGATCTACTGTAAGAAGTGTCTAATAGGATGTTCATATTGCATTCTATTGCATCTACAAGTTACGAGTAATCTACGAGTAAGACAGCTGCATTAGACAAGAACTGATTGAAATATTAAGATCACCTTTTGTACTTTCCGTTGCTGTGGATTTGCATGAAACTCATCCATCAGTCTGATCAACTTTCAGTCTGATCCGTCTAGCGATTATGTAGCAGGTTTTATAACCACTGTCTCTATCATCAGCACTTTTGTATGGCTGAGATCTAACATCCTACTAATGAAAGTATATGACAGGCTGTAAATGTAGGACAGTAGTGTAGAGGCAAACGTATTTTACTTTTCGGATGTTTTCTTTTCAAGATTAGGACAACCCAGCCATTCTCATAAAGTCAATAAAATAAGGGTATCTTGACATGCCAGGTATGGGTGGCTGTAAATATTTATCTGAGCAGTGTCTGTTGACAAAGATGTAAAGCTGTGTGCAATCTCTGCAAGTCCCGGAAATGCCTTGCATGCTACATGTACAGCCATATTATGTTCATACGTCATAAATGCTGTTGAAAAATGATTTCAACAACAATGCATGGTAAAATAAAATATTTCAGGAGACATAAAAAGTATGTAATCTTGTCTAATTGTATTCTTTTCACTTCACTTCACTTCACTTACACAGATACCACTGTGCATATGTATAATGACATCAGGTACATAACAGTGAACAGTGCATGTTCATAAAACAGCTTTCTCCCATTCACTCAACACAGTATTTCCCACCACTCTACTGTACATGCCTATAGCTAACTAAGAAAGGACATTTCTGTGTATCTGTAATGTGTAAACTAGCCTTGTTACTACTTCATGCTCAGCATCAAAGAGGTTTAGGCAATAGCATGAAACAGTGGGCCACCATCATCAAAATCAGAGAGGAGCATCTGTAGACAACACACTGGTATACACTGCCACCTATTGGTGAATTATTTCACCATCATCACACAGGCCCTTTAGCCTAGAAATCTAGACGCACCCTAGCGGCTGCCAAGATAGTCTAACAACTCTCTGTTGGCTTGCGAGCTGGAAAAATGAAACTTTGATAAGGCCAATCACATCGTGTATAGAGTCGGTAGACGGGCTTAAAGTGTAAGTTCAGTGTAAATTGACCCATACTGTAGCCCTGTTGTATAAGCTTACCACATGCAGCTCCTCGGAAAAAGAATGAGACAATTTGGGACAACGTAGACCAAGTTATGGACAGGCAGCTTAAAGCAGACCTATATAGAGGCATCAAAACTGAAACTGAAAGTAACTTCCCACTGCCCCCATGGGTCTGCTTTGAGCTGCCTGTCCATAACTTGGCCCATGGGTCTGCTTTGAGCTGCCTGTCCATAACTTGGCCCAAGGGTCTGCTTTGAGCTGCCTGTCCATAACTTGGCCCATGTTGTCCCAAATTGTCTCATTCTTTATCCTATGGGCTGCATGCGATGAGCTGGAACAACAGGACTATGGGTCAATTTACACTGAACTTACACTTAATAATGATTATTGATAATGATTGATGGCAGAGTTGCAACGGTTCGGCGTGAATTCCCTGCTACTTGAAAACAAACAAGGTGGATGTTGGGTCTGGCTCGTCAGGCTACAGGCCCTTCATACATCACTTGAAAAATTGTGTCTGTATAAAATCAGACTGATACACAATACTTCATCTGGCAATTTCACCTGTGCTGGTGAAGATTGTTGTATTGTCACCAGCATCACCCAGACCACTGCGACACATCACTAACCTAACCAGAGTAAAGCCACTAGCTGTTTCTTAGACCAATTTTAACAAGACTAAGAGCATGGTATTGTATTTTTGTTACATTAGAACAATCAGTGAAGTCTGATGTGATTGGCCTCAAGTACACTGTAAAAAAGGAAAAGTCAGGGCTGTCCAACTGATCAAACCATAGTACATTACAGTTACATGAAACAGTCTAGTTTTGAATGAAACACAACCTTATTGCGTTCAAATAGTCATACCAATTAAGTAATCCATTTTCCTAATTTAATCATGTAAAGTATACTGGGGATAAAAAAGGAAAAGAAGGTTTGTTACTAAACTAAAGTTACTAAACCAGAGAACATGAAATTAAACAAACACATGTTTTTCTTTCCAACAAAATGTTATTACATTGAACTGCCATAGTTTGCCACAGCAATAAATGTATCCAACAGAATAAGATCAATGTGAAGTACCTAAGTACTGAACCAGTAAGGGAAATGAACCATGGATACACTGGTGTCACTAGTTCCTAAGCGGCCCTCTATCGGCGATTACCGACCTAGCAACTTTCTGTGTTCGGGTAGGAACACTTGATGGGGGAGGAAGTTCTATCACTGGCATTTAGTGAGACATTACAATATGAAGTAGTGGGATACTGAGGTAGTCACAACAAGGTTGCATACAAGTGGTGTAGAAACATTGGACACTAACACAAAGTTATCTCATAACGGGAAATAACACAACGTCTATAATAACAGTCATCCTGACCCTGATCTGCTACTCGCCGAGACCTGCTACTAATCACCATGATGACAACCTGTCTCGGACAACAGAATGGTTCACTGTTTGGCTAAGCTATGCGCCAGTAAGGTAATCACTGGAAAGCTGGTAAATTGTTACATTTCATACAGATTGTGTACCCTCATATTTTACAATTCTTCAGCAGAAAATAGCCTATTCTGCAGCATAATGCGCATGGTCATGTTGATTCCAATCGGCGTCAACTGGTGTTCCCCAAAAGTTGTATCTTCAGACTTGTCCGTACATACTGTAACTAATAATTTCAACAGGGACATATCCCTACCACTTTTCTGATTGCTTCATAAAACTGTCCCACTCCCAACCACTATTTTGATTCTCATCGATTTGCACTGATATCTCGTGAAACGATACTACCGGTCCGGGGCAATTCCATTGCTGCTAGTTAGTTGCTATGATAAGCGGCTTGCAAGAAAACTTTGAATTGACATAAAAATGCACAGTTTGCATACAGTTCGCGTCCACCACACCAATTCCTCTTGGTTGAGTAGCTCACAGATTCTTAACTCACTAGTCACGAGATGACAAATACCCAACACATACCAAAAACAGCAGAATCTCATAGGACAGTGGTTCTGAAACTGTGGTAGGCTATGGGTACCATGGTCGTAGGCTACGTGGACTCCTTCTAGTGATAGGCTAGTCTAGGAGTCTCCAACATTTTTTTTTATTTTTATAAAGATGACATGATCACTTCAAATGATATCAAAATATATATAATGAAAAATCCTTAACCACGTGATCATTGAAGTTAAATTTAAACTATTTCATATTTTTTCATGAAAAAAGTAGGCCAATATTCGTTTTTACTGTATATCAGCCAATAGGAGCCAATGAGCCTCCTTGACTTAACCAGGGATGGATTACTGCACAGGCCTACCGGGCCCAGGCCCAGGGGGCCCTGAAGCCCAAGCCTTTGCATGGATTCATTGCCTCAATATCAACAAATCAGGATGTAGGCTATGAATCTGATTGAATTTAGTATTGGCCATCCCCAAAATGCACCAGAATACAGGAAATTACATCAAACAAATTAAAAAATTTCTGGGGGAGGACCCCCAAACCCCCACTCCCACATATACAACAATAAGTGGGGGGCCCTTAATACATCTGGGCCCAGGGGCCCGAAGGTTCATAATCCACCCATGGGCTTCGCTGTATGGAGCATTAGCAAATGGTTGACAAGCTAGTGATGGCAAGCAAAGGAAAAGGAAGGAAACATGATGGACCAAAAACATTCATGCAATCATGGCTCCAAACGGGAAGTATTAGAAAGAGAAGCGTGGTGGAGCAGAAACTAAAGTTGGTGACAAGGAGCCCAGCACATGTGAAATTTCCATGGCACCTGCCAGCAACAAACGACGCAAAACAGCATGTACAATATACAATATGTGAAATTGGCAATAAAACACAATATGTGAATGTGTACATTTGGAGAGCCAACTGTTTTCTGAGGTGGTACTCATTGTAAAAAGTTTGAGAACCACTGTCATAGAACCTACAGAATCCAATATTGTGTTCATCTGTACAGTTACAGTAGGCCTACGCATACTCGATGAATCTAGTTTTGAAATCAGCAACTTAGTTCCTGCATTGTCTCCAATATTGCAAGATAATTTTCTCTCCATATCAATGATTCAAATGTTGGCTAAAGCTAAACAAATCAACTGTGCCTTGGGCTAAATCTACATGACATCTGCACACAGGTTGCATTCTCCATCCAATGGTTCCCTGTGAATCTTCCCTGAGGTCTTCAGTGAATAAAACAATGTACAATAAAATATGTTTCAGTGCATATGTTTTCGTAAATTGCTAAGCCATAGAATATCCCACCATCATAATTCTGATTTTGCCTGCTTATTAATCTTATCAATTAAATATTTTTTCATCAAACTGTAAATTCAATTGCATAGGCCTAATAATGAAATAAAAGTAACATCAGTGGATAGTGGACATTTTACAGAAATGTATGTAGTACCTGACTACAAAAGTTATTTATTTATTATTATTTTATTTATGCATTCATTTTGCAGGGTGGTGGGGGTGTTATGTTGCCGCCACTTGCGGGACGGTTACCCCCTTCCCCCACCTCCCCCCAACATTCTAAATCAATTGTATGCACCATATTGCTATGTAGCATAGTAATGTTATACACCATTTCAAAGCTTTGGCTCTTGGGAATCCAAAAATGACAACTTTTTTTCATGTACAATCTGTATAGTGCTTTACATTTTCAGATTCATTTTATTATGTCTCAATTAAATTTGATCCAAAATGCCCCCCTCCCCCTCCTCCGCTTTTGGTGCTACCCTGACTTCTGGCTGCAGTGTAACTGCAGCACCATAAGTAGATGCAACATATTGTGTACTGAAATATTCAGAAGAATCCATAGAAATTGAATCTTCATCTTGTATTATTCAATATTAGTTGTACAGATCTTATACACACTCATTGAACCAACAAAGTAAATGCAAAAATAGAGACTTTTTTGTAATTATTCCATATTTTGTGTAGTCAGTCTATATCAGAACACCTGACATACAATCTAAATAGTCCACAAGAAACCTCAAAGTGGTACCTTTCATTTGATACCAGGATTATGCTTCTACACAAAGGGGTTCATGTGCAGTAAGCATTTGAGTGTCAGTATGCATTTTGGATAACAAAAAGTCCTATGGGGAGTTTCCATAGGCATTTTACAAAACGCATAAGCATACCTTGGCAAATAATGGTCTAAAGCACTCATATTTTCATTCTATATTGATCTACTTTTGCACAGCCTCACAAGACCTGGTGCTATGGCTCAGTTGTGTTTCTAAGGGATATCAAGTGACCCAGAGGGCTGAAATGTGGTCAGTTCAGAGATGCTTGTAATCCGGCAGAAAGAAAAAACTATATTCTAGCCTCTGAAACTCTGTGTGACTACATCACACAGTTATTTTGACTGTTTCCTACGAAAACTTCTCAGCTTTCTATAGAGGTCCAACACTTGATAGTAGGCCCCAAAAGAGGTGGGAACAATGCCCTTGTAAATAGGCACAGTGCAATTTCAGGCAAAAACTTGACATTTGTACTGAGACCTATGTGGTTTTAAGAGCTGGCTCCTGTCTCCTGTCTGGCAATCAGCTTTTTTAATGAAAAAATGTGCATAGAGAAATCTTGAGCTCAAACTTGACCCTTGACCCTAGTCATGCTAGGGCAAAAGGCTGTAATCAAAATTATTGCTGTACACCATATACAAGATCATTGTAACACAAAGGCAAAAATGACAATAACTATTTTTTGACCAAAAATGAAGTTATTGCCTTTGGGAGTCGAACAAGCTCTTATTGGTGAGCTGAGCCAAAAGATCTGGCTCAATAAAGAGAGCTGGAATTCCCCTCATTACTTTCTCTAAAACAACAGCTAGGAACTGTACAGTAGATTACTGTATTGTTTGTTTGTTTGTTTAATTTAAGGCCATTTCCGCAACTAAGGCTATTTAATGGCCAGAGCACTGTGTGTTACAGAAACTTAAATATGTTTTTTAAAATCTATGCTAATAAGATATTCTAAAACCTTCAAAGGTGGGACCTTACTAAAAACATCAGCTATAGAATTTTGATGATAAAATTGTTGTCTTTTGGTTCTCAAGGCAGGGCAACAGATCAAAATATGTCTCACTGACAGAGGCATTTTGCAAAATTGGCATAATGGAGAATCTTCACCACTCAATAGAAAGCTATGAGTGAGTCTTGAATGTCCTATACGGCATCTGGTATAGACTATTTGATCGTGTCTGGATTGAAAAGAAAAAATAGTCTCTTCCTTACAGTAGGATGGATTTCATATAGCTTATTGTTGGTACATTGGTCCCATTCAGATTGTCACTTATCTGTGATGTAAGAGTTCAACATAGGTCTGAGGCAGGGATTTGACATTCTGTGAGTTCATCGTTAAGGGCTTGCTTAGCAGCACTGTCCGCTTTCTCATTTCCTCTCAGACCAACATGTCCAGGGACCCAGCAAAAAACTACATTCAAGTTCTGGTTCTTTAGTCTTTCTAGTTTATCAAGGATGTTGACAATAATAGGATGGTCAGTTTTTAAGGATTCCAATGCCTTGAGACATGATCTAGAGTCTGTAAAAATTAAAGACTTTTGTTGTTTAGTCTGATCTATATATTCAAGTGCCAAATATAAGGCACGAGCCTCAGCCGTAAAAATAGAACATATTCCTGGTATTCGTAGTCCACACTGATTCTGTCTAACTACCATTGCTGATGACACACAGTTATCCACTCTGGAACCATCAGTATAAATGGGAATGTGAGAGGGGAAGCGACATCGCACGTCCATATACTGCTGCTGGTACTCATTTGGGTGGGTTCTTGATTTCTTCCTGTGACTTAAATCCTTAACAATTTCAGGTTGTCTCAAATTCCACGGGGGAATAGAGCAAAAATGAGTCTGTGTTACACTGTCCAAGTTGATGTTCAGATCCTCAAGGTAGGGTCTTATTCGGATTCCAAAAGGACTGATATACTTTGGTCTAGCTTCATACAACGGCAGTTGCTGTGGCTGAAAAACTGTTGAGTAGGCTGGGTTATCTTTGCATGCTTTAAGCTTGACTGCATATTGAAGAGAGAGTTTCAAGCGCCGATTTTGAAGTAAGGGTTCACTTGCCTCCACATAAAGACTCTGTACTGGGGAAGTCTTGAAAGCCCCCAGAACCACCCTTAGACCTTGGTGATGAATAGTATTCAACATCTGTATGTATGTTTTCCTTGCTGATCCATAAACAATACTCCCATAGTCCAATCGGGATCTCACAAGCACTCTGTATAGTCGCATTAGCACAGTGTGTTCAGCCCCCCACTTTGTTTTTGCCAGTACTTTTATAATGTCCAAAGCTCTGAAGCATCTATTTGTAGATTACTGTAAACCTAAACTGTGCCACAGTTAAATCAGAGCAGACATTGTCCACTAGATGATGCTATAGGTTTTTCTAAGACATTTCTGAATGCAAAACTTTCTTCTGACTGACATACTGTAGTCATATGATTTGCCATTAGGTGTCTCTAAAAACAACAAATAATGTATTATCCAACATATAATGTATTTTTACCTTCAATAACTACATATTGGCATAAGAAGACAAAGCATGTTTAATTAGTAAAAAAAAAATCTGGTAACTGGTATCTAAATAATAGGTGAGGGAAATCATTGACATCCTAACATTATGTATATAAGTAGGCCTACAGTTTTATGTCAAAATTACCGGTAGATTAGATTCTATTTTTGACATTTTTTTTTTTCATTTACTTTTTTTAATCTAGTATTTAGTTTGTCACATTGGACAAACACATCTGCTTAAATACCTTAACAGTAAACCAAATATTTAGGGTTCTGACACCACAGTGCTTTATGTGTAAAAAAATTATGTTTAGATGGAGGCTGTATTGATGGTTTCACTTGATAATACAAAGCACGACTTTTCCTCTTATTTACCGTATTGTTTAGGTGCTTTTGGATGAGTGAAATTCCTCATTAAATGGAATTTAAAGGGAAATTCCATTATGCACATTATACACCAAACAGCATAAAGCTAAAAGCTTTGGCCATGTAGGTAAAGTTCTTGTAAATCTTGTTGAAGTTCAATGGGTGGTCATGTGGATTATCCCTCTGAGTACAAACAGCTTCAGATTCACAGATTGCGCTCTGAGCTGCCTCAGATGACCTCAGAGCTGGGGAGACGTGGAGAGCTCAGACGCAGTACAAACTGTTTGAGAAAATTAGATGTTCCCCTGATGTCACCAAAAGGCTGAACATGAGGCAGAGCATTTCAGGCTGACCCAAGGACCAAAAGAACAGCCTCTATCTTTAGTCTCTGTCACCTCGTATGTGATGCTGCCAAGAACATACATCCCATTTTTGCTCTTCTACTGCCAAAAGTTTGACTTAATATTTTGACCATATGCACCATGGTATGTTGTCACAACAAGTATGTGCAGGTCCCGCCAGGGTCCCATGTGTTCAAACAATTGATGCTGGCTGGGATGACACTGCGTCCATAGAAACAGGAATGGCCTCCACTGGAGGCTTCTGCATCTTACACTCGCAGCGTGGGAAAAGTTTGACAGCCTGTCCCCCTGTGGAAAGGGGAAAACTATGCTATCCAGTGACCCTGGCCCATGGGGCTTTCAACTTCCTCCTGTGGATTGCAAGCTTTCACAGTGAAGCCTCCCCAAATGTTAGTCTCATTTTTCAAATGCCTTATGTCATCTTCAGCAAAGATTCAAGCTGTGAGATATATATATATATTCGATATAGGTTGATGAGATTCAAGCTGTGAGATATATATATTCGATATAGGTTGATGAGATTCAAGCTGTGAGATATATATATATATATATTCGATATAGGTTGATGAGATTCAAGCTGTGAGATATATATATATTCGATATAGGTTGATGGATGGATGGATGGATGCCTGGCATTTTTTAATATCGTTAGATAATATCGTTAATATAAGTTAGATTTTCATGAATGCTACTGTATACATCTGTCTGTCATTTTCATTCTTGTGCCTGTCATGAAATCATCATTGTATGTTTAATTAGATTGTAGAAATTGAGTTAGAATAAATAGCCATGACAGAAATCAGATTCCTCATGGTGTAATAACATGATTTGAGTTTTGTTTGCATAATCCATCAAACTGAAATGTTAATATACTTTCATGTGTAACGTTTTATGAGCATACACAATTCAGATAGCAATTTAAATATATGCACTAATCATCTGATTACTTTTTATAAACAACCAGCTGCACTGATTGTCAAAAGTTTCCCGTGTTAAATGGAACACCAATATCAATGAATCACAAAATAATCAAATAGATCATAAATAATCAATGAGTATTCATTCTGCTCTCAAAATGTGAGATTACTATTAATTTTGTCTTTCCTCAAAAAAAGACTTTGAAGTTACCTGGTACACCATCATCGGGTGCTTATAAGGCTTGATCCTGTAGAATTCTAATAGGAAGGAATGTTTGACATCTTCTGTTATGTGACTTCTTAATAGAGACCATATGCCTCTTTAAAGCTCCTAGACCTCACAGCTTTCCTATAAAAGGCTTCAGAATACCTGAAAAGCTATTTTCAGTTTCAGCGACACAAAGGGATGGATAACATCTCTCTCCATTGTGCATGTGTGCGTGCCTGCATGTGTGTCTCCAAATGCATGAAAGAGAGACCTGTATTCAAGGGACCTGTTTTTAATTTATATTTTCTGCTTTCCTGCTTCTGGAGGAATTCCTTGTATTTCTCCATAAATCAAAGACTTTCATCAAGGTTATACCTTTCAGTTTGCCAGCTTTTTTCTCCAAAAATAGTTTCCATCTCACATATATTTTTTTTCTGAAATAACATCAGTATTTTGTAATCAGCTTTAATAAATACATAATCTACTGTGACAGTATTGACACTTCTAATGGCCATGTCTATTCAGATCCATGTGATGCTAGTGTTGTGCATCATGTTGCCAAAACCACACTTTTCAAATGCCAAGCAGTGTAGATAAAAAAAAAATCTCAGTGTGACAGATATTTGTGTTTCCCACCATTGCACAGGCAAAGTTTTTCGTCTTTCAGCTAGCTCTGTGAGATCTGCCAAATGATCACCTCATTCATGCACAATTTTCCATAATGGCTCAATTTCAGATTTCAGTATCACGTTTAGCTTGGCTCACTGCTATCTGACTCCTTAAAACCTGAAGTCATGAAGTTAAATCAGGCGCATTATCATATTATTCAAAACGGTTTTGATATAATAATAGTGAATATAATTATAGTGTCTGAACAAACAAATACTTAATCAACAACATTTTTTTTACTGAGGGGCTGTTGTGGCACTGTCTCAATCTGATAGTTCTTGTTTTCGCCAGATTTATGATTGCGTAAGACCTCAGAGTCCATTAAAACCTTGACATGCGGTCTATGCTCCATAACTCACCACATGTTGGTTTAGACAAAGTTGTCTCCCAGGGAGTGAAATACATTTTCTAGGGTGGAGATACTAACATAGGCATCAAAAACAACATAATGTAAATAGAGTACATTTTTCAGTAAATGCTTAATGTGTTGGAAGATGTGATCAATTGAAAATGGGCATGGGGCAAGTGAATAATTGTAAACCCTGGTGTCAGTCTATGAAATAAGTCTGTTGGAGGTGTATAATAAGCCCAAGGAGGTTGTAGGTTACAGTGGTTTTAGAAAGGCTAAGAGGTGTTGTTGGACTTGACGCAAAGCAAAATCCCTAAAATTCCTCTTAGTCGTTGTGGAGCATTTTTATCCTAGAGCCTTTTTGCTTTTCTAAAACCATTATCATATATATTTTATGAAGTTAATATTTTGAAATATAAGCTTCTTTGCTTTTTCTGTTCGGGATGTATTTGAATGAACACATCTTTGTAAAGAATACGCTGAATGAGAGTAAAGGCATGCTATTGCTCATCACATTTGCTCATCACATTTGCTTGATGATGAACTGTTCATATGCTGTGACGAAAAATGCCTCTCAACTCCAAATAACCTTTAACTTGAGTATAGTACCTTTGGAATGTGCCTCCTGCTGACCTCACTAACATCTAATTATGACCGCCGCACAGCGAAGTATAGATTTAGTCAGATTTTTTTTTTTTTTTTTTTTTCGCATGCCCAAATTTCCGTCAATGATTCCCGGGACACTGAAAGACCGGGGTACCGCCTAAACCCATGTAACCCCACATGGATAGCATGGAACCATCGTTTTTCGTTTTGATCTGTAGCACCCCCCTGTTGGACTGGACCCCGAAAGGAGGGTAGGGCAGACACAGTTTTCTGTGAATATCTCAAAACCGTAGGGTTTAGGAGGACCATTTTTTTTTTGTATGTTGATCTCAAGGGGCCATGTCAACCCATTCCATAACCACTCATTTCATGTATAGCGCCACCTAGTTAAACACAAAAAAGTAAAAATGAGGTGTTGTAATTGAGGGTATCTGTGACCTAACATAGTCAAAACTGCAAGAAATTGGAAGTGTGCGAATTCCGTTCATGGGGGGCCACACAATAAATTAATTTATGTTACTATACACCAACTGGCCTGTAGGTGGCCGGAGACAGTTTTCTGTGAATATCTCGAGAACCGTAGGGCCTAGGAGGTCCACCTTTTTTATGTATGTTGGTCTTAAGGGGGCATGTCAACCCATCCCATTAACACTTATTTCATGTATAGCGCCACCTAGTTAAAAAATTAAAAAGCAAAAAATGAGGTGTTTTCATCACAATATCTCTGGCTGACAAGGTCAAAACTGCACGAAATTAAAAGTGTAGGATCATTATGACACCCTCCGAATGCATGCCAAGTTTTGTGTACTTTCGTACACACACACACACACATACATTCACAGTAATCATACGTATGACACATACTCACACAGTAGGCATATGTACGCTTGCATGCACAGGCACATATGCAGGCACACACACAAGCACGCACACACACACACACACACACACTCACACACACACACACCCACACACATAACATAAACATAACACAAACAATCAAGAATTTCTCAGAATTATGAACAGGCAAGATGGAGGTGGGGTTGTATAAAATTAATTTTACATGTGAAATCTATGAACTAATCATGTTTTGGTACTTGTTGTCTAGCAGATACCAGTGAGAATTGAGTGTGGATAATGCAATTTAGTGAGACAGTTAGAATCATATAGGCCTTTCAGCGTGATATCTTTTTGTGGAAAAAATGTGCTGGACTGGGCGGCGGTCATATTTTGTACCGCTCTGCAGTACATCTAGTTGTATTTATGTTTGGCATTTTCTTCATGTTTTCTTTTCACCAAAGCCAAAGAGCTGTTGGTTATCCTAACAGTCTCCCTGTGGCTAAGATAGCTTGGAGGAAGAAGACATCTCCTATCTTCTTCACTCCACCCACACGGAGCAGCAAGTTAGGTTTCCATCCACTTTTTCAAGCACATTGTATCTATTTGAACAAGAAATCCTGACTGGAAACACTTGAAATGCACATTTTACTAGTGGGGTGGATTACAGTAATTCTGGATTCACATGAGATATAACATATGAAAGCCCGGCACCATGGCACCAGGCCTATCTCTGATTTTGAGCTTGTCTTACCTTCTGATTGGATAGAGCATGGGACTCTTTGAGATACTGCAAAGGGAAATGTCACGAAGAAAGTTGTAGTCTTTCTTAAGACTGTGTTATGAAATGATAACCAACATAAAAGTGTTCTACGTTTTAGTTCTCCATATTATGTAAGTCTGTAGCCCTATAGTGAACACCATTATTCTGTTGTCTACGTCTTAGCTCTGATCAGCTGATTGTAAGTGTCAGGTGACGCAAGGGACCTGTCAAGCGTCAGCTGATATGATTAAAGTTTAAAACGCTGAAGTCTCTTGCTTGAGGAGCCGGGGAGTTTTGAACAGTACGCCTACCCAGGGAGTCTACGTGAGACCTGGACAAACTGTTTGTGTGGATTTCCCAACTAAAGGTGGTTTTAGCTCAGAACCACAGACATACCGGAGAGCAGTGGCGGTTCTAGGATTTTTCTGAGACAGGGGCCACAAAGGGGCCACATCATACACTGAGGGGCCAAGAACCGGTCAACATCCATACACAGAAAATCCCTTGTTCAGTAAGGCAGAGGCACGTAGTCTACGTGATATGCAGGACTATACGCAGTATACCCAAAGTCCTTTTAGGCAAGTCCCTTCATATTGCAACTTTTTTTGGGCACTCATCGGGCATCCTATTCGGCAGAAATGTGCGTGCGCAAGGCTTCGCGACACCAATCTTGCTCCAGCGGCAAGTTCACAACACATGATTGGCACAATGTCTTCACATCACACCACATGATTGGCTCAATGTATTCACATGTCAAAGTTTTGCCGAGGAAGGGGTGGGATATGTGTAGACAACGGCCAACTAGCCCCATGCATTTCTATGGAGGATTTTTTGAGTGCTCTGGTATACCCACTTAAAAAGCATCACCATCTCAGTATACCCACTTAAAACAGACAAGGATAGGTATTAATATTTGGGGTTGATCACAGTATACCCACTACAGCTAGACTACATCACAGCAGTAAGGTGCATACATTTCACCAGTCTTACCTTGTTCAAGTACTTGAATGCTAAATACTAAAAAACAAAAAAGCCAATACAATTCTTAACAATTTTCCCATTTATTTATAATGTGCATTGAAAACACAATATAAAACTAAAATATAATAGACACTTCTATTATATACATTCTATTAAATACATTGATATTTTTTAACAGAAATCATACATCATCATACACATTTTTCGTTAAATTAAACAAGTTTTACTTTAACTCTTTCCGCTTTTGTTGATAAGAGAAACCACTTTCACTGCCAGTTTGCGTACATTAAAACAAACACACACGCACAGTACACACACATAGCATGTGACTACATCATATTTACACAATTTTTTCAACAACTATTTTTACAATGGTTTGATTTGGAATGGTCTTTGAAGCCACCGTCTTGCTTCCAGTTAGAAAAGCCTGATTCTGCTTTGAAGACTGACGATGGGTCATTTGAAAGCGAAAAAAATACGGAAGGGGTAGCAAAACACTAAAGATGGAATATTCCTACCATTTGAAGTCTTTGTATCAGAAGTCATTGAGTGGCCTCTTCCTATTTCCGTGCTGCATCTTGCGGAATACCAGTTTAGGAGAGGTTGTACAGAACCATCTGCTCTAGAATGGGAAATGTCTGGAGAGAAGAAAATGAAACAAGTTTGAGTAACTTAATTGTTATTAACTTTCATAACCCACTGTCAACCTGGCGTTTCTAAAATGAATGACAAAATATGCTCACTATAGTGTCAATAGGAAATAGCATCATACCATTAGGAGCAGCTATACTTGGTGACTGGTGGTACTGAAGACTGTGGGTTGAAGTCACCAGCTCCTGCGCCATCCCAGTCTGTAGGTGAAACACAAATGCGTGTCACAAAATCCATGCTTGTATTCAGCATGTCGTCTGGCAACTGTAAAACCAGTTATTGTTTTTTTTTAATCATATAAAACTTGAGTGAATAGAGTAGAACATTTAACCAATTTATCTCAATGAAACTCTCCTTGTCCTAACACTTTGAGACAGAATTCATGTGAAGCCCATGAAAATAAACTCAGAATAGTGGTTAATAACTTTGCAATGATAGCTCACATTAACTACAAAAACGTAGCGTTAGCTATTAGGGATGTATTCTCATGTTCATGTTAGCAGCTGCCAAACTTTTTCCTCAAAAAAAAAAAAATCGAACGTTATTTACATTTGGTAAGGCGCACTAGCGCATGTAATATTATTAATTTCGGACCCCAAACAAACAGGATGTCAATTTCTCTGCATTTCATATAACACCATTTCAAACACATTACCTTACATAAAATCTATCAGCATGCTAACAATGAATAACAATCAAACCTCAACTCAAGTAACCTAACGTTAAGTTAATGTTAACAGTTCACTGACTAAGTCAGTTAACAGTTCACTGCAAGCTTGCTGCTGCTTCGTAATTTAATTGAAAAACTTAACATATTGGGACAGCAACAAATAAACGTCCCTTTCACATAATGATGATAACCAACATAGAGATTTGTGACTCACCAAGAAACTTATGTGGAGGATGAAACGCCATCGGTTCTTCACGTTAGAATTCTAGCTGATACTTTCGTTAGCCAAATGTATCGGTTCTTCACGTTAGCTGATACTTCCGATAGCCAAATGTATCCTTTCTTCACATTAGCAGAGACACATTAGCCAAATGTATTCTTTCCTTTACAGTTCACTGTGTGCTTTAGCTTTCAGGCTTCATAGGTGCATTACTGCCACCAGTTGTTTGGGAATGGAATTGCATCTCTGATCGTCATTCTCAACAAGTTTGACACTTATTGATGATTGACGGTACAGGGGCCAGTCAGGGGCCAATGAGATTTCAGATGGGGCCCGGGCCCCTGTGGCCCCGCCCCTAGAACCGCCCCTGCCGGAGAGACAGCACTGAGCTCGGAGATCTCCGTTGTCGAGTCGCTGGTATCCGGTCAGAAGGATCCTATTTTTTGTTTGTCACCGAAAGCCTCGTCGGATTCAATGTTTTCTTTGTGGATTATATGGGTTGCACTGGACGTGGATTATTCAGACTGTTTTCTTCTTTTCGGTGGATTTATGTCGTGGAGTCTCTGTTAGTTTTCGTTTGGATGGACTGTGAGAGTAACCTGACCCTAGCCAGGTGAATTTCGTTCCGCTATAGCTCCGCCTAGCTTCACTCACATCCATCTGGGACCTCTTCCATTGAGAGTGATTTCTGCAACCGACTTTATGGTTCAGCCAATCAGGGCGAGGGCGGGAGTTTCATAGATGTGACATAGCGTAGAAGCGACTGTGACAGTTATTAGCGTCACGGGTTGGCTTCGATGTGAGTGGTTGAAGTAGCACGTCAATAGATGACGGACAAGTGGCTTATTCAATCATATGCAAGCATTTTTTGATTAGGCCCAGCCTTCTGAAGCAACACTTCAATGGATCGGTTCCAGATGGATGAGTGGAGCTAGGCGGAGCGAAATTCATCTGGCTACTATGAGAGCGCATGAAGTGCGTAGGCCGCGTGGACACTTTGGTTGCGTTGCTTGCGATATAAACTGTGTGGAAAAAAGTGTTTGTTTTCAAGCGTATTTCTGCTCACATAAAATCTACCTGTTAACTGTATTTGTGGTGTCTTTCCCGATGTCAGTGAAAAGCATTATTATTTATCTAGAGCCAATTCAATTTGTACTCGTGTTTAAATGGTAATAGTTAGAATCTAAAAATCTGATTGTTACAAAGTCAACATCTTATCATCTGATCACCCTCTTGACTCATCTAACTGATAATTTCAAATCATGCAAGATTGATAGTCATGTGTGTGTGTGTGTGTGTGTGTGTGTGTGTGTGCGTGTCTGTGCGTGTGTGACTACTTGTAAGCAGTAGGCCTATATCTGATAGTGTTACAGGATCCTGCAGGCCTGAAAAATAGCTATAAAAGCCAGCTACTGTTGTTATGCAAGCATTCTAATAGCATTTTAAAGTAATTAGCTAGCATGCTACTATCCAAACTAAACAGAGACCAATATTGCTGAAAGGCACCTGGCAGTAGTCTAATATACTGTAGTAGAAATAGGAAAGTAATGAGGACAGTACTAATACACTAGATTGTAAAATTATAAAGAATTAATTTCTGCTATTTGTGTTACACTCCAAACTGAGATATTGGCAAAGACTGACAATACATTTTGGAACTGTCTAGATAGACTACATAATCAGGCTAAGGCATATCATGCTCAAAGTCAAGGAGCACTAGAAAGGGTAACACTTTTCTTGACGGTATCTACGTAAGAGTGACATGACACTGTCACAGGGGCGCAGGAGATATTTTGAAAGTGAGGGGGACCAAATTGTGAACACAAACCCATAGTGAGATCAGATTTCCAGCTATCGGATCGCCACATCTGGCCCACTTTCGACCATCATATTTTAAACTTGCCAGAATATTAAGATAATACCATTGATTGTTTTCAAAATGTTTTTTGATTAAAATTGTCAAAACTGTGAGATGAGCACAACGCCAGATCTGCCCTCAGACCAGCTTCTTGCTATGTGCAATTCTACTTTTATTTAATTTTTTTAGATTTATTTTACACTACTTGGGCCAATGGTAGAATACAACTAAAAGCAACATGATGCTGATATTTTATGAAGCCATAAATGAATCATCATGCCTATGATCCAAACATAGACTACATGATCAAATAGCCTAGTTAGGCCTAAAGTACCTAAATTGTCTGGTATAAACCAAATCAACTCTCCACTATGTGTCTGCAGTTAATATTTATGCAATATTAGAACATGTTGGCTTAACAAGTTACCAGTCTAGAACACACAGAAAATTGCAACAGAAAGTTGCCTTTATAATCAACTACTATTTGTTCCAACAGCATTTAAACTAAGCATTTATAAAATTGAAAAAATATATTACAGAAGAAGTAAAATAAAATACTGTTACTGTAGTAACTGTACCACATTATCCCAAGCTTCAAAGAGCTCCCCATGTCTGTGACAGCCAGATGTGACACCGCTAAATTCTCAGCTTGTTTATACCCCACACTGAACGCGTAAGAAAGGCCCATCACTCTGGGGTGTGGTAGCCTACTCTCTGGGATTTATGCACCAAGGTAACTGAAGTATCCAATTTGTGTCTTGAAATTATGTTTGAAATAAATGTCTTAGAACAAAAACTTTGGGTAGGCCAATATATAGTTGTATTTTATAGTTAGGCTAGTGAAAACGAGTTGAACAGTAGGCTAGTTGAGTTTGTTGTCAATAAACTTAACAGCTAATGTCATGTTGAGCAGGAGATAGGCTACCATAAATCCTCAAATTATGCCCGGGATTGATTCTATTTATAGCCGGACAAATAAAGGCAGGTTCCCATATTTGCCTATACCATACCAACAATTGCCATCAGTCCACCAGCACTAGAAGACATTGCTTTGATTTTTCAATGAAATAACACCTCTTCTTAATATTTTATTATAGTGTTGGTTGGATTAATAAAGTCGTTTTCCTACCATGGGTCTCCAACACACGTTCTCAAGCTCATTGTCTTGCCGCCCCTTTCGAGCTAATTGCCAGAGGCTGAAGCCTACTACATTTAACGCATTTTTTAACTCAAGGCATTCAGCCCTCGAATTTAATAAAAAGTATCCTACTAAATCATGCATAATTAAACAATAACTCAATTTAGGCTACTTGGCTCACATAAAAGGTTCTATTACAGCACAACCCCTATTCAATGAATGGCTGCCTTGTCTCGCAATAAACAGCGGTGGAAATCCCGACACATTTTCAAATGCATGAAACATAACAGTGAACCATCAAATATCTCCCAGAGTTCAGTGCCCATCAGTCCCAACATTTAGCAATATAATCAAACAGTCCAAAAGTAAATTGGATCCCAAACCAAACTGAAAATGTTATGCTTTTGATGGCCTACCAGTATGCCGCTCCAAACGAAAAGCATCTCTAATGATGGTTGTTAGTAGACAAACTGGCTTCAGATATCCAACAGAGTGAATATGAGATTGTGCAGTCTTACAGTACTGTAGATGGCTGTGGTTAGTGATGTGATGCTGTTAATGGGGAGTTTTACATAGTTAGCGCAAACCCTATAGGTTATTATTTATTTAGCGTATATAAGGCTTTTTTTCCTTATCAAAAGTGAGGGGGACGACGGCCGTCTTTTCAGCACTGCGTGGGACATATCCCCCACGTCCCCCGTGCCTCCTGCGCCCCTGCACTGTCATGAACACATGACACTGTCATGATACACGAACCCTAACCCTAAGGGAGGAAGGGTTGCTGTGGTTATTGTTGGCAGCCAGGGAGGTTGTTCAGGAGAGTACTGGGTTCAGCCCAAATTAGTTGGTGTTTGGGCATACGTGTGTGGGCCGCCGGCTTTAGTTTGTGATTCTGTGGTGGAGGTGGAGCTGTCTTGAAGTTTGTGCACTTCCTGTGTACCTGTTCTGTCTGGCAGAGGCTTTTTGATCTTTGGATTTACTGTCATAGATCTATCTTTTTGTAAATAAATGATACTTCTTTGCCTTACCTCTTGATTGTTTTCCCAATTTTGTTGATGGGGGCTCGTCCAGGATTGGAATAGGAATGGTTATACCAGGGTTTCCGTTGTCTGGTAATTACCGGACATTGGCCAGAAAAAAAATGAAATGTCCGACAAAATTAAATCTCTCCGGTCAAGCCTTAATATATAAGCCTATATTATACGTCCTCTGGCTATGTTTTTAAATTAACAGGCTCTCACCGTTACTACCGTGAAAAGTAAGCTATTAAACAACATGCATAGCCTATGCTGCATTTCAAATAGGAAGCGCACGCTTAAAACGTCCATGTTAAACAACAAACAAATGAGTGAGGCGGTTCAAACATGGCCAGGCCCAGGCAGACTAGCTTTAAAAGTTTTTTCAGAGGCCAGACGCGATGGATGATGATAAATTGGTAACGTCTGAAGCCTCAGATGTCCGGTCAAATCCACCACCACCAGATAAAAAGCAGAAGCGTCGGCGTATCTGTCGGAATCAGTGACATTGGGAGTTGCGGGGGGTGCGGCCGCTCCAAAACACTGTCATTCTCCGTGTACACTGGACATGCAAAGTGTTCTTTACCCAAAGCATACAGTATGCCTATGCGTTCTCTGTCTATGATCTACAGGGTTAGGGCCTCCTCGATGAGGAGATTGCTGGTCCGCGGATCATTTCTGGCACAATTAAACGGTAGCCTATCATTGAACCGCGGCCGACAGAAAAAGAAACTAAACATTTCCCAGAATAGGAAACATTTCTTAATTTATTGTTATCAAATAAAGAGGCATAGCATTAGGGGGTAGTGGTGTGAGCAAACAACGAACGAAGCGGACTCTTGCTGTCCATGAAAAGATAGGCTACTGGCTAGATCTTGTTAGGCATGTTTAAGTTAGGCTAATGAACATGTTGCATTCTATACAACCTGATTCTGTCATTCTTGAAGCTACATAGCCTGTCTCCAGTTTTCCTCAATTTGACTAATTAAGAAGCGATAATAGGATATTTGGCCGGCATATCATCAAAATGTACGGAAAACGAAACCTCTGCCGGTCACTTTGACCGGCCCCATTTTTGTCTAGCGGAAACTCTGTTATACATCTGTTATAAATCAATTTACAAAACAGATCACTGAGCTAGTATTAGCCAATGAATAACTGCCTACAAGGGAAGAACTCCTCCAAAACGAATCATGCACACTTATTGTCCACTTGTCCATTTTATCGCATTACAGTTCCTTATAGGATTCCGCTTATTTCTAATGGGGAAAACTCCAAATAGTAATGTTATCTAAGGTCGTCTAAACACCAAATTCACCCTCACCCTTCCCTCTCTTTTTGTTATGTTGCAAACCTAAATCATGTATACTATAGCATAATACATGCAACATAATAGAGATCTTTGCACCTTCATCTCTTTACCAAAAATAGTGTTGCCAGCTAACCAAAACAAATGGGCAATATTACACTTAAATATGGATTTGGAAAATGGATTTCAGCATGGAAAGTGTTTCAAGTGACGTCCAGTTCATTTGCCTCTTTAAGGATGAAACAATCAGGGGGAAGCTCTTTATTTATATTGCTGAGCTCTTTACTTAGCTTCATCTGAGGTTATATAATGAGACAGTCTTCTAATTCAAAGCAAATAATTATACCACACATTCTTTCCTTATTAAAAAGAGAGGCACTCCGGAAAAGCCTCTGCAAATAAACAGCTTTATATAAGCAATTAGTAGAGTTGTGGGAAAAAATCTGTTTAATTTCCTCTTGACTCTTGTGAAATCTTACAGCGCAAGAATAGATACTGGCTGGGACATTTTGCACTGTGATTATGCATCAAGAGCACTTGAACTTTTGGACTCCATTCAGGTTTCTTTTTGGGTTAAGATGGATTTTCCAATGGCTTTAATGAAGCTTGCTCTACATGACATTGTCTTAAGAGGAATCCACAGCTCCTCATAAAGTGACCTGATTGATGGGGCCTGGATCCTGAAGCATGTCATTTGGGGCATTTTTTCACTCCGCATTCTTCCTCCCTGCCAGAACTGTGCAAGTGCAAGCAGAGATGTATCATGGCAGAGATTTCCTTCCAGCAATGTCACTTGCCACAATGGAGCAGGTTTATCGTAGCTCCACCAATGTTGACATTTACCATGGAAGGAAGTAGGGTCTCAAAAGGTTGACTCCAAAACTAAACAAAGAGTCGGAGTCACAACAAAAACCTGCGTAATGGACAACATTGGTGTTCCTTGGTGTGTTAGGAGGACCATAAAAAAATGCCAGCATGAGATTAAATTGACTTTCCTGTTTAATATCTGGATCTGGCAAGAGCCACATGGCCTTAGGATAAAACCTGATTGTGGGAAAGGCCATTACTCACTGAACATTTATGGTACAATGATAACATCATTATAACGATTACACTGCTCGAACCTTTACACTGGGCAATGTGGGCATCTCATAAGGAGACCTGCACACTGACCTCCACTACATATGTGTAGCATAGCTCTCTTATGTTTTAATCTGTATTTAAGAAGTTATGCATAATACATCAGACATGATAGACATCTATCAAAGTTGTGATACGGTTGGATACTGTACTTCCTAAAGAAGATGAGCGGAGATAAGCATTTCCAAAAATTGCAATCAACATGCATTTTTACAAAAGTGATCAAACACTGCATGAAAAATAGTGTACAGAGCGACAGTGGCTCAGGAAGTTGAGGAGTCATCCAGCAACCAGAAGATTGCTGGTTCGAGCCCAGCTTCTCCTGACCCTGTCGAAGTGTCCTTGAGCAAGGCACTTAACCCCAAAGTGCATGACAGCCTCTGCCATTGGTGTGTATGAATGTGAGGTACTGTACGGCATTGTAAAGTACTTTGAGTGCTGGGAGGAGTGGAGAAGCATTATATAAATGCAGCCCATTTACCATTTAAAAATAGTGTGTATGGTAGTGTGCCAACTAATTTGATATTTATATTTTCCTTTATCAGAAGGACTATCTATACCACCATATTACCATCCAACTATAGAAAAAACAGTCACTCGATTATCCTTTCTCAAAAATTATTGAAAAATGCACAGGAGAGTACATACAATTTCAATTTCACTCAAATTGTGTTCAAGTTAATGTTCAAAAACTGGGCTATGTGCATTTCTGACAAATAAAACCATACACAACAATGCCACCCAACAATACTGCCACGACCGCTCCTGTCTCTGTCTGCTCCTGCCTTTGCTGTACTGTTGAGTTAACTTACTGAATACAGAATAAACTTAGAGCTTATTGTTGAGAGAATGGCTATCAGTGTAAGCACACATCCTCTGGCGATACACCCATTATATTGCAGTTTGAATGACAGATTTTGAAGGGAAAACTATCCATGGTGTAGATAATGCATTTAGGTAGAAGCTGTTATTATTTCAGAGGTTTGCTATTGCTTGTGGCCATACTGTTAACCTTTCTCTGATGGGCCAGATGGCCAACGTCAGTTAATGTATAATTTCCCTTGAGGGTGATTCATTTTGTTAGCTGTATCAGTAGCATATCCCAAACAGGATAGGGCAGTGTTCCTCATTCAGATTGTATTGTGCTTCTCCAGCAAAGAGTTATTTGCACTGAAATGACTGAAGCCAGTCAAAATTCAAATGCAGCAGTCTTTGTCACATTTCAGGGGATAAAACAATGTTATCATGAGTTAGTGTCATGAACAATATATGAATGCCAGTCTAGCACTGATACTGGTGTGATCTAGTTTGCTGTGAAACAGAGATTCATTGTACATTTTGTATGGTGCACTATATGCGGTGTTGTTACCCTGTCAGGGAGCAGTTTAATATCTAGATTTGACTTCATTTCAAAGGACCATCATAAACGATGAACAAACAATCCCTCTGTCACTGACAATAAGGAATAAGGGTTAGTAATGGATTTGAGGTTTACATTGGGTGTAGGCTCTTGTGTGGCTGGCAGGTGAAGTTTAGTTGATAAACATTTTAAAGTAAACATTTTTAAGTGACTAAACACTTTTACCCAAAGCGACACAGATTCCCAACAACGAGTTTGAGACTTGGATTCGGGCTGACTGATTGTCCTTCAGTGACCCTACCACTGGACTTTTTTACAAAGTGTGTTGAAATAACCGTTTCTCACACAATAGATCATTACAATACATAGTGGATGGCCCATGGATAGTGCAGTGGTGGAAAGTGGATTGTTCAACACAAGAAATATAGAGTTGTGGATGAGGAATTGGAGAAACATCAAATGCTCCTAAATGAGCAATTCACATTTGAGTGTAAGCTCTTGCAGTTTGAAGGATGTGTTTTGCTGCCAAAGCCATCATTACACAATTGTTTACATGTTCTTTCACAGGGCTGATTTTTTGTGATCAACTGTTTATTGAGTTATATAAACCTGGGGGGTAGGGGCAAGACGGTTACATGAAATGATATATAAAAGCATACACATAATCATGTAAAAAAGTAGAGTGAAACCAAAAGATAAAAATGCAAAATGATAAAAAAAGATTTTTACAGAAAAAGAGAAAAAAAGAGCACTCAACAGCAGGGCTGATGTTTTAATTTAAATTTTCCGGAGCTTGTATAGTTTTTGAGTTGTCTTCTCACTCTTACTTGTTTGTTGCATGTAGAAGTATTGTTCCCCTGTATTGGTTGAAACACACCCCATAATCATGTCCCAATGATTGCAGTACCAGACTCAAATTCTGACTAGAATTGAATCTGGCTAGGCGGATAAACGGCCAGAGCAACGAAGAGCACTGACCGAAGAAGTTGTCAGTATTTGTTGTTAGAGAGCCCATCATGAGTGTGGAGAGAGGTGAATCTAGGACACCAAATGCTACCTTTTGGAGGTTTTCTGGGCATAATTCAATGAAACACGGATGAAGAAAGGTGCCTGCTTGATAACCCCAGTGAAATGCCCTCGAAGGCTCTTCTGATGTTAATGTCGACAAAGGTTGCTTTAATGTGGATTTTTGTGTTAAATGGTAAAAAGATTGGGTGTTGATTGGCCGCTGTGCTAAATCCCCTACCTATAGCACTAGGAATTTATATCAGAAAATCTGAAAATATCTAAAAAATACAGTAATATCCACGATTGTGCATGTTTTGATAATATAGGCATATGGCCCTCCTGAAAGGGAATATGTCTAGCAGCACCCCACTCTTGTCTGGGTTAGGGAAAGCCCACACTGACCTCACACTTTTCTCAGCCACAAGTACTACAGGAAGTGCCTAGTAAAACATGGCTTTAGACAAAGGTTTCGTGGGTAAACTGTACCATAAGTGCACTTTGTCCTACCATCACTGCACATCTAGTACCCTCTCTTCTCTAACCGAGAGCAAGAGCTTTCATCATCCTCATGAGTTGATTGTCATCACCTTGTGTTTTTGAAAGCGGCCTCTCTCCCCTCTCTTTTCCTTGTGAAATGGTTATCACCCTGACGATCATACCTCTGGTTGTACGGTGCTGTAACACAAAGACTCTCAGATGTTATCACCCTGTATTTTTGGACATAGAAGCACAGCCCCTCATTGCACCTTCTACCTCCATACTAGAAGGCCTTTCAGTCCACATGGATGGATTTGATCAGCTGCAGCCTCCCTTTGCAAATTAAAAGTTTGATCATTAGAAGAATCAGACTTAATCTCTTAATATTAAGAAGTGTTTTCATTTCCTTTTGTAGTCGACATTTGTGAAATGATATGTTCCTATGGATTTTGGTGGCAAGCACAGATACATGTTGTATACTATGCATTACTGTAAAATATCACTGCTGAAATAATATTTTTCTAGATCTAATGCTTTAAAAAGATCCAACACATTGACACATTGAGAATTTCAACTAAAATTGTACTGCATTTTATTGAGGCCTGAATTGATTAAGTGATTAGTTTTCAATGACATTTTAATGGTAATTGTTTGGTAATTTGGTGGTTCCAATCATTTTCTGATTGACCACTTTTTTTATTGATCTTCCCAGACCACCATTATAGTCATTTACAAGGCATTGCATTTCGTTGTGATTATCTTTAAAAGGAACCTCCAATATTTTTGTGATAAATGGAGATTAACCCTCTATAGTGCATTCTGCTCAATCAATAATGCTCATAATATGCATGCATTTTTGTTCACACATAGGGAGATAGTACTCTCAAAAAGTGGCACAGATTTGCCCTTACAATTCACAGTAAAAAAAAGTGATGTGAGTTTTAAGAGTTGTACTGTATGGTTTATAGAGTTGTTTATTGTTGTAAATTTTAGGGGAAGTCCAAACATACTGTAGCTCTGAAGTTCTTCAAGTTCTTTTCCCTTTACATTATTTATATAGTAATCAATGACTGTACAGATGGCAACTTAACCGTTAACTCTTTTTAAGTTCCCTGTGCTTTATCACCACTGTTCAGTCTGGTAGATTCAGCGCACTGTTGTGTGGCAGAAAAGCCTTTGATTGGTCCAGAGTTTCTGGACCATGGCCAAAGGATAGTCTCTATATAAACATGGAGAACCAGAGCTGCGCAAGGAATTCAAAAAGACCGAGAGGAACGGAACTTATCTTGGAAAATGTGTAAAGGATTAGCTGCCCTGCCCCAGACATGTCTGGTGAGGTGAGATCTCCATCTGATGACATTCATTTATACCATTTTTAAAGCCTTCTCTGTTTTTCCTGCTTGCTTGACGTCTTTTGCTTTTACCTCCAACATCAAACAAGGAGGTAAATGAAAATCGAGTTTGCTGTACAAAACAGAGAGGGGAGATTATTAAATATGTAGCGGGACTAGCATTTTTGGATGTGAATACTGGCTTTAGAACAGAAGATCAGAAAGACTAGTTTTTTGTTACTGTATCAAAGCTGTTATCTGCTCTTTTAAATTTCAGTAAAGTACACTAAAGTTGGCAATGAACCTTGTTGGGTGGAATATCAACATGATAAAATCTAGTAAAACTTGATGTAAATTTGGTGTAAAACACAGAAGGTATTGTAAGGTTGGCTCCTTATTTCTATCACAGCTGTTACTGAACAGAGTCACTGATTTGACTCATCTGTCTTTTTTGACCCATATTTTCTCTATCAGCTTGCATTGATTCTCATTGCTCTTATAAATATGTTATACAGACACAATGGTAACCCGTAACCAATTTCACCTTAATCTCTCATATATAATGTCATAGCACCTCGAATAATTTTCATCTAAACAATTTCAGAGAAACATAATTGTTTGAGACATTCTATTCTGAGTTTGCATTCTATTTGGTCCTGATCAAATTACTACATTTTTAGGCTTTATTTCTCAATAGCAACGTGAACCTGCACAAAGTGGTGGGGCATTCTGTTGTGTGCATGTTATTGTACCAATGAATGACGCACTTCAAAATGTATCATGCTTTGACATTTGCTAATGTGAATCAGCAGTGTTCTCTAAACATTCATGAAATAGGAGAGCTTACAGTGACCTCACCAAGGCAAATAACTACTGAGCTTTAACACATGAGGGCTTATGTGCCAACCATGTGACCCTGGAAAGTAAATATGGGCCGGGGCAATACAGTTACACCTCGTATAACTCTAGTAGAACAAATGTGTGATCTGTTTTGGATGTCTGATGAGGACACTTGATCATAAACACATCTCAGAAAGCTTCCCATCATAATGATCTGAGAACTGATGTACATCTGAAAATAGGTAATGCGAGAAGATAGTGTGTGGAGGCAAAAGGTCAAGTACATGACAACCAAAAACTTAATATCAATATGCCTATTTGTATTGGATTTATATTGATCCCATTGCTGTTCCTTTGCAGCTGTATTTACTCACCCCCTTTCGGACAAAAATGAACATTTCTCTTATTTCATAGAATTAAACTGTTATACTGTTTTGTTATACATATTTTGTCAACTGTCATACAGGCCTTTGCTATTCGGCGTTGATAAAGCACATAGCTGTAAGGTTTGTTTTAATGTTGTTTTGTTTACTCATTATATAGATAGATAGATATATAGATAGATATATAGATAGATAGATAGATAGATAGATGCTTTATTGATCTCCAATGGGAAAATCAAGAGTTCATTGGTAAGAACTTTTAGGTGTTTAATAATGTTTTTGACACAGCATGTTGAACATTTGATTTCTCCGTCACGATTTAGGGCTAAGGAGATCAAGAGTAAATTAGGAATCCTCCTCCAAAAGCCAGAAAATGCCATTGACCTGATTATCCCCTATCCTGAGAAACCAGAGAAGAAGCCAGAGAAGCTTCAGAGGTAAGCTACCACAGTTGATCCATCCCCTAATCCACCTCCTAAAATCTGTGTAATTTTGAAGACATTCAATAACAAAGACCATATGGTAGCAATTGTGACAGTGGTAACAGAGAAGAGTGTTATGGCTTCAGACAGGGGTGCTGCAAGGCAGTGGGGTGGTTGGGGCTAGGATGATTCCAAGGGCCCTTCACTGATAGGGGCCCCCACAGAACTTGAAAAGCATTATTATTATTATTATTATTATTATTAGGAGGTCTGAACATTATCTTATTTCACAGGGCCCAACATTTCTTGCAGCACCCCTGGCAACAGACAATGTGAGATCATACTATAAAGACTCCCCATCTATTTAAATGTATGAAAAGCATGTGTCCAACAACACGTGAGAAAGAGAGAGAGAGAGAGAGAGAGAGAGAGAGAGGGGAGAGAGCTTTGTGTGGAGAGAAGGCCTGTAATGGAAAAGTGTGAGGGGAGTGTTTATACTGTAAATTGCATCCCAATTGACCGAAAAAGCATTGCTTACTGGCTGGTCCTCAGTTGGCTTGCGCAAGGGCTTACATAAGTTTTGCTCAGAGACATGGTTCTGAAGTGTTCCAACTATAAACATCAGTTAAATCTAAAGAATTTCCTCGGAGAGGCACTTGAAATGACATGGAACATTGCCATCGTAAATGAGATGGTGACAGTTCCTTTAGCACAAAGAGGTGATTGATTGAATGGATTTTGTAACAAAAAAATACAAAAGTGGATTTTCCTTGCTATAATAAGATTGGCTATATAGTTGAGTTCTATGCATATGGTGGTCAAAAGTGACTTTTTGATTACAGTAGATTGATTGGTCAATTATGTTATTTTCACCACAAGACCCACCCCTGAAGAAGCTGCCCACTGGCGTGAATCTCTGGATCAGGTTCTGGCCAATGACTGTGAGTTTCACTGAATGTTTTGTTTTCTAAAATCTAAAAGGACAAAAAAATATGAAGCCAAATTTAATCGAAAATTATGTGTTGTGCTTTCATTGATTATTTGTGCCAAAATTAAGAGCTGTATGTCTTATACCTAATACCCATCTCTCACTGACCCATTGTCAGTTAATGTAGACCTTAAAGTACATTACAATAAGTCTGTTAAACATTGCATATACTGTAATGTGCAGTAATGTGCTTATACGATTTATAGTGGAGCTGGAAAAACTGTAACAAGTCACAAGAGTGGCAAAGTCACTTTTCCCTGAATTTCCTGAAATTTTGCATATATTTCACAGCAATAATATCCCTCCTGTCTCGTACATGCTTTATGTTAGCTGGGCAGAAAACTCCATGCCCACCATGCGTAATATATATCCGTGTCAGAAACCTTACAACACTGATCCAGGTAGACTGATGAGCATGCACTTGTATGTGTAAACTGTTTTGCTCATCTTGGACAAAGTGTGTGCAGATGGAGACAGGAGCTTTAAACTCTATTGCCCTACTTAGCTACCTTACCACGGCATAATATATTGGTGACTGTTTACTTTAGGCTATGGATTAACATGCTATAGTTGTTATGAATAATACATCACCTTCAGTTATATTAAGCCATAAGTACTGTACAGTAACATACTGCAGAAATTCATGATGCGTGAAGTAAGCTACAGTAATTTTCTAAATAGTTCTCATTCATACTTGCAAACCAAATGTTTTCTTGTAATAATGGAATTTGATGGATAATAATCAGGAGAGTGTCACCATTTTATGTGTTGAATTTTGTAAATAACAGCAAACTTGCCAACAGTGTCGCGAGCGGCTCTGAGAGAGAACAGAGCCTCAGTAAGCTTAACCACAATGGATGGTTAGATAAAATCAAGATAAAAGGCTGGCTTATAATGTGAGAGCCGATATTTTTTTCAGCCCTCGATTACCAAATATATGTGCTTGCTGCAACATTTTTGAAAAGCACAAACCACATAACATGAGGAAAACATAACAAGGGTCAACTCATTCTTTTGTCTAAGGGCAGCCTTCACTGATAGGTAATCACCGTTCACAAGGCTTTTGCTTTCAAAACAAACAGCCTCGCCTGCTAAATTGACTGTTTGGCAGATGTTTTTCTCATTATTCGGAAATGCGCAGCCCCTAGCTCTGTCAAATTGTGAGAGAGTTAAAAGCAAGCCACAAAATATAAATAATGCACCAGGCTCACGGATGCAATACTGTGTCCTGTGCCAGAATGTCCAACTCTGGCAGGTCTGGCTGGTCTGCGTGGAGGCTCACAGTTTGTACATATACTGTATTGTGGACTCTCCTCTACAGATGGTGTGGCCACTTTCAGGAACTTCCTGAGGTCTGAGTTCAGTGAGGAGAACATTGAGTTCTGGGTTGCTTGTGAGGACTTCAAGAAGACCAAGAACCCCATGAAGATGGCAAACAAGGCCCAAAAGATCTATGAGGACTTCATTCAGACTGGTGGACCTAAGGAGGTGGGTTGAAAGCAAATTAAATATTTTTGATGTAGCATCACACATTTCATTTTGATCCGTCGGGAATCCAAGCTAATATTTTCATGGGAGGGTTCAGGGATGAGTGGTTGAAATCACTGATGCTTCTCTCAGGATGCTTCGCAGGAAGAAAAATGAGCTCAGCACCACTGTAAAGCAGCCAACAGACCTCATTGTTCATATCAATGACTGAGTGATTATCAGGAGCTATCATATTGCCTGCATTCTCTCAAACTTTTTCTGGAGTCCTGAGAAATACTAACCGTATTTCTTGGAGAGTCATCACCCCCAGAACTTATGTAAACATCAGTTTGGAGAAAACAAGTAAAACACCTGCCAAACAGTGTGTATTTCAGCTCTGCACAGTCTATTTATGCTCAACCCAGAATTATATGTTCTTTCACAGAAATGCTTACAATAAGGGTGTCAGCAAATATGGGTGTCAGCATCTGTTTTGTGAAGTCATTGACTGGTTTTATAACCAGTAAGGTAAATATTTAGCTAGAATTAACCACTCAATCATAGTAAGTTTATATACCTCTTTGTTTAATCACAGTTTGTTTCAAGATTAGCAGTTTGCGATTTTCATAATTTAGTCATTACAATCCTCTCTGTTCTTCCTCTAAAAGGTGAACATTGATCATGTTACCAAAGACGTGACCCTGAGGAACCTCGTTGATCTGTCCCCTGCCACCTTTGAGCTTGCCCAGAGCCGCATCTTCACCCTGATGGAGAAGGATTCCTTTGGCCGGTTCCTGAGATCTGAGATGTACCAGGAGCTTCTGATCTAAAGCTCTGGCAGGGCTGCAGGGAGACCAAGTCAGGTTACTAAACCCAACAGATCTTACCTGATGACCAAAAAAGGCCCTTTTATAGAGTTTGGTTTCGAAAAGAAATCTGATCTATTCCTGTGAAGAAAGGAAGACAAAACGACAATGACATGTTCTGGTACCATTTTGACTTCAGACAGATTTCACAATTGGGAAAGCACATCGGTGGGGACATTGTCTGATCATTAAATTATGCCTCTTAAATATTAAGCAAAACTGAATTCAGTTCTGAAATTGACCTTATGTCTCCCTGCAGCCTACTAAAACCAGCTTGAAAAATCATTCAGAGGAGAACAGAAATAACACAAGATTGGATAAAATTGGTGTATTTGTGTTTGGATGATTTAACCCCAATTTTATTATGTTTTCCTGATTAAATGGGGCATTCAATACATATCCTGTAAATTCACATAAAGTCACTGCATCACTTATATGACAGTAGCATTTACTTTGTTGTCAGACCAGCCATTACCATCCACTAATGAAAACAAGATATTTCACATTCGCCCTTTTTGTCCAGAAACAGAAGTGATTCACTTAAAAGAGAAGAAGCCCCAAGAGATTACTATACTTTCATCATGAAGCTTTAAATTGAGAGTGGGAAGCAGGAAATGTCTTTTTTCAAAGGCAAGTTTAATATTCACAGAGCCATACAGTAAATAAAGATACCACCAGACAGACACATCGCACATCGCACACACACACACACACACACACACACACACACACACACACACACACACACACACACACACACACACACACACACACACACACACACACACACACACACACACACCAACAACAACAACATGAGTAATAAGTAACCTTGAAGAAAGCCTCTGGCCTTCGAAAAGCCACTCTGGGAACAGAGAAGAGAGATTTGTGTTTAGCACCTAGTGCCGCACTGCAAGTTGCTGAGATGGGAATATCAAGTAGGAACCAATCTTGACAGAGAACTGGGTAGATTTCAAAACAGGCTGACATTTTGGTCCTCAGGAAACATTTGGCCATATATTCCAACATAGTCCTATTTATTTTCTACTGATACTATACTAAATCAACTGTGCCTATGGTGTTGTTTCCTGTTTCTCCCTTAACTCTTCAATACCATATGTAACTGATTTTTCTTTTGGAACGTACTAAAGCCTTAGCCTGAATTCTAAAATCTTTCTGTTAGCACAATCCAGAATAATTCTCCTGATTAAGAGGATTTCAAGCATGCATCAGGGCGTAATCAAACATTATAAAACTCTATTTTATGCTCAGTATGTTTATGATGATATGTGTGTGGTCTCTTTATACAATATCCAAAGTATTTCACAATATATTATATATCCTTAGCACTTTACACTATCTTAAGTCCTTATTATTTGCCTACTCACTTTTGATTGAAATTGAACTCTGCTGGCCACGAGTTCACAATTTGGACTGTTTCAAACCTTTCAAAAAGGAAGTACCAAGCCCATGGGAATGCCTCCCCACTGATATTTCCACTTTAAAGATAATTATTTTGATTAATTTGACCATATAGAGTGAATTCACCATTTCAAGTATCAATGCAAGTGTTACTTTCCCTCAAAATAAACTTTTTCATATTTACAGTCAATGCATAAAATTGCATCAAATGAATTTTCAACATTTTGATTATTTCATTTGATGAAGATGGCAAAAAATAACAAATAATGAGGACTTAATTTGTGCTAATCACCTTATATTTGACGTAGAATGTGCATGTATTTTGTGTAGCCAACCATATATATATAAAATGCATCAATACATTAAATATCTGAGGATGTATTTATTTTTCTATGTAAATATCTATGGTATGGAGGAATTAAATTCTAAGTTATTCAATAATGCAGCGCTTTATTCACTATTGTCTGAGGATGAATCCATCCCAGAACAACGTGGCAAGATCATGTCATTCTTTCACTGTCATAAATGCAAAAATAATATACATTTTGATTTGTCACTTATTCTGTGTCAAGCATCTACTGGTAAAATGTACAATTTGGGGGTTTCATTGCAGATGAACAGAATATTCGATGTAATGGATTTACATATCTGAGAACTGACCGTGAAATTATATTTACTTTCTTTGTTTTGTTGGTGGCTTACAGCTCCTAAAAGGGTGACGGAGGCCCAGTGGATGGCACTGTTCCACATTCTCCTAGGTTATTTTTGTCTTTCCAAACAACTGCTTCAGGTGTTTTCAAGCGATGAGCGAGAGGGAAGAGAGAAGAGAGCGGGTGAGAGAAAAGACAGAATGAATGCATGAGGATGTGTGCGGAGGAGTGAGCAGAAACAGATGGACGATGGAGATGTTGCCAACACAAACACTGTTTGAGGCTCACATGCAGCACTCTACTGCTTCCTATGAATAGCCCATAAAAAGCTGGGCGACCCAAGGGGATGAGTGAAGCTAACAGACATGCGGTGGCTTTCCAGCGAGATATTTCAATATGCCTGCATTTTTTTTTTTTCGACGTGAAGAACCTGTGTGTCTGTGTGAGGTGACCAGTGAGGTTCTCTTTTTGGCTGCATCAAATGAACCCATAAGAATTCGCCCGAATGTACAGTGTGCATTTTAACATGAGTGTGTGAAAAAATCATGTAGTTTTGATGTTTAGCCTTTTTGTTTTTTACCCTTTTTTGGTCAATTCTACTTGGAGACAAAGTAACTGAAATAAGAAATGGTCTCCACATGTTTTTCCTTTGACAGGCACTGTCTGCTGGAGGCAATTCAGCCATGCACTTTGAAGTGTGTTTTTCTTAGACCTGTGTTTAATAACCCAGATAATGAGCTCTGTCTTGCTTGACTTTGCCATGGATCATGTCTTACTTTACCAAACATTTGTCACAGTGCAAACTACACTTGAGTTGAGTAATGCCCTTACTGGGCTCCAGAGGGAAACGGTTGCATGATAGCGCTTAGCGAGCTCATCAAGTTTCCCTGTGACTAAAGGACAAAAATCTTTCCCAATATTTCCCGAGAAACCACAAACACACACAGACAGCAAGCAGTGGGAAGATAAGCACTCGTACATGCCTAGTACATTCGGTCATTTGTGTTGAATGAGCAGTTAGTGTGGTCTTGTGGGACATACGCTCCAGACTACTTTGCCTCATTTACATTTTTTAAACACTACCACCAGGGCATTCATTCCTCACATTCTAAATAAAGATCACCAAGATTGATAGGTATAATAAAAAAATCTTTTAGCATTTATTTATTTATTTATTTTTTTTGCCAGGTCCTGAAAGCCCGAGGAGCTGGACAGTATATTGCAAGGGTCAGGAGGGTTAATGCACTGGGACTCTTAGTACTCATTTGGCTTGGTTTGAAAGATTACATGACTCAGTGCGTTCTCTCTCTCATTGACAATGGTTCTAAGGTCAGGCTTGATAATGCTTGTTTGGAATTTTCTCATGACTACATAAAGGAGTTCTGGGAAATGAAAGCACTACAAAGCATGGAAAATAACATTACAGTAGAGCTTTATATTAAAAGAAATAAAAAACAGATCAAACAGTAGGTTGATATTATTAGAATTCATAATATTATGTTCGATTGATTGATCAAATTCAAAACCATGTGTGCAATTCTTGAGCATGTGTGTGTATGTATGCACGTGTGTCTGCACATGTGTACATTAAAAAGGCTCCCTCCCTCAAACAATAATAACCAGCCCACAGCCAAGCTGCAGGATTGAATTTAATACCATCAGGCCTTCTGCTGAGGTCTAATGACCAGGCCTAAATCCCCCAGCAAAGCGCTGATGAAACGAGATGGGCAGAACAGAGGCACAGATAAAGTGTTTAGCCAATTGGAGGGAAGAACAGGGTGTTCTGGCAAAGCTTCATTTTAACCGCAAATTTGAAGGGCTGTTTTTATCTGTTCTGTTGAGTCAGCCATGGACTCACATACATTATTAGCTTTTGCCTTCTCTCTGTACAACTACACACTGCTGAGGAAATGGCTAAATGCCATCATTTTGATTCAGTGCCTACACCTTGTGACATTAAATATTTACAATGACCTTACAGCGATGTTTCCATGTGTGGATAATGTTTTGATGTTTCCATCTGTGATAAATTAATAATAATATAACAAGGTAATAAAGTAATACACTTTTATGCATTCACACACTACAACAACATGTAAGTGTATGGGTGAGTGTGTCATGGTTTCTATGCATATTTTGTGAACATTTCAAGAGATTCAAATCTCTCTTCTATGAATACTTTACATCTGCAACTCGAAGTGCCTCACAATTGACCCTGTAGCCCTCAAACAACACAATGGAAACTGGATAATAAGATTTCAAGATATCAAATAGAATGAATGGCCTTTCTTATGCCTCAGTGAATGTGCTGAGTGATATTTGAGGGGTATTACTACACCATATTGTCTATTCAAAAGCATTCAGCAACAAGCCACACAGCTTGTTCCAACTTGTGCTTTTGAAATGCCCCTCTTTATCCACCCATCAATCAACACTCAAGTTTGACAAGCAACAGCTAAGACCCATTGTCTATTCTAGTAGGCTTGAGGCACACCGCACATAAAAGTGTTTGTTTTTTGGTGTGTATAAAATAATGAAGTTGGTACATGAGGTGTAGTCTTTCTCATAATGTGTCATATTCATTTACATCATAGTGATTTACTAACGACTGTTTACTGAATTAAGCAATTAATTAATACAGTCTACGATACATGTGTTGTGGACACTGTAAACATGTGAAACTTGTAAACTTTTACATGTGCAAAGTTTTGGTGCTTATTCTTGATTCTTCTAGGTTTACTTTAAGGTAAGTTGAGGGAAGTTAATTGTTAAAATGTTCAAAAATCCATACAGCATACAAAAGCCCCAATAAAGCCCTGGGCCCTCAGAATATTTCAGAATTCTCTAATCTCTACCATCCCACACACCTTTCTCTAAAACGATTAGTTCTGGTCTTTGATTATGATTGGCTAAATTGTATTCAAAGTCATTGTAAAACACTCTGCAGCCCTTCACGCTGAAGTCATTGAATTCTATGTCACTGCAATTATGATCAATATAACAGTGCATGTGAGACATTCCATTTGTAACAGCAAGCCACGTTAGCAACCAACCACCACATGCTTTGTAAAGTTTTGATGGACAGATAAATGGATTAAAAAGACCAGATAAGTGATTTTTCTCTAACATCCAAGCGTGTGTGTATTCTATTGATATGTAGTATAAGGTAATGGGTACAGTGGCATTTAAGGTCATTTGTCACTGACCTGGAAAATGTCCCTCTTTTTCACAGCCTAATATAGTCATAAATCGGGCAGGTATAAATCACTGGAACCTTCTTGGGGCGTATTGCTTAAGTTTATGGTTAGAGGAGCAGAATCAACCAACTCAAAGTGCCAATAAACAATGTTTGACAAATCAAATGGAAATATGCCATTGACGCACCTGGAATTTAATTCAGTGTGATCAGAAAATGTCCGGAGGATTTTTCTTGTAAATGTATGTACAGTACAAAATTACAAACTATACCAACATGGAATTTTATTTTTTTTAAAAATACAACAAGAAATGTAAGTGAACACATATTGGTTAAACACACATAATATATAACACAATACATATAATTTACTATTCATTTATTAACTTGAGGCAGAGATATTTTTTATAAGATGTAACATTCATTAATCAAATGTGTTTGAGATCTCAGACTTGCCCTCAACAAATTTCAATATGATAACATCAATGAATTTATATAGCCTAGGTGACACAACTGAAATCACTACAATTTTGCATCATTACTTCATTACATGATTTGGCATGCATGTCCACAAAAATGCAAATTTTTTCACATATATATCAGCACTCAGATATGTCTTTTTCTCAATAACTTAGCTACAAAGGCATGGCATCATAGGTAGCTGACATCAATACAACAATTGATATCAGAATGCGAAGACATCATAAAATCAAGATTCACAGTAGGCTAATTTACCATATCATTTTCTGTCTAATACATTCACTAACAAATTCAGTACAGGCATTTTTTTTTTAATGTTAGTGAATATATGTAACGGTAATTCTCTTGTAAACCACAACTTTGTCAAGTTATTTAGTTGCTACCTCTGTGCATGCAGGGAAATTGGAAACTAAATGTTTTAACTGACTCTTCCAAATCTCTGTTTAGAAAATTTAAATCAGTGAGGTAGTTAAAAGTCAATGGCTTAAAGACTTTAAAATATATTTTAATCATGTTTTGTGGAAGTTTGATAAGACGTTATCTACAGCTATTTGCACAACTCTCATGGCCATGTTAAAGGATCCTGTCAGGGGACAAAGACCAGAATTCATTAACTCGTAATTGATAAAGAAGTCGGATTCAGCATATACAGTAAGCCTTCAGATACAGATTAGACTAAGGATGGGTGACATTTTGCAGCTAAGTCACTTGTTGGTGACTTGTTGGTCACTTGGATTTAATCCCTATTCTACAGTACACTATTAATTTTACTCCCCTTTTAGTTCACTTTCAGTTTCGATGAAAGAAATGTGACCTCCACTATCAGTAACATACTGTGCACACAACATCAATACTCTATGTTCTGGGCGCGTAGCTGTCTAAGACGGGAAATAACCAATCAGTCAAGCTATTAGTTCTGAGGACTAAGCACAGAAAGGCAGGAGATGGCTACTGTTAGACAGGTTTCTCTTCACACCTCTGTCCAGGCCACAGCGTGTGCTGCCAACAGGGCTCTGGGACAGTTCCAGGAACAGTTTTGACTTCAGAAAGCGCCGGTATGAGTCTTTCTCCATCAGGTGTATAATTTTACTCTGGGCCTCATCAAAACAGGTGACATCAGCACTCATCAAGTTTCTTCTGGTCTCCTCTCGAGTTGCTGAGTCCAAATTGACCTGAGAAACAGTTAAGGGATTTATTTCACTCAAAAGGCTTTTCATTTTGTTCACTCTATTTGTCATATTTCCAAATATTTACAACTTAGAAATAAGTAGTAACTAAGTATTACATCATCAATATACGGTCATTAATGGTAAATACATATCCAGAACTGCTTTTTCAATATGATCTTTACCTCATTTGGGGAGTCCATCTCCACATATTGATTAAATATCTGTGAGGCTTTTACAGGCCTTTTGTCTGCGGAGGTTTTCTTGTAGTCTTCACAGGCGCTCCAGAACTGAATGTTCTCCTCGCTGAATTCAGACTTCAGAAAGGCTGTGAAAGCCGCCTGGCCCGCTAAAAAAGGTAAATAATTTAATTTTATTTCATGGAGGGAAATTTGAGAATGAAGCCATACACACTGGCAGTTTACACATTATTGTGCAACTAATGCCCTAGTATGTGAAATGAAAGCGCAGGTTGCAACACGGGATAGTTTTTCAAACACATATTTTTTGCTTCTGAATTCATTTCTATTTCATACAATCACATGACATTTGGGCTGCCTCAACAGAGTGAAATTCCTGAGACATCACATGATGAGCTACAAGTCAACCCCAAACAGTTCCCTTCCCTGGGTTGCACCAGTGTTTAGACACGCGGGACATGGGGTTTGGGGTGTGCGGGGTTGGGCTGAGTTTAGAGGAAGGCCTAAACAGTGGTCAGAGCCACGTCTCAGGGGGATTTCTCTGAAGGCCATTGCTCCACAGCTCCATACCCTTTGCGGCTGATGCTCAAGGGGCCACCAAAGTGGAGCAGCTGGCCCTGTTATGGCCACCCAGAGCAGCCAGACGACACGTAGCGCACGTCCTGGGGCCATGAGAACGCAGGCCAGAGTGGGGGAGGTGGGAGGTATGTGTGTGTGTGTGTGTGTGTGTGTGTGTGTGTGTGGGGGGGGTGTGGGGGGGGGGGTCAGCCTCTAGACTATACAAATGGATTGCTTTTAAACAACATACATGAGTCAGATTAGTGGGAACCGGGCAGACCACGGCTACCACACTGTCTGACAAATAAAAAAAGTCTCCGTGCCATCTGGGGAAAACGAAATAGTAAATAATCTCCATTCCAAATAAAATGTTTTTGTTAAAAACAAAAACAATACATTGGCTATCTGTTTTTTTTTGTACCCTTAGACAGACCTGAAAGGCCCTGATTGATTGTTCTTTTTGGATCAATGAAAAAAGACCATCTTTGAAGTCACATGTCTCTCAGCATGATAGACTTTTGTTACACCAAAAAGCACTTCACATAATTGAAGTGCTTTTTGAATTGATAATTGAATTTGTCTGCACACTCACACCTAATCCTTACCTTCATTATTGATCACATTGTTGAAGGATGACTTCCATTTCTCAACATCAACAGATTCGACACTGAAGAGACAAAAACAATCACTCTATAGCATTACTCTATAGCCCCAATGTGAGCTCAGTATCATAATACTCCCCAGCCCATGCAAGAAACTCCCCAGGTCATTCAGAGCAGCTTAACTAGAGTGGTTGGTAGTGTAGTTGTTAAGGACCTGGGTTAGCATGCAGTAGCCTGAAAGTTGTGGGTTCAATTCCCGGCTTCAATTCCCACCGTTGAGCCCTTGAGCAAGGCACTTAACCCCAAGTTGCTCCGGAGACAATGTAATGTAACATAGTTGACATATGTAAGTCACCTTGGACAACAGTATGTGCTAAATGTAACTATAAACTACATCAATTTGACTTTTAAAATGCAATTACAGCAATGCATAATGTATAAGACCGACACTATTGAGTCAAAGCATATTCGTTATCATGTTCGCCTAGAAAGTGCGCTGTTGTGGCATGTCGCCTGCCTCACTCTCCTCTCTTACCGTTTCACCTCTGGTGCCTTTTCCTTCAGTGCTTTCTGGTCAGGTGGAGGGTCCGGTTTTTGAAGAAGGAACCCAATGCGATGTTTTATGTCCTTGGCACTGCAGGAAGAAAGAGAGAGAGGGGGAATGTTTTACTCTGTCATTTTACTCTGTCAGCAATCATTTAAAACAGATGAATATTAACGAAATTAGCAAAAATTATTATGAATACGATTACATCTCCATGTTGTTATGAAAAGAGAAATGTCAATATTACATAAACTGGATTCCTGTTACCAAGTATCTTATATATATATGTATATATATATATATATATATATATATATATATATACATACATGAGCATACATTCAATGAGAAGACTTGTGATCTGTTTCTTTTGTGTCATATGTTTCATATTTATGTGTATTTATTTAAATTATGATACTTAACATAAATAAATGCTATTAATGCAAATCATCATATTCCTTGAAGTAATCAGTATCTATATAATCTGAAACGTCAGTAATAACAAACAATCTTTTCATTTGACTATAGGTCTGAACCAAAACAGACAAAATCGTGCCCCTACCTTTTCAAGCAGGTTGCGGGCAAAGCCGCGAGACCTTTACACATAGTTGCGGTGGTGAGTACAGATCCGACAGAGAGAGAGTGTGTCTTCAGCACAGAGTGCAATCCTCATACAGTGACAGTGCAGCCTTCCGCTCTGCCTGTGCTTTTATATGACCGGAGTCCTGACAGCAGGGGAACCGGCCAATCACTGTGGAACAAGGAGATCTGCTGTCAACAGGCTTGGTACAAAAGAGAATGTGTGGAGAGGAAGGAAATCATAACAATGGCTCGCAACCCCTATTATGGTAAAAGTACACCTGGGGGTATTGTGAGTGCTTTTTAGGACACCACCGGAGCCACCTGTATGACAAAGCATCCTTGAAATGTCCTCAGGATCGAATAAAAAAGAAGCAGCTTGTATGCTTTTTCATTCCTTATGCAACCTGAACTGTGACCACATTGCTAAGCATAATGGGAAAAGGACAGCATCTCCATACAAACAAATTCTCTTTAGCTTTCATTATTAATATGGAACACAATTCCTCACTCCTGTGAGGAGTTTCTTAGGGTTTTCAGTTGAGTTCAGCTCAACTGAACTCAACTGCATTCATCAGCCATATAACCTGTGCCCTTGCCTCTTCTAATTTATTTAATTGCTTGATCAATACTAATGCTCTATAAAACCATGAAAGAGGGGATCATTATACACTGTGTGAAGACAAATACTTTTGTGATCAATTCATACACATACATGTATAAGTATATATACTCTTTTGATCCTGTGAGGGAAATTTGGTCTCTGCATTTAACCCAATCCGTGAATTAGTGAAACACAGCACACAGTGAGGTGAAGCACACACTAATCCCGGCACAGTGAGCTGCCTGCAACCACAGCGGCGCTCGGGGAGCAGTGAGGGGTTAGGTGCCTTGCTCAAGGGCACTTCAGCCGTGGCCCACTGGTCAGGGCTCGAACCGGCAACCATCCGGTTACAAGTCCAGAGTGCTAACCAGTGGGCCACGGCTGCCCCAAGGGGACTCTCCATTCAGCACTGATATGACATGATGATTAGTCTCAGAGTCATGCATTGCATAGTTGCCATTTAGCATAATTTATGCCATATATAGTTATATGTGTAGGCCATGTAAGGATATATTGTATGTGCGCATATGCAATCTGTTTCAAAGGTGTGCATGCAGTGAATGTGCAGGATAGCAAGAGGGAAACAGCTTGGTTCCATTTAAGAATGAAGTAAAGAGCAAGCTAAAACAGAGACACATAATCACATCTGTGCAGTATCTTGAGACATTGTTTACATTGCAGAGTGTATTGCAGTGTCATGTGGATTTCATTTTAATTACATGTTTTATCAGTGTTAATTTTGTAGAGACCTGCAAATGGAAAAAGCATGTAGACTCATGTATTCCGAAGGGCTAGTGTGTGGGCCCAGCTTTGTGTGGGTCACAGTATGTGAAATCAAGCATGCTGCATTGCTTCAAAATAGTATCAGATATAGCTCAAAATTTTGAAAAGATGAGACACCTTATCAATTGTTTTTTTCCTCCTTGGGTCTGGAAATGGCAATGCACCGATAGAACTGTGGATGTATGTTGCCCTATGTTAATAACACATGTAACACAAGTGTGCGACTTGATGTTACAGTATGTAATGCCAGAAGCTGCTTCTTGATGCTTCCTAATGGGAGGGGACAAAACACTCATGTATTCAGTATCATTTTGACATGGAAGTAAAAGCAATGCTTTTTTGTTTTTAATCAAATGCATCAGGGGAAGTATTCTACCCAGCAGTATTTCTTATGGGTTTCTTGAAAGACAGTTTTATACTAACTGACAGTTATAGTCTTATGTTCCGTTTTCTACAGTGCCTCATTCCCCCATACATACAGTATTAAGCCATTAATCACAACACCAACAAATCATGAGTTAGCAAGCATCAGGTTTAATCTGATTTCTGTGTTGTTTTAGAGAGGAAGGTCATCCACAAAGTAACCTACTGGCGCTGCAAAGGTCAATAGATTTGTAGCACTTGCCAAAAAATTTGTAGCATTGTTATAAAACCTTTACAATCTCTAAAGAATCACAAGTAGGGCAGTTCATCACAGTCCATCCATTGCAACTGGACTGATGAAAGGTACACCTGTAGGCTACATTGTATTTGGGAAAAGCAGAAGGTAGCAGCATAGTGTATTTATTTATTTATTTATTAAAGAAAACAATCCCTGTTAGTTCCATGCAGTTTTCAACAGCTATCAAGAAGAGAGGTCATGTCATGGATTTTTGTGAATGTTTCTTCTTCTACATATGCATAAGTTTAGTCATCTAGTTCATATGATATTCAGCTTTATTGTCAATGCACAAATTAAATACCAGTAGTCTAAAACAAAATGCAGTTTTACCCAGTGGTGCAAAAAACTGACATGTCCAAAAGGGCCTTCATGAAATGCGTTGCTAGACTGTTCATACACATTTTAACGGGCCAAGTTGAAGAGCTACTGTCCGTTATTGTTCGTGCAAATAATAGGCTGATTCATGTTCCCTTGCATTTTGCAACTATGAGGTCCATGGTTAGTCTGGCTTTCGACCAAGCTCAATCTTTTAAGAAATCGAAAAAGAAATCGCCGGCAGATCAGGCTGAGTTCACCCAGCCTAGTCCATGGTAGACGCCCAATAGAAATATTGTTTAATTTTGCGATTGAGATATCCACGCACTGGCGCCTCCTGCGGCGTGTTAAGCCCCGGTTTCAGAGCTATTCTAAATGCAAAAATGCATAGAGGGAGTTATGACAAAACCGTGACTGTTAACAAACTATAAGCTATACAAGTTAGGCCCTATGCTAGGCCTATTACACAACATAAATTGTCACTAGGCTATGCTGGCGACCCAAATAAAATCTCCTTTGGGAACCAATGGCTTACAGTATCAAGCGGACTTAAGCTGCCACCTCTTGGCGAAAAGTTAATAGTTTTGCATATCAGTAGTAGCCTAATACATTTCACGCAGCTGTGTGAATCACGGAAAGCGCGAATGAAGTGGACACTTCTAAATGGAACCCAACCCACTGTACAGTAGCTCAAGGTCTGTGGCTAAAGCAGCCATAATGAAAGCGTTATCATTGTTTGGATACTTTACACACACGTGTTATTTAATCGCATAGACTACCAAGCTGGAATCAAAGCACATCGACTCCCCTCTCACACCCTAAACACGCACTTTGAACAAACAAAAAGCGTCTCAGTCTCAAGGTATAGCCATAGGCAAAACTGTATCGGACCGGTGTAACGTTGGTAGGCTACTAAATCATCCATCACAAAGAATGATTTTTGTAGCGCGTGCAACAAATATGTGTACAGCCCTGCCCTGGATACATCTCTCAACGTGCGCTCTAAAACATTTGGTTTAAATGGAGATGTAGATCATCACGGGTGCGAATTTATGTAGTTTCAGTCCTAGTTACTTTACTTTGAGCCATGCTCTTCCTTACTTGAATCACCTTTGAAAATAGAGGATTGAAGTAGACTATATGCAGAGCTCTCAAGTCTCACGCATTGAGCGTGAGACACACACATTTCAAGTCAAGTCAAGTCAAGTCAAATGTATTTATATAGCACATTTCAAAGCAATAGCATTGCACCAAAGTGCTTTACATAAAATAATAATAATAATAAAAATAATAATAATAATAATAATAAAAATAATAATAATAACAATAATACATATACATAAACATATATAAACAAAGGGAGAGGTGAGGGAGTCAGGGAGTGTTAAAAGCTAGGGAGAAGAGGTAGATCTTTAGGTTGGATTTAAAACTACTAATAGTGGGGCAGGATTTCACAACATCAGGAAGGCTATTCCAAAGCTGGGGAGCATAGACAGAAAAAGCTCTGTCACCTTTGGATTTAAGAGAGGCAGAAGGAACACAAAGAAGACACTGGGAAGATGATCAAAGAGGTCTAGGAGGACAGTAAGGAATTAAAATATCACATAAATACTGAGGTGCTAAACCATGTAAAGCTTTGAAAACAAACAGAAGAATTTTAATATTAATTCTTTGTTCCACAGGACGCCAGTGCAGTTTAGCCAGGTGAAATGTGGTCATGTTTCTTAGATCCAGTCAGTAATCTGGCTGCAGCATTTTGGACCAGCTGGAGTCTGTTTAGAGTAGATTTAGTTACACCTAAATACAGTGAGTTGCAATAATCAAGCCTAGAGGAAATAATGGCATTTATAAGGATTTCTAAATCACTGTAGGAGAGAGAAGACTTGAGCTTTGCTATTGTCCTAAGTTGGTAAAAACTTCCCTTGACAACGCTGTTGACTTGCTTATTAAAAGTCAGAGAAGAGTCTAGGAAAACACCTAGGTTCTTGACCACACTGTGATGGTTAACAGACAGAGGGCCAAGAGACTTGTTTACATTGTTGACAGAATTTGGTGGTCCAAAAATGATTACTTCTGTTTTGCTGTCATTTAGCTGTAAAAAGTTGTTAGCCATCCAATTCTTAATGTCATTAAGACAAAGAAAAAGGTTTGTCAATGAGCAGGAATTTTCAGGGGCCACCGGTATATAAAATTGGGTATCACCTGCGTGGCAGTGGTAACGAATATTGAATTGATTGAAAATGGAGCCCAGGGGAAGCATGTATAAAGAAAATAATAGAGGTCCTAAAATAGAACCCTGGGGGACACCACACTTAATGGGAGCAGATGACGATGAAGCATTGCCTAAACTTCACATGCCATTTCTCACTACGAGAAATTATTAACTTGCCCGCACAGAAATTCCTAAGGGCTATATTTTACAAATTCTACTAAGTTATGCAACAACCTATATATGATGACAACTGTAGACTTATTAGAGGATAAGAATTAAAAGGGAATGTGAAACATAGCCTACACAGCCCCGATATTTGGTTACGCGATTGTTGATGACTGATTATCAAACATTTCTGATTCATTCGTGCTCGTCGCTCGACTTATCGTGACTAAATTCAAGATGGCTGCAAACGCTAAACTTTGTGAAGACACTGTCTGTATAAATCGTCTTGTAAGTAAACTACCAGTGCTTTTTCAAAGTTCTCAATGTCTCGTTTTAAATGTCAGGGCCCTGGGAAGTATACCAATAAAGTGTGGAGATACGTTGAGCCTCGTAAATGGTGTAAAACAGTGATTTATTTGCATGGCTAGACCGATGCCCGAGGCATCAGCATTAGCCGCCTTGTTGGTAGCATCGGCTAACTAGGGCCAGATTTCGGAGTGCAGGGGACAAGCCGAGATGGGCTATGAGACATAGGTTCACACTCGGCGTCATGTTTCAAAACACTTTAGGTCAAAATCACACCGGAATTCTCCTTTAATTGGGATGTACAAAGAAAAGCTGCGTGGAATGCTGCGTACGCACAGTTTCATACATCAGGATTTTTTTGTGCGTACGCTACTTTTCAGGTTTGCGCGTACGCAATGTTTTAGTATGAAATCGACGCAAGTCTTTGTACATGAGGCCCCAGGATAATCAGGTAATAACTTCATTCATTTCAATCTCTCATTAGTTACTATAGTTTTCCTACTCGTGGTTTAAGAACAATACAATTTAAGTGTTCGTTTGAATAGTAGCTTATTGCATAGCCTATTGTTATAGGTCACTTTTAAAATCATGTCATATATAATTATATCCTGGCCATGGATGCATTAATCATTGCATCTGTATTCAAAAATGTCGGGTAAAAAGCAATTAGAGGAAAGCCCCCTAAAAGGTCCAGGTTCGTGGATGCTCAGAGGTGGTAAAAAGGCCCATTAATTAATTGTTAGTGCCATTTGTCAAATATTTTCTTTTGCAAATCTGAGCAATTATAAATTATACTTTTGCCCCATTTTGACTTAGGAGGGCATTGCTCCTACATACTTTAGCCAATAATCAAATGCCTGCTCTCTTTTGGAAAGCTGAGGCACTGTTGGAAAACAATTAGAATAACTGTGTGATGTACTGACACAAAGTTACAAAGGCTAGATTATTCTTTTCTTTTTTTACCGGATAACAAGCACCTTTGAACTGACCATTGACATTTCTGACATTTCAGCCCTCTAGGTCTTGACTTGATATGACATGACTTCAGTCCTAGCATTAGGTCTTGTCATGCTGTGTGCAAAAGTAGATCAATATAGAATGACAACATGAGTACTTTAGACCATTATTTGCCAAGGTTTTTTTTGTCTACTCATGCATTTTGTAAAATGCCCTATGAAAACTCCCCATAGGACTTTGGGTTATCCAAAATGCATAGTGGCAATCAAATGCTTACTGCATATGAACCCCTTATAAGCATAATCTTGGCCTCAAATGAAAGGTAATACTCTGAAGTTTCATGCTTGCATTTGGGTTGTAGGCTACTTCAGGTTCTGATATGACTACACTAAATGTGGAATAATTACAAAAAATACAAATCTATACAATTTCTTTGTGTGTATAAGATGGGCTATATTTCTGCACAACTAATATTGGATCAACTGGTAACCGACCTGGGGCTGCTGTATGCTAGCTGGTGATGCTAGTTGAGCGTGTAAATCCTCACACCCCTAACCTTAAGAACGGCTCTATCCGCTGAGTTGGAAGCTTGGGCTTTTAGCTCAGTGGTTAGAGCGCTCGACTCCCATGCCGGTGTGTGTTGAGGTGGCGGGTTTAAGGGCCGTGAGTGGCTGACGAAACAACCTCTGTTACACTGGAACATCAGAAGGCATATTAATAACAGCAACAAAAAGTTGAAGTATTATTAATGAAACACCCCCATTCTCGCAACCAGCCCGTCTGACCAGCCACCCCTTTAACCCTCAGACGGGGGGGGGGATCTCACTCTTGCCTGTCCTCAAAACTTGAGAGCCCTGCTATATGAGTGTTTGGGAATGAACGTTGACTCAGATGCTTTTTGAGACTGAGCAGAAATGTCCCAGCCCGGTGTTTAGGATGCATCATAGACAGTTTATCTTTCAGGTAGCATATATATTTTCCATTAGAAAACCATCACGTAGCGAACGTGTTGTGACTAACTCTCTTAGCTCCTGTTAGTAGTCTAGGTTATCATAAGCAAATGAGATGACAGTCGGAAGATACAATTAGTGCTGTTATCAATTTGCTTGGTAGTCTATAACCGCATTTATGGTTTTCTACAAATACATCAATAATCAAATTGGCCTCCATCACTCAACCAATGCTAACGGTAACATTATTTTACCTACGTCCTAGGCTATTGATATAACTTAAGATTAATGTAGCCTACCTGCAGTAAAAACCAAGCATGTGTGACGGGTCACTCCATTCTACTGTTGCTTCTACACATCACCACGGACAACCACTTGGATCAGGTTTCTTTATTGCTGGAACAAAGTATGACAGTGTGGAATTGTGGGTTCAGCAAATAGATCTCGGGACAACAATCCAGTATCTCGTAATCTCCAGTCTGGGTAAATACTATAGCCTACAAATACCTGAATATATTTGTGCTAGTTGCAAATGTAAATGATATATCTATGAAACAAAATAAAACTGTGTGTGATCGTATAGTGGCTAAGTTTTAGAATATCTGATATAAGCCTTGAATTACCCAACATACATACAGTACATTTCAACATTACAATAGTAAAACTACTTGATCCATTTTACATTATATTGAAATAACAAAATAAGGAACATGTTTATCATTGCAAACGCAGCACTCGAGCACATGTGGCTAATCTCCAAACTACCACGCTGGTCTACAATATAGCTAAGCTAAGCCAAGCTGCTTATCCATATAAAGCTAATGTATAAGGCAGCTTGCACAATGAGAATAACATGACGATGAAACCATTTACACAACATAAGAATAGTTATCTGGAACAAAGTATGACAGTGTGGAATTGTGGGTTCAGCAAATAGATCTCGGGACAACAATCTAAATAACATGTAAAGCAAGTGACAATTAGCACGCTTAATTCACATGAAAATATGCTTTGTTGCAAGTCTCTTAAACATGACTTTACAAGACACATAAATCATCAACTGAACTCAAAATAGTTAACTGAAATCATTATAAGTACATTACATGACAAAATACGAGACAAATGTACTTAGAATTTCAAGAAAACATTGTTTATCCCAGACCTCCCAAATTATGTGGACTTACCCAGTATCTCGTAATCTCCAGTCTGGGTAAATGCAACGCGAATCCCACTGTCACACTAAATCAACCTGCCTCTAGATGGCGTAATTGCATCAATTTTAATATAATTTAACTAGCAACTCTTTTTACTCCGTTACATACACCCCCCTTAAATTATGCTAAAATGAGGCAAAGTGCATGAAAATCTGACAGACAGAAAGAAAAGAAGAGAAAGAAAAAAAAAAAAAAAAAAAAAGTGTATCTCGAGCACTGATGTACCAAAATCTCAATATCATAAAGTCTTCTATAAGAAGTGCGTAAATACAGGGTGGTACCAAAACCCATACTTATCACAGAGAAACAGAGATGCCCTCTACATCTCACAGTGTTGTACATAACTTTGCCCTTATAGTATAGAGAATGTTCTGAAATAGATCACAGATCAGGTTGGCAATGAGAAAAAAAAACAAAAACAGTTTAATTGAACATACTAAACTCCCATAGACACTGCAATGAAACTAAATGCAGACCCTATGATAGGTTCAGCATTCCCCAACAATCTTTGGCCTGACATCTCACAAATAAGCCTATTAGGATTCCTCACACTTCTCCCACGTCTTGTGACAACTAAAGGGGCTTGTGTGTTAGGAGGATGCGCACAAACAACTTGTTCTGGTCTAACGTCATCTAGATGTGGAGTGTCACTAAGGGCAACAGATCCATCAACAGGTAAGTGTGTGATGTCGTGTACTGGATCTGGTGACTTGTCAGTGTGTGCATGAGTGATTTGGTCAGTTACAGAGACATCAAGAACACTGTCCTGCAGTTCATCTGACTGGTAATCTCGAGGCATCTACAGATAAGGCCTTCTCAACGCCGCCTTCCTCAGGAACACTCTCACTCTCCACTTCCGCCTGGACCGGCGACTGCATGAGCCAGTTCATGGTGCTGCCTGAGAGTCCTCCTTATCAGCCGCTGCAATAGAACTCTGAGCACACAAATTATTAGACTGTGACTCCTCAAGAGATGCCAGATTCCCATCCTGTCCAGGGAATGTTAGGAAGTCAACAGGGAGCAGCATGTTTCTGTGTAACGACTTTTTCCTTCCCTGTGACAGCTCTCTGATTCGGTACACATTAACTGCAGACCTCACAGACACCACATCGAAAGGAGTTGAGTCCCACCTGTCCGCGACTTTTTTCTCTTTCCTCTCTCACCACGATTAGCCAGCAACACGCGGTCACCCACAGACAATGGCATTCCTCGGACCTTCGGGTTGTAGACTTTGGCATGACGGTCTTGTTCTCCGGTTGCATTGTTTTGGGCAAGCCGCGCTGCTTCTGATAGGTCCCTCTTTAGGTGGTGCACAAACTCATGATGACTGACGACGTTGGTGTCCTCCAGAACATGGTGAAACATGATATCGACAGGCAAGCGTGGGATCCGCCCGAACATCAGGAAAAATGGTGCAAAGCCTGTTGTCTCATGCACCGTGCAATTATAACAGAAGGTCAGCATTTGGAGCATCTGTGGCCACCTGGACTTGCACTTCGGAGGAAGAGCTCTTATCATGCCTCCAAGAGTTCTGTTGAACCTTTCTGTAATGCCATTGCCCATGGGATGATACGGAGTCGTATGGGATTTATGCACACCTGCCATCTCCAGTAGATCTTTAAGAAGCCGGCTCTCAAAGTTAGCTCCTTGATCCGAATGGATTCTTTTTGGGAACCCATAGATGCAGAAAAATTTATCCCAAAGACATCGGGCAACTTGCTTTGCAGACTGGTTCCGACAGGGGAAAGCGAGAGCTAGCTTCGAGAAATGGTCTGTGACAACAAGAACATCAGTGGTCTTCTTGTCACCCAATTCCGCTGTCCAAAAAAATCGATGCAAACTAGTTCCATGGGAGCTGAGGTGCGAATATTCTCGAGAGGAGCTCGGGCATCTGGTTCAGGAGTCTTCCCTAAGATACATCTCTGACAGTGCTTCAAATAACTCACGATATCTCTCTGCATGCCTGTCCAAAAAAATCGCTCACTGGCCAGAGAGAGTGTTCTTGAGCCGCCCTGGTGACCAGCTATATCATGAACTCCATGAAGGACTTGCTGTTTCAGAGCTTCTGGGTGACAAACTGAAAGATCTTCCTGTCCATGTGGCGGTCCCTCCTCACTCTGTAGAGGAGTCCATTACGCACCCTCAACTTCTTCCAGTGTTTCAACAGCCTGAGCACAGGGCTCGACTCGGGCTGCTCTCGCCAGCTTGGCCTCCTATGCATGCACATAAAACAGTACTCTGTTCACTACAGCATCTTGCTGTTGTAGATTGTGCAATTGGCTGAGTGGAATAGCAATGGATGGATCTTCCCCAGGCAGCTGCAGTGACTCTGGGCTTGTGCAAGACAACCTAGAGACCCTCCAGTGCGATGGGCATCCATGACTGCTGACACCTCCTCAGCACTGATAGCACCTCCAAAAGACAAATGGGGATCTGGTTGGGACTCAGGGCTTCATCACCATGGTCATCGGTGGTCTGAACGGCTTGACAGTTGGTGGTCATTCGAAAAGCATCTTGCACTGTGCCGGTGACAACTCCATTGACTTCATCCAACAAAGACAAGTAAGGCTGTTTCATCAGGCGATGGCTTACACAGGACTGGACAAAAGGTTCACGGCTTAGGGCATCAGCGACGGTATTCTTCGGTCCTGGGACATACTTCAGATCGAAGTCATATGCCGCTAGTTTCGCCACCCATCTTTGTTCACATGCATCCAACCTGGGTTTCGTTAGGATGTAGGTCAAGGGGTTGTTGTCAGACCATGCAGTGAAGTGCACTCCTTTCAGCCAGTGGGAGAACTTATCACATACAGCCCACTTCAAAGCAAGGAACTCTAAACGATGCGCTGGGTAGTTCAATTGGGCACGTGACAGTGTTTTGCTAGCAAAGGCCACTGGCCTTGCAACCTCTTCTCCAGGCTGGAGCTGGGAGATGACAGCGCCAATCCCATCAAACGAAGCGCCTACTGCCAGGATGAACGGCTTCCCGGGTCAGGGTGGGCTAACGCCACAGTGTGTAATAGATCGCGGCTTCAAAGTGTCGGCGAATCCTGACACTGGGGGTCCAGTCTTCTGGCTTGAGCTTCACAGGACTGCAAGACTTTTCTTTGGCTTCCTTCCTCTGAGCTTTTCCCCATTGTTTTGTTCTGAAAGAAGCTTGAAAAGGGTCTGGCCTTAGCTGAACACCCTGAAATGAAATGTTGATAGTATAGCACCATGCCTAGAAAGGACCGAATTTTCTTCTGTGAAGGAGAGACACCGTCACTGTCCATCAGATCAGACATCTGTACTTGGCCAATGGCTTCAACCTTTCCAGGGTCTGTCTGCACTCCCGACTCAGTGATGACATGGCCAAGAAACCTAACTGTTCTCCGCAGAAAGTAGCACTTTTTCGGAGCCAACTTGAGGTTGTTGTTCTTCAAGCGAGAGAAAACCATCTCCAGACGCCAAGAGCTAGCTGTTCAGTCGAGCAAATACCATGAGGTCATCCAGGTAACATAGGAGACTGGTGAAGTTCTCATCTCCAAAAATGGAAAGCATCATTCGCATGAATGTAGCTGGGCTGTTAGACAGACCTTGAGGCATCCTGTTGTACTCATGCAGACCAAAGGGGGAAGAGAAAGCAGTGTACTTCTTATGGTCTTCATGTAAAGGTACATTATAGAACCCAGAGGTCAGGTCCATGGTGGAAAAGTAGACATTTCCACCAAGTGCAGCGAGAGCATCGGCCTGATGAGGCAGTGGGTGTGCGTCCTTAACCGTTCTTGCATTAAGCCATCTGAAGTCCGTACAGATGCGCAGATCTCCATTTTTCTTCCATACAAGAACAAGTGGCGATGCATACTCACTGCTGGATTTACGAATAATGCTTCTTTCTTCCATATCATTGAGAGCTGTTCTTAGTTTTTCATAGTGGTTTGGTGGCACTCTGCGGTAAGGCAGGCGGAACGGCTTTTCATCCACCAAATGTATCTTGTGCACAAAGTCAGATGCCTCTCCACAGTCCAACTTGTGTCGCGAAAAGATCGTCTCATATCTCTCAATGATCTGCAAAAGCCTGTCTGTCCACAGGTCAGAGACTTCACAGGCATCCAGATCCAGGTCATGTAGACCAAGCTCATCCAATGCTCTCTTGATATCTCCTCTGGACCTTTGTCGAGAAGCACCAGTCACAGTCTGGGAGAAAGCTTGAATGCTGTCAGGCTGAGATAAGTCTTCGGCAGCGATGCAGGGAGACACATCTGCTAATTTTGTGTTTCTCTTTAACACTACCGCTCAGTGGTGGGGTTTATGATCTTTACTGGCAGCCATCTGTCGCCCCCACATCGGTGCAACAATCCTGCCGACCAAAACTTTCCTTGGCCTGCATCTTGATTGAGTTGGTTCTACAACCACTGTGCTGCCTGCTGATATAGGCGCAGATGCAGGCAGTTTGCCCCACACAAGATGCTCACTCTCTGGTTGTAGAGTCACACACTGCTGCAACTTCAGCGTACCAACCTTGACAGGCACTGTCTCACCTCTCCACTTCTCCATATTTGAAAGAACAGAGAAGAAGTGATGACAATCCTCATCACTGCCACCACTGGGTTCGGACATCAACCGCTGTCAGTCTTTCTCATGAAATGAAGAATCTTCTTAATAGCATTGTTACCCAATATCACTTCATCAGTCTGGCCAGGCACCACAAGCATTGGAATGACCATCTTGCAATCATACACCACCACATCCACATCATATATAGCCTTAGGTGTGACTTGATGACCGCCACAACCGACAATGATGACCCCATCAGCAGAATATTTTCTCAGGCCTGAGTTATGCTGCGAGAGGCGTGCTTCTGCTGCTTCGCTCAGTGTGCATGCCATGGAACCACTATCTATCATTGCTTTCAGAGTAATGTTTGCCGCCGAGATAGTGGTATAGAACAAACTATCAGACTTCTGTATTTTATGTAGGCCTTGAAATACAACGGTTTTGTTTGAGGGTACTTTGGAACTGAATGACTTGTATAGTGACTCAAAATCCTCTGTGTCGTCAGTGGGAGGCTCACAAACAGGGTCTGCACTGTCCTCCTCTTGATGCAGACCCATCAGTTTCCCGACTGAGCGGATTTCTCTTGTGCCGGGCAGCTGCGTCTGGAGTGGTCAGGTGAATGGCACAGAAAGCAGAGTTTCTTGTCACGACAGTGAGTCAAGGCAGAGTGTTTAGCATCACTACATACAGCACATGGCATGCTATTCAGACCCTCAATCCTGGGAAGTCTAGGCGTAGACGCCCTGTTTGACATGGCCTGAGCAGGAGTAGCTCTCTGAAGTAGAATTTTTCTAACATCGTGATGACACGGTTAAGAGCAGGGGACTCAGTCGACTTGGCTGCATGAAGGTCCTGTCTGTCAGGTAAAGACGCACCAGCGCACTGCATTTCAACCTTGTTCACGTGCACATTCTCATTGAGTTTCCTATTCACAGATACAGTACCCTTAGAGCGAATCTCATTGTGATATTCATCTAGCACATCTTGGACCTCTTCAACAGACCACTTATCTATTGTCTTTGACCTGAACGTCATGGCAAGCTCTCTAGATGGACAATTCTTGATAAACATACGCCACTTCAAGAGCGGGCAGTCTAGTGTTTTACCTTGTTCTTTAAGCCGACAGTGGCAACATCTGCAGCCTGATGGAGCCTCAGCCAGTAGTCATATGCACCCTCATCACTCTTTGGCAGTGTAGTGTAAAAGTCTGCTAGGGGAGGGGTGAACAGGGGACGGCAGCAAAATGTTTACGTGAAGACCATAGATGGCTTCCGGTTCTCAATTACTTTAATGCCACTGTTCGAATCCCAAACTTTACAACATCTTTTGCTTTGCCTCTGAGATGCGTGAGTATTTCTTCTGCTTGTTGCTCTGCTTTGATATTTGTTTTCTTTTACGTAACTCCTCATTAAGTCTTCCCACTCACGAACATTCACCGTGTCTGTGCTATCCCCTCTGAAGGTTGGAGGCTCCTTCACCTTCCTGTGAGGCACCAGTTGAACTTGAGACAGGTCCAGACTCTGTGTGGATGTGTTAGTGGGTGTGCTGAGCATGTGTGCTGTGCTAGGCGTGGGCACTGCTTGTGTTGGGCTGAGGCGCGCAATAACGCTATCCGCCAGCTGCTGACCAACATTCCTAATTATGTCACTCATTTGACTCACTATGTCAGGTAACAGGGGAGTAGTGATTGGGGTGGGACGATATCAACAACCTGTGTGTTTGGTGCATGCTCAGTGTGGTGATTCTGGGAAGAAAACCCGACCCCACTAGCTATAGGGGCCGCTGCGGCAATCTGACTATCCCCCACCACATGAACGTCACCTCCCTGAACAGGACTATCAAAATCCAAAACTATTGGAATCCCCCTCCCTCTACCAATGCTTTCACCAAAAGGCGTACTGATATACCCTCGCCTGTAGCTCATATTGGAGTATCATGCAATATCAAACAATCAGTAACACAGTATCAGTCAATCAGTAACAACTGCATGAAATATAGTCAGAAAAGGGCTAGCAAAGAAAAGTAAATAAAAACAACTGAGGCCTACACTAATGTGTGAAGCGATACGCTGTCCACCTGACAGTGTGACGAAGCCGTCCAGTAGAATGGTCCCGGGTCGAGGTGAAGATCCAACTTCAAATCGATGAGTCACGGCACCAATGTGACGGGTCACTCCATTCTACTGTTGCTTCTACACATCACCACGGACAACCACTTGGATCAGGTTTCTTTATTGCTGGAACAAAGTATGACAGTGTGGAATTGTGGGTTCAGCAAATAGATCTCGGGACAACAATCCAGTATCTCGTAATCTCCAGTCTGGGTAAATACTATAGCCTACAAATACCTGAATATATTTGTGCTAGTTGCAAATGTAAATGATATATCTATGAAACAAAATAAAACTGTGTGTGATCGTATAGTGGCTAAGTTTTAGAATATCTGATATAAGCCTTGAATTACCCAACATACATACAGTACATTTCAACATTACAATAGTAAAACTACTTGATCCATTTTACATTATATTGAAATAACAAAATAAGGAACATGTTTATCATTGCAAACGCAGCACTCGAGCACATGTGGCTAATCTCCAAACTACCACGCTGGTCTACAATATAGCTAAGCTAGCGCAAGCTGCTTATCCATATAAAGCTAATGTATAAGGCAGCTTGCACAATGAGAATAACATGACGATGAAACCATTTACACAACATAAGAATAGTTACCTGGAACAAAGTATGACAGTGTGGAATTGTGGGTTCAGCAAATAGATCTCGGGACAACAATCTAAATAACACGTAAAGCAAGTGACAATTAGCACGCTAATTCACATGAAAATATGCTTTGTTGCAAGTCTCTTAAACATGACTTTACAAGACACATAAATCATCAACTGAACTCAAAATAGTTAACTGAAATCATTATAAGTACATTACATGACAAAATACGAGACAAATGTACTTAGAATTACAAGAAAACATTGTTTATCCCAGACCTCCCAAATTGCGTGACTTACCCAGTATCTCGTAATCTCCAGTCTGGGTAAATGCAACGCGAATCCCACTGTCACACTAAATCAACCTGCCTCTAGATGGCGTAATTGCATCAATTTTAATATAATTTAACTAGCAACTCTTTTTACTCCGTTACACATGCTTGGTTTATAAACATTCTCAGATTTATTTCGGCTTCAAGAAGAAATGGGAATTACATGTCATGCAGAAATCATCCTACCCTTATTAGACGTTCTCTGTGGTAAACTAGTCTTGTCCTTGTAGGAATTGTATTGTCTTTCCAACCCACTTTACACCCACCCAACAAAATTACGTCTCACTGCAACGATGCGCCATCTGGTGGACAAAGGACTAGTAACGCCAATACTGGAAATGCTGCCAAATTATGATGAATATTTGGTTTTCCTTTAATCCTACTGAATTTGTGATTATGTATCGGCCGTTCTAATTGCGTGCGTGCCTGTGTGTGTGTGTGTGTGTGTGTGTAGCACAGGCAGGCAGGGGAGTGGCCCCCGGGGACCAAACAAAATTTTTCCGTAAAAGTCTAGTGGGGCTACATACCTACCAAATTTCATGTGCCCTGGTGGTTCGGTGTCCCGGGTATCGTTGACCAAAAATTCAGGAAGTAGATGACGGGGAAAAAAGCGAGTTAACAATTGTTGTGTCTTATTGCTTGATCAACTGGCTGTGATTGCATTACATTACATTACATTTGGCTGACGCATTTTTAGCCAAAGTGACTTACAACATGGTAAACAGTTTAAGTTTTAAAGCAATTCTCAACAATTTTAGGACAATTTAAAAAACGGGAGAGTACAGTAAGAATAAGTGCATCAGTGAGTGTTGTTTTTAACAGTTACGTGTCAGTTTAAGACGGCTGGTGAGGGCTAGGATCAGCAAGACTTGTTGTAAGTGGTGCCATGAGAGGAGATGTTCTCTAAAGAGCTGGGTCTTCAGGAGTTTTTTGAAAATGGAGAGGGATGTCCCTGCCCTTGTAGGAACTGGCAGTGTGTTCCACCAACGAGTAACAACAGATGAGAAAAGTTTGGATTGGCCTGAGCGTACCGGTGGTAGAGCTAGCCGTCGTTAGATGAGGAGCTTGCGGTCTGGAGGTAGCGTATGTCTGTATGAGGGCATTCAAGTAGGTGGGAGCAGAACCGGAGACTACTTTGTAGGCAAGGGTTAGAGCCTTGAATTTGATGCGGGCCGCCATGTAGCCAGTGAAGCTGGATGAGCAGCGGGGTAACATGTGCCTTTTTGGGTTGGTTGTAGACCAGGCGTGCCGCCGCGTTCTGGATCATCTGAAGGGGTTTCACTGCGCAGGCTGGGAGACCTGTCAGGAGGGCGTTGCAGTAGTCGAGTTGTGAGATGATTATTGCCTGAACCAGAAGTTGGGTAGCATCTTGAGTCAACCAGCAGTTCAGTCTTTGAGAGGTTCAGCTGGAGGTGGTGTGCCTTCATCCATGTAGCTATGTCTGAGAGGCAATCCGAAATCCGTGCTGAAACCAAGGGGTCATCAGGTAGAAAGGACAGATAGAGCTGTGTGTCGTCTAGCAGTGCAGTGGTATGAGAAGCCATGCGAACGGATAATCTGTCCCAAGGAGGTGGTGTAGATAGCAAAGAGAAGGGGGCCCAGCACTGAGCCCTGGGGACCCCCTGTGGTGAGATGGTGAGGTGCAGATAGCTGACCAAGCCATGATAATGCTAAACGGCGTCCTGTGAGGTAGGATTCAAACCAGGAGAGAGCAGAACCGGAGATTCCCATGTTAGCGAGTATAGAGAGAAGGATGCGGTGATTAACCGTGTCAAAGGCAGCCGATAAGTCAAGCAGAATAAGTACTGATGACCGAGCGGTCGCCCTGGCTTCTTTTAAGGTTTCTGTTACAGACAGCAGAGCCTTTTCGGTAGAGTGGCCGCTTTTGAACCCAGACTGATTTGGATCCAGAAGGTTGTTCTGTGAAAGGAAGTCAGAGACCTGTTTGGAGACTGCTCGTTCAATGCCTTTGGATAGGAAAGGCAGGAGTGAGACAGGGCGGTAGTTCTCGACTTGAGCAGGGTTGAGAGAAGCTTTCTTAAGTAACGGTGTTACCCGGGCCATTTTGAACGCTGTTGGAAGTGTGCCGGAGGTTAGTGAGGCATTGATCACATGTGTGATAGCTGGTGCGATGGTCGGGTGGATGGACTGAAGTAGGCTCGTAGGTATAGGGTCCAGCGAGCATGTGGTAGGATGGCTGCATGTCAGGAGTCTAGAAACTTCACTTTTTAGCATTCACTCTCGGAGAGAGGCGTGAATGCTGAAAAAGATGTTCCAGCAGTCCCTAGAGGTTGTAGGAGTGCGGTATCTGAGTCAGATTCGTTGAGTGGGCATGTAGAGAATTGACTGCTGATTGCCGCCACTTTGTTTGTAAAAAATGAGGCGAGGGTATCCGCAGTAAGGCTGGATGGAGGAGGAGGCAGCTGAGGGTTGAGTAGAGATTTGAAGGTTGAGAACAGTTTTCGAGTGTCTGTAGCGCTGTTGATTTTGTCATTGTAGAAAGTCGTCTTAGCAGCAGTGATGCTGGCTGAGAAGGAGGTCAGGAGTGTCTGGTAGTGTTTGAGGTCATCAGTTAGTTTGGATTTGTGCCATTTCCTCTCCACGGCTCTGAGTTTGGTGCGCTGCGATCGGAGGGTTTATCATTTGGATGAGAGCGTTTGGATCGAGCTGGCCTTGTGGTCTAGACACGAGCTCAGTGTGGAGCAGAGCGAGTCTGTGGCCTCATTAACCTCTAGAAAGGAGAAGGTGTTGAGTGGAGGTAGACCGGAGGCAACCACAGAGGAAAAGTCTGTTGGAGACAGGTTCCAGATGTTGCGGCGGAACGTGACCATCGGCTGAGGAGCCAGAGGCTGTTCTGCCAGACTGACGTTGAACTGGATAAAGAAGTGGTCAGAAAGATGGAGAGGCGTCACCATGAGGGTGTCTGTGCTGCAGTTCCGAGTGAAGATCAAGTCAAGCTCTTTGCCAGCTTTGTGAGTCGGTGGGCTTTGAACCAGTTTGAGGTCAAAGGAGTGGATCAGGGCCAAAAAGTCTGCTGATTACAAATAGTTAATAATTATTCTGTCATAAATTGTGGATAAATGGAAATATTCTGAATATAAATTTTGTCAATGTCCTGTTTACATGGACCCTAGAATTCCACTTTAATTCAGTTTGATTGCCTATTCCAATTAAAAATGCCTCATGAAAATACCTCAACTGACTGGATTCAGCCTGATCCAACTAAATGTTCAATCCGATTGAGAGAGGTGGTGTAGCTTACTCCTTTTGATAATCTCATCAATCTGAAAATCTAGCTAAACAAGTAACTCAATTCTTGGAATACATTTGTTTTTTTTTTTACTGTGTGAACCATACATGGGAGCAATGCACAGTAAAGCGGTAGGCTCAGGGGTAAACAACAAAACAACAAGAAGGCAGTGGAACTGCAATAGCGGGAGAAACCACCACTGCACGTCAAAAAAGACTAAATGCAGATTAAATGCTTTGGGACATAAAAAACACAAATTCAGGTCCCTTTATTTAGTGTTCATGTAAACAGTTCAGATGCAATCTTTCATCGGAATGATTGGATTTAAAACTAAACTTGCATGCAACTAATGTTTTCACTAGTTCAGAGAGGTCAAAGTGGACATTCTAACAGTTTCGAACAGGACTGATATCGTCACAACAAATACAAAACTAGTAAGCTACACAGCTTTCTCTCTCAAGGTCATCATCAATGTATTTTATATTACCAAGATGGATATTGATTTAGTTTTATACTTTTATTCCATTGTTATGAGGCCCACCATGGCAAATATTGACAGTGGACATGGTGGAGGCACTTAAACAAAGCAAGCACACCTTTCAGAGACTCCTGATGTCTGATCTTGGTGAAAGATTAGATTTGTTCAGGCACTGCCCTTAGTTATTGTATAGTTTGAAATTTGAAGTAGCCTACCACTAAAGATGTCGAGTACTGAATGTTGAACACAATATCATTGAACAGTAAATCATAATATATTGTTCATACAATAAGTTGGACATTACATACTCTAGGTTAATGTATTTTAATGTTACTATATCACAATTTAATTTCAGCAAAAATACACATTTGCATTGCGTTGCACTGGATTGATTCAGCAAAGCTTATTATTTGCACACCCCTGGTGTACTTATTTCAATGACTGACTGAGCTCTGAGCAATATAAGCAATATATTGTGATTTTAGATGCTTTCAGAAGCTTTCCTGTAGCATTTTAACAAGCATTCTGCATACTTAAATGTCATTTTTTCTTCTTAACTCTGAACCCAGTGCCCCCATGGACACATCAAAAAATGGCATGTCTAATTTGGCTGTCCTTTCTTTCACTCGTGCCATGGACGTCACTCGTATCCAGGGCTCTAATTACAGAGCCCTCCAGGAAGAAGTCAGAACAGTTCAAATGAGTCCATAGCCTACCAGCCTGACTCTGTGTAACACCCGGAACATGCCCAGTGGTGAGTGAGGGACCAGGAGGGTGCAGATCCTGCCTTTAGCATGTCATAATTGGGTGGATATTTCAGAAAAATGTGTTGTGATCTGTGTGACTTTGCTGGTTCTGTTCTTTTTCAGGCTTCAGACTTGTTGTTCATGCTTGCTGTTCTTGCAGAAGAAATAATACTTCCGAGATAATGAGTTGGGGTCAAAAATATCATGCACCTATCCTGGTGAAGGGCTCCTCTTATAATAAACAGTAATATCATGACTCATGAGCCTTATTTTAAAAAACACAGTGTCATAAGCCAAAACATTAATTTAGTCATTTTGTGTCTATTCTTGTACAGTAATTTATGAATCCAGTGATGTCCATCTGCATAACATTGTTAGCCATTTGATAATGTCATCAAGCAGAGTTGTCAAGCCGACGGAGTTTTATACAGTGTTGGGGGCAGGGGAAATCAGCTTTCCACATCAGAGATGAGGCAGAGGGAGTAGAGATGTATACTAGCCATTCCAGGCCATGAAAGGAAATTATATGAATAGGTGTCTTTCAGGAACGAATGAGAGTTTTTAGGGGTTATTCAATGGTTGGACTGTATCTTTAAAATACCAATATGATTCTTATTAAGTAGTAGGGCCCAGGGGCGCCACTAGGGTTGTATTCCATAGTACGCACCATGGCCCAGGGCGCTAATCACCCCCACCCCCCAAAAAAAAGAAAGAACGGTGGCTACCCTACACGTAGAGTTGTTTCAAGCTTTTTAAAAGTTATGGGATGAGGGAGATTTCACCCCCGGGAATTTTTTTTAGATTCTGGCTGCTAAACACACCATTTTAACGCAATTTGGGTGGGACAGAAATACCTAATACCTTTACAGAGCAAGCAGCTCTGGCCATATCGGCTCTGGCTCACATGACGTGAACATTGCTTCAAATGCATTATCGCTTCACTACCCACTATCGCTTCACTAACACGCGAACAACAGAAAAGAAAAAAGAAACCAATGAGCTTATGTCGCAATTTGCGATAGAGAAAAGACAGCTATGGTAACCTAACAATAATGATTTGCTTACACTGCTGTTTGGTTGTCCCAAACTTTGCGTGACTGTAGGATGCAATGCCTAATCTCACTGCCTTCGGCATAACTGCTAAGAACAGTGCTCCTATTACTGTAAACACCTGAAAAATATTAAGCTGCTGTTTTCTTTTCATGACGAGCACTACGCTTGAATGATTTATGACTGAATGGAACGTTGCGTTTTTAAGCTCCAGAACTGCTTATCATGTCGTGACAAAGTTTACACCAATCATCTTCTAATGTATCCTTATGTTGAGATGTCCATTCTCTTTGCCCTAAACATCATTTGTGCCCGAAGCATGTTTCAATTAAGGCAGTACACAAGCTATGTTTATTGTTGTAATATTTATGATTTCATGAATAAAGCGTTGAAGAATTGTACGCACAGTGCGTACTGGATTACGGCTGGCGGCGCCACTGGGGCCTGTACTGTAGTTAGAAACTCAAAAAACAACCATTTTATCTTTATTGTCTTCTTGCATAAGAGGAATTAAAGGGAAAACCGTATTATATTGTTTATTATGCCAAAGGGTCCCTACAGACTGAAAAACCATGGTTCCTTTGCTCTCTTTCTCTTTCCCAGATGACACTTGAAGTCACCAGCAACCTTGAAAACATGAATGAGATTAACTGTGGAGATCTTTGCTGACATCTATCTGATGGATGAAGGCCACTTCATCACCATCCAGCGGTTACTATCCAATACATTGTCAGTTCCCTTGATGGATCAAATAAAATAAATCAGCATGACATTGCCATGATACCCATAGGAACATGGGTTAAGCTGAGTGTAGTAATACTTGGAAAGTAAGTGATTTTACCTATACCTAACCCTATGAAGTGTGGCCAATCATGTTTAGGCTACAGCCCACAGAAACAAAAGAAAAAATTGTAAGTTTGTGAGTTTTGGAACTATAATGTAACACATCAATCAAACACATTACAAGCAATTAAGTGAACATTTATTTCTTGACAAGGTGGATTGCATAATCAATACATATATGCATGTTTTTGTTTTTACATCCACATAATCTCACTGCAATTGCTGGAACATTCTTCAAACATTGTCAACGGAAGGGAAAATCTGGACGGACTCCAGCGTCTTTGATCTGCATGAAGGGTAATCAAACCGGCTCACATACCTCTCTATGCACTTCTAGCTCACATATGCAGACACTTAAGGCTGGACCTACACTAAGTGCATCCAGTCGAGGAGGCTGTTCAGATCTGTCCAATTTCAAAAAATTGCCGGCTGATACCATCATTCACGTCTCAGCGGGAGAAATGCATGCTCTCTCGGAAGTGAAGTCGTGTGCAGTAATGAGGAGAGGGGAGGCTTCACCGCGATACCATGCGGCTAGCTGCAGTTGAACCACTGTGACAACTCAAGTCCCTAAGAGTGCGCTCATCTCCCTAGACTCCATATGTAAACAACAAGCAGAGAGGGGAAGTGAATGACTGAAAGAGAGAAACAGCGAGAGAGAGAGAGAAGGGGGGGGGGGGGTGGCCGGTAAAAAGCAAATAAATTATCCAGACCCGAGTCATCTCTCATTAAGTCCAAAGGTAAGGCTGAGGGCATGGAGGCAGATCTGAGGTGCTTTTATGTGGGGAGGAGAAGAGTTATTCTGGCCATACAGCACATACTGTGACCCACCAGACCCTCCCAGGGATTACAGCATAATTGATCCAAGCCAGGTGAGCTGATCAAAGCCAAGGGCAGGCCAGATGGGGGGATGAGGTCAGTCTCTGGCAAGCATTACACATTTAATGTCAGTCTTTCATCAAAACACTGTCCAACAGCCCACATGCAGTAGTGCCATACGGCTTCAGGAAAAAAACTCTAATACGTCTGTGACAGATTTTGCATTTGCAATAAAATTTGCAAGTTTGAGCTGTATAATAAATGCTAATGTAGTCTTAATGTACTTTGATCTCAGTTAGATATGCTAAGTAAAGATGTCCAAATATTGTGGCCAAAAGCCACCAAATATTCAAAAACTGCAACATTTGCATGTCTGGGGGTCGTTTCTAGAAAGCATCGTTTGTTAACTTGCGTCGCAACTTTGGTAGTTCGCTTCATCGTTCTTGGATTTGGTGTTACCTATGGTCTCTAGATGTAGAGTAACTATATACATAAATATGTATGGTCAAAACCTATTGTTGTGTCTCGTAGGCCTACTCTTACTCAGAGATGAAAAGAAGAGATAGGATCACGAACTCGGCCCGGCGCAGCGCAGTGCACCAACGCTGCCATTAAGCCACGAGACAGTTGATAACCTATGGGATACCCAGATATTTGTCCAGGCTATATATTTTTTATAACACAAATAATGACTCATATTGGTCTGCTTAAGTTAACTGTTTTATATGCTTGCAATAGGTTTAGGTTTTGGCTGATGGCAATGACAATACCAGCATTAATCACTCGGTTTAGATTAGAAACATGTCGACATAGGCCGTGACAGAACATTTCTAGGGGGTGGGGTATTACATGTTGCCACTGTTTCCACCAATGATATGTATAGCTGCATCATCAACAACGTTGTTGGAACTATGGTGTTCGAACGTCGGAGGTAGCGAATTGCGACACAGGTACGATGCTTTCTGGAAACAGGTGTAACAGTGTCGTTGTTTGGTCACAAGTTGCGTCGTACCATGGTGGTTGAGCAACGTCGTTGCTAACTTTTGTAGAAACGACCCCCAGGAATGGACAAGCAACGACATTGCTCAACTTTCTGTGCATCCTATTTCAATTTCGTCCACAGAAGTATTGTGTTGTGTTACAGAAGGCATTCCGTCCACGCAATAGTAACTTAACAACTTACGAAATGCATTCAGTGACATATGCTTTCATTCTGTGGACGAAATGCATAATAGAATCACGTACAATACATTTCGTGAGTCAGCAGTACGAAATGAATTATGTGTCACGGTCATTTCATTACGTGGACGAAATGCTTTCTGGAAACAGGTGTAGCAGTGTCGTTGTTTGGTCACAAGTTGCGTCGTACCATGGTGGTTGAGCAACGTCGTTGCTAACTTTTGTAGAAACGACCCCCAGGAATGGACAAGCAACGACATTGCTCAACTTTCTGTGCATCCTATTTCAATTTCGTCCACAGAAGTATTGTGTTGTGTTACAGAAGGCATTCCGTCCACGCAATAGTAACTTAACAACTTACGAAATGCATTCAGTGACATATGCTTTCATTCTGTGGACGAAATGCATAATAGAATCACGTACAATACATTTCGTGAGTCAGCAGTACGAAATGAATTATGTGTCACGGTCATTTCATTACGTGGACGAAATGCATAACAGAATCACGAAATCAGTTTTGTGACCTGCTGCAATACATTTCGTGAGTCAGCAGTTTACGGAATTAATTATGTGTCACGGTCATTTCATTACGTGGACGAAATGCATAACAGAATCACGAAATCAGTTTTGTGACCTGCTACAATACATTTCGTGAGTCAGCAGTTTACGGAATTAATTATGTGCCATGATAATTCCATTATGTGGACGAAATGCATAACAGAATCACGAAATCAGTTTTGTGACCTGCTACAATACATTTCGTGAGTCAGCAGTTTACGGAATGAATTATGTGTCACGATAATTTCATTACATGGACGAAATGCATAATAGAATCACGAAATCAGTTTTGTGACCTGCTAAAATACATTTCGTGAGTCAGCAGTTTGAATGAATTGAAATGAAATGGGGAACTCATTGAGGCCTGTTTAAGATATGAATGAACAGTAGCCACCCTAGACATATAACACACAACAGGATTTAACCTCCCATTAAACCCTTATAACTTTGCATTAACAAACCTCCCTGTTATGCCCCCAATAAATTAGTATTTTGTCTTTTTTTCACATTCATTTTCATTTTTTTTTTTTGAAGTTCTCACAGATCTAGTCGATCTGGCTTTGTGACAGACCTGCCAGACCTGGTTCTCACAGTTTCTGGAGTGCCCTGAGGCCCTTCTGGAGACACCTGACCAGTGTCCGCTGAAGTATCCTGCAGGTCGACCCCTGCAGCATGTTCTTGTGTTTTACTGCTGTTGTCTGTCGACATGGGCACAAGGTGGCGGCGATTCCGTCTTAAAGTGCCCTGTGGTCCACTGACCTGGGGGTCGTTTCTAGAAAAGTTAGCAACGACGTTGCTTAACCACCATGGTACGCAACTTTGCAACTGCACTGTTACACCAAACAACGACACTGTTACACCTGTTTCCAGAAAGCATCGTACCTATGTCGCAATTCGCTACCTCCGACGTTCGAACACCATAGTTCCAACAACGTTGTTGATGATGCAGCGATACATATCATTGGTGGAAACAGTGGAAATGTGTAATACCCCACCCCCTAGAAATGTTCTGTCACGGCCTATGTCGACATGTTTCTAATCTAAACCGAGTGATTAATGCTGGTTGTCATTGCCATCAGCCAAAACCTAAACCTATTGCAAGCATATAAAACAGTTAACTTAAGCAGACCAATATGAGTCATTATTTGTGTTAAATATCTGTGTTGGAAAAAATATATAGCCTGGACAAATATCTGGGTATCCCATAGGTTATCAACTGTCTCGTGGCTTAACGGCAGCGCGTTGGTGCACTGCGCGCTCGGCCGGAGTTCGCATCCTAGCTCTTCTTTTTATCTCTGAGTAGGCCTACGAGACACAACAATAGGTTTTGACCATACATATTTATGTATATAGTTACTCTACATCGAGAGTACAATAGGTATACATCAGTCAAAAACAATTGAATCTACGTGTCACACTAGTTCACCTGCAGTTAGCGAGAAGCAAGAGGACAATCTCACATCATAAGAAAATCGAACCTACAACGTTGGGATAATAAGTCATCTGCTTTAGCCACTACACCATTTAACACTGCTGTTGTTAGGGACTGTGAAGATTATAATACTAAAAGCAAGGCAATACTTTAATTAACATAAATAGCAAGAATGAGCCAAGTAGGGGAGCAGTGTCTTCATCAAAATTAAGCTACAGGATAGATTAATCATTGAGTCACGAAATAAACATCCACTTCGCAAATTTTGGTTAGGCGGTTGTGATTTTTGGTTAGGCGCTCCGGACACCAACAGGAACTACCAAGGAACGACACAAGTGCGCGACTGCCTAGGGCAGTAGTTCAAACGACCAAACTTTTTCCTTGTTTGCGATTGAGAGTTCGAACTACCCTTTCTAGAAACACCAAATCCAAGAACGATGCAGCGAACTACCAAGGTTGCGACGCAAGTTAGCAAACGATGCTTTCTAGAAACGACTCCCAGGTAAGATCTAGGTGTTTCATGTGCGGATGTCACAGTACCTGGGGATCTTGTATCTGTGATCTACACTTGATCTCCTGATGACAGGTCAGAGAGATTTCTCACTCTGTGTCTGCGGTCATAGTTGCTTGCGTCCATCCATCTCTTCTCCCTTTCTTTACGCTGCACCGACCAAAGGTCTGGGATGGCTGGCTTCAACACCGCTGGGAAAGCTGGCACAGTGGTGCGCAGGCGGCGCCCCATGAGCAGCTGGGCCGAACTGAAGCCATTGCTCAAAGGAGTGCTCCTCTAATCCAGCAGTGCACAGTAGGGGTCAGTTGCTTTCTTCAGCAGGTTTTTGATGGTTTGGACAGCACGCTCGGCCTCGCCGTTGCTCTGAGGGTCTCATGGGCTGCTTGTTACATGCTCGAATTCATACTCAGTGGCAAAGGCCGTCATGTGAGCCCCCGCAAACTGAGGCCCGTTGTCCGTGACTAGAATCTCCGGTATGCCGTGCCTGGCGAAAATTGACTTGAGGTGCTTTACCACATCCACACTTCTTGTCGGGCTCAGCTGGGCCACCTCTACATACCTGGAAAATTAGTCCACAACAAGCAAGTAGTCTTTGTTTTTCAATGTAAACAAATCGGCCCCTAGCTTCTGCCATGGTCTATCGGGTAGCTTGGAAGGCATAAGAGGCTCAGTGACATTGGCACGTTCTTTAACGCATGCCGTGCATTTCAACACTAGCTCTCCTATCTGGCTACTTAGCCCAGGCCACCACACGGACTGTTTGGCTCGTTCACGGCATTTCACTATTCCCTGGTGCCCTTCGTGAATTTTCTCTAGCACTCTGTTCCTCATTACTGAAGGGATAACTAGCTTAGTACCCCGCAATAATAGACCATTGTGAGTGCTAAGAACAGCTCTTTCAGTCCAGTAGGGTCTTAGTAGCACATCCAGTCTGCTGCGATCTGGCCATCCCTCGATGCAGTACTTCATTGCTTCAGCACACACGCTGTCTGCACTCAGCTGTTTCCGCAGTTCGGACCCGGTAAGCCTCGCTTGCTGGTAAGTTTGCAATTACAGAGTCAACGTATATGTTTGTTTCCTCCATCAAGCCATCTCCATCTGTCATGCCATCCTTCAGCGGCGCCCGTGACAGTGTGTCTGCTGTAGTGAATATTTTTGCACCAGACAGCATGCCTACAGCTGGTCTACAGCTTTGGAGGATAAACTTTTCCCTGCACACTGCTTCATTGAGGGGAGAGAGGTCAACGCAGATCCTTATTTCATTCTTAGATTTCTTTGGTGCAACCACCATGCCAGAGCACAACTCCGTCGGCTGCTCGACCCGGCTGATGACTCCCAGCTGCTCCATGCGCTGGAGTTCCTGCTTTACTTTTCCCCATCAAGGGCAGTGGGACACGGCGGGGCACTTTCAAAGACACAGGCTTGGCATCTGGTCTAAGCTTACTTGTGTACTGCTGCTGTACTAAACCTAACCCACCACACAATCTAGGGTATTGTTGTTTTACAGAGTCAAAGTCATTATCTACTCTGGCTACCAGTCTGAGGTTAACTGAGGCGGGTCTACTCAGCAGAGCTGTGTTCAGGTGCTTCACTACATAAATGTCCTCTGTGGTGCGTTTGTCACCACTTTTGAGTATTTCTCTGGCTACTCCCACTACTGAGAGGTTCATGGCCTGGCCCAAACAGTGCTTTGTTACCTGGGGTGAGGTTGTATCCGGTGCCTCTGCATATCTGTCTGTACACCTGCGCACACTTTACCATAATGCCCTCTCTTCCCACAGTTGTGGCAGTCCGCATTCTTTGCTGGGCACTGGAATTTTGCATGTGACTTACCACATTTAGGGCATGACTTATGCTCTGCTCCTGCTTCGTGCTTGTCTTTGTACTGTTTAGCTGGCTGTCTTTTATTTTTCCATGCTTGCTGTTTTGCTTTCTTCGTGTGCACTGCATCCACTGTAGTTTTAGTAGCATGTGTAGCATCTCCTCTCAGATCGGTCATCTGCTTGTCTGACCATGATGCGTGTAGGTGCATTCCGTATTTACGTAGACAGAATTACTTTTGACCAAACATTTTGTCTACGACAGTAAATACTGCATTCAGCATTATGTCCACGAAAGGAAAAGGCCACCAGTCAATTTCGTCCACGAAACACTGCTTCAGTGTTTCGTGGACACAATGCAAACCAATTTGTGCATTCCGTGGACAAAAAGCGTTAAGATGTAACATGGTTTCGTAATGAATATATGTATTTCGTCACACGAAAGTCATTCTGTCCACGAAATAAGGCATGTTACATTTGGCGCCCCATAATAAACAAGTCATAAACGTTTATGACATAATGCTTCTGTTTTAAGTGACATTCGGTTTGTGTCATAACAAATTAGGGTTAGGGTTCATGTGTCATGACAGTGTCATGTCACTCTTATGTCGATACTGTCAAGTAAAATGTTATCATTTATTGTCATGTACTCATAAAAGGAATTATAAGTAATGAAATTCTTCTCCTCAAGAGCCAGCTCAACTTTAAAGAATGAATTAAAAGTGTGTGTGTGACACAAAGAACTTTGCAGTCATTAGAACTTGGGAACTGTCTCTCAGTGAGGCTTCCATTCTTTTGTTCCTGTGAGCCTCGTCTGTCAGTCCTCACTTTCAGTATAAGCAATTCAGAGCTTTACAAGCAGCTGCAGGCTGATTGGGAAACAGGTGCAATCTACTGTCTGAGTCTTATCAGCTAGAAAAGAGAATCTCACCCTTTTGACAGAAAGAAACATTGCATTCAGCAGTTAATTAGTCGCTGTGTAGGAGAGGCTTGTTCATGAGGCTTGTTCAAGTGTGGAGTGTCGTCAGCACGGTGAAGAAAATTGTTATCTTCAAAGCATACCACTGACTGACATACTATCAACCACCATATTTTTCATCAAAGTAGTTGGCATGTGTTATTCATTAAATGGGATGAATCATATAGGTGTGTGCAGGCTTGCATTTATGTATTTATTTACTTATTGGTTTATTTCATTGATGCTCCTATCCAGAACAACTCACAGTCTCACATTATTCCTTCTGAAATGTGTTGATTATCTGTAACACATTAGCAGATACAAGAACAGCCACATAGGCACTGTAGTATTTGGTGTTTCTATTTTAAGCTCCCTGATCTGATGTCATCAGAGTAAAAACATCAACAGTGCCCCAATGTTTTCCTTTAAATATGAGACATTACTAACACTGGCATAGTGACTTCTACATGAGGTCATCAATGTTCCTCCTCATAGACTAATAAAGAAAATATTCTTTTGAGAGTGGTGAACTCTAAGACTCTGACACAAAGCTTGAGAAAGCTTGAGAAATCTGGCATTCGCAAGTTCAAAGTTCAGCAGCACAGGATGTCACAAGAAGGGTTACTGTGGCCTCATAGAACCATTTAGATAAGTAAGCAATATAAAACATCATGTGATACAGAAGAGCGTGGTGAACTCTGATACATCATCCATTGATCAAACACTACTGACATTTATTACATTTTGCCTCCCAGCATTTTCAAGTGGCATATAAAACAGCATCACAAGGGAAAGTTTCTCCATCCTCTTTGTTGGTTTCACTTGCCTGGAAAATGACGGTAGTAGCAGTGTTAAAACAACACTACATTCAGAGACTTAATGTGTGTGTCTGTGTGTACATGTGTGTGCGTGTGTGCATGTGTGCGTGTGTGTGTGTGCCTGTGTGCGTGCGCAACATTCAGAGACTCAAGTTCTCATCATGATCTAATATTTTGCTGTCATTTTTTAGAAATTCACAGCTACTTTATTACAAGCTATTGTTCAATAGTGGATCTTAAACAAGAGAAAGTGGTACAGTTATGAATGTTCTTCAGGTGCTACTGGCATATGTACCATATTTCCCATAATAAGCCTCAAATATTATATCTAGGCTGCTATTACATCTGGTTGCTATATACAATGTTCTATACAATGTTTAAATGGTAGGCCCGTAACATATTATGCAAATTAATTGAAACCAAATTATTTCCCCATGTTACAATCAAATACCATCTGAAATGCTTAAAGGCTCTTTGATATGAAATACTACAATTTTCTTCATTCACAGGCCAGAGTTGAATCAATACATTACCTCTACCAAGGCAGTTTACTTGTCTGTCTGTCTGTTTGTCTCTTAGTATGATTACAGAAAAGCTACTGGCTTGATTTTAGTGAATGTTAGTTGAAATGTGTATGCTCCAAATAGGAACCCAGATACTGCTTCTGTGATATCACTAATATCACAAGATAATGGATTTGGTAGTGGTCTGCCCTGTCCAAGTGCACTTCTTGTTTTAAAATGGTTTAAAGTGATCTAGAACAATTTAAGCTATCAGATGCTATTAGAATTGTATTTCGAAGGAGCATTGATCAGCCACTGACAGCCAGATGATTGTAGGAGGGGAGCTACGTGCAGGTCAGCACGGTGTGCGAGATAGACATCAGACCAGATGGTGGTAAGTGGCCAGCCTTCACTCTGCAGGCTATCATGTGAGGGGCTGACAGGAGGATATGGACATGGATGTGAGAGAGAGAGCAAACTACCCATAACGAGGTCATACATCCAACACCGTGCTCAGTTTGAAACTGGTAATTGACTGTGTGTGTCTGTCGCAAGGTCGGAGAGGCTATATCGGGAGCTTCGGGAGTAGACCTATTCAGGGCCGGAGTGGGGCCACTTTTCAGCCCGGGAGTTTCAGGCCCAAGACCGGCCCACTTTTTTAGTGGTGGTGGAAATTGGATGAATAAGGCAACATTTCAGCTCTTACTATCCTGTAGTTTTCATTATAGGCTACCAATATTCCACTATTCCACAAGGATAAGTTGATAAGTTAACAAAAACAGGAAGGAAGAAAAAAAGCATTTGAAATGTATCCCACAATTTCACTAAGAGGCATATTGAACTATTGTTTACAGTACATGTTTTTTCTGCATGGGTCAGCTATCATGTTGTTGTTTGGTGATTTGCTCCTTTACTACACCCACTTCTGAGCAAACAAGGCATATAGGTTGATCATGTAGCCTACTGCTGTCATATAGCCTACTGTTCTTTCTTACATAAAATAATTTTAATTCATATGGTTAACTCTATTATCCTTTCTACTTGTCCCTGTAGTCATAGCTAATTTCAGGCTCATCATTTTCAGCTGGACTGGCGATCTGCTGCTCAGAGGCTACTTTTATTTTTAGGCATAGGCTACTGCATACACAGATCAAGCTTGAGTTTTGTTATAAATATTTGCAAAGTCTATGAATCGCCATATTGGATGATACAAAAAGGCTATTTTTTTTAAAATTAATTTAGTATGTTGCTTGCGAATAGGTTGACAATGCTACAACGTCCAGTATTAGCCCAATAATTAGGCTACGGCGCTATAATCATGGCTAATTTACCAGTTGCCACTTATTTTGTCCTCTTAAAAAAAAATCTGGAAGCTTGGCACATTTGGCAGCATTTTCCTCCAATACTTTTCGTCTTTTTTACCTGGCCTTTACAGTCCCTCATGGCCTCTTTCTACCATCCATCCTCCCTGACGCTTATCGCTACGGTAGGGCCGGCCCAGCTGGTATCTGAGAAAACTTTTTAGAAAAGACGGGCTATATGGACCCAACCAATTAACTCTTCTTGGGAGGGGAAAACAACCCGGGTTGTTTTCCCTCGACCGGTCCAAAAGTGAAGCGGCCCACCGGGAATTCTCCCGATTCTCCCGATTACCCACTCAGGGCCTGGACCTATTCCCGGTCAGCTGTTAACGTAAATATATAGTTTTTGAAGTTAATTTGCTGCGCCCTTGCGGCAGTTAAGCAGCCTCGGCCGCAGCCCCTCACTTGATGTTTCTCAAATCCTGTTAAAGTAGGCCTAGCACACACACAAACTGTTCTAAATATGCAACCAAGTCTGTCTTATTTGCAATCATTTAGACGAGCAAATGAGACCCCTCCTCAGGTGGCACAGCCCTTATATGGGGCGTGCCACGAAGAACTTAAGTTCGACCAGAAAGACTCAGTAGACAGAATAGAATCAGTTAACAATTTAATTAGTAAAGGAACGGCTTGGATGCAAGCATGATAGAGTCCTGAATAGGTAACAGTCTTTGGCGTAGGCCCCGCCTCGATCCGGCCCAGCGATGAGAGGATCTCGCCTCCTGCCGATGGATGAAGGCAGGGGCGGGAGCCTACCCCCACGACGCAGACGGGACCAACTGGTGGCGGTGGCTGAAGGAAGATGATGTGGTAGGCAGACCGTGCCCGATGGACGTGGACTGCTGGCAGAGGTGGCTGGAGGGGAGGTGGAGGGGACGTCAAAGTCAGCGTACTGAGAAGCAGAAGCAGTGTTAGGTGGTACATATTTAAAGAGCCCACTGAATTCCTATAGGCTAGCGCTGATTGAATGAGTGAATGATCAGATTGCAGGGCTTTCCCGAAAGTAGGCAAAGCTAAGATTGGCTCCGTGTAAGCATGGGAGGAGTAAACTACACTACGAGTCTTCCTAGTAGAACTTTCGCTGAAGCTCTCATATCTTAAAAGCCCTCGAAAATAAAATGTTGTAGCGTCGGTGGTTCTTTTGATAGTCTGTTGCTGAGTGAGTGCTAACCTTGATTCTGTGCGAGTGTCAGTGTGAATTAGATTAGGGGCCTATGTGTAGGCCTAGTGTTGGCCTTTGAAGTTGTAGCCTATTTGCCTATCGTTTTCCATGTTGTGTAAAGGCCCATTCACACCAAGAACGATAACGATAACGATAGCTATAAATAAATATCTTTCTCGTTAATATGAATGACGACGTTCACACATAAACTATAACGACAACGACATGAACGATATCGTTGGGGATCACTTTCAGAGCGATTTTCACAACGATAAAATGCTAATACCCCATCAGAACCCATTGAATTTTAGCCGTCACATTCATTAACACAAGGAGAGACTTTGTTTATCGTTGTTCAGTGTGAACGGTTTTATCGTTATGGATATAGTTATCATTATCGTTATCGTTGTTGGTGTGAATGGGCCTTAAGCCTATTTATTTGTCTGTCTTTGGTTGTACCTCATGTGTTTATCCTCTTCTTAAAGGTTGTATCAGCATAGCGGGGATCCGTCACTTCTGTTGATGTTCAAACAAAACAGAGAGCTAGCTCGCTACTCCCTCCCCCTCCCTCCCGTGCAATTAAAACTCTCCTTAACGCGCATCACGTTGGTAATTGGTTGAAACACTTTATTTGCCTTTGAGTGGTTGCCAACCTTTGTTGGTAGCAATTGTTTTTGTGTACAGATAGGCTGCCTACAGAGACGCGGATCGTTATGAAAGATTAGATGGATGTGATCATTTATGTTTGGGCCATTTTTGGGCCTGAAATCGCTGATACAACCTTTAATGTGTGTGGTCACTCTAATTGTGTGTTGCGTGTGTGTTTGAGACAACCCTTGTGTTGCTCTCGCTGTTGAGTGGCTAATAGCCTATCTGTGTACAGTATACCTCTCTCCTAATACCTGACTTACCAAGCCTAAAGTGATCGCTTTAAGATCTTGTAAATGAGTGGGATGGATTCCTATGGGTGAGATATCACTCATGCCTACAGTTTGAGTATGCTGATTACAGTAATAGGCATAATCCACACGTGAGGAGTCATAGCCGGTGCGTTTGTTTATTTCGGTGAGGCACAGGAGAGAAAGCGCACGTTTACGTGGCATGTCACTGTTGACGTGTGGTTGAAGCTTTTGAATACAGAAATAAAGGCTAGTCTCATTTAGTCTTTGTTGGAATTGATTCTTGACATCATACGTTTTCTTCTCCAGAAGTTTATGAATTAAATATGTTTCTAGATTCCACTCAGATGGAGGTACCAGACTACCAAACATTTGTTATTGGTACAAGGGAGGCTACTCCTATCTTGTGGAAAAATATGTTAACTCTAAAATGAAGTGTTCCACTCCAGCCCTGTGTGTGTGTGTGTGTGTGTGTGAACCGCGCTCGGCCGTGAAAGTAAGTCTAGTTGTAGTTTGCTGGTAACTGATTGACGCACATGTAGGCTAATCTCTATTCAGGTTGCATCACTGACCAATCCCTTTCCTCTAAATTGTGAGCCCGGTAACTTAAGCAACTTAACCTATTACAAATCTCACTGATCATCTGACAGCCCATCACTAGACTGTGCTCAGAAGAGTCAATAAAGAAGGACTAGAATGATCTCGCGCGATCAAGTGAGGGAAGAGTCAAGAGGTATGAGGAATGCTGGAGATAAGGTCTAATCACACTCTTTATGTGCTAAACCATGAATGGACACTTTTGTCACCCAAACTACCTAACCTTTAAATCCATCCTGATTTTCATAGCTAATTTTTGTTGTATTTATGTTTGCCCGGTCAATACAGTTGAAACCCCTTTTAAACATCATTATTGCAATCACTACTCCTTTCAGATAAACCATAAGAAACATTTTGCTGACAAAAATAGGTCATTACACTTTCATAAAAGGCTACATTTCAGAGTGGAAAATCAGGTGTAGCCTACTCAGCATTCTTCTGTCTCACATTAAGTTTATCTGAATAAAACACAAATGAATAGAGAATTGAACATACAGTGTCAGTGAAGGATACCACAATGAATGCCTTTCGAAAAGTCTGCCAATTTGTATGCAGTTCCATTGACAGAGCAGTTTATCCTCAAAAAGCCATTTTATATAATTATGTCTGTCTGTATAAGAGCTTTTACTGTCTAAAAATATTGCCATTTCAGGTAATTCTGCAACAATTATCCACAACAATAATGAGTGGATTAGACACGATTTCGAAAAAAAAAATCATTTTTATCATAAAAATCAATCTATTTTTCTCAAAAAGTAATTTCCCCCTCTATCACTGTCTGTTATTTTGTTAATATTATGAAAATAATTTTAACTTCAGATTAGATATTAGATATCCATCTTTGGTGAAACACTAAAGCATTTTCTGACGTCGTTTCTGGTTGTCTGAGGATGTGTTGTAACATTCCCAAAAGACCTATAACACTGAAAATGGTCCTCATGGGTAAAAGGCACAGACGTTTAACATGTTGTTCATAAGTCCTCCCACATTTTTTTTAACAGCTTCTGTACAGTTCATATAGAGGGTATGGAGTAACCACCACTAGTTGTTTATGACAGCAGTGGCGTCATGCACATTGAAATAAAGGGGGCACGTGCCCCCTTGGATTTTTCCTCCCTGATAATTTTTTTTGGTCATAACTTTGTTCCTATTGTGCTCCATTATAAACCAGAGCCTATAACGACTCAAATGTATTCTTCTGGATGTGGAATAAACCGTACCAAAATAGTTGAAGACCGATCAGCATCAGCCCTTTTCCTAAAATTGTCTGTGTATGTTCCCATAGCAACTCACACACACATTGAGCTCGCAATGTTTTGCTTGTGTTGAACTGTTACAGTTAACTTTAGGCTACAGTTTGAACAGTTGAACTGTTACAGTTACAGTCAATGGTGTTGAAGTGGTAAGTAGCCTAGGCTTGGTAATCAAAGTTAGAACTATGGATTTGATGTTGACCGCGAATTCAGAGCATTATGTCAAAGCTGCAGTTGGCAAGATTTTTTTGATCATATTCACTGAAACCAACACTATGCTCCGACAGAACAACATAAATCAGTCGGTTATAGAAAAAAAACACACTTCTACCTCCACCTAGAGCCTGTTATTTGTTTTGCAAAAATCCACAGCTCCCGGTTCTTCTGGTCCAATCAGAGCAGGGCTGTGTGAGATCTGAAGGTCAATCACAGTCTGGTGAGCCCTGATGAGCACAAACTCAATGAGAGGGTGCTCTGTGGTAGTGGGGGAGGGGCATGAGAGTTGTAAACATAGCTAAGTACCCTCAATCTGTCAGACTTGCCAACTGCAGCTTTAACGTTAACCTACATTGTGTCAGTGTAACCTAGGCAACTCTTAGAAATATTACAAATATTTGGCTAACAGACTTCTGCTCTGTTTTGTCTTGTGATACATTCTCCTGGTTCAATTGTTTCCAGTTTCATAGAAACAAGGGTGTTACAGTAAATTTGCAGTAGCCTAACTACAAAATCCAACCTAAAAACATTAGGCCTACCAAGGCATCGCATTGATGTTTCTCCACTTCTTGTTCTCTTCACTTAATTTCTGAGCACCACAAACTCAACACCTTTTTTAATGTAATATCATTCTTAGGTCACATACCAATTTAAAATCATAACATTACAACTGCAATGGTACTAAGTGGGTGTCTAAACATTCTTTAATGAGCTTACAGTTCTTTCACCACCTATGTGTTTTACATTAACTTACAAAACAGATACTTTAGCTTAGTCCTCAGATAGAGGAGGGTTGCTGCTTGCTCTGGTAGTGTAGCGGTTAAGGAACTGGGCTAGCGTGCAGTAGCCTGAAAGTTGTCGGTTCAATTCCCGGCTTCCACCGTTGTGCCCTTGAGCAAGGCACTTAACCCCAAGTTGCTCCGGGGACAATGTAATCCCTTGTAATATAGTTGACATATGTAAGTCGCTTTGGCTAAAAATGCGTCAGCCAAATGTAATGTAATGCTCTGTTAAGGTATTTCTGTCCCTTAAACTGCATAATTTCCAGGGAGGAGAAATCTTCTGCCCCCCTCTAACATGACCCCGTCAGAAAAAAAATTGCAACATCCTTGATTGATGTGCGTGTGTGTGCCTCTGTTTGTGTGTGTGTATGCATGTGAGCGTGTGTGTGTGTATATGTATGTATGTAGCTGAGCGACGGATCAAAACAAAAAACACCAAGTTTCATGCAGCCTGGTCTTTCTGTGTCCTGGGAATCGTACTGGGGGAAAAAATCTGGAAGAAAAAAAACTCCTAAGCTACTTGGCCAGTGTGGCGGTCATAATAAAGAACATCCTTATATAACATTCATCTTGTTTACAGTACAGTACACATCATATCTAGAACAGAAATAGCTGACAGTGAAAGGGAGCGCTTCATATCCCGCAGGGGCCATAGCCCACCCATAGCATGGCCCTTGGGAGACATGGAGAGAACATAGGGAGAGGACATAGAGAGAGGCTTTGGGTGGGAAAAGATGTGTGACGCTAAGAAGTAAATCGTGGAGGACATACAGCACATCCACATCCCCAACCTCATTTGGCTCCATGATATCAAGAACTAGGCCTATGCGACCTGATGATGCAGCTGTTGAGACACCAAACGGCACCTAAAATGTTCATGTAAGAGTCACGCTTCCACTTAATGAATTGGCATCTTGTCCTTGGCAACCCCTCCACAGATGCCTGCTATTAGAAACTCTGTGTGTGAATCAATAGGAGTGTGATGTCATTGGTTTGAGAGAGAGACAGAGATCTGCATGTTCCCATCTGCCCATGTAATACTAAATCTTACCAAGTGTGTGGGAAATGTGAGTCACCATACGCAGGCTCAATGGACAGAGAAAGTGAGTACAGAGAGCTTTAGTGACACCATGTGTTTCAGTAACAGCACAACATGCAGGGGTCACAAAAGAGTGGACGTCAGTAAGTGTGTGTGTGCGTGCCTGTGAGAGTGTGTGAGAGAGAGAGAGAGAGAGAGAAAGAATGTGTTTGTTTGTCAAGGGACTGTTGTCTGTGGGTGGGTGAGTGTCAGTAAACAATCTGTTTTCTTCAATTAGATTGCATTTTTTCAGCAAAAGAAGCCATGGAAGACTTAGGGATGCATAGCTTAAGGGCAGGCATGGAGTAGTGTTTGCTGACACATTACTTTTTTGCCATTGCTCCTGCATTTGTGTTTGTGTATGCATTTGTGTGTGTTTAAGCACAATTTTATCATTCAAACATAATTATTTATAATGACAAGCGTTGCAGATGTAGCTTTGCAATCACTGAGTCTTAATTGTGGTAGCAGTAAACATGTTAGATTTGCATTCATCTGTTATTTCATTTCCCAACATTCATTGAGAATGCAGCCCACCAATCTTAACAGGGTCTCTCTCTCCCTCTCTCTCTCCCTCTCTCCCTCTGCCATTTCAGCACTGCTCAGACACAAAGCTGTCTCCCAATAAAGCTGTCTTGGTTAGAGTTGTAGAGTTTAATGATTAACCTGAACAAATCTAGAGAACAAAGAGGCAACCTTTGCATTGGTCTTGAGTTAGGGGACAAGTCATTCAACACTACTTGTCCAGATAAACAAAAGAAGACACCACAATTTAGCTCCTTGAAGATTTAGGTCAAGGGGCATTGTGCAGTAACCTGGAAAATGCTCAATTTATCACTTATCAAGCCTTTACCCCTCTCTCTCTCCCTCTCTCTCTCTATTTCTCCCATCGCTTCCTACCAATCTGTCCTCCTTTCTTTCTCTCTCTCTCTCTCTTGATCTTTCTTTTATCTCTCACTCACATACAAACACACCCAAAATGGACACACACATCCATCAGTGTTGTACCACACACCGGAGCCAGTAAGTGTTCTGAGATGAAGGTAGCCAACACCACAGGGCAAATGTCTGTTTTCCAACTAGGTCAGGGCCCGCAGTCCACATTCCTTTTGCTGCTTGGCAAAATCTCCACAACAAATCCCTCTGAGACATATTTAAGCAAATGCATTTCCATTTGTTGTTGTTTTTACACTCATCAGTTTATGCCTTATTAGTGTATAAACAAATAAAATACTTTGTTAATTTTTTATTAAATCTGAATAGAAGGACACAGGAGAGTAATGTTGAGACAAAGCTATAGCATCCCTCTGTGGTATTGAGAGGTATCACACTCTAGACCAGATTAATCACTGGTGAGTTAAAGGCACATAAAAATACTATAATGAATTACTTACATTTACATGTATTCTATTTTTCAGTTTGCATGGGAGTTTAGCTCATTCCTAGAATATAATCAAGTGCAGGGCATTGTATCATACAAAAAATGATCTACCTTCAGAATAGAACATTCTTGATATCATGGATCAAAAGTACGCCATTTGAATATGATATTCGTCATAGTGTAAAAAAATCCCTTGCTTGGCCAGGTCAATAACCATAACAATCAAGCTCCACACCATCAGCCTGTGCAAATGTTGGTTTAAATTCAGCATGGGAAACCTGGTCATATGTAGCCTAGAAATCTAGACGCACCCTAGGGGCGGCAAATTAATTTGTTCAGCCTGTACGTCTAGTAGCAAACCATAGGGATTTCTGTTGGCTGACGCTGTGGACGTCATCCAATCACAGTGCTCTATTTTGTTAGAGAGTCATAAGGCGGGCTTAACAGGATGACGACAGTCCTGCGAAGGTGGCTATGGCGAACGAAGAGCGGTTGTTTGAATCGGCGTTGGCATCAACTTTGGAGGAGTTTGACTTGTGCTTTTCTTTAAAAGTTGAGCAACACAATGCACTTAAGTCATTCCTTATGCCGTTTTGCCGTTTTGCCGACCGGATACGGTAAAAGTTTGATATATCATCTTTCCTCAGTTTACGTCCCTGTTCACTGTTTTCGTCACTCTGGCCACGTCATCCTGCTCTTTGTTCTGATTGGTCGTAGCGCTGGCCTGTTGCATGCATGTTTGAAAGACAATTCGCGCTGGCCTATTGCATGCATGTTTGAAAGACAATTCTCTGCCCGCCCCTTGGATTAAGCGAGGTGAATGGGTCGATTCCAGACTATACATTTCAATGACATAGGATGGCCCGCCAGGCTAGGTCATATGCATTAAATACAGAATCTATATGTGTGACAGAGACTAAGTAAGAGGAGTAGAGATAAGGAAAGTCTTCCCCATCATAAGATGAAGTGGTTGTATTATTCAGAGACTTCTGATAAGCATATTAAACACTTGGACTGTGCCCATACACACTCCCATCATCTAATCAACTGTAGTAAGACAGAGAATCGGACATTCTAATATTGGAGTGGGGGCTGCTGCTTTCCTGTCATTGCACCATCCTTCACACTACGTCACCTTCACATCACTGCTGCACTGATGACACTCTGTGGCAAGTCTTTTGCATGATGATCATGCCACTATGAGCACTGGGATGTTTGAGAGCCCTGTGGTGGTGGCTGAAGACCAGAGACGATGGACTTGTGTGTGCTTTCCATCATTCTGGTGAAAAAGGAAGATTTTGCTGGTCTGGCTGAATTCAGATCTAGTCTGTCTATGTCTATGTCCTTCTTTATTTTGTCATCACTGTAGTGGCAGCCAGAAATAAAGGCTTGTTGCAACTGAAATTGCAAATCCAAAGAGAAAAGAATACAGACTTGTCAGTAGACATAACTGATTACTACACAACCTTCACCTCCAAAACGTGTGGTTCTCTCTGCTCTTACTAATTACTAAACAATATAAAAAGTACATTTGAGGTGACAGATGGCCTTTGTGTCAGCATCAATATGAGAAGATGGCAATGTTGGAACTTTAGTCCCTGACAGTGAAGACTGGATAGCATCTGATGTGCATTCCCACCACCTAGTGGCCAAGGGCTGGAGATGCAGGGTTTTCAACAATCATCCTTTTCTCCTGTTCCCTTTTTTACTATTTTTGCTGTAATAGGCCTTTACAAGCATCTGCACTGTGTCAACACATACAGAAGTCTCATATTCCCGAAATCCTTTTGATTTTACTTTAATCTGTTTGTCCATAGGTTTAGAAATGCATGCTGTGGAACTTCAGGAAATCAATTACTGCTGTCTATTCATAGCAGACACTTAAAAGAGCTTCTTTATCATCCATTACCCTGACGTTGTTGCATGAAACAATATAATGGAAATGCTACACTAATTAAAGTTGCCTTAACGATGCCTCAAAGCATAGTTAAACATAGCGACACCCTCCCTATGTGTGTTTTCCCCTTTCCCTAGGGGTGGAAGCATCTTGCCTCTGCTGTATGTGTGCCCCACATTCATGGAGCAACTTCATGACTTATTGAGATTAAGCCAGCTGTCTGCTGGAAGACGGCTTATTATGAGGCTTTTAAGGACGGCCCCAGAGTGCCCAGCGCTGACCCACTGCCCTCCATTTAAACTCTCCCGCTTTCCTGAACTGATGTCGGTTAAGTGTCTTTTGATTTAACTTGGAGTGACAGGCAGAAATGTGAATAAACTGTGAGTGTTTTTCTAGTTAATTAGCAGACATGTTAGAAATAGAGCTACATGATGTGGCTCGAATTTGGGAATTTGAAGAGTGCAATTAATGTCATTAAATGTACATCAATCCAATGTCAGTAGAACCATGTGGAATATACTGTATGAGTGAAAACATTATACACACTGAGGCTTAAAGTGCCCAAGTTGGATGATTATAATTATATATATGTCAAAACAATATAAGTTTTGGTGGTTCCCAGGCTCTGTGAACAGTGCACTGAGTCACAACGTTAATTAATGATCATTTGGTGAAAATGATAATGACAAATTTCAGAAGGATAAAGGAATGACAATAGCTGCACAGGATTAGCTGTATCATGGATGTAGCAAAGGGAGAGAGCAAGTCACCCCACCCGGCCTCAAACATGCAGTTTGACCACAACCAAAGAGCCAGGCTCGTTTGTATGGCAGTCAGAGCGCATACTCGACTGTAGAGACGGCACTCAGTCACACTGCCCTCCCCTTCGGGAAGCGTGCCCATGTGCTGCACGCACACTGGCGTCCCTCACGCATCCACCAGCCAAATTTCTTCCATCCCAGGGTGCCCCACACACTAGTGCTGTTATAATACAAACTGTTATAATACAAACTGTAACCAGTTTATTGTGGAGCTGAACTACAGAACCTTTATCTTAAAACAGTCGCACATTCATAGCAGACTAACAAAATAATCAACAAAGTTAGAGACAAAATTGTGCCTCAAAACACAGTACAAGTCTTGCCCCTTTGACCCTCTGCAATTATACTCAAACACCCAAAAGGAGACCAGATTTAATGTCTTACATTAATGGATGTTGAAAGTGCTTTCTTTTCGAAACTTTCTTTTTGAAAGACTTTTAAAGAAATGCAAATGCAGTGAAAACACAGTTAGAACTGTGTAGTAAGCGGCAACATGCGAAATGGCTGCAGTATATGGCTGCAGTGTAATTCACTCAAGTTTCATTCTTTAAAATCCTTCGCATTGCCGTGGGCAGTTCTAGCACAGACCACAGAACTAGTGCAGAGCATGGGCAACTAGCAATAACAATGAGTGCGTTTATCTGTCCTTCACATTACTATATGTAGCTTCAAAATGAATTTTAATATGATACACACCAATCGCCTTCACAAACATTATCTCAGAAATGCTAATTTCCTGCAGAGAATTGCTTTTATGAAAGTGAAGATAGTTTGACAGCATCAGATGTCTCCACCTGAACATTCACTTGGGTGTACATACAAATGTGCTTACTAAGGTACATAAACCACCAGAGATCATAATCAGCATTAAAGGTAAACAAACACACTAGTCAACAGCGGAGATACTAGGCAAATTAAAATTATAATTTCCAATTACATCAATTACATCTATCTAGATCTTTCTATCTATCTATCTATCTTCTCACTATGGCCGATTAACCACCAAGCCTATTTCAAGTTACACAGCATGACGTGAGATTCAACATCAATGCACAGTGTGTAGTGGGCTTGTGGCAGTCGCAAACACGCCACATGTTATACCGGGGTTCTTGAAGGCCCTCCTTCAAGGTACAACATGAGCTGCCACAAAGGCCAGTCAACAACCAAGCCTATCCAAAATTACACTACGGGATGCAAGATACAACATTAACACACAATTTACGTTTATTTGACAGGGACAACGCACAATATATAATTGGGCCAGATTATAGCTACAAGGCTAATTTACATCTTGTCCAATTGGTTGGCTCTTCTTCATGGCACAACATGTGCTACCAGTAGCCTGAATGCCAAACCAAAGAACAGACACAGAAAAAAAAACATCACCGATAGAGCAACCTTAGTGAGCATTTAACTGGGGTTAACAAGCAGGCACCTTCCTTTATCAGTGTTTCGTGAAATTAAGCCCATGGCGCCTCCAGAAGGCTAACATAACGTGGCACCCCAAGCCATTTCCTAACTGCATTATTACAATCCTCTCATATATCCACCTCTGAAACAGCAATGTCATACACAGTCAAAGCCAATCTAAACATTTACCTCATACGAAATGTTTAGAACATGAACTAGTTGGTGAATATTTTTGCTTTGTTTCAGTCTATGATACAGTAGAGTAAAACCTGCTTTAAAATGCAAATTAATCCAGTGAAGTACAGATGGCCAACATGAATATTTAAGTGCAGTGACTAAATATTGTCTCTCCATTGATTAACACAACAAAATTATCATAGAGCATAGATTAGAATAACATAGCCAAGCTGACAAATCAAGCAGATTCGAGCAGAATCAATTTGTTAGAGGAAGCTTCTTTTACATTGAGGATGGATAAAGACTAGCATACAATAAGTCAGAGGAATTGTGGAGTTTCAAAGAGAGAGCATGCATCACACAACATCACACCACCTTGCACAAGCAGCTTGTTCAATGAGAATTCCATTACCTCTAGGTAATACTGATGATTTTGGAGTCTGTCCCACATGGCACCTCTTTTGGTACCTATTGCACTTCTTTTGCCATTATAAGCTATTGCTCCAGTGGTTCACACTTTACTGTAGATGGGGTGCAGGCCAAAGATTTTCTCAGAGGGTAATTTAATTCAAAACATGTTAAATTATAATTAGCAATATTTATCAGACATCCATAGATAGATCTGTGGCATTGGGCACGCCACACCATCTGTGACCAGCAGTACTTGAGTTCCAAACAAGTTCACGGACATGTCCAAAAACAGAAGGCCATGCACCACACAGCTCAGGGTTCCTGCTCCCCAATAGTTACCTGAGAAGACTAGGTCAGCAGATGCATTGACAATGATTAAGGTTTTTAAAATTGTGACAAGTATAGTCTATGACAAATGTTTTCTCTGTGGATAGGTCACTGACTGTTGAGAAATGGGACCATGAGGTACATTTGAAAAAAATAAAATGCTAGGAGATGATAAATTAGGTACATTGAACATATCGTAATCTACAGAAATATGTATTGATATGACCTCACATTAAAAAAAAAAAATCCAAATGTGCCTTACGATGTCAGTAACATGCTAGTGCAACCCCAGTAGTACGCTTATGGTTTCATTCCAACTTTGGAAATTTGTCTGCGACAGTGAAATCGTTTCAAAATCATTTGGTGTAAGGTATTACCGTGAGTGTCTGACAAAGCTGACAGTCGCATTGTTTTCACAAAATAAATGGTGTTGCTGGAGAGCAGGGAGAGCCCATGGGTTGGTAATTCATGTTAAAGCATATGCCTGTAAGCATGCAATAGATGATACATCAATGGGGGACTTGTTGATTGGAAAGAGCTGGAATTGCTTATAAATGTGCATGTGATATGTAGAAATATGCCTGATATCACTCAGTCAACCCAGATAGGACTCTGTCTCTGCCTATATGTGCAGTACAGTAGGCCTACCTAATGTTTGTGTGTATGTGTGTAGACCTGGCCTGTGCCTCTATGGTTTTGTGTGCCATGCCCAGGCAGAGTTTGCATTTTGTGGACACAGAGTTTGAATTTTGTAGGCCTAGAGATTTGGAATTGTGCTTGTTTTCACGTAAAAAATGTAATAGGTGCAATTTCAGGAATATCCACATAAATGGCCACTAGTTGGTGATATTGGGCCTATATTTTAAACTTATCATTTATCAGACTGATTAAGGAGTAGCCTATATCTAGCCTATCTACAGTAGCTAAGGCTACCCGCTTCGATGACACCATTGAACGTAAATCGTCTTCATTGCTTTAGTGGAATGATAAAAGGACACATTTGAGAGTAAAAGCATAAAGCACTGATGTTGAAGTATAACTTACGACCTAATATAAACTGAAGTTGGTTAGATAGACTGTTTTCTAGATTGATCCCTTGAGCAAGTAGGCTATAGGCCTACTGTAAACTGTACAAGCCTGTGATTCGACAAGGAAACCATTAAATTAGGGAACAGGCACACTAAAAAACATCATGTAAAATGGGCTATTTCACACCTAGGCTACCACTAGGTGATGTCTTTAGATCATATGTTCAAATGCAGAATTGTTTCTTCCCTTCTACAAACCAGTGATGTCGCTGTGTTCCAATGAAAACAGGTGGAATTCCCAGATTCGACCAATGACGCTCCCTTCCTACCAGTTCGTGCTCAGGAGTAGGCTATGCTTGCTCAGTCATGGCGCTACTGTGAAGTTCGACAATCGACACGGCTGAGTGTAAAAACACAGAATTTTCTTTCTGTAAGTGATTTCCTAAGAAATCTCTTTAAGTCACAGAGGTACAGACGAGTTCTGCCCCAACGGATAGTTCAACGATTAAGGACTATTTTTGCGCTGTTTTTTTTTTTTTTTTTAAAAAGGATTTAACACAACGATCGTGACTACTTGCGAAAGGAAACGCTACAAAGTTGCTTTTCCTATCTCCATGCAGGATGTTACAATTGTGACCTTACGAGGAAGCAGCGGGATGGACAACGGGAGTTAGAACGAGCACTTTGTGGATTGTTTTGGCGTTTTGTTGTCCTGTGTAACTGTATTGGTGTCTGCGTTTAGCTTGTTCATGCGCTTTCGATACGACCATCATGCCAGCGAAAACAAAGTATAATTTGGTTGATGATGGCCATGATTTGCGGATTCCTTTACACAACGAAGAAGCCTTTCAACATGGGATCAATTTTGAGGCAAAGGTAAGTAACAGAGAACCTAAGTAGGGTAGCCCATGTAACCGTGGATTTCGAGGTGTAGAAGTGTTATCTTAATCTCATGAACGTAAAGTGTAACTTTCATTGTGTGTATCTAGTCCTTCATCGTCTTTAACAGTTTTAGTTTGGATTTAAACATTCAATTAAAAGTTGGGGCTTTGTCTAGGCTGGTTTCCTTGCTCTTGTGTATCCTTTGGCGATAACAAGGCTATGTTAAAATATGTATGTCGATCAGAAAGTCGTGGCCTAACTATCGCTTCGCTTTCTTTTATTATTAGTATATCGGTAGTCTGGATGTGTCGCGACCAAACAGCAGAGTGGAGATCGTTGCTGCAATGAGGAGAATACGGGTGAGTAGGATGATATATTCCCTCTTACCGGAGCCTAGTGCTCGCTGTAGTTGTTTTGTGTCAACATAGACCCAGTTCCTTACACAGAAAGTCAGAAGTGGTGTGAACATCTCCATGTGGGTGGTCCTGCCTTGAGGCCAGGATTGATCTGTGAAACGCTTTGGAGGATTGATTTGTAGCTATAACACTTCGAGAAAAAGAAAGTGGTCACTTCACTCTGAGTTGGACATTTGTTTTAAAATCCAAATGTATGTCTGGCCAGAGGGTATAGTAGGCTAACGGTCTCAACCACAATAGTTAAAATTAGCCAATACAGTAGCCTAGGCTATAAACTATCAGAATTTGCATAAGTCTTAACTTTAAGAAGGGGTTTGGCTCCGGTGATTTAATTGTGCTCGTTAAACTGACCCACATAATTGCCAGATATTTAGTTTTGACAAAAAGCTGGCCTAGATCATTTTGAGTTTCAATTTGAGTGTGCTTCAATTCGACATCTCGGTATCCTATTTTTATGCAAACATGTTCGTGTTCTATCATTATGATTCATGCGCTCAGGAAACACAATCGATCTCTTCGAATTAATTTTTCCCAAATAATTCTCAAATGTTGGACTGCTGGTTGGTTAATTTTGGGCCGCTAGGTCTACTACTTTGCCTGTCAGTATTTTCTGATTTGATTATTCTTTAAGGGGTCACGTCAGAAAATGAAAATGTGACTAATCTTTGAAAATGTGTAATCTTACAGAACCCTAATCTTAGAAAATGTGTAATCTGACAGAACCATATAATGGCCAGAGAGACTCAGATCTGCATACCTTTGCATTTTTATCACAGCATCACATTAGGCACAAATTATCCCATTAACCTGTTCAATGTGCTAGGCCCCCTGCCAACATTTGGCTGCTGTTATTTGTGGCTAGGAGGAAACCATTTTGCACGTTTCTTGTGTTTCAGCAGTAGGTGATAGTCAGATGTCAGTTATGATTATGGTATTTAGACGCTTTTGTCCAAAACGACATACAAGTTATGGTTCCATGAAAACAAAACATTTTAGATGCAATGCTTTCAAGTCAAAATGTATTATTATTGTATTGCTGCAGAGCATGTGCTCTTCCCTTTTAAATGACTTGTCCAATTGGCTGGAGATTGAATATTGTGACCGATGCATGTTTTCAATACACTTACAAAGAATACGATGTGCATTACCTGATGGAGGTATTAAAATATTAAAATGTGATCCATATTTTTTGGCACAAACACCTGGATTTTTAATTTATTTGCTATACTTGGCTACCTCTGGTCTCAGATCATAAGGCATTAGGTGCTGTCAGCGCTGATGTTTTCTAAAACAACACTGGTATATCATCTGAAGCACTTCAATATGAGTTGCGCCAGAACTAAACTGAAGCAAGTACGACATTGGACAACCTTACATGGAGCAGGGCCTGTTTTCTCACTCTGCTAAAAGTTGCAGACTGGATTCAGGGCCTTGGCTCCTCATAATCTTACCAAGAAGCTTCAGGCAGTGCCTAGGCTCCTCTAGGGTTCCTCTCCCACGATCGCTGGCATTTTTTCACACTCTGAATTCATGCCAGATAGATTTTACAGGCCAGAGGAGGATTTCAGTGATATCGGTGTAGGAGTCATAATGACACTGAGTCTGCTGGGATTGGAACATGATGTTTAGTTTAGCGCTTTCTATATCTGTTTGTGGGAAGTAGCTATACATCTTTGCCAGGCTAAACCACAAGATCGTCTGATCTGTCTTGTTTTAAAGATAAGGAGCTGTTTTAATCCAAATCTACGCTGGCATGCTTTGTCATTGATGTAGGTTTCAGGTCACTCTCCCGTGCGCTCTGTCTGGTTGCACATCTTCAGCTCATGATTTCCATTCATACTGTTCCATTGCCCTAATGACAAAGCACTGAAATTCAACCTCATTGTTGTTTATTCACCAGGAGGATATCACCTTGCTCTTTGTTTAAATTGTGGAGATGTAGGCCTACTCAGAATCTCTATATAGTGGTGAAATTTTGTGATGCTAATTTGATTCACAATGGTCTGAGAAGAGAATGTTTTTAGTCCTGCTATAAAAAATAGAGAGCGTGTGAAGAAAGGATGCTCTGAATAGAGGAATTACATATAATGGCATTCTAAGTGCACACGGTTATACTCACGGTGTCAGAAATATACCTGATTATAGGAATATACCTATTCTTATACCTGACTTGCTGTACAGATAGCTTCTTGAGCTGTTCTGTTTATAGGTGATTAGTGAAAAATGAAGAACTACAAAAAAACTCCTTTTGCCTGTTTTCATGGGTCAGTCAGATGGCCATCCTTGGGGCAGCCTGTATTTGGTGGGGTGATACAGAGTGTTAAGATGACCTTTTATTTGTAAATATTTACAATGTAACTTAAATATTACTTTCACAGTCTATACAAAACTACTTGTCATGTCCCCTGGGCAACCACACAGCCCCCTTCCCCCTCCCCTTCCCTATGGTGTCTTGAATGCTGGCTTCAGCTCCTGCTTTCCTTCCAGGATTTTCCAGTTCGCCTTTTGTAATCCTTTTGTAGCAAATTAACCGTGGTGCATTAATTCAGGCAACATTTGGCCTTTGTTAAGAGCCTGTGTTGGTCGGCTTGTTTGGGGTGGCTGTGATGCACAGCTCCAATTTATTTGATCACAAAGTCCAATTAAAGCTGGCTTGTTTATACTGACCTGTCTGATTGACATGTACAAGGTACAGCTTTGGACGTGGGCCAGAGGAGGTAGTGCATGCATCATGCAAGTCTCCAAGAAGGAAGGTGGCCTAGGCCTGATTTGTTTTGCTCGCGACAGAACTACACTGCAGAGAGTGGAGAATATACAGCGCCAGCTGTGCAGACACCTTCAGTGGCCCCATTTAAGGCTTTTAGACACGTTTATGCAGCCCAGCATACTCTCATCTCCAAGATGCTTCTAAAAGGGAGCTATAGGCTAGCTGGTGTAACCCACTTGCTAAGCTAGGCTAACAGTGTAAAGCTGGGTTATTGCACGCACAGAGAAGAGAAGGATGGCAAATAAGTCAATTTCCCAAAAAGTTGGCGTGTTCCATTAAATGTCAAAGTAGCTTGGCATCTTGGCTGTGTGCACAGGACCTTACTGCCCATGGTGAAAATAAACTTCACACAATTAGTCTGATTAGTATGAGTGTTTTAATTTAGTTTTGACATTAATCCTGAGGGTTCATGCAATTGCATTTTCCCCCAAAATTCCAGCACGAGTCATTGCCTGGTCTTTAGAGGTTAACGTTTTTACTTGTAACCTCTGTAGGGATTCTCCACATAATCAACCCCTAAATTCATTAGCAGTAAATTGGAGTCTGTGAAACCAGCCTGCCAATGGCCAGAGGTTAATATTTAACATGCTCTGTTTATCCAAACACAGCCTGTGGTTACCACTTGAATTTCTGAACCCGCATCTCTTTTAACTAGACAGCCTAGCCTTTAGCTTCATTTGTTCCATTTGACATTTACTCATGTTTGTGTATTTCTCACTCAATATTTCTCACACAATGCTTCCAAACATGGCTTGATCTAGAATAGGGCTGGGAGGGGCAATGCCCCCCCAAATATTTCTTCTGCCCCACCAAATTGGTCAATTTTATTTGACAGCTATTGAATCTGCTAATCACACTTTTCTAATTTGCCCCGGCTGAATATTATTACTGTTATGAATAGTGTTTTACGCTTTGCTAAACTACTCCTGAAGTAGCCTACTCGTCATACAGATATCACATGTATCACATCACACGAAAGAGCTTTTTCTCAGCTTTTAAATGATGTTAGCCACTAGTTGTTGTGGTAAATGGTTTGTGAGAAAAGTAACTTTAATTTAATCATTACATTCGCGCCCATCTTCCTACCCATTCATCTCGGTGGAATACTTCACAAACTTTTCCCTCAACACACGACAAACCATATATCAGAAGAAACAGCAGACCTTACCGAACACAAAAGTGTAACGCATTCCCCTGTATAGTTAGCCATTCCAGTGTAATCCGGTTTTACATTTGCAGCAATGTCTTAATGCATGTCTCCAACTTTGGGCTTCATGTTTCACAGTGTGTTTAAATAGTTCAATACATGATTTTATAACAGGCCAAATACAAAATAAATGTTACAAATATCGCCTAGATATCTGTAAATATTAAAATCGGCTCACTAAGAGTTTGTCAAAGTAGCCTTAATGATCACAAAATGGTAAACATGCCGGTAGACTATTTGAGGTTCTTAAAGCTGAACTGCTTTGTTCAATAGGCTACATGATTTCATAACAGGCCAAATAGAAAATAATGTTAAATATAGCCTAGATATCTGTAAATATCAGTTCTATGATTTACAGTTCTATGTAATATGTCATGTTTCATGTTCTGTTTCATACCTTGATGCAGGTCTACTGCTGTGAATAGGGTAAATATACATTTTATCATTTTTATGTAGCTTATAGCCTACTATATAGTTAACTTTGGCCTTGGTGCCCTGACGTGTGGCCTTTGTTTAGAGTAATATAAATGAAATATAAATATGTGCAGTGTTCCTATTAGCAGATACCTTTGCAGGACAAATATGGCTATGTAATGAACAATGTATGAACAACTTGTACCACTATTTTACATGATTTTAAGGTGAAAAGTAAGGCATTTGTAGGTGAAACTGAGCGGTTTTGTTGTGTAGTGTAAATGGTGTGTGCACAGGGTGGGTGGGGGGGTTATTATTCATTGTGCCCACCCCAAATTTCTATTTTCCCCCCCAATCTGAGCAGCCTAGATCCGGGCATGCTTCCAAAACAATACTCCATGCCATGAGTGGGTGAAGATTTATTTTAGATTGGCGCTAGCCTTTTTTCTGCTGTCAGTAACTCTAGTGCTAATGCTTGTGCTCCTCTAGTGTCTTTCTTGAGTACTCCTAGGAGACTCAAATAAGTGAACCTAGCCTGCAACCATGCCTTCTCTACTACGCTGCCAGAGTGCATGGCAAGTAGAACCAAAACACAGTCCAGCCTCTTCCCCCATTTGCAATATTAACTGGAATCTTCTCATCACCCCAGGGCTATGCCCTTTCTCCCTGGGGTCTCTTTGGTCTCGTTGCTCTCTTGCCTGGTGAAGCAAGTCATTTTCCACTCAATGGGCTGATCTGGCTGTGGTTGATTTATGGATTTTATTTCTCAGAAAACATCCCTTTTGACAGGCCAAGCTGTAACTAATGGAGATGCTGCCCTAATTTGATCCGGCTTTTTAATTAATGTCTGCTCCAGCGTGAAAGTATAACTCATTCTCTGTTCTCCTCCTCATAAAAATAACCCCAAGATAAATATCCACAAGTAGAGTCAGTAGAGCCCAGCGGTTGTTTTCTTGCTATCGGAATCTTATCAAGACAGCAGGTTGGAAAGACTGACAGCTGGCAACACCCAAATTGGTGCCGGCACGCACTTCATGGGGTGGCATGGCTACAGTGAATGGAGAAATCCCATGGGCATGCATAACTGGCAGGTCTCTAGTGGGTGGAAAGGGAAGTAATAAAATGGCATGAAGAAAGTGAGCCAGGCCCTTTACATTAATCATCTAGTTGGGGCAATATGAGGAGTCTGTGGAGTTTTCATCTTTCATTCACATTTGTTTGTCATTTGTTGGTGTGATAATTATCTTTATTTTGCTGGCCTTTAATAAGATTAGCTCTATCTTTATACACCCACCATGCTTGTTACGACTTCTTAATCAGAGCAAATATCAAGGCAGGTTTAGTTCAGAGCTCGGGGGTAGTCCTCATGACTTTGAAATAATGAAGGCAATTAAAAAGCCCCCCTAGAATGCATCACAATCTCTCAGCATGGGTGCTTGCCATCATAAAACAATCTATGCCCTCAGTTACCGGAAAAACATATCTGTAGTTCAGTGACTCAGTCACTGTGCCAAAGCTTCACCCCGACAGTAAGAAATGTGAATTTACCTTCCTTAATACATTCAACTTTGAAGTTGTGTGAAATTGCAAGACATGGATTGCAACTGGCTCTGTCACACTTGCACTGAATGATGAATAAGATGTTTCTTTTCCTCAGCGGAGTTCATTCTCTCTCCTCTCTGTTATGGTATTGGGTTATTGATCTCCATAACACATAGCAGATGTGTTATTTATAAGTATTGCCTTGGGCATGGCAGCCGTTCTGGGAGAACTCTTCTGTGCTTCTCACCATAGGTCAGTGGATGTGAGAGAATGGGTTCCAAAAAGTCTGTAATGTTCCTGTAGCATAGTGGCGGTGTTGTATTTGATAGTTAACAGCTTAGGTAAATCTCAACAAAAAAATTGCATAAAAGGCAAGCCAAACTGCTGGCATGAATGGCACTTAGTGAATGTGGAGGTGGATGCCTTGGATTAGCATGGTCTGCAGGGTGTTGTGTTACATTATTAGTAGGCTGTGTAAGCTGCTGAAGGGTCTGTATGGAGGAGCTGTTCTCCTCAGCCGCTCTCCTCTTGTTGCCCTGGTCTGTCCATCATACACGTTTGCTCACACCATTTCCCATGCTCTTTATTTCTTTTCTCTTTTCAGCCTAGTTTTTCATTAAAAAAAACGGTCCATAGTCCTCATATACACTATTTCTAGGAAATCCATCTGCCACGACTGTAGTGAACGCAGTGAAGTGTATGCCATGAAAACTGAGCACAGCTGAGCGTGGATATCTTTCTCCTGACCATAAGATTATATTTCAGGTTGTAAGATTGAAGATTTATGTCTCTATCAAAATTTCCAGACATGTCTGACCATTTCTTCCAAAGGTATTCTGAATTATAGGGTTGATTCTCACTATAATATAACGTGGTGTAATGATGGGGCTGGGAATGGGAGAGCACCTCTCATTTATTTTGGAAAGCTTTCGTTCTAGATCTGGACAAGGGGAAAAGTGCTGTGAGCATCATGTTCTTTGATTTCTTTAGCGCCTTTAACACCATTCAGCCTGTCAGATTGAGAGACAAGCTTGTGCAGATGGGGGTTGGTGCTCACCTGGTATCCTGGATAACAAACCATCTGACGGAGAGACCACAGTTTGTCAGGCTGAAGGACAGCTTCTCAGATACTGTGATCAGCAGCACCTCAGGGGACTGTGCTTTCACTGTTCCTGTTCACCCTGTACACTTCTGACTTCAGCTACAGCTCTGAGTCATGCCACATGCAGATGTTTTCGGACAACACTGCAATTGTGGGGTGTATCAGGGATGGACAGGAGGATGAATACAGGAACGTGGTGTATGACTTTGTGGCATTCAGCTGCAGAATCTGGCTGAGCCTGCACCATTGCACAAAGACCAAGTAGTTAGTGGTGGACTTCAGGAGATCTAAGTCACATATGCTACCAGTCTCCATTGAAGGGGTCTATGAGGTGGTTGGCACATATAAGTACCTGGGGGTACACATGGACAATAAACTGGACTGGTCAGCCGACACAGATGTGCTGTATCGGAAAGGGCAGAGTCGGCTTTACTTCCTGAGGATGCTGTGGTCATTCAATGTATGCAGTAAGCTCCTCTGGATGTTTTACCAGTCAGTCATTGCCAGTGTCCTTTTTTATGCTGTGGTGTGCTCCCAGCAGCATCAAGAAGAGAGATACTGAGTGACTGAACAGGCTGGTAAAGAAAGCTGGCTCTGTTGTTGCCATTGAGCTGGAGTCACCTACAACAACTGCAGAGAAACGGACCATGAGTAGGATGCTGGTGATCATGGACAATGACCGCCACCCCTACGCAGCACGTTCATTAATACCACACAAAAGAGTTGGGGAGAAATGGCCTTTACAGCATGAGCCTGTCTCTCTCAGGCCCTACCATTATGTAACTTTGTCTGCTGTACACCTGACTGTCTTATAGGCTATATTAGCCCTCCTGCACAATCTGGTCTGTGGTCATAACATCTATATTGTTCCTAAAGTATATTATTTCTTTCTTATTTGTCAAGCAATTATGTTTACATTCTTATCTTTTCATAGTCATAGTTAATATTTAATAATAAGCAAGCTATTGCACTGTTCAGTCCCGGCACTGTTCACTTGTGCTCTACCACCATTGCACACACTCTACCATAGCACCTTATCATGGTCATTGCATCACATGGTCAGTCCATACCAGGCCTTTATAATCACTTCACAATTTTTGAAGACCGTTTCTTAATGATTGAGATGTGTTGGATGTGTTCTGAGACTTAAACAGAGCCTTCATATAAGCCACAGGTGGTGCCATGTTGCAATCAGTGGACATACTATGTGTACATGGAATATTGTACAGCAGAAAGTTACTTTGAAATTTGCAACAGTTTTCTCTCAAGGCCACTGACTGGTCATGACTCACTCACCTCTCTGCTTGATGAATGAGCATGCACTGAATTCTGTACTTCAGGAACATAAAAGCATGACTTGTGAGGTAGATGGCTGACCAGCATAACCAAGGATTAAGTCCCTGTTCAGCGAGCACCTTGTCATCACGGATCAGCCCAGGCACTGACACGGTCAACATCAAAGCCGTGCAGCAGGCGCTGTTAAAAAAAAAAACAGTTACCTTACGCTCTCCCAACCGCACTTGTCCACCACTAATGACACATCCATTACACACTCTAACGTAGTGGGAGACTTCTGAGTCTTCCAGAAGTCATCAACAGAGAAATATAAGTTAAAAGATGCTGTACGTGCATAACCTTGCACACCTCTTGTCAGCACTCTGCTGAACCTTTTTCCCCAGTCTTACCTCCTGCAGGGTTTAAGCACACAGGGTCAAAATGTCCCTCCAGGAGCAAGAAAAGCAAGCTTAATTGTGTTGACAACCCACTGCACCTTACCGTTGTCCACCATGACTAGAAAATGCATCTGTAGCACCATATCCGTGATGCATCTCTGTCATTACAGAATCTCTCTCTCTCTCTCTCTCTCTCTCTCTCTCTCTCTCTCTCTCTCTCTCTCTCTCTCTCTCTCTCTCTCTCTCTCTCTCTCTCTCTCTCTCTCTCTGTCATGCTCTTCAAATCCAGTGCTGGCAGGCCTGGTGCTGTGGAGGAGGCTGTGCTGAGGTTCTCTCACGCTCTGCTCCCATCTCTCTCCCAGGCTGGCAGGAACTCTCAGTGTCAGAGGGAGCCTGGGTGATTGATCGCCTCCCATGCTGTCTCGGTTTCATGATGGGAGAGAGGGGCCTTTAATTTGTAATGGTTCTGGCCAGCCATATTAGCATGGTGGCCATCCATCATCACAGTAATGCGTCTTCTCCCTCTGCCTGAAAGGGAGTTCCTATATGTGTAGGTGTTTTAATAATATTTCAATATACCCTCATGCCTTGGCACGTTTGACCTTGCATTCACTCTCTGTTGATTTACTTGGAAGTCAGCTGCAAAAAAAAGTTAGCCTTCAGGTTTGGCACTGTACTTTCTATTATGATTGCATCGCATCCAACAGGTTGCATTGCATCCAACTTCACGTCATTTCTGCTCTCAAATAATTTTGTAGTTGCCTTTAGTGTACCTGCTCATGTGTAGTCCTTAGAGAAATTATCCCTCATAAGCATAGCTCTCACTGGGCACACAAATTGCTGAGAATCATTTAATTTAATGTAATGCTTTGACACATCCAATTACGCTACAGTTCTGTTCTACACCCATAGCTGCAACAGAGGCTTGTCAATGTTTATTGCTCCACACATTAATGATTTTTGGAAATAAATATGTTATTTTCCCACGTGAATGGGAAAATGTATTGGATTGACCATCCATGGTATACTGAGTGTATGCACTTAAAATCAAATTAAATTGCCATACATTCTGAAGCAGAATCAAAAATGTGCCTATGTGAAGAATGCTGCCAAATGTTCATCAGATAGGCAGACCAAGGCTACAGTACTTTGTATTTGCTGTCCGGGCACTTTTGAAGTTGTGCAGGATCATTTGGAGTTAGGCATAGAATTCAACTTGTATAATTAAAAGTTTCTGAACGGCCTTATACTGGTTTGATAAATGAGTAGCCCTGAATAATGTATTGAGACACCCTGACTCTTGCCTTTTAATCTTCAGTGATTTTTGTTCTGTTTCATTGTGACTGTACTTGATGAAATATACTGCTGGATGCATGACGAGGGTAACTAAATGGCCATTAAAAGGTCTTACTGCACTGAAAATGTCCAGAAATATTAAAGTCTCAAAGTACCAAGTTTCTTTAACTCAAGAAACCATAAGAGAAGAAGACGGACTTGATCGCTTTTCCCGCTCTCTCACTTAGCTTGTTAGATTGCTGTTTCCACACAAGGCCAAAATGGAATGCCTGCATCCTAGGCTCAGGGGGGTGATGGTTTGTAGCAGGGTCATTCCAAGTGAAAACAGCCAAAATCAGGGTATCATGTACATGGTACCTCTCAGATTTTGCTGAAAAGCAGTGAAAATATGCCTTTTGTTACCAAACGAGGGAATCTGAAGTTTCAGGTCAATATCTCGAACGGTTTGCCCGTGGCGTCCATTTGAATTTCGGGTGCCACGGCCGTAATTGACACATTGGAATTTCACATTTCATCTTTTGCCATTTTTGAAACCCCATAAAGTCTGTTCTAATAGTGGTAGAAGGCTGTAAACTGGTGTGGTAGTTCATTGTAGTCTGTACTAAACAAATTCTGGAGGCAGAATCAACATTCCTCACTGTTTGGGTGAGAGGTGGGTCAGCAAAGTCCTAAAAAATGTTGACGGCATGTGTGATTTTTCACTTTTTGGGTGGCCTTAGCACCACAATTAATGATCATATTTATTCTAAACAGGATTATTTGTTATATGTGGGAACCTTGCTCTTGCCAAAATGAATTTGAAGGGTATGGTACCACTGGTGGGGGGTTTTATGGGGGTACAAAGCCCCTCTCCGGCAGAGGTGACTCTTTTGGAACCCCAAATTTGGACCCCCAAATGACCATGTGGGCACTTGATGATCCTAATAGGATTTATACCAGATAAAGATGCATATTTGTTCTTTCTTTTAATGAAATAACATTTTTGACTATGAAGCTCCATAATATGAATTTTATTCTTCATAATGCACCATTTTGGGCATTGTTTCCAGCAGTCTGGAATGTAGATCAGGGAGAATTTAGTGATGATAAAACATGAAAATAGTGGAAATAACTTTAGTATTATGCTCAGTGATGGCAAACAATTAAATACTGAGACTGTCACGGATTAACCCCTTATCCCCCATGAAAGAGACCCGCCATCAAACTTTTAAAGGACTAAATAACAAGAATGTTACATAGTGTAAGAGTTTTTCCTTGCCGCTGTCACTCTCCAAATAAAATTTAATTGAAAATTGAATTGAATAGTGTCTTTAACTATTATCCAAGAAATTGTGGAAGCAGTGGCATAATTTTGTCATGGTCCTTTTGATCAAGTTTTTATTGGCGAGCACTGCGTCCATAGATGTCTGGCACACTGACACAACAAATGATATGTTGGAATGGCATCCAACAGGGGATCTGTCTTTGGTCCGATGGCCATGTAAGGATGTTGTTGACACACTTCATGAATTTCACAAATTGAATTTTCCTGGCTGGAAAATTGAGTTTTTCATTTTTCTTTGTTAGTGCAGAAGATATTAAAAAACATGAGGAAACATTTGAATTGGAGAGTTATGCCTCGGACAAAACAATCAGTGGAACCTGTTAGTACGGCAGTTTGCGAGGATGGCTGTTTTTTCCACTACATGCAGACGGGATTGGTTACAGGAAGGGTTTACCGAGAGAGGAAGTGGGAGAACAATAATGGAACTCGGTTACCAGGGTGAAGGCATAGATACAGGTACACATAAACAAACACGCACACACGCACACACACACACAGGGAAAGAGAGAGAGGAAGAGTGTGAGAGAGAGAGAGCCGCAGTCTCGGATGTGCAACATAAAATTATCTGTCCAGCTCAGGAAGGAAAAAGTATGAAGACATACCCATAGCTCCAACATTAGCCCCTACTTTGAAACTAGTTCTCTGATTGATTACCAATGCTTGGACCACATCAGCCAGCTATGTTGTATTTGCTAAATGTCTTGTTTGAGTGATTCAAGAATGTGAATTAATTGTCATTGAAATGGCACAGATTGCCGAGTTCTTTCCATCTTGGGAGAATTCATTGTTATCACAATAGCGGACTATGCAGTCTTCAGAAATGCCCTTCTGCTGTCTTCTGTCCATAACTCAGCAGTCATTGGATTTGGATACTGGGTTAGCCCTGTCTGTGAGGTCAAAGTGATTATTTCCCTCAAAAGGAAGTAATTATTAGTAATTAGTCAGAATGAGGGATTATTTTAATGCCAGTAGATATTATGTCTGATCTGGACAAGCTGGCCACCTGCTGTTACCTCCTATGATACTCCGCTCCACATTGCAGAGGAGGTAATGTGAGGTTATTCTAGTGTCGGTGGTGCTGAAACTGACCACTTTAGACAAGATAGAGGGGCAGAAGTTTAAATCAGTGGACTAATGAGACCCTGAGTTTAACCATGTAGCAACAGGTGTGGAGCCTCATTGTTCTTAGTTGATGACTTGTCTTCGCCTGGGAGTACTTTAAAACTTCATAATGACAGCTGGGCCCTTTACTCCTTATCACTTTGCCAGCTCAACATTAATGAGGGATTAACAACAGCTAGCACTGTAAAACAATGCACTCAGCTTTTCCCCCTTCCGTCCATGGTATTCTAAATGGCCTGAATAAGATTGGATTCAGGAAAGAAAAATACCTCAGACGCTCCAGTGTAGACTTGTAGTCTTTCCCTTCGGTTGCAGGCGGTGGCCCAGTTGGTACAGAGCTGAAGGCAATAGTAGTATTACTAAGCTAATATTGGTGGAGGGGTGGATGATGTTCATGGCTCACATGTTGTGTAGATAAGGCTGGGATGTAATGGCAGGATTATTTTATTTCAAACCTGAGTGTATGTTCAGAACTATGCACCTTGATTTTATGTTCATGTAGAAATGTAATGTGTTGTAGATGCTGCTCTTTCTCAGACAAATTAGATCCGTTCACAAAATTGTAGAAATTCGACCCTATTTGAAGGTGTTTCTTGATAACCACTAACTGGTTTCTCATGTCTTAGTGTCTTAGTGTCCCTGACAGCTCCTCTCAGATTGGTGACTCATTGTTTGCCTTCATAATAGTTTTACCCGGATAATCACCTTACCATGCGGTCTGCTGTCTAGTCAGAGGGGTGTGAACAAAAGAAAACATGTCACGGAAACTCTGTTAATCAGTGGTTTACACAGAACCAGGTTATTCCACGCTGTTCCGTTGTGCTATAACTGACTTCTATATACCTGCTATCAATATCTTAATACCTATATAATAATCGTTTATTATTTGATTGGCATTGTATTGCCATACCCTGTATTAACTGTATTACCTGTGGCGTTGCCGTTTTCCAATGCCACACCCCTAGAAACTGGTGTGAACTTGGCATGCTAAGATTGGTTTTAATCCTCCTAGCTCAGTCCGTCAGACATGAGAAGCTGGGTGGAAGGGATTGATTAGCGCCAAGCTGGATTTGCTTTGCCTTGTTTAGTGGGCTCTCCTCTCTGGCACTTAATGCTCAGGAGAGACACATGCAGTCATTCAGAGAATGGGGGTGAAGATTACCAGAAGCAAGAGGGGGTGAAGCTTCTTAAGCAGTGAAGCAGCTGCACCAGCCCTGTCTTCTAAACCATTGTCTATGTTCCAAGCAGGGGGGCAGTTAAAGGGAGGAGAATCAGTGGGGTCGCATTAATAATGGAAGTGGCTTCCTAGTGTAAGTTGGATCTCTGTATGTTGATGAATTCTAAATGATAAACCATACTTATTTAGCCATTATATCACTGTCAAAGTCAGATACCCCAGTATTAATGTCTTGGCACTTGCCCATGTCTGTCCCCTGTCATCACTGGCTCATTGTAAAGATGCTGCTGCTTAATAGTGGAGATTCTTGGCTCTGGACGGTCACTATGGAACAGTGTGCAGTAAATATTGTGTCAGTTGTTGGTCCTGAATGTAATTATCCAGTGAAAGCCATAAGGCCACTGATCCTTATGCTAGCATATTGTTTGTTCATTTTGTTCATTTACCTGAACTCTCCTCATTTAAAATAGCACAATGTGTGCAGAGCTAATGTTGACCCAAGTTGAATTCTATGGTAGAATGTTACTGAACCCTCAAATGGGTGAACAAGTGTTTCAGTCAGTAGTCATGGTCAATCAGTTTTATGGGAAACCTGCCTTCTTAGTCCATTTAGCAAAGCATTGTTCAAAGGAAAGCCAAGAGTTTTTTATTCATAGGCCCCAGAGTTCTCTTCCCAAGAAGCATACTCACTGGTTAGACATTTTGCATCCACATTTGCTTGTGTTAAAGCCTGGGTTCACTTTTACTGAGACAATAGTGTCATTATATTGTAGTTTATTGGGCTGGCATTCATTATTCCATTATCTGTGATGTTTCTCTCAGACAGACCCACAGTTTCCCCCTTTCCTCTGATAATTGAGAGGCCTGTTTATGAAGATAACTTTTGGGAAGTAATGTTTGTTTTTCAACAGGTGAAATAATATCACCACTGTGCTGATGCCTTTACCTTATTACTGTTGGAGATAATGATGAAAAACGCTTCCTACCTATTCCCCAAAGGGAAACAAACCCAGTTGATATCTGGCAGCTGAAAGAGATTCGTAAAGATATCATAGTTCAGTCCAAATTATGCAAGGACAGAAACCACCGAGGGGACAAAAACAACCTAGGGGAAAGCGAGGGAATGCGTAATACCAGATTATTGCATTACATACTGTAGGCCGACTGTGGATCATTGAGTAACATGCTTTCTGTGGAATTTTCGAGGGATTGTGATTTATTGAACTTTGAACCTTTTCAGTGAAATATTGCTGTCAGGTAATTTTATACCTTCAAACCTCTGAATAGGTCACATGACTAATGGGCTTGTTAAAGGGACACCAGGCAACGTTTTCGTGTTAATTAATCATCTTCGTAAATCGGTATATGTTAAATGACTCATTACGGGGCGAATGAAGGCTCTCTCGCCCGCCCCTACTGCCTGTAGGAAGAATATCCCACTTGCAAGTTCGGTGTATCCTACCCGCCGACCGAAGCGAATCAGTTTACAGCACAGAGGCAGGCTATCAAAATGCTCGAGATTGTTGCAAACGTGTGTATAATGGCAGAGCCGGCAAAGAAGCAGTGAAAACCCTTGACGGAAGACGCAAAGAAAAGGAAAAGCTTCAGACCGAGCGAGGGGGAGTTTCGTAGAAAAAAAAGCATCAGGCTTGCCTGGTGTCCCTTTAATTGAAGAATGTTTTCAATATCTGGACTCATAAAATGAGGCCAGGCAGTCAGACCATGCTCAAAGTAAAGATCAGTTTAGATGCACTGAATATTCAACTTTTTACTCCAAAGTAAAGGCAGTATTTTTATTATGAAAAATAAAGTCTTTCATGTATATAATATTGTTATACATTTATAATTTGTTATAAATTTAAAGTTGCCTTGTCAACCTCAAAATGATGCCTTTGGCTGGTGCACCAAATGGCCTATTAAAAAGTCATCCAGAGCTAAAATGAAGGGATTAAACTGAGAAAAATTACAGTTACAAGTAAATTCTTACAAGTAAGTGCTAAAGGCCAAATAGATACACACATGCATGCATTCGCAGACACATACATACATCTTAAACACACACACACCGCTCGAACACACATATACCGCTCGAACACACATATATCTCAGGCACCTTTCCACGTTTGATAAGAGGCTTTTCTTTTCCTGGTTGCGAATGCAAATACAGGAATCCGAGCAGAATGACATGAGACACTGATAAGAAAGACGATGTGGAAATTAACCTGCACACATCTGTGGGGATGTGGTACAGTAGTGGGTGGAGGCAACAAAAACGCAGCCTTTCATTTCCTTCTCCGGGTCTCCTGAGGTACTGTATGTCCCAAGCTTTTCATATGGGAATCTGGCGGAATGTCAGATGTGTCGGTGGTGTTCCTATACACTTCTGGAAACAGTGGAAATTCAGGAAATTCAGAGCGCACTCCAGCTTTGATTCAATTCATATGCACAGCAAGCGTGCTTTGAAAGGCTCTCCAATTACAAAGATCTCTTTCAAAGAGAAGTACATCACTGTCTGCCTGTCTTGTGTCAAACCAGCAGTCAGGGATCCACTGGGGAGCAAGGGTGAATGGAAAAAAACACAGATGTGTGGGGGTGTGTGTGGGCAGGGCTATGTGTGAATCTGTGCAAGCGTTGGGGCTACAGCATTATATGGCTGTTTGGAGTGCTTTTTGTCAGATCTAGACTTTCAAAGAGGCTCCAGGGTTCCAGGCCATTCATGCCAGAAGTCGGCAGCCTTTAAATCACAGGAGTACTGACTCAGGGGGCTTAAAGCCCTGTGAAGGTACCAGGCAATGAAGCCTGGTCCTGACAGGGACTCCAACCTGAAATAAATGGACGTGCTTGTGAGCACCGCGGCTCCAACAAAGCTGTTAAGAGATTTCTGAAAGAAAGTCAGACCATTTACAACTCTGTGAGTTAAAAGCTAGACAGGCCCTGCATTTTCTCAGAGTATGTATGCTTAACAGCATAGCTGTCCTCTTCAGCACCATACAATTACACTACATTTGAAATGTTTATGTGTAGCTTGTGTTAGCATCTTGTCCTCTCTAATCTATAGAGCACATCTGTACCCACATCATCTATGTGTGCCTTGAATTTAAACAATTTAATCTAGTCTTCTCATTTCAAAATGATGTATAATATCCACATGGAAAAGAAGTACAACTCCACACTCCAGTTAGACAGGAATTAGCAGTGCAAACTGAAGCACTGCACTTTAATTTGTCAATACACATGAGAGTTACTGGGAAAACAATGAGTAGTCTTAAGTGTCCAAAAGGAAAAAAAATACATATATATAATTTATTTATATTTCTTTATTTATTTAGAGTATGTTCCCCTTGTAGCATAACAACCAGTGGAGTCTATTATAAGCCGCTATGATCTGACAACACGAAGATGACTGACTGTATTTCATTTTGTGCACTCTGTGTTTGTTTTGCTCGGTTTTCAGTTCTTAGTTCAGTTGTTTTCTTTCTGTTTTTAGTGTTTCAATGCTGTTAATTTATTTGAAGGCAGAAGTGTTTGAACCAGGCAAATGAGATCAAAGCAGTTTTCTACTGTGAGTTTTGAAGCCCTCTCTTTAGATTGGGAGTCTAAATAAGTATTGTGTGTGAGGGTTGACTCTCTTCACTTTGTGTTGTTTTCTTGAGTGTTCCTGAAGCCTGTAGTTTAGAAGCCTGAAACATTACTGTGGAGAAGTGGGAGGAGAGCGACTATGGAGGAAGGAAGGGGGGGCGAATAACCTCAAAGGCTTTCAGACAAGGATTACGGGGAAGTGCATTACATATTCAAAAGTCAAATGACTACAGAGTTAAAACCTTCGGTACATTTCCATAGAGCTTCATTAGGCCAGTTAATCGGGTTAACCTTCATTGAGAAGTCTAACAATAAAGCTGAAATATTTAATTGAGTCCAGTTGAAGCAGGTCGCTTCTAATGGAAATACTTTTTTTTTAAGATGACTAATTTAACTTTGAATGTGCTAAGCCTTGTCTTTAGATAGCTTGAATATTAACAACATAGATAATGTTATAATCCTTATTTTCAGTAAGGTTTTAGCAGTTGGACAATTGTTAGTATTAATAATGCTTTTTTTTATCTTTTCATTCATTAATCTTAATATGTGATAGCAATAGAACTGCTGCAGTGTTTCCTTGTTGCTATAATTGATCAGAAATGACTGATAAAACTGGCCGGCTGTTATGGCTCCTTTGCTATGAGCACTGAATAGCCTAAGACTGAGGTGCTACGTTGAACCGTTGACACATCTGTCTCAAACTTGAGATGTGAGTTTGTGTGAAAAGTATTGAGGCGTGAAGGATATAATCCTGAAGCATGTCTATTCACCTCACCTGTCAATTACAGCATACACCCTTAGCTTCTCTGTCAAGCTAAATAGTGCACCACTTGCATACTAATGGATAGCTCTCAAATAAACAGAAGCACACCTCAGTGACTTTGTGTAATATCCGAATAACCTCAGTATTTGTCATTTGAAGGTTTCATGATCATGATTTCACTCTGTTACTGTTTTTCCTCTGAGGATGTTGCTGGTAAATATAGCCTGGTTTGTGAAAGTAAATAAAAAGCTGGGTGGAGAAGAAAATGAGAAGTGTGCACTGGAAGGTACATTGCATCAATAGTACCTCCCTGTCGATGGCATTCTGTTTACCATCATGCAACAAAAATTTAGTGTATTGAATCCTCCTCTAGGCTGAATTTCCACCTTTGTTTCATCGAAGTAAAGTTTGGTTTGGAGGTATATAGATGACAAAGCTGACCTATCCAAAGCTGTTTGACTGCACATCATTGCTGAGAAATAGCCTGTTGTTCTCATGTCTGTTTGGCAAGCTTTGGGCCGTGACTAATCACTCGAATGTGATTACTTTCCCTGCCCCCACGGATTTATGTGATTTACACATAATCATCACGGTCACGGACAGTAGCCCAAAGTAAGGGAGGAAAATGTATAGCCACACTCTATTTGTTTTTTTTTTCCTCTTTCTAAAAGTAAATTGGGCATTTTCTCACTGTCATAAAGGAGGCATGCAGCTAAGATGGAGGGTTTTGCGGACACAGGTAGCAATGCGATATACATTTGGAGCTATGATTTGTATATTAATAAGTAATTTCACGTCAACAAAACCAATCAGAATTAGCAGATTAGCAATTAGCAGACCCCAGTCCGCATCCAAAAGCCCTATTGTGAAAGCACCCTATAGTTTTCTAGAGAGTGGGGAATTGGCCCAATTGGCCTCTTAATTTACGATGTCGGTGTCTAATAAAAATAACACTGAACTGCCTTATTGCCTGTATGATAGCTTTCCCTAACCCTATCAAAGTGGAAAAATAATGAGTTGTGATTTTATCGTATGGCTTCTCCTTGCCAAAATGGTGAGAAGCAAGAGAGCATTGGCTGCTTTGGCAGCCAGTGTTACTCAGTATGTGGTTAACATGATGGAGAGCAGTCTGCGCCACTCTCCAACTGTGCAGCTTTGGCCGCAGAGCAGAGAATACACCCTGGAGCAATTTTGGTTTCATGCTCAGAGGCTTCCCCCCTCCTAAAGCCAAAGCCAGGGATGAGGAGAGCTCTCTTTAATCAGTTGCGTGGGGAGCTATGGCTCCCGCACCCCACCGACTCGCTCAGAGATTTACCGTTCATTTGACTTCAGCTCCGGTTGTCAGTGCTACGGGCCAGGCACCAGGCCCGTGGAATGTTGTCTTTTTCCATGCACAGCCACTGTTGCTGCTACCATCCCACTGAAGGCTCTCCAAACAGATAAGCTTGGAGGAGGGAGGGCATTGCAGCTGTCAGGCCTTCCTAAATAACATTAGCTGCCCTGTGACACCGCCATGATGATAAAAGGGCTATGGGCTTGCCACGGGGCTTGGGATCCCATGAGGGAGAAGGGCTTGGTGTTGCGCTGTGTTTATCCAGTGGCTTACATCCTCTGAGCCCTCCCTCTTCCTTGACCGGTGTTGTCAGGATGATAACGTCACGCACCAGTTTGGCCAGCCAAGATAATAAAAAAAGCCATTTCCATGATTCCACTTGGGGACAGGAATGCTGCGGTCATCATTTCGGTTGTGATGTTCACCACCCGTAGAACTCATAGCGGTGGTTTCTCATTAGAGCGTAGAAATGTACAGATCTCTGGCTTCCAGCTGGCTTTGGGAGAAGGCCAGTGCGAGGCCTTTTTTTTTTATTCCCGGCTCCATAGTACTAATGACTACTCTGAAAATATGGTCTTTGTGGCAAAGGAGGAATGATCTCCCCCCAACTAAACCCCACCACCTCTCCAGAGCTGACTCCTCTCTCAGAAAGGCCACTTTAGCCGAGGAGGACTTGAGGTATTGTGCAGTATGTACAAGCTATCCAGTGAATTTACGGCCTCCCTTACTGCGATACAATAGAGAGAAGATTAGACATTGTTTGTGTAGTCCTAGCCACAGGTATCTACCCTGGCCAACGGAGGTTACAATTTGTAGTGAGGGTGACTTTGATCTCAATTGTAACTTCGTTTTGCAGACAGTTTGTACCATCTGACATTTTAATCCCCCCAAATCTGATTGGTGATTCTGTTTGCCCGCAATCACTTGACCGAGAAATGGGTGGGCAATTAAGAGTATTCCCCTGGCCGAAGTCAAATGATAGATCTGGACAAATTGTTAAGCAGAGGCCGAGAAAGGGAGTAGCTGAGATTGAGCTGGTTTTATTCTACTGAGAGGAGGCAATCTCAGAGAACCATTTTGGTGACAAACCTGCATTGGTCCATTTAATCAACAAATATAACCGAAGGAACCTTGCAAGCCCCATCTCCCAAATATCATTTTATCTGCCCAAGAGAATAAAAAAGAGAAATGGAGGCAGGCTACCATGTATGGTTGTTAAGAATGAGGTCTCTTTTCAGATGACAGGGCCATCAATAAACAGAGAAAAAAAGGTGTTGAATTGTATCCTTCTTGCTAAATATGGTCTGTTTCTCCTTGGGAGACATTTCAAATGTGTTTTTGTGCTTCTTGTAGTTTCAGTGGGATTTGTATAGGTGCCCAGATGGTTGCTGTTCTAGTGTGCATTATTTTCATTTTATAGGTGAATGGTTGTCTACTCATCAGGACAAAAAAAGAGAGTATGAGAAAGAACTATTGATTGCATACTAAGCTAGGTTCTTATAAATTGTGTGCAAGAGCTCATTGGTAATGAGCATTAAAATAATGGCATTCAAATCTGGTTGTAACTGTAGACGGGTTGTAAAAAATAAGGGAACACACTTTTATCTTTGCTTTCTAGAATGCAGTTAATTTTACTATGCATGCTCAGCTTTGCATGGTTTGTTTGAAGCCCGTTTCAACTGGCATCCTAAAAAGACTCAAATGAAATTCTGTGGTGACAGTAACCTGAAGATTAGATCCAGCGGGGTGAATGAGTTGATGAGGATATGCATAATAGGTGTTGCAGATGGAATATAATCTCTGATGATGTATTGGTTGTGTAATAAAACTAACAACCAGATGGAAAGGAACAAAACAAAAGCTTACCTGAATGTTAATGATTTGTTAAACAAAAGTTATATGGATGTAATTTAAGAAACCATCACAATAGTAAGCAAATATTTGCCTTTTCTGTTTTCCACAATGGCAAACTTAATGTAAATCCAAACTAAATGGAATGCCTTGATAGTGGTTAGGAACAAGGGAAGAAACAATAGACAACAAATAAACAACAGTAAACATGGAGGAAAGAAGGGAAAAGAGCAAGAGGAAGAAATTTGAATGGGGCCCCTTACCTTGGCAAGGAGCCAGGCGGTCAGATGCTGTAAAACTGACCAAAAATGATATTTCTTCTCATAAACGGATAGATTGGAAGGGAAAGTTTTCATTCAGTAGTGGGATGGATTGAAACTTAGACGTTGATATTTTCATCATCTTTCATAATATGAAATCTCAAGTCTGAGCTATTGCCACAGTTTATGGGAGTGAGGCTCTGCAACCTGAGCCAGAATACGGGCATCCTTCAGAAAGAAGCAATCTCTGCCAAAATGCCGCCGTTGTCTTCTGCAGGAAAGTAATGATATTGAAGTTATTTTTGAAAAAAAATCATCATGGAAATTACCACAACCACCAGGATCACTTTGATTTTGAAAAACAGGACGTGTAAGCTCATGTAATAAACGGCCAGATCTAGAGTTCAAAGAGGGTAATCACACCTGTGAGCAATACAAGTACCTTAAAGTTAATGATGAACTTGGTCCAGAAAAGAATGTATACCACCCACGGCAACTCTGTGTAGCACAATCTATGTCAACCATCAATGGCATTGTAAAAATAACTTTATTGCTCTATTAAAAGTTAGTGTTGCCAAAACCTTGGAAAGTCAAGGGCAGCTTTTATGTATGAGGAAAACTAAGTTTGAACATTTAATCTGGAAACCAGAACACAGCAATCTTCATGTTATCTGTTTGACCTGAACAACAAGACTCTGGTTCATGCTGAATTTCCATGAATTCAGTGCAGTGCCCATTCAAACATGTAATTCCTGTAGAAAACCCGTAGCCCAATTACATGCCCGCAGGTATGCCTGCTTTAAAAATAGGACGATAGGGAAAAAATCATTCCAGCTAAGCATTCAATAATGAATACTGAATATTATAATATATTAGTTATAATTAATGTGCAGTAAGCAGAATTTAGGCATGGCTGCATGTGACATTTCTACAGATCAGAATGACATAAGGCTAACAGCTGTTTTGAGTCAAGGCTATATGTTTATTGTTAAGTTTATTGAATAAGTTCCTGATACTGAAGACAAACCATTTTGTGGAATGATGCATCATCATATTAGATTTGCAATGCAACGATGTGACTCAAAAACAGTCTTTGGTAGCATAAGTGACGTCGCTCTGTCTGCTCTTGTTGTCTAGCTGTCTTCTGAAACGTCATTAAATTCGGGACCATTAGCCTATCACTCGTTTCAATTTGTGACCTTGCAGTCGGAATTGTCGTTTGTTTATTCAGTGTCACGTCCAAAGTAGCCTGGGTTATTCGAAGCGTCAGTTTATTGCACATACTGCACCCACCTGCAGTTGGATATTGGACTTTTTAACAGGCCGCTCTCAGAGGGTCAGGTTTGGTTCCAACATCTCCACTGCTGTCAGCCTCAGCACCGGCTCACCACAGGGTTGCGTGCTTAGCCCGCTCCTCTACACTCTCTATACGTATGACTGTGCCCCCACCCACATCAGCAACAATTGTAAAGTTCGCAGATGACACGACGGTAGTTGGACTCATCTCAACCGAGGTGGATGAGCTAGCACAGTGGTTTTCAAAGTGGGGGCCGGGGCCGCGAGGGGGTGCCAGGGGGGCCTCAGCAAGTTGGAGGGAAAAATAAAAGCAAGAAATAAATACATTTGAAAAATTTAAAATATACTATGAGGGTTGTTATACAATGCCATTATAATAATGTGACTCATATATGAACATATTTCTCATGATAATGACTGGGAATAATAGTAGAGTGATGACTCTCATATAGCAGAAAGCCCCAAATAAAATTTTTACACACTGTATGCTCCATCGCGATGTGGTTGTGGCTAAAATAATTATTAGATTAGCTTAATGTATTTTTACATTTGCCGTAGTATTGTCGATGGGTTTAATTAATAAAACATCAAGGGGGTCCTTGGCCAGAACCTAGTGGTATTTGGGGGGCCTTGTCGTGGAAAAGTTTGAGCTAGCATACAGGGACGAGGTGGAGCGGCTGGCAGAGTGGTGCTCAGTCAACAACCTGCTCCTCAACACCACAAAAACAAAGGAGCTGGTCATTGACTTTAGAAAGAACAAGTCTGACATTCAACCACTCTTCATCGGTGGGGCCTGTGTGGAAAGGGTTCCAGTGTTCAGGTTTCTGGGCATTGAGCTGGAGGACGACCTGACATGGTGCGCCAACACCAAGGAGCTACTGAAGAAGGCGCAGCAGAGACTGTACTTCCTGAGAACTCTCAGGAAGAGCGGTCTACCCCAGAATCTGCTTCTCGCCTTCTATCACTGCTCCTTAGAGAGTGTGCTCACGTATGGACTGTGTGTTTGGTACGGTAGCTGCACATCCTCAGAGAGGATGGCGCTTCACAGGGTCGTCAGGGCAGCAGAGAGGACCATAGGCTGCCCCCTCCCCACGCTGGAAGAGATCTACACCTCCAGATGCCGCAAGAAGGCAATAGACATTTCAAAGGACCTTTCACACCAAGGTCTCTGTCACTTTCAGCTATTGCCTTCAGGCGAGATACAGAACAATGAAAACCAGGACAAACCGTTCAAAAAATAGCTTCTATCCGAAGGCAATCATGGCCCTTAACTCTTCAAATTTGAAATAGTCTGTTCTCGGCCCCTAACCCACTGTGCAAATCCTATGGTGGAGTAATGCTCTTTTTACAAGTGAAATATGCGCAGAACCATTCCTGTTCATAACCAGTGCAATATATGTTTATATTCTTTTTATATTTTTATATATATGCATTTTTTTTAAATATTTATTATTGTTGTTATGCAAACCTCATGAGTTGACAGCACTTTCAAATCTCGTTGTACCTTTGCAAAAAGTGTCAATGACAATAAAGACTATCTATCTATACTGTTTATGTAATTTTGAATAGCCACTACATGCCTGTGTTTGTTTGCGTATTGTTGCAAAAACCGCGGAATCATTTTATGTAAGCAAACTGCATACAGGGAGTCTTTATTGTTGAGGTCAGACATGATAATCATCCAAACATCTTGCATCTAACCCATGATTCAGTGCTGCCAAAACTCCACTTATCCTCTCTCTCTCGTCCTGAGCTGTGCTGTGTGAGATGGTCCTGTGCTGTGTGAGAGGGGGAGTGGCTACGGTAGAGCAGAGAAAGACAAGACAACATGTGCTTCTTTTACCAATACATATTTAACAATATCTTTTGCATTAATACTCCAAATAATGTCAAACTTGGCACTTTACTTACTCGTGCCCATAGAAATACTCCTGTCAAGTTTGAAATCAATTGGACCATCAGTTCGAGAGATATGCAAATAACAGACATACACACACACAGACAGACAGACGTTCCTGCAATTTATAGATAGATACTGTGAGCGGAGAAAGGGTTTGAGGTAAACTTCCAGCAAAGGTGTGGCTTAAGGTTACAAATGTTGAAATGTTAAAAACATTTTCTAACAAATGAAAGCTGTGCAATGATGCATGTTTAATGTTGTCCAAAATGTCTATATGGCTTTTAGGAATCAAGCTGTACCACTTTGTTCTACCACTTTGTTCCACCACTCACTGGGTGATTGATGCCTAAAGCTTTCCAAAATGTCAAAAACATGAGCAGCACCAAGAGGCATGTAGAAAAGTGAAGGAAGAGCTATTGCTGCTCCACCCATTCCATTTCAGTTCTAAGGTTTTTTGAAGGCAGTGAAAGCAGATGAGTGAGAAAATAAAAGTAATCGTAACCCTCCTCTAGCTACAACCCACTCTTTCTCTTTTCACAATCTTTCATGTGCGATGTTCAGTCAGGGTGTCATATAATAGGCTGATTCTTTTTTTTAAAGATTATATTATAGGCCTATTGCTAAAGGGCTTTTTTGTCTCTAATTGGATTTTAGATGAGAAAATCCCAATGAGGAAGATAGTGGATGGCTGCTTTTTCCATTGCAGGTTTAAGAACATACCTTTTATGACTAAAACAGTTTGGATTTTTTAAGATTTAAAGATGTAAGCTGCCCCCACACACACACACACACACACACAGACAGGAAATAGCCTAACATTTCAGTTTAACACAACATGACAAAACATCTTAGGGACATGTCTTTGAGTCGCTATGGAAACACCTTTCATTATAGTGTTTTTTTGGTATCCATGGATACAGCACTGCGCTGAATGGCAGGTTGCAGCTCTTAGAGCCATACTGTCCAACAACCAATCTCTCAGTGAAATAAATTAAAACCCCATCCTTTGTGTTTTTCCCCTGCATGGTTATGAGGTTTATCTGTTGTGATTAGAACCCACCAATCTTCTCTGTTTTCTGAAGTAGATAAGGTCCTGCACACTTCTTTTGTTCAACCATGCCTGTATCCCAAGTGGAGGTTGGCAAGAAAGTTTGTAGGCTAGTATGTTGCCAAACCTTCTCAGGGACTAAGTGAATTGGGTAAAATCACAATGGCTACAAAGGATGGCAAGTCTATCCCATAGCATTGGTCTGAAGTCCCAGCATTTGTCCCACATTGTTTAATGTAATATCAGGAGATCTACTCAAAACTCCAGGATCATGATCAAATTAATTAGAAGTCTAGCCAAAACATTTCAAAGACTTTCAGTCAACAATCCATGTTCCAATATAGGGTTGTCAATCTATAGGATATGTTCAGCCAGCGTGCCTTTGTTCCCTTACCTGGCTCCTTTCTTACACAAATGGGGAACAGTCCATCATATTTTGTGACAACGTATGGTAGCTAGACTAATGGAATTGCCCATAAAGCCATTTACTTGACAGACAGATGAGATTCCCTGAGAGATGCTTGAACAAATGTGTTCCCTTTGCAGTAAAGTCTTTCCAGGTGTCAGCAGTATAAAGTAAAACAGTACATTCCCAGAGCACTCTGTCTGAATGCTGACACAGACTCATAGTTTTCATTTTAGTTGAATCATAGCTGCTTTCCTTTGTTGGTTTTCTTTGCTCTTACCTTTGTTGTGTTTTTTTCCTCGGCTACATTTAACTGGTAGATGTGTGTAATTGCCACACATGCATGTAATCTCACCCATCATCAAAAGCTGCTTGTTTCTCAGCAGCTCATTTCTATCATTAAGATATTATACTTATGCTCCAGATTTATTTCCATTATGCTGTTAAGGTTTGGTTGTTTACCATATGCTTATGCACATTCACCCTGCTACACTGTGTTGTTTACACTATCCTGGTGGTAATGTTTATATTGGATGGCACTGCCTCTTTCTGAAGCCACTTGTGGTATAGTTGAGGCCTTGAGAAATGTGTTGTAGAGGTCCCATCTCTATATTTGATAACTGGAGTCTGGTAAGCAGGCTCTATTTTTCTCCAGTCTGTCAGTTGTGTGTGTATAGGTGTGTTTTTATTAAATGCTGCACACATTGGCCAAACCACCCCTGCTCTCATTTTTCATTCTCCCACTCTCTCACTCTCTAAATCACTTCTGTATTGAAGTGATTGATCTCTGCACCTTAAGGCATTGGTTCAATACTCTAGAGATGTAAACTGTAAACTGGAGTTGAATTCAATCAAACTGTTCATTATGATAATTTGACTCGTGTGCAGTGGTGCTTTAGATGTTTCAGTGAAAGTTGAAATGTGCCAAACCATTTAGCAAAGTATCCCTTTTATGAATAACCCATCTTGAGCTTATATAGATGGGCAGTAACTTTGATATCTGTGAATTAAAGCAATGAATAGCATGCCCTAAAAGAGGGAGAGGAAATTGTGATTTGCTTTGCCCATCTCATTTAAAAAAAATAAAGGGAAATTCTGTTGCCATCATGAAATTAAATAGCTTGCAGTTTTTTTTAATCATCTTAGTGTAAGAAGTAATTACATTGGGTTTATTTGGCAATTTCATGTGTTTTTGAACATCCAATTAGAAAAGGCATAATTTGAAATAAGTAGGCACCCTGTAATGGTCACCAATTGATATTGAATATAGCTTAAAATGTATCATACCGAGATCAACTAATTTGTTAAATTAAGTGGCTCATTAAGTTACACTTGTCATGTGGAATGAGACACTCTTTGAGCCATATGGCAGTAACAGCTAAGTGTTGTTGTAGAATGTTGTAGGAATTTTAAAGGTGCTCTAAGCGATGCTGGGTAACATCACTTCTGTTGACTTTCAAACAAAATAGAGCTAGCTCGCTACTTCCTCCCCCTTCCTCCCATGCTGCTCCTGTGCAATTGAAACTCTCCTAAACGCGCATGTCTTCTTTGATTTGCTGGAACAGTTTGTTATGTTTTTATGGGCTAGGTTTGCCCAGGTTATTTTGTTGCCGTTTTTGGAGCCTGGGCTGTCTACAGAGATCTCGTTTTTTTACAGTGCATTCAGGACACCGACAGCTAGCGGTTGGTTAGGTGATGTTTGCAGTAACAGACATAAAATGTTTTAGCCTAAAAAATGTGTGGCATCGCTTAGAGCACCTTTAATGTAAAAGTATTATCATCCTTATTGGTCTTTCCAAAAGAGTGGAGTACTTCAGCCTATACTGTTTCACACTGGTCTGCGTGGCTTTTTTTTCCATGTCCGAAGGTGGACTGAAATCAAAGTGCATGGGTTCTTTTTGATTCTTTTTGTCTTTTAGAGTTATTGGGTTTCTTTAAAGGTGCTATATGAATCCAAGCTATTTTTTCTTCTTTTCCCTAATTGGATTGGGCTTTTATGTATGAAGATCTTAGCTTGATCAGACGAGTGTGCTGAGTACAGTAGAGAAATATAGGAAACCAATCTGTGATTGCCCGTGTCATTAGCAGTGAACCTAATGTTGACACTGGGCATTGTTTGAGATTGTTCCTTAAAGGTGCCATGTGTAATGTCCGCCAAAAAATCAATTCATACTCCACATTCCATAAAAAATGGGGCAGTATACCTCCAGAAAGTGAGTTGGTCTACCCTAGAGTAACAACCGAGACACGTGTATTGCAGTTTGGCTGGCGGTTATGTTGCCCGCATACCGCCTCCCATGGCCGAAACTGGTATTATGACACCTGTCGGGCTGTGGCTAGTAATTTGGCATGCTAATTCAGGTTGATATCTCTGCAGCACTATACCTTGTCATTTTTTTTTAATGACACCATCGCCCTTATTTCTTCTCATTCTTTTGATGCGTGTAGCTCATTTTTTTGGATATTTTTACCTCAATTCTTACACATGGCACCTTTAACAAACTATGCCTAGAAAAAGATTCCGCATTGTGTAAGTGATGTCACTGTGGTCAGAATGTATACTGTGTTTGAGGCATTTGACATTGTAAATGTTCATTTTAACATCTCACACATTTACTCTCAATGAATGTTATGTTAAGAGAGACTTGCTTAAAACATGGGATTTGAATACACATCATGGGATGAGCGCTTTCTGGCATGTCTGGAGTAAGCCATAGTACTTTGAGGACATATGGACTTAATTCCCTCAGGCAATAAAAAACGAAACCCCTTATACTGCTGTTTTTTCTTTTTTAAATTGCCCTCCTGGAAGAATTTCAAAGCACTTGTTGTACATCCTTTAAAAGTATGTTCTTCATTTCTCCAGATTGATGAAAGATGTTTAGAAGCGTTAAATAAGTGAATAGATTTGCCAAGTGTGGTGTGGTTAAGGACAAGAGAATGGCAAATATATATATTGTTGGGCTGCTACGACAGGCAAGAACCACAGAATGACAATGACTTGCTACTCCTTAATGGAGTCAACTCTCTGAAAAATGTATTATCTCAGCAAGGACAATAAATAAGATGGGGCATCATTTCATTGTAGATGTGCACAGTTTCTAAATATGAATGCATGGTATATCAGTTCAGGATTTCATTCATTAGTCTTCAATCTCCACAGTTAAATTATAGCTATTTTGCCTTGAGATTTGTTAAATTGAATTGTGTACATGAACAATGAACCCCATGAACTTCAATGTTTGCAGACCATACATCACTAATCGTTTAGTGCTATGAATATTCTGACCCGCAGAACAGAAGCTCCATGACATGATGTGTAGTTTTGAAATAAATGCACTGTGGATATAACTCAAGGAAGCATTGTTACTTGAAATACAACTGCCTAAGTACATCAAGCGCATGCAAATTGGTTCTGGGCTTCAACTTGAACCTGAGCTTATCCATCTCCAGCTGGAATTGCCCATGCCAAGCATTTGTGGCCCAAGCAAGCTAATTATGTCTGAGGCAAAGAGGATGTCACTAGTGAATGTGTGCTTTTTAAGGGATATGAATGAACAGCAGTAAACAAATTACATCATCAACTGTTTGGTCCCAGAGCACAGCAAGGTGTCCTGAAATACCATGTACTGTTTTTTCTTAAGCTTTCATTCAATGAATGACACTCAATGTAATTTACTTGTCACCTTTATTTCATAATTTAGTCGAAGGAGCTTTGGATTTGTACCATAGGTGACATAAATAATTCAATTCAAAGTCATTGTGTATCCACCAATATGTCAGAGAGAGAAGTGTGTTTTCAATTATACGTATAGTGAGAGTGCTCACAGAGTCTTGCTCACAGACCTACCAGGAGCAGTAGTTTCTCAGGCACCCCAGTGTGTTAAATACCATCCCCCATGGCACCTTATGTGAATGTGATATTGTCACTATGCTATTCGCTAAGCGTGAAAGTTTGTGTGGGATCTCTAGGTTGATTACAATGGCAATGTTATGTGTAGCAGACCTATGTTATTACATGAAGACTGTTGTCCTACATGCTAATGATCTGGTGAACATCTTGGTTTTTGTGACTGATTTCAAGAGGTCTCTGACATAAAAACCGTATTTCACACTTTGGGTTCAACTCGTATATATTTCATCAAAGTTGAATTTGTTCGACGTTGACATTTGCACCTCACTATTTGTCATTCATGGGAAAAGTTTTGCCAGCTTAAGTGGTCTTGTTCAAACAATCACGCCACTTTCTTTAATTGCATTGCATTGACACTGCCACTCTTAAGTTTGGAAAGTTAATTTGATTTTAGTGACTATGGCTGCCAAATGATGTAAACTCTTCTCTGTATGTTTTTTTTCTCTTCATAGTATGAATTCAAAGTGAAGAACATCAAGAAAAAGAAAGTCAACATAGTGGTATCTGTAGATGGGGTGAAGGTGGTTCTGCGAAAAAAGAAAAAGGTAAGTTATTCTGGTAATTTGCCAGGTGATAGCCACCTGCTGTTTGAAATTGACTACAATCTGACAGAGAGCCTATGGTAAAATGTCACTGAGTATTTTTCCGGGAAAATGACTGGCCTAATTGGAGGAGATTGTTGTCTGTTTGTCAGGAGTGGAGGGCAATCAATATGACGATGAAACCGGGAGGAGAGCTAATGTATTCAATCTAAGCAGAATCTTGACATGAAAAACGGCAATTTGCTGTGACCACCTTCAAAGGGCCTGGTTTTGATGGAGTATTCGGGGGCTTGTCATCATTCGTGACTTTTCTCAGAGACTAATTTAGTTTGAACATGTCTTTCAAGCTTGATTCAATTAGGGTTAGTCCACTTGAGGGTGCCTAATCGAGTCGTCCGTCCCTCCACCTCTTGTCAGGAAGTCAGATGGCTGCAGGGTACCTGTTTTCATGTGGGTAGACATCAAGGCCTAATGGAGTCACTCATCCCACTCTTTTTGTTTTCCTCAGAGAAAGGCTTTCACCAATGCACAGGCAAGTGCCACAAGGCTTTCATCTAATATGGCCAATCAGTCAGTGGCATTTGTGGGCCTCTTTCTCCACACATGGCCATCATTAATCACTTTACCCACCCTTTGGACCATCATCTCATGTTTTTGGATTGTGGAGTCTAACATGATACAGTTTGTGAAGCCTAGCGATGCCAGAGTGAAACAGCTAACTGGTGTTATATTTGTGAATATTTGTATGTGTGCAGATTTTGACTCCTTTGTGTTTATTTTATGGTCTAAAATATGTTTCAAAATGAAAAGCTGTCCACTAACCCAAAACCTACAAACCAACTTGTTTCAGCTCAGGTCAGAATAGGTCACATTACGTTCATAGACATGTGTTTATAGATTTCATATTGTGACTAATATAATTATTAGTCATTTCAATTGAGAGTGGCATAAGGGGGAATGACCTAAATGATTATGCTTAGTCACAACAATTTAGGATTTTCTGTTTGGGATTTTCCATCCATGCAATGAAACATCTATTGACATCTATTACATAACTTCGTCTTGTAGATGAGCAGCTATGATGCAACAAAGTGTAGAGTATGAATCAGTCTTTGGTTCCTTCCAGCATGTTGAGATTAGTATGGAATAAAGGTGTACACTAGATGATGTGTGGTCATTACATGTAGGTCAAAAAAACCTTACACCACAGACAGGCTCAGTCTAGTTTGCAGGTTTGTGTTAATCATTCTGTAGACGAAGAATACTAGAAGGTAGACTGAACTCACAATGACATACAATAGTTGTTTACTACTACTACTACTACTACTACTACTACTACTACTACTACCACCACCACTACCACTACTGCTAATACTACTGCTACTACTACTACTACTCCTACTACTACTACTTCTACTACTACTACTACTACTACTACTACTACTACTACTACTACTACTACTACTGCTAATACTACTACTGCTGCTAATACTACTACTGCTGCTAATACTAATACTACTACTAATACTAATAATAATAAGACTTTTAGATGTATGTGGATGTTGATGCTACTATTTTCTTTTGTTGCTTTATTCATATTAGAGTTACACTTTTGCACTCTTGCAGAAAAAAGAATGGACTTGGGATGAAAGCAAGATGATGGTGATGCAAGACCCCATATACAGGTAAGAATCCAGATGAGACAGCACTGAACTGGTCAAAAAAATACTAAGATAGCCTTGCCCTTGTGATTTCAGCATGTTATTGAACATTATGCTGATGGAATGCAGTGAAGAGTAAAAACTTAATTGTGACTCGTGGCCAAATCCAAACATAGTCTCTTTGAACCAAAGATTCTAGAACAGTTCTAGAATCTTTGCTTTGAACTGAACTCTGAATTCAGAATGGCACACCTCCCACAGTTTTGGCCTTGGCTGTGACACCACTTTAATTTCACAAACGATTGAGTCTGTTAAATTTGCGCTGTTTTCCTAGCAGCCTAAATGCTATCAATACACGGACCTGCAATAAACGCAAACCACTAACCAGAAGAGTCTAATGAACGGACCGGTATTAAATGAAGCCTTATTTATTTCAGCATGTTACTCTTCTCAAACTCAAACTCATAAATCATGTTTTGTTAAAACAATGGGATTGGAGAAAACATAATTATCCCCTGTAGGAAATGCAGCTACTGTACATGTACATCTGTTAGTGTGGTGCCTTTTTGCACGTTTTCTCACACTCAAGTGTGACACACTCCTGGTGTCACGCCTCCCCTTCAGCAGTCTAGGGTGAAAATTGGAAAGTTTGGAGACATCCGGAGTCTCTGCGGGCACTCGGCCGGAGAGCGATGTGCTTTATTTGTCCATCGCATCTTTCGGAGAGCAGATAATGAGAGGCTGTGGTGGGAGTCCAAATCGCAGGATTAGGCCGGTGGATAGGCTGTTTGACCCCCCCTCCCCTGTCTTTCAGGTGGCTGTATGTGAACTCTGAGAAGGTAGCCGTTGCCAGGTAGCAATCTCATTTTGGCCCCCCATTACCAGTGTATGCACACACACACTTGGGTTGGGAGATTTCAAGGCTTTGACAGATTTGTTGAAAAATTGGAACACTACAGAGCTTTTTCTGCAGCATTAATCACTGCACACACACACACACACACACACACACACACACACACACACACACACACACACACACACACACACAGTACTTATGAAAAGTGTCAGGCCATCTCCTGGCAAAAGCAAGCATGGAATATTTATATCACTCGAAATCTATCGTCAAGAGCTATATTAGGCTGCCCCTCTGAGAACTAGAAGAGAAATGAACAGATGACGGACCACACGAAAGACGGCACAGTGAGCTGATGGTGAGCTGCCTTGAGTTATCACTGATAGACCGAATGAATGAATGAATGAATGAAAAACAGAACACTCTCCTCAGAGACAGAACACTTTTCTCTCTCTCTCTTTATCTCTCTCTCTCTCTCTTTCTCTCTCTCAAAGCAGTAGAACCGACTGAGAATACTACTTTTGATATGTTTGCGTGCTTGCTCAGTGTGACTGCATAGTATGTAAGGGATAATGTATAGAACGCCGGTCATTATAGGGAAATAGGTCCCGACAGAGCTAACCGGACCCCGACGCACATCCCGATTATTACATGGCTACTTGCCAAAACGAAACAATAAACTCCCCACGATATGACTCTTTAGCCCACATAGCCTAGGCTATAGCCTATTTGTTACCGTTTCATCGTGGCTTTTGGTGAGAAACAAATAGTTCGCAACAGCACACGCTGAACTTGATTCAAACATTCTTTAGGACACAGCTGATCAACCGTCTGCTTTCACTTTTGAATGAAGCTCCAGTCCTTGCATAGTGATATGAATGACGTGAATTAGAAGCACAAAACCCATTTTCCTTGACAGCGGTCTGTTATACTTAGCAACGGTCTGTTATTGAGAAATAGCAGACCACTGAACGTTGGGAATGCCCATTCAAGTGAATGGCGCATTCTTCAGCATTATGAAGAGTCGTGTAATAAAGAAAGTAGCAACTGAGGTATCTCTGTTGGAAATTATTTTATCTGAAAAACAAAGTGTTTGCAGTTGCTTTTAGTGCCAACGGATCAATATGGTGTCTCCATGCTGTTTGCAAGTTATAGGAAAATATTACATTTTTGGTAAAATATTACAGTGTTGGTTTATTGCTAGTATGTGTGTGTGAAATTGGCTGTACACTGTAGTTTTTCAAAGTTGATGTATCGTTCCTGTACGTTGATACTTGTTTGTGTTTATCAGCACCTTGTACCCTTCAGTCAATGCCATTGCTGGACTTAAGTGCTGGAGTAAGTCCAAGACATCAGGCCAAATATCTATCTCAGCACTGTAAGAAATACCCTCCAGAATGCTTTCACCTCAAAGCTGCAAAATCATTCAAATGAGCACACTGTCCGTGCGTGCGTCCGTCCGCTGGTGTTAGTGAAAGTGAGTACTTCTGAACCATCTGCAGTGTTTTATGACTATGGGCTATTAGTGGCTGCATGTTTATTACATACCAGCCATCATCTGAGTCATTATATTAAAACAGACTCGCTCAGGAGATATGGAGTAAGGGGAATAACGTCTAAGTGCAGTAATCCATCATTAACATCAGCATGGGACAACTGACCTGCCATGTACTGTATACACTGGCATCTCAATGGACTCTCCTACCACCCAGCTTAAACAGGATAGAGACTGTGTGTGTCTGAGTGTGTGTGTGTGTGTGTGTGTCAGTCATGTTGGAGTAATAACCCTCCATCACCTTGCTGTGGTGCGCTGTGTTTATCATCCAAGAGGATGCCCCTGAAAAAAGCTGCGGTTTGTGGGAGTAGGATTACATTACCGTGTGCAGCTGTCAGCTCAGTGGCTCTGCTGATCCCCCCTGCTGATAGATTACAGGTGTCTACTTTTTGTCCAGAAGCCTTGATCAATGATGTCTGTTAGATGATTGTGTTGCTGTACTCACGCCCTTTCCATGTCTCTGTAATGTTCCCTCCTAGGCAGGCTTTAAAAATGAACCACTCGCCTTGGTATTGCTGCAGCAACTCTGGATAGGGAATAGCAAATGAACTCTGGGACCATCTGAATGCATTTGATTGCTCACATATTGACGGAAGATTGTTTCAATGTCAAACTGTAGTGCTAAGAACTCCAAGTGCCTTTGAAACTCCAAGCTCCTATTTTCAAAGAGGCGATCGAAGTCCTGAAAGCAACCCTAAAGTACAGTATGCCTTGTGTTTCATGATGACTAATGCCATCTGTGACTGTGGATGGTGTGCTCCTATTATATCTAATGTAGGCTAATAGTTTCAGTTATACACACACATGAAATGCATTAGTTGCTAATTACTGACATTTTTTTATTTCCAACACATACACAATACAAGTAAAACAAAATGAAATAGTGCTGTCCCAAATAAATGAAACACAGGCTAATGATTGGCATTTGAATGTATTAAGCCTCTAGCCTTCAGTTTGCTGTCTGTCAAGGGACAGCTGTCAAATTAATATTTGTTGCTGTCAAAAAGTGAGAAAACAGCTGCTGGAATTGGAACAGTTTAGAACAAAAATAGGTTTAATTAGAATTTCATTACTCCGTCATGATGGCTGGAGTGCAGTTCTCTGACTGGGTCCACATTTAAGCAGGAGAATATCCTGTGAATATTACTGGGAGATTTTTGAAAGATTTAAAAGAAAACACACAAAAAGATGGCTACATGAATTACTTGAGATTAATTTTGGCTGTTCTTAGAAAAGGGGCTTAACATTCTCTCTTGCCTACCAGTGAATTGTTTTACCAGCAAGCTGCACTAATCCTCTCGGTCTTCTCCATCCTATAATAAGCCCACCCACACCACTATTCTATAGAGAAAACAGACTCTTATTCAGATTACCTCTCTCAACATTCACACTTGAATCATAGTCTTTTCTCTCTGTCTCGTCACAGTTCTATCTACTTACAAAGAGCTGAAGCTCAATGAAGACCACCAGAGAGGATTGTTAAGCATCTCCCTGTTTTGGCTCTGCATCGAACCATGTTGACATTCGCTAAGGAAATTGTGAAAGCCTCATGCGGAACACTAGCGTACACGCATTACTAATTCCAACTTAATTAATTACGGTGATGTTTGGCACTATGGAATCGTAATGACAAATCAATTCCAATCTGGAACACAAATCTGATTTCTTAAACAACTTGAAAGTTCTTTCTTAAAACTTAGCTGGCCTTGCTTCCAGTGTTTACCTCTGGCTGGGGAGATTGTCTGCCATCCTTAGTTTAGCTGCCATTTTCCATGTCATCATAATGAAGGATTGCTGGGAACACCAGAACAGGATGGTGGTGCCTTTGATCTGGGTATAAAGGCTGTAATTATTAGGAGATTAGTAAGGAAGGGTCAGTGCAAATTATTTCTCAGTGTTTTGTAGAACGACCTTTTGTCAGCATAATTGTCCCAGCCACCTCCTCCCCCAACACACACACACACACACACACACACACACACACACTCACTCTCAGCCAACCCCCAGTGTGATACATTCTTTATCATTTAGTACTGTAATCCCCGCTGGTCTCCCACACGCTCCCCCATTTGCACCTTCTTCCAGACTTAATTTGCCAACTCTCGCTGTAGCACAGAGAGTATTCGCTTTTTGTTGAGCTCATGCTATGCTCTCTCTCCAGAGTTTGATTCAGCCGGCTCTTCATGGTCTGCCTGTGTTGTCATCTGAAAATATCTTGACAAAAGGAAGAAAAAAAGGTCAGAAACGAGCAGGGCCACTGCACAGCTGCTGGAACCTGGGCAAAAAATAGCTGAATTGACTGATAAGGATAACTATCAATAGAACATTTCTACAATATAACATTACACAACATATGCATACGTTTGCTGCATATTCTGGTGGTATACAACATATTGTAAGAAATTATACTTAGCATGTGATATTTCCGAATTCCACCCCCATTCTGGCCTTGGTGTTGTCTCTGTGCCCTAAAGATGTATTTGATAGTAAAGTCTTAGTATGATTTGTCAAATCTCCTCACATGTGAAATAAGGCCTGTGAGGAACCATGCATTTTGTCCTATTGATTGAACTGAAAAGCATCTGTGGCTTGAATTAACTTATTTCTTTAGGTAGAGATTTCATTGGCCAGCTTTATGACATACCCTCAAAATAACTTGTTAAAAGCTCCTATTTGGCTCAACTATAGTTCTTGCTCTTGGTAATTTTGGATGACAAATAAGGAAACATTGTGAAAATTATTGTATGGTTTTCATACTTCTCTGCATAGCAGGTTCAGTACACTTCCCAAGCCTCTCAATTAGTGGTGTTGACGGCCGGTGTTGACTGAAACCTCAAATTAAGAGATTGAATAAGCCACAGGTCTCTTATGCTCACGTCAATTTAGTCACTTCATCCAGATTAGCTGTCGAACTAATCCTTTTTAAGTGGTTAATTGCAGTTATTTGTTTTATATACCTCCATGTTAGTTAAGGTGAGAATTTTAAACTAAGGCGTACAAACACAGAAACAAAGGCTCTGTCTCTGACCACTTTCTAACGGCAAAGGGATTTGTCCAGTAATGCATGGGTTGGCAAAAAAAGTTGTGAAAAACGTACTGTCAATTTTTGGAGGACAGATTTCTCTCCCTTTTGAAAAAAAGAATGAAAGAAATGAAGGGAGACGTGTATGGTCTGGTGGGGAATTCTTCACAGTTCACTAGTAGTCAAAGTCTATAGCAGCTGCCCTAGTCTCATAAAAGGCCCTGGAGGAAATCCAAAACTCCACTGTGCGATAAGAGGAGCATTTAATCATCTCCTCATTGATTCCCATTTCAGCCCAACAAACTTTCAAAGCATAAAAGTTCCCTCCCGATCAAGCAAAGGGCATTTGTTTCATCCGATCCAAAGCAGGGTATGTCCGATGACATTTTAAAGTGAAGGAACATAAGAGTAGGGAGTCAGAAGCCAATGTCCTGTAGGTTAATAATTCACAAGCACGTTATTGTTTAGTATTTCTTTAGAAGTGTGATTAAGACCTAGTGTCTTGTGACATTTTTAGAACAGGAACCACCTCTTGAGGAGAATTAATATTGAGATGACTATGTCTTGTTTGCCGTGGGTGTGTGTTTATCTGAGCTGCAGGGTGACCTTGGAGCCTCCTCCGAAAAACACTGATCACATTCTGCAGGCATTTTCATCAACATAGTGGGCCCTGTAAGGCCAACAAGGAAACTGCTGACATTGTGGCTGATGCTGAAACAGATAGGGGATACTATACACAAGACCAAGTTCATACGCAAACAATAGCAACCGCATGTGTTTTCTTATAATACTCCCGGACTTGAGAGTATGTCTGCGTCCTCTCAACAAGAGTGGAGTGTAATAAGATTTTTCCGATCTGCTGAAGCCTGAACATAAGTGCTGTTCATTTCTCCTTATAAAATGGTGTTTTAGAATTTTCCATTCAGTGTGACATACTGAATATGTCTCAGAACATTCCCTCTGAAAGCCAGATTGTAGATGTGTGTGTACGCATAGTACTGTACATACGAGGTCTGCTCTGCAATACGCTGCTTTGAACATAATGTGCCAGTGTGTTTCCCTGTAGGATAATATCTGCTTATATCATCATTAATTAGTCTTCAGTTTTTCTCTTGTCTTGTGTAACAAACTCTGCAGCGCTGCAACCATCTGCCCTCATGTGCCATGGCCTCCCATAGCGGTTTTGTTGTGAACTATAACAAGCCATTAAATAACACGGAAAAGCCCATCATACTCCACCAGTAAATAAGCCACACGAGATTTCTGCCAGCGCAGGGTTATGGCTAATGAATTGTGGGAAAGCAGGCCCTCTACTAGTGGGTGATTACCGTGCCGAGTGCTGCAAGTGACTATAACGCATCAGCTGTGTGGCCTTGAAGGATGTGTCTCTAGGGTAGGACCTGAGGACAGGAACTTTCCCCTCTTTCACTTTAAAATACACTTTACTGGGCTTCAGAAACCATGAAACTGCTACTCATCTCCCCCTACAGACCTCGTTGTCATCCTCCTCCTCCTCCTCCCTCCCTCTATCCCCTTTTCCTCCCCCAGGATATGTCTGCATGCCATGATAAGAGATATGGCCTAGATCCCTCAAAGGAGTTCCATAGCTCCTGCAGCAGAGCACAGACAGAGGGCCACAGAGCCTGCTTTGTTATCCAGCACACCATCATCACATGTTATTGAGAAAGAGAGAGACAGACAGAGAGAGAGGGAGAGAGAGAGAGAGAGACCGACAGACATCCACTAGAGGAGTAGCCAAGGTAAATAGACTCCTGTATCCTGGACCGGCTAGTTAAACAGTAAACAGACCTGGTGGCTTGGAGACTCACAGAATGTGTAGCCAAGCACTGGTCGTCTCGGTATATCTATTTTCTGTTATGGAGTGAATGCTCCTATCAGTTTCCTGCTGTGTTCACTGCAGGTTGCAGACTGGTAGACCTCAGCACCGCAGTATTACCAGTGCACAGAACAGGACAACAAGATTGTCAGTGGAAAAAAAAAATGACCAGGCGAAAAAATACACCTTGTGCGTCATTTCAGAAGAAATTAGGGTCCTCAGGGGAGGAAAGGTGAAGGTGGGAAACAGGATCATCATCTTGCCCCAAGGCTGCCACTACAGCTCTCTCTCAGCATCACAGGAAAAAAAAACTTTACCCATTGGCATGCTGAGTGTGTGAGGGCTTTACCCCTAATATCTCTGGCTTACCCTGTTCATCACAGGAGACTTTTTCCCTTTATCCCTGCACCAAGACAAACACTTTTTACCTGACAGAGATTCTACTACCCGAGGCGAAACTGAGCTTGTAGAATCAGTGTAAATCAGCAAGACAAAGCCACCGACTTGAATACCAAAGAGTTGTTAGCAGCTTAAACAAGTGTTCTATGCTTTGGCACAGACTTTGCATCATAGGGTCATGCCATATTTTTCAAGCAGCACAGAATTTTTGTCTTTTTGTCTGATTCATAGCTGAGTTTTTATATCTCTCTGCTTCAGATGACAGTGTGCTGTGGTGTTGGAGACGACGTGAGGCTGGTTAAAGTTGTAGATGGCGATGGCGTACGGGCGCTGCTTGTGGGAGGAGAGGGGGCTGAAATGAGGTCTCATTAGACCTGTCAGCAAAGCATGGAGGAGCGAACGCTCGCCGCTTAATTAGAGACCTCGCTGCCAGTGCCGCGCTCTGAGACGGAGATCCTGCTTGGCACCCGCACTCCCCTGTCGCCTCCCCACGCACGAGGAACCCGCTTAATCACCGTCAATTAAGAGTAGCCCTGCGCTGGAAGGAAAATGTGTGGTTAGACCAGTGGTCATTGGCGAGGGTTTATCGAAGTACAGGCTTGCTTGGGTTGACTTTTGGTTTCTTTAAGGATCATTCTACTGGGATGAAACCTGTGGTGTTAACTGGTGTGTGTGTGTGGTCTGAGATGTAATGAGCAAAGAAACACAGATAGATGTTTGACTGACTCCTTGGGTAGAGACAGGCGCAGCAAATAGTAATATGCCTGTATGCACATAATTGTATCACTGTTAAGGCCATACAGCGCTCTGATGCAGCACATGAGAAATAGCAATATTGGATGTTTGCATAGATGCTGAAATATAGCAATATAGTTTTCAATTGGATGTTTGCATAGATGCTGTAATAGAGGAAGTAGGCCCGAGGGGACTGCGTGTTGTTATGGCCTGTGGGCCGTGTTGAGCTTTGCTGATGAAGAATGTGAAAGCCTGTGTCAGCTCTCATGATGTGCTGCTTACTCATTCGAATGCCAGTCACAACATTTAAGTGTTGCTGGTTGTGTTTTTGTTGCTGAATAGGCGATTTTCTGTTGTTTTCCTTGTTTATTTCTCTCATGTCCACGGCCCGGGCAAATCAAGTAGACACGGCTGTATCATTATCACTGATTTTTGTCATGAATTGAAAAGCCATTTGTTCATAGCCAGTGGGTATGTCTAATAGCTAGTGGATTTGTCTCAAGGTATATAAGTAATAATTGTCACATTGTTTTTGTACATTCAATCTATACATTTTAATTCTGGCTTATTTGTGAGCAGTTGTCCAGATTTGCATAATTCTAGTAACAATAAAAATAATGACTTATCGCCGCCTTCCAAGATACCCAATGTTGCTTTATAAAAGCAAAAAAGGAGGGGTAGGGAAGCGGGGTTAGAGGCCAAAGGTCTTTTGAACATGCCAAGGGAGGGGGCACTGCGTACGTGGAGGGGTAGATTGTTCCATAGACTGAGGGCAACAGAACAGAACACTCTGTCCCCAAATTCTGTAAACGTGGAGGCATATCAGATCTGCTACTTTTAATAAGTGTTGCTAGATAGGTCTTAAGCATTATGCTCATGGTTTTCTGTCTTTCATCTGGTTCATTTACAATGAAACTGTCTTTACTACTCCTAGACCACTGTCCAGCAGTCTCATGTTTGTCCTGTTAACTCTAGTCACTTTAGGCACCTGAATATCTTGTGACAACAGTTCTTTATGCAATACAGGTTAACTCACCTGTTCCCAAGTAGTCTGTGAGCACCTCCACCATAACCACAGTTCACTTTTTCCATCAGCCTCAGACAATTTAAAGCTCCTGTCCATTCTTGTAAAACAAAATCCAATAGAAGTGTTGGGGTTGATTTAGATATACCAGTCTGCACTGGCCTGTGCCTACTTCATTCCCTAACTTCTGCTACCTTCCGCATATCTTTTGCTTCTTCCCTTCAAAGGCTTCCTCAATCGTATTTTCAAAGAGAATTGTTCGCTCAATAAAGGAAACGGTGCACTCACGCTCAGAATAGAACACTGTGTCTGGTCTCATAACAATTCTTTCCAACATCGGCCAGCAAACTCAAATCCTTCCCCCGGCCCCATTTGTCAGGACTGTTTGTATGTGCCTAGTGTCCCCTTTTCTGACCCTCTCTTACAAAATAAATTCTATTCATACTTCTACTCACACCCTGTTCATTTTCAAACAAGCATGCCCCTCCTCTCCGGAAGTGTAGCCTTACTCCATGCTTTCCAATTGTATGCTTGACCCGAACCCTCTGCTCTTCCACTCTGTACCTGGCCAATGATATCCCTATGGTGTAATGTGTCTCATGCATGTTGAACTGCTTCATGTGGATTTCACTACTCTGCTGTCATGGTTGGAAAAGTGTTCTAGACTGTTCTTAGACTGTAATAGTCATCTCCTGATGTGGCCTTTACACATTTAAACTCCTCCACCAAGCTGGTCTTTGTTAACTCTAAAAACGGCTTCTCCATACAATGCTATATTACTTTGACACGCTAAGCCATTTCCTAGTTTCCTTATTCATGATTTTCGTCAGATTTCACATTACCTGGAGAGGAGGTCCTATCAATGGTATGAATAACCTAACATTGAATTCTCCAAGATCTTCAACCTGTCCTCAGTCACTCAACATGGAACTGTACCACTTGCCTAAACTCTTCACTGATTTATCTACACTAAAATTAATCCTCTCATTATCAGTATAAAACATGCATGCATAGATGCACCTCTACATCTCACTTTCATCCTTGCCCATTTTAGATTATCAAGTGAAATGGCTGACAGTCGATCGGTACACATGGGTGGTTGTTGGAAGCTGTATGTAGTCCGTATAAGGTCAGATCAGAGGGACACAGGTGCCGTCCTGCAGCCTTTTACAGTCGGAGCCACTGGAATCCAATTCGTATGGTCTGAGTGCAGTCTCTTTCTGACACATTCTGAAAGCCTAGTCTGACACTAGGTGAAGCTCAGATCTCTATAAACATGTTTAAATCCATGAAAGCCTTTTTCATGTTTCTCTTCAAATATTTACCATCTATTCGTATGGCTTCTCATCAGTGCTGCATATGGTTGCTTGGGTGAGGAGTGCAGTCATTTGAAGTTGGCCTATAAATGGATTTTCATGCATTTGTAATATGCCATTTTCATTATCAGTCTTTAGATCAATATTGAGCCCATCTTTAAGCATGAAAACATTTCCATTTCAAAAGAATCATGTATACTAGATATGTGAGAGAGCTGACAAATAGGTGGATCCTATGTAATCCTCAGGACTGCAATCCTCTATAATCCCCAGGACTGCAAGAAATCTAGGTGTTGTTCTCGACAACCAACTAAACTTCTCAGATCATGTTGCCTCAGTCGCCCAGTCATGCCGTTTCGCACTCTACAACATACGGAAAATCAGGACTTACTTGACTCAAGATGCTACCCAACTTCTGGTTCAGGCAATAGTCATCTCACGACTCGACTACTGCAACGCCCTCCTGACAGGTCTCCCAGCCTGCGCAGTGAAACCCCTTCAGATGATCCAGAACGCGGCGGCACGCCTGGTCTACAACCAACCCAAAAGGGCACATGTTACCCCGCTGCTCATCCAGCTACACTGGCTACCTATGGCGGCCCGCATCAAATTCAAGGCTCTAACCCTTGCCTACAAAAGTAGTCTCCGGTTCTGCTCCCGCCTACTTGAATGCCCTCATACAGACATACGCTACCTCTAGACCGCTGCGGTCCTCAAACGAACGACGTCTAGCTCTACCACCGGTACGCTCAGGCCAATCCAAACTTTTCTCATCTGTTGTTCCTCGTTGGTGGAACACACTGCCAGTTCCTACAAGAGCAGGGACATCCCTCTCCATTTTCAAAAAAATCCTGAAGACCCAGCTCTTTAGAGAACATCTCCTCTCATAGCACCACTTACAACAAGTCTTGCTGATCCTAGCACTTACCAGCCGTCTTGAACTGACACGTAACTGTTAAAAACAGCACTCACTGATGCACTTATTCTTACTGTACTCTACCGTTTTTTAAATTGTCCTAAAATTGTTGAGAATTGCTTTAAAACTTAAACTGTTTACCATGTTGTTAGTCGCTTTGGCTAAAAATGCGTCAGCCAAATGTAATGTAATGCATTAAAGGCATTTACAGTAGAATACATTTTTTAGTAGAACTGTATTTGTGTATTGTTATTTGATTTCTTCACTCAATTAAAACAGCACAACTGCAATTTTATTGATATTACCTGAAATACACAATTAAATAGCATGACTTATGAATGTTTTTAAAATGGAGATATAGTGTTTGGAACCAAACTCTTAATTTTATAATCCCTCCGTTGATATTCTGGGGAAGAATAATACTGAAACAGATATTATTTATCTGGACATTGGATAAGGTAAGTGAAGAAAAATTGCCTGCAGTAAACATGGCCACAGGAAGGGTAGGCTGGCATTTGGAAATGTCTCCTTTTGTTTCAGTGGTAGGGTTTGGAGTCTCATGACACTTTCTCCCTCTCCCTCTTTCTCTTAAAACTACTGATGACATTTCAGGGCTTTTGTTTGCATACAGGGGCCTACAAAAGACACAGTAGGCTGCAGCCACAGGCCCAGTGCGAACTAAGACGCATTAAAAGGCGTCAATAATTCAGTAAGCCTGGAGCATGTTGATTAGTGGAAAAGTGTCCCCCTGCATCTGTAACACGTGTGAGTTGCATTGGTTTAACTTAACACCACTGTAATGAAAGACTTGAGAACAGAAATCAACAGTGAGGGATTCTTCATCAATATAATGCATTTGCAAGTACTTCATCAATATGCATGTGATGCGAGTGCTTTTGCTATGTTGGGTGTCTCCGAAGTGAGCTGAAGTAATGTGGAGAGGAATATATGCACTCTTCCATGAGGGACTTGGCAACACTCTTCAAGCAGTTACTCTGCTGCTTCAGCAACTTATGAAATGTTTATTGTTTATTTAACATTTATAAGAAAACATATGGTGAGTTAAGTAAATAACATTGCAATATTAGTGCATCTTATAGCTCTGAAAGCTTAATCGGCATACTTTCTCACCATTTCGTGTTTGTAATGATGGAGCATTTCTCAGAATACAAAAACATCAGACAGAAACTACACTGACGGCATGAGCAAATTATCCCATTCACTCGGGGAACAGTAATGTGATTTTCTCTTAATAATCCAAACTAGTCAAAACATGAGCATGTATTCAAAACAGAATTAGAGTGGAGTTTCAGAGCTAGATTTGTCTTGTGCACGATGTTTACAAAAGGTTGTTGATGATTGATGATGGTCCGTGCCTCCTAAAGCAACTCTGGCTTAATTGTTAAAGCGTAATTCCAGTCCCCTGGCCTTTATTATGATATTAAAAGTGGTGTCAGGACCACGAGAGTGGGAGAGATTTTTTGGCAGCTGCTGCTTCTCTCAGCGTTGATGAATGCGGAGGCTCGGGAAAGACTCCCTAAACAGCATGTGTCTTCCTTCGAAAGCGCTGAGTCGACATGCAGCTTGGGCTGTCAACAGCAGGCAGGAGAATCAAATTAATGAGAAGCCGTATTTTTGCCCGACCGTTGTTTCACGCCGCCACTGTGAGGTCTTAACACGTTCATTTGAAAATTGCCCACCTGAGCGCTTGCAGACAAAATGCAGCGTTGAACCCGCCAGTTGTCACGTCTCACGCTACCATGAGGTTTTTTTTTTTTTTTTTTTTTAAGCGAATCAGAAATGCCCTCCTGATGCCTTATGCTCCTTTGACACGTCCACTTCTCACCTCACACCACCCCTTAGGCACGGAAGGGCATGTTCATAAAGCCAGACACACATGCAGTACACACTTGACCTCACTTGAAGAATCTCTGGATGATATATAGACCTCTTCTCTGAGCTACATGAGTTTAATAGGAAACAGCGATGAAACAGTGATGTTTGCTTAAAATGAAACAGGGATGCTTGTTTATCATTGATGTATGTTTGTTTTAACTGCCAGGCCCTGTAGTGAGCAAATATGGAGAGATGTTTATCATTATGCTCTGAAGGTCATATCAATTATATCTGTGTCTTTGTGCTTTGCCATAAAGCTTTGTTTAGCTAAACTATTGATACTATAAAATAAATAAATATTTATTTTTCCAACCACCCAACAGAGATGCAAAACAAATATTGATTTAAGTTAAGGCATGAGGTAAATATGAGGGAGCACAAATGATAGCTGTCCTATTAGTGACTTTCATTTGACTGTCCTGTCACTTGATAATTCATGATGGCACAAAGGTGCCTCTGTTGGACCCATCAGCATATGCATGATATGCTACTCTGGGAAAAAAAATAAATGAAAGGAATAAAAAATGCACTGAAAAATGTGAGAATGTTGCAGCATTCTTACTCACAACAGAAGCTAGTGTCATTTAAAAAGATGCATTTTGTTCCCCTGCTTTGTGAAAAGACCACCATTGCAGGGCACTTTAGTGATTCAGATGTATTGAAGTTATTTCGGTTGTCACTTCTCTGGAGCCTTTCTTCCTTTTATTTTCAGCCCAGCTACCCCTTTGATATCCCGTGGCAGCCAGGCCATTTGTCAATTGATAAGGCCATGGAGGGGAAACCCAGTGTTTCACCCAGCTAGTTCAGAGGCCGCTTTCCAAAGCAGGGAATTGATCTGTATCAGCCTGATTGAAGGAGAAGAGGGGAAATTAATGTTTATCAGATTCCCTGACCAAAACGATTGCTTTTCCACTCTTTTACTGGCGAGATGGTCCTCTTTAGATAGGCTTTTCTGTCGGTCAGTTCGGCTGTGGACCTGGAGGTTGGCGCCAAAGATCCTTGATTACTAGCTCCGCTTTAACCCTCTCTGTTGGCGCCAAGCTACAGATACTTACTTACTTTCCTCTCCTTTCATTTACTACTATAGGCTTTGTCTTTGTGCAAATGCATAGAAATGACATGCAGTGAATGGCTTTCTTTTGCCTTGCAATAAATCATTCCAGTTGGTTTCCCGTGACAACACAAAAGGGTATCTATAATGGTCATTGAAAGTAGCGGTAATAGGATCCACATAAAGGTTATTGAGATACCATCTCCTTTGCCATTGTCATTATGCTTGTGTCTTCAGCTCTCTGCATTTCCAAAATGCGAGTTTAAAAGGCTTCATTTTTTATCTTCTGGTCTCCCATTTTAGATGCTTTGCCAGTCATTCATCTATTCACTGTTCTCTAGGCTTGTTGACCTTCAACGCTGTTTAAATGAGCGGTATAATAATTAAACCATTCCTTGTAGCAGACGGCAACTTTGTTATTAAACAAAAATAGTCAATAGGTAAAATACTAGTCAACTTTGCTGAATTTGCTGAAGTCTGTAGAAAATAGGAATTAGAAGATACTAATTATGGAAAACCTTTATGTGTTTCAGGATATTTTACGTTTCCCACGACTCACAGGATTTGAAGATCTTCAGTTACATTGCTAGAGATGGGCAAAGCAATGTGTTTCGGTGCAATGTCTTCAAGTCAAAGAAAAAGGTGAGTCCTCATGTCAAATATAAATCATTCTATTCATATAGCGATCACATATTCCTAAGACCAACTTGAGTCCTTAATTTTGAGTGTGTTTGTCAGTAGATGAGGATGACCAGTAGATATGATGGAAAATCACATCTCCTTTACGTGATAAAGCAATATTCTACTTCATAAAGACATAAATTCAATCTTTTGGAGAGACCTATTCACATGCCACCATACACACACACAAGCACACACACACATACAGGAAAGAAAGAACGATTTTGTGGTGGCTTCAGCACAGTTCCACAGGGGCGGTACCGGTTCCCTGGGCAGTGTAGTTGAACAGTATACGCTGTTCAGAAGCGACTGTGTTATTCTCTCCACTCACTCGGGCAGAAAGCAATACACAAAGCAGGAGCAGTGAAGCATACCCACAACACTCAGCATGTCCTCCACTGCAGTGGTCTACCAAACAGAGAGGCCCACAGTTAGCATGCACGATGACGCACACCCACCCTGCTAACTCACTCAACACAAATGCCAAGAGGGTCCATCTAGATACTCTTTTATTCTCACATGAGTTTCAGCTGTGACCTGAGTGAGTCACTTACTGGTCTTCCACACAGTAAATAGCATAACTGGGCTTGTATTGATAATCATATATGGAAAGAAACCATAGAAACCAATCATATAAGGAAAGAAACAGGTGTGTTGTTATTGTACAGCTGACACATTATTTTGTTATATAGACCCTTTCAGTCTGTTCCTAGAGGGTTTCCAGTTGAAACATTCCAAACCAACACAGATACTTTGAAATAAAAATGAACTGGACCTTAGCCTAATGCTCTACAAAATGATTTTTGTTTGTCTCCAAGTTAACATTAGATCAATGGTGCTTTATGTGCCACTGAAAATGCCTTAGGAACACACATCCTTGTTTATGGTCTGTAGCATTCATGCTATGCTTAGTGAAGTATGAGTGATCTTATGTCTTGGGCGGGTGGGGACACCTTTCTATGTTTAGAAGACGGGGAGGCGATTTGAACTGGTGATTTGAGAAGAATGTGTTTCTCATGCTTGTCTTGCTCGGTGAACCTTTGCTCCAAAGTTTTGTTTTTAAGAGGGCCAGGGCTCAGAGCCACCATGATTAGCTGTGACTCTTCAAAGGTCTGCCCAGGGAAATCCTCATTTTGCGTTGAGACAGGTATAAAAGGAGCCCTAATTGCCCTGTCATTATCAGAGACTACTAAATGACAGTAGCACCCTCTGGGGAATCAATTAGAGCGATCAGGCAGCTTGCGGAGAAGAAGTGCTGCATGGCATCTTAATGCCACCTGAGTGGCTCCCTGTAGGGGGCTCGGCGACACGATCAACTGAGAGCCGGAGCCTCAGATCTGACAACCAGGATTTTCTCCTGCCAGCCTGGTGCCAGAGGGCTGTTCATCTTGCCACCCGTCACCCATGAGGCCGAGGGAAATGGCTGTCCTAACAAAGCACTTAGACTGGCACTGCATCCATCTGCGGTTCTCCCCGCTGATAAAGATTGATAAAGATTAAAGTGGGTCAAGATAAAAAGATCTGGATTGAGATAGGAGTGTGTTTTTTAAATGATGTTAATTAGACTTGTAATGTAATGTATTTGAGAATGACTTGAAGAGAAGCTATTAGGAGGTGAGGTGCCAGAACACAAGCTTTTAAGGCTCGTCTTTCCCACCATCCAATTTCCCATGTGTAAACCACTCCCAGCGAAACTGTGTGATGTTGTTTTTATACCTGTTTTGGTATCACGTAAACAGCCCCTCATCAAAAGATGTTTTTTGTAAATTGGGAAAACAACAGAACTCTAAGCATGCTGTGAAAGGGGGTCTTGTTTTCCACCTGCTCACAAAAAAAAAGATATCTTCCTCTTCCAGTCTGCATCTACAAAGGCTCAATATTCATAAGGGCGGTTTGCTACCCAGTGTCCAGACAGTGGCAGGGCTGGCGTTTTCTTGCCAGCGTAAGTTAATCAGCCGGTGATTAAGCCAGCCAACAAATGAGCGTTTCTCAGGGACAGGTGTGCTACTTCCAGATTCAATTACAGATCACCGCTACCTGCCTCCCCATCCACAGCAGGGAGAAATTACAAAGTGTCGCTCTAAGGCACAGTCTGTCAAATCAGTCACGTCAATAGGTTTAAATATAACTATGAGGCCCAAGTGGAATAGAAACTGCTATTTGTGCAACCTGGCAAGCCTTCAAAGTTGTTGTGTTTCAATGTAGAAAGCTCTCATTTGTGGCTGACACACCCGTGAGGTGAGCAGCTGCATAGACAAAACTTTAAATGCTGGCTGACACTTTTTTTGTCCATGTCATGCTCCTCTAAAAATACATAGGTCCACGTAGAAAGATTAATGGCTAGTCAAACTGGTGTTATTTAATTCCATTAATTCACGAATACTAGTGTGCCAACATGACGATCCAATAGAATAATGATTAATTTGCCATTCAAAAGCTATGTGGGTAAGCATTAAGAGCCCATCATGAGAACTGCAGTATATGTCACTGTTGTCTGTTTTTTACGGAGCCCAGGAGGTGTCATTGCCAGATATTTTTGTATATCGAGAGAATGTGCGCTAATTTTACTAAATCGTGCACACATTTTACTAAATTGAGCTCTCAATTTAGTAAAACGTGCGGACGATTTAGTAAAATGTGCGCGCGCTTTACTAAATACTGTGCTCATTTTACTAAATTGTGCTCTCAATTTACAACAATTAAATTGAAATTTAGTAAAATGAGCGCACTATTTAGTAAAGCATGCACACAATTTACTAAATCGTACGCACGTTTTACTAAATCGTGCGCTCGATTTATTAAATTGAGAGCACAATTTAGTAAAACGTGCACACGATTTAGTAAATTGTGCACACAATGTAGTAAAATGAGCACACGTTTTCTGGATATATACCAAAAAATATCTTGCCATGAACCCTCTAGCGTTCCGTAGTTTTTGATGCCAAGGCCCTGTTACATATTGGACACCTGGTGTTTTTTCCCTCCATTGGCTTCCATAGAATTAAAGCTGCAACAACTATTCAATTAGTTGTCAACTATGTAATTGATCGTTGGCTATTTTTATAGATAATTTTTTTATGATATGTTAAAGAAAATGTAAAAACTCTCTGGTTTGAGTTTCTTCTATTTGAATATTTAATGTCATCTTGGGTTTCGGGAATATCCTAACATTTTATAGACTCAACAATTAATCAATTATTCGAGAAAACAATCAACAAATGAATCGACTAAATAATCGTTTCTTGCAGCTGTACATGGAATGATGGCTGAGTTGCCAGAGTTGCTAGACCTACAGTATGTATCTGCCATTGTCAGTGTAGCCTGAGATGTCCTTGTAGTTCCAGGCAGGACCTGCTGAAGGTAATTGCTCTTCAGACTGCGGGTCTTTGCCTGCCTCATTTCACTCTCCAGTGTCAGTGTTCATTACCAGCCGGCCATCAAGAGCCATTCAAGTAATTACCCATCAGCTCTTCTCATTTCGTTCTGATAGTCCACATCTAACTGTGGATTGATAATGTCTCATTTTGTTTTACCCCCAGACATCATCTGCCATTACAAAAGCATTTGTTAGATTAAATGATTTGAATGATTTTTTTGTTCTCAACCTGTCGGTCTTAATACATGGCCTTGCATTTAGTGATGCCATTATCTTACATCAATAAAAAATTGAAATGATGTCAATGTCTGTATGTCCACTGCGGTGACAAGGTTTCATAAACAAGATGTATTATCTGGAGTGGGATATTTAATACTGCAGCAGTGGGGGAATCCCTGGGGCTCTGAGGGGAAGATGATGAAGAACGCATGGGATTCTTCCTGACACCTTGTGCTGTAGGACCACTGCTGAAGCACTCTGCTATCTGCTGCCATAATTATTCTCTACCCAAGCCCCTCCTGACAAACCCAGCTGCATAGATAAAGGGCCAGTTCTACAGGAGAAGTCATAGTATTAGTAATGCTGGACATGGACGGCATTTGGGATGTATGTCGGGGGGGCAAGGCATCTCAGCCAACTATCATCCCAGCCTAATCACCAATATCAATCAGATCGGACATTAGCTGGGTCCCCATCCAGCTCTTTAATACGAGTTTTGACCGTTTTAATAGGAAATTCTGAGCTGCTTGAAATTCACATGAAATTCTCAGGATCCAATAAGAAATTAATTATTCTCTAAACAATGGCAGGAACAGGAATGTATGAACGTGCCCAACTTGTCAAATCAGTTTATCAAAGTGTACAGATCTGCGCACACTCTATAGGTCCACACTATAATTTGAGCGTGAACATGACCATTTCTCCATAAGGGATGTGGTGGAGTGTGCACTTCCTCATTTAGTTTACATGGAACGGGGGCTGCTTTCAAGGAAACCTCCATATCTTGGCTTGGAGGTTGCAATTAAATTGATTTTGCCTTTGCTTGTCAGTTTATGTGAAAAATAACTGTCAAATAGAGTCAATAAAGGAATGCATAGTCGCCTATTGATGCAAACACAAATTCACCATTAAAGGATGACTCTGGTCTAAGAACAACAAGATGATTAGTGTAAACTTTCGCTGAGGACAAAAATTATGTTAATCTGAGTAGTTTTGAGTTATTCCAGTCTTATTCTGTACTGTACCGACTGGACTGGACTGTCATTTTGATCCCCAACGAAGGTTTATACACATTATCATCCAAAAATAGACCCTAGATTGTTCTTAGACGAGAGTTGTCCTTTGAAGTCAGCCTCTCACCCTGCACATAAGAAAGGTACTCTTATGATGAGGGTCAAGCCAATGCTATCTGTGTCAAAGTCAAAGTCAAAGTCAGCTTTATTGTCAATTTCTTCACATGTTCCAGACATACAAAGAGATCGAAATTACGTTTCTCACTATCCCACGGTGAAGACAAGACATATTTGACCAATTTTAAGTCCACAGACAAACATAACATTCAAGTAAACAAAAAAAGTAAGTAAATAAGTAAATAAGAGGGCACATATAATAATAATGAAAAAATAAGAGCAGCAAAATTTTGTTGAAATTGTGCATAGACAGTCAATAAAATACTAGTGCAAATACTGTAAAATACTATAAAATACTGTTTGACCTAAGTAATAAAGAAAGTGGCATAGTGGTGCAAGTTATGTAAGAGCAGCAGAAGTGTTGTGTTTTTTCAGGACAACAACACCAAGTTGTAAAGTGTACAAGTGTGCAAGTGTTCAAGTGTGCAGGTGGAGTAGTGCAGGCGGCCATTGTGGGTCCAATGTCCAGGATGTTATGTAGCTGAGGGTGGAGGGGGAGAGGAGGGAGAGAGTTCAGCATCCTTACAGCTTGGTGTATGAAGCTGTTAGTGAGTCTGGTAGTGCGAGGGCGCAGGCTTCTGTACCTCTTCCCAGAGGGCAGTAGATCAAACAGATTGTGAGCGGGGTGACTTGCATCACTCACAATTTTGGTGTAAGCCTACTTGGTGAGGTGGGTGGTGTAAATGTCCTTCAGGGAGGGGAGTGAAGCACCAATGATCCTTCCAGCTGTGTTCACTATGCGCTGCAGGGCTTTCCTGTTGTATTCAGTGCAGCTTCCGCCCACACAGCGATACAGCTGGAGAGGATGCTCTCAATGGTGCCTCTCGGTAGAATGTGGTCATGATGGCTGGTGGAGCACTTGCTGCCTGAGTTTTCGCCCAGGAAGTACAGGCGGCGCTGAGCTCTCTTAAGCCAGTGATGCAGTGTTGGTGGTCCAGGAGAGGTCTTCACTGATGTGCACCCCCAGGAATTTGGTGCTGCTCGCTCTCTCCACCACAGCACCGTCGATGGTCAGTGGCAGGTGTTGGGTGTGACCTCTCCGGAAGTCAACAACAATCTCTTTGGTCTTGCTGGCGTTCAGCAGGAGGTTGTTGTCCCTGCACCACGTGGTCAGATGGTCGACCTCCAACCTGTATTGAGTCTCCAAAGTAGCCCTTGGTGATGAGACCCACCAGAGATTGTGTCGTCAGCAAATTTCACTATGTGATTGTTGCTGTAGGTTGCAGTGCAGTCATCGTCAGCAGGGTGAAGAGCAGCGGACTGAGCACGCAGCCTTGGGGCCCCCTGTGCTCAGTGTGATGCTGCTTGAGGTATTGTTGCCAACACGTACTACTTGGGGCCTCTGACAGAGGAAGTCCAGTAGCCAGTTGCAGAGGTAGGTACTGAGTCCTAGTTTGTCAAGTTTGCAGATGAGTTGTTGTGGTATTATGGTGTTGAATGCAGAACTGAAGTCTATAAACAGCAATCTCACATATGAGTCTCTTTTTTCCAGGTGGGTGAGGGCTGGGTGGAGGGCAGAGCAGATTGCATCCTCTGTAGACCGCTTGGCTCGGTATGCAAACTGGAAGGGGTCCAGGGTGGGGGGGAGAATGGCTTTGATATGTGACATGACAAGCCGCTCAAAGCACTTCATGATGATGGGTGTCAGTGCCACAGGGCGGTAGTCATTGAAGCAGGATGGAGCAGTTTTCTTCGGTACAGGTATGATGGTGGCAGCTTTGAAACATGATGGGACGATGGCTTGCTTCAGGGAAGTGTTAAAGATGTCTGTGAAGACATCCTTAAGCTCCCCTGCGCAGTCCTTCAGCGCCGCGACCTGGGATGTTGTCTGGACCTGTTGCCTTACGGTGTTGATAGCAGCAAGTGTCCTCTTCACGCTGTCGGCAGAGAGGCACAGGGGCTGCTCATGTAGAGGGGGATGGGTCTTCTGTGGGCAGGTGCTGTTTTGTGCTTCAAAGCGAGCAAAGAAGCGGTTCAGGATAGGAAGATGCAGTCTGATAGGAAGCAAGAATAGATAATAGCCACTATTTAAAAGGGTGTAGATGGGAAAGGTCTGATTAGTATATCACATATATCTTATATAATGTTAGTGACGTGTTTTGCATGGATTACATTTTTGTTTATGGAGTTTTTTGTACAGTTATGTTTTTCATTGATGGTCACATCCTCCACAAACAGAACTGGAAGACTGAAGGTTAACAGTGACAAACTTAGGCCTCTAGATACAGCCAGATGCTCCATCTGTAAAGGCATATGGTGCATCCTATACATCTTGACGTCATCTTCTCAAAAAGAAAAAAAAAATATAACCCACGGTCCCACCACCATCTGCGCTGTTGAGCAGACCTCCAAATTTTATGGTGTTTGCACCTGGCCTCCACCGAGCGCCCCTCTGCCAGGATGGGATAATGACTCCATCTCCATCCCTCTCGTGAGAGGGGGAATCTGCAGATGCTTGCTCTTGGCAGCCAGGCTGTTTTAGAGAGCCGGGTCAGGGAAGGGAGATTCAGGGCCAGCTCTCAGGGAAGAAAAAGCTATTAGAACACCAGCACCTCATCCTGGAGGTGAACTCCACTAATGATGAGGCTTCCAGTTAAGAGCTGGGCAATTTGGCTTTAATTTCCCCTCTCCCAGCGGCACCCTATTGATGAAAGCAACCAGAAGCAGCCCGGTCACTGAACCCAGACTGCAAATACAAAAGTGGCTTAAAGCAGAATAAATAGGTTTTTTTTCTGGCAGTACCTGTGTCTCTATTGTATTGGACCTATGACTTTTGCCATTAGCAGTGCTCTACCAATCAAGCAAATACTGAGTGTTGGATGAGCTCTTTCCCTGTTCTCTCCCTCTGGTGTCCAGAGCCAGGCCATGCGGATAGTGCGGACGGTGGGCCAGGCGTTCGAGGTGTGCCACAAGCTGAGCCTGCAACACACTCAGCAGAACGCAGACGGCCAGGAGGACGGCGATAGCGACAAGACCTGCTCGGGCTCCGAGGTCGCAGGTACACACCATCTTGACTCTTCACACTTCACTTGAGGTCGCTCTTCTGTTCTGTCCCCTCCCCCCCCCCCCCGCCGTTTCCTTCTTCCTCTTGCTCCTCTCAGCGCGGCACCTGCTAAGCAGCCAATTTGGCACTCTAGGCTTCTTAGAAGTGTGTGTGTGTGTGTAGGAGAGAACAAGAGACCGATAGTGTGTGTGTGTGTGAATGCTCTTTTTAATCTGTGGTAATAGGGATGAATGAATGTTAAAAAGAGCTCCTGTGGTGCAGTTAATGCAAGCTGCGAGCAATTCCTGGTGAACCCAGACCAGAGTACGCCTGTTGAGAGCAACGAAATTAGATGCCGTGCGTGCGTGCGTGCATGCATGTACGTACGCGTGCATGCATGTACGTGTCTGTATGTGATGGAGGGTCTTAATTGGGTTTGCTAAAGAGGAAGATGCTTCATGCAGGTACGTATGTAGGTATGTGTGTGAGTGTTAAGGCTGATGTATGTGGTAGCATTTGTAAGAAATAGAAGCAGTCTGTGTGTTGGTGTGAGTGAGAGGTCTGTGAGAGGTTTGATAGAGGATGAGAGGCGTTGAATGAGTGCATGCTCGAGTTTCGGGCCATGATTTCACACACGCCCTAGAACATCTGTGCATGTGCCTTATACCTGTGACGAGCTCTGCCTCGCTTAGGGGTGAGAGAGAGAGAGAGAGAGAGAGAGAGAGAGAGAGAGAGAGAGAGAGAGAAAGGGGAGAGTGAGTGGGAGGCCATCTCTCTCTGTTCACACTTCCGGGGCCCCAGCAGGGTCAATTGTCTCCGCCAGCCTCCACACTCCGAGTCTGCTCGCAGAGCCGCCTCCTTTCACATGCAGATGAGACCGAGCGCAATCACCCACCCACACACACACACGCGCACGCACACACATGCACGTCCTGGCACTTGGCAGCAGTACGAGGTTCCCCCGCGTCACTCTCCACACTGACGCATGATGTCACACTGCCGCTGTTGCTCATCCCACCCCGGCCAGCTCAGATGAGGGCCGTGCACACAGTACTCCTCCTCTGTCGAGAGAAAGAGAGCGCGAGAGAGAAAGTGAGAGACAGAGAGAGACAGAGATGGTGTTTCAGGAGCTAATTGCTCCTAGCCCCGCACAGAGAGATGAGTCGTGGTGGGCTGCCACATTCAAGTGTCATTGTGCAGCACCGTTGTTGAGAGTGAGTGTGTGTGTTTCTGTGTGTTTGTTTGAAGCACTGCATGAATGCTTCAGGACCAATTGAATGGCTGCTTCATCCTCCTCTTCCTTTATCGACTTCCTCTCTGCTTGAAGTGTTTGTCCTGTCCACATCTGAACTCTTATCTCCCTGCCTCTCCCTGCCCCATCTTTAATTTTTTTAAATTAAACTTGTTGAGTGCTGTTGGGGGCGCTCGAGGATTTTTCACCTCACTAAGTAAGCACTGGCTCCCTTCCAGATCGGGAGTTGACTGGTGCGGAGAAAACGCTGGCCGAGGAGACTGACATTGACGCCGTAGAACTGCCCGTCCCAGACAGCACGGTGGACGAGTTCAATCGAGGGGTCACCGACCTCGACGAGGCGAAGAAGGACGACGAGATCCCCAAGGATAAAAAGGTACCACCCACTCTCCAGCAATCTGCTGCAGAACTTTGACATTTCACCCTTTATAGAATGCAGTGTAACTTTATGGATGACATTGAATGTCACAGTGTGAGTTCTTGGCAATACATGTGGAAGTTAATTCGCTGTCATTGTAGCTCTATTTGTCAAAACAGATTTCACATCACACACAAATGCTCTGAGAATTCCAGTGTAGGCTACATATGGCCTTAAATATTCATGGCGCTTGTGTTGAGCTGATGTGACGGATTGGCACGTCTCTGGTAATGACGGCAAGTTTTCAATGCCCGTGAATGATAAGCGGAGACATTGTTATTCCACTGATGGGAGAGTCTGTTTTCCGCATTTTCTAAAGCACTCTCCGCGGAGAGCCCTAATTAGAAAGCTAGGTAAACCTGGGCACCGTTTGGAAAGCAGCACGCTTCTGCCTCCCTTATCCTCTGGTATTGGTTTGCTCCTAATTCATTTCTACGTGTTTGTGCCCTTGGCAGGTTCAAGGCTGCCGTGTGTGTGTGTGTGTGTGTGTGTGTGTGTGTGTGTGTGTGTGTGTGTGTGTGTGTGTGTGTGTGTGTGTGTGTGTGTGTGTGTGTGTGTGTGTGTTATTTAAGCATGTTTTGAATTCAAGGGGAAGGCCCTTTGCATTCAAATGGAGAATGCCGCTCTCTTCATTGCCCCGTTGAAGGCTGTTCAATATCAATTTGAATAAGAGCCCTCACAGGCAGTGCATTCTAATTTCTCCCTACAAGTGATTTTTGTTTCACACTTTAGTTCCTTTGTTTTGTTTGGGGTGAGTGTGGAGGTTGAACTTTTTTGTATACGGCAGGTGAATCCTATTTGGGAATAAAAGAAGTCAAAATAACACTAGGCCAGCCAGGTTATGAGACCATAAATTATCCATACGAATGCAGTCAGTCCTACCAGGCACATAAAGCTGCAAACTCTCAAGCCCCTCCCCCACTACCACCGAGCACCCTCTCATCGAGTTTGTGCTCGTCAGTGCAGACCAGACTGCATCAGACTGTCAGGTCTCACACAGCCCTGCTCTGATTGGACCAGAGGAACCGGGAGCTGTGGATTTTTGCAAAACAAATAATAGGCTCAAAGTGGAGGTAGAAGTGCAGGTTTTTTTCTAAAACCGGCTGATTTATGTTGTTCTATCGGAGCACAGTGTCGGTTTCAGTGAATATGATCAAAAACTGCAGCTTTAAGTTATATATTATGACCATATAGGTCCGCTTCATCTACTACCCAGGCAGCTACAGCACTACACTTTGGGGGCATGAACATGGGGGCTCACAAACATGCCCCCAGAGTGTAGCACTGTAGCTGCCTGGTTGCTTTAACTGCTGGCTGTAGTAACTCGAGCTAGGTAAAACCGATTGTTTTCTGGGTTTTCTCTGTGACCTTGAGAAACGGAGATCTATGTGAAAACTCAGATTTCTCCTTTAAGCCCTGAGTTCAGTGTTTTATTACGTATAATGTCATGAAAAAACATCCTTTTTTATTAGTACATGCTTCACAGCAGATGCGCCACCCTTGTTCCCACCCATCTTGAGATTGTTAAAAGATGGTTGTTGATGTGTGACATGATATCCCTATAAGACATCTACACTATAGATGGATGGATACATGCATGCATGTATGTCCCAACCTGATATTATTTTGCCATAAAAATGGACATCATAAAGGGCTTTCACTCTCTACTGTGGGTTTAAGGTTGGTTCCCTGCACTAACATTACACAGTACAGCCTGGGCACAGAGATCGTGCTCGGGCCATAAATTGAGGCCCCGGGGCAGTCTTTGTCAGTGGGATTGTAGAGGATGGTATTTATGTGGATGTTTGATTGAAAGCAACAAGCTGTGAAACACTTAAAAACATGAGTGCTGGTGTGAGGGGTCTCTGTTTTCCTGTCCTCCTGGGGACTGTGTGAGCGTGATGGATTACCAGTCCATGAATCAAGATGCAGGCTTCACTCACCGTGTGAAAAGGTGGTGCTTCGGATATGACCTATTAAGCTCTTCCCTTGTTGTCATCAGAAGCCTCATAAAAGAACAACACGCATGCAGACAAGGCCAGGGTCTTCATTTTCAGTCAGTTCATACACAAACAACCACATGATGCTTCACCACATAATTACTGTTTTCCTATTCCTCTTTAAGGTTATATTATGTGTGTTAATAATCAGTCTTTTGCATTTTGAATCAATCAATCGTGTACTACCTGTGTAAGCTAACATCATTTGTGTTGCAAATGAAGGTGTGTGTGTGTGTGTGTGTGTGTGTGTGTGTGTGTGGTCCTTTTTCCCAGCCATCCCCAGCTGTCTTGTTGTTTTTTTGTTCTCAGAGAAGCAAGAGAATGAATAGCTGAAAGATAGTTGCCCCCTTGTTTGTGGTGCAGGTTCCTGCTGCTGCTGTTTATAAAAGTAAATCACTTTTTACAACAGTGCACCCCTCTCGTAGAGGCTCTTGCCTTCAAAGAAAAAAAAGCATGCAGGCAACCCTCCAGCTCTTTGTTAAATAATTAAAAGGAGGGACTTTTTCAAATCAAAAGATTGTTTCCACTTCATGAGTAGTTTGAGTGTGTCTGCGGTCGATAACTTCACACAAAGCCTCTGAATTAGTAATGGCCTTCAATCAGTCCTGCCCAGGCCAGAGCTTTACGTCTGCTGTGCCTACCAGGTTTTCTCTCAACCTCATCATTTAAACCTTGCCCCAGCTCCATTTGCAGGAAAACAAAATGTTAGTCAGGTTTTTACCCAACAATTTCACATGAAATTGATACAGTTATGTTCGATGTCCCTGCTTTGAATATTGAAAAGCTGCAATTTAGGTTTCTGTGTCAGACCGTGCTGTAGCCCGTTATAGATTATCAGTAAGTGCCACTCTGATGGCCATGGCGTGCCACTGTCCAACCTATCTGTATTGAACAATGCCAACAGTGTGCCAGAATTCTGCCCTTCTTAGTCCTGGGGCACTGGCTTCTCCAAGGACACGAAACCGCCTGTGCCAGCTGATGAGATTTACCCCCCCTGCAGGTCTGTGCTGAATCACTGGGCAGACTGGACCATTATAGGGCATCCTGTTTCAGCACTGTCCACTTCAATTTGGAAATGGGACTTTTTTACGATGTGCCCAGTGGCATGTCTGAGAAAGATGCATTAGTTCAGTGGGTGGCACACAACCGAGTGAAAAACTGTTGTTTGGGTGATATTGCTCCTTTTTGTCTCTTGCCCCGAGCTCTAAGGTAGTAATTGACCTAGCTGTGCAATATTTGGGCTGTCATTCAATAGTAATAGCCTCAAGTGTAGTTTATTTATGAGGAGTGGAATTTATGTAGTTCTCACCGTGTGTGTGTGTGTGTGTGAGAGAGAGTTTCAGCAGTAAGACCTGATGGAGGAGGTCAGTTACACGCCACAGCCATGCCTGCTAAAGGCTGCTCTCAAACCCTCCTCATAAAACACACCACGGACAAAAAATGTTTATGTTTGTATTAATAGAGAATAGACTGCGTGAGTGCAGTTGTTTGGGATTTTGAGTGCAGAATGGGTATGATCATTTTCACTGACTGAGCTCATATTAAAGAAGTCTGCTGTCCTATACTGTCAGGTCAGAAATAGGCTACTGCAGCTCTCTTGGATCACAGAGTTTACCAACACAGAGAGCACATCTGTCAGTATTATCAGTCAGAATGTGTTAGATTAAGTTTGATTTATATTCTTTCTTTTAGAGTCTTTATTGTCCTATAAGGATATTCTTTTTCACACATATTATTCTTATTATATTCCATGCAGGATATCTACAGCCTCATACATATAACATATAACATATAACATAACACACCCCATAACATATAACATATAACACACCCCATACCCCATACCCCCCTCTCCCAAGTTTCCCTCCCTCCTCAACACCAAATAAGCAAAAAGGTGGACAGTACAGACAACACAAAACACAAAAGAATAGGGGGGATGGATGATTGTCACAGGAGTTTGTGAAGTGCAGTGATATGCGAGGAAAGATGCCCTTTGATATTGTTTCACTAATTGAAATAGCACTGAAACCAGCCACCCTTTTCATCTCACTTTTTGTAAAGATAGTAATTGAACATTGATTAAGTCATCAGCATAAATCTATTCTGTTATTTTTGCCATCTACACATTCCTCTGGGCCATATTTAACTGCTGGCTGTAGTAACACGGTGACATTTTCCTCCTGAAGTTTTGATTCAAAGCAAATTAGCATCAACTCGTAGCACAGGGCCATCATCCCACACTGATCTAAACCCACTCTACTCAGGTGAGTCATCTATTTTGTATTGACCATCATCCCAGGAGCACTCCATTTCAACAATTTGTAAGAGGACTTGATGGAACCTGAGTCACGCTGAGCCACATGATGTTTTCTACGTTGTAGCAGAGTGCCAGTGAATCAGGCATTACATAAATTGGACTCTTTAATAGCACATTTATCTAGATGACGCAAACATGATATCGATGGAAGATATTGTGTTGTGGGCAGTGTGGATCCTTGCACAGTTGGGGCGGTACAGGTTGGATATTATTTTGGTTCACACAAAATCAGATTTTTAAGTGAATGTATTTGCCTCTGGTGGTGGTGATTTCTGAGTCCATATTCTGATGAAAAGAGATGGAATGTTATATTCTCTCTGCCGCCTCCCCAAAGTCTGTTAGCAATTAGGAAAAGTGTTCTTGTATTTGTCTAACTATAGTTTCTGACTGACTAACCCAAGATGAGTTCAGGATCAGTCATTAGGATCTTCAGAGGCAGCGGTATATCCATACCAATTGGATTTCACTATATCCAAAAGAGAAAGGCTTTAGATTTCACTGTTTGGAAAACTACTTTAATCTTGTTTTTGCGCCTTAAAGGTGCCATGTGTAATGTCCACCAAAAAATCAATTCATACTCCACCTTCCATAAAAGATGGGGGCAGTATACCTCCAAAAGGTGAGTTGGTCTACCCTAGAGTAAAAACCGAGAAACGTGCATTGCAGTTTGGCTGGCGGTTATGTTGCCTGCATACCGCCTCCCATGGCCGAAACTGGTATTATGACACCTGTCGGGCTGTGGCTAGTAATTTAGCATGCTAATTCAGGTTGATATCTCTGCAGCACTATACCTTGTCATTTTTTTAATGACATCATCGCCCTTATTTCTTCTCATTCTTTTGATGCGTGTAGCTCATTTTTTTTTATATTTTTACCTCAATTCTTACACATGGCACCTTTTAATGTCATTGTTTATGCATCACAATTTACTCTAGTTGTCAATTTACCATTTATTTTATTACCGTAAGCCTGTAGCACATTGCCAGTATAGTCCAAAGACTGAGTGTGAAGGCAGAAGGGCAGGTGTGAGGTAAGAGGTGAGCTTTCCTCTTTGTATTTATTGGATTTTTATCTCTAGCTTGTGCCTGCACTTATTTAACAGCCGAATGACAAAATGGCCTGGCTCCCTGGGAGGCTCTTTGGAAAAGATGGGGCTCCCCTGTGGGACTTTCACCTGGCAACAGTTTTCACTGTGCCGACCAAACAGAAACAGAAAAAAAACAGAAAGGCCTGCCATACATGAGCAGTTCTTGGAACCATAATGTTCGTTCTTGCCTGTTGAGGGTTGCTAGGATACACATTTGACACACCAGATAAGATGTAGTGTCCTAATGATGTCCATGAGGGGCAGTTGTAGCCTAGTGCTGCCAGCAGTGTGATTTGGTGAGTTGGTTTTGGCATCAGCTGAACCAGAGTTAAACCAGCATGGATGTTTCAAGAATTCAAGGTGTCAAAATTATATTCACATTATCTTAAAAAGCACAGTGTACTAAGTATGACATTCTTATTTGAGTGCCCTTCCACAGGCTAGACAATAAGCTTTAAAGAAGTGCAAAATGATAATAAAATGCTATGGAAAAAAAAGTATACTGTGTCTGACGTTACAGTCACATGTGAACAACAGGTAGTACAGGAACACGCTCAGAAGACTGCCCTATGCATAACATGCATTCAGTTCCATTAGAGAGTGGATTCTCTGTCACATTGGCTGTATCTTGTGCACTGCAGAACTGTGATTCCATTCCACCGCTGTGCTCAAGGCTCACACAGGTGGTGGTTTTTGGGGCGTCCTACTTGCATTTCTTGTTGTTACGCAGCATTGTCTGTGGACTGAAATGCTTGAATGCCATCCCAGATCTTATGACTCACCGAGTGAAAGCAGTCCTGCAGTTTTACTGCTCACGTCATCAGCTCCATGCACTTCTGTGTCTTTGGAAGCAGGAAGCAGCAGCATCATGTTGTAACCGTGATCAAGGGTGTTGGCCTCAAGCCGCTCATAGAGCAGGTAAACACTTGCTTGGTTGAAATTACCTGAAGTAATAAACAGACTCTCTGGGGGTGTGAGTCCTTGTATCTGGTGATGGCACTGTTAAGTTCACCGAGAGCCTAATGTTCTCTTTCAGGGGAAGGTTCTTTTTGGCATTGATGCCAGAATTGAATTTAGAGATTCTTGTTCAGTTCTACTGATCTACTAGTTCACCTTGTTCCATTGGCCAAGGTCTCTGGGAGAATTTCCAGGCCACAAAAAATAAAGAGACCTGCATGGTTAGCATTGCGAGCATAGTGTTACTCTGGCCTCTCACCACGATCGACACCCCTCACATATGTGTGTGTGTGTGTGTGTGTGTGTGTTACACTAGTTCACATCAATGGAAATCGTAGGCAAAGCAGCATGTCAGAAGACAATGGATCGTCTGCCATTGCAGCAGCTGATGGATGACAAGAGCAAGATTCGAGTCACAGGTTGCAAAAGAGCGAGCCTGTTCTCTATCAGCATAGTTTATCTGTCTCCCTCACCTCCCACCACCCCACCCTCACGTGTCTGTCTCACCCTGACGCATGTGGATGTCTCTGCTGTTGAGATGGATTGGCCTGATTAGGGCTGGCAAGGACATTTAAAAGACTCCGGAATAAATAAGGGCACTCTTTTTAAGATGGCTGCTGCCTGCTAGGCTGATGCAGGGTATGGGACTTAGGCGAGGGCTACCTCAGCTGTCCCCCCGGCCGCGGTCTTAATCTCATGGCTGCGTGCAGCGTGGAGAGTCAGCTTCCGGCCATGCCGTGAAGGACACACATCTCATTGGCAGTCTATTGCCGGAGATATCCACTTTGCAGACTGCAAAAGTATGGCACCTTCTCATGGAATCGTTTAGCTGCTTTGTGACTGTTCAGATGCGATAGCCTCAGACAGAGATGAATGTCCTCCAAATTGTGTTTGTCAGTTAGGTTCACCAAATACCAAAGTCTGTGTTTGTTTGTTTGTTTGTTTGTTTGTTTTCCCTTTTGGTATAAATATCATGTAATCTTTGCTTGATGTCCCAATGAGTGAAGCTCCACAACTCTGCAGAACGATGGAACCAAGCTCTAATTCCCAAAAATAGAGAAATTGTTTAAATATTCAAACAGCACATGTAGGCTCAGCTAAGTCTGTCTAACATGTGAGCCCAGAATAATAAAGAGGGATCATGTCTGGACTCAAAGTGAAGGAAGGTTAAGTATTGATATTCAATATCACCTTGGCAAGTTATTTTAAAAACCTGTCCCTTTATAGATGGCTGCATTTATGCTGTGTGGCAGAGTAGCTTGGATGGAATCGGTAGCCAAGGCACTTTTAGTGGTTTTGAAAGCCTATGTGGCTGTGATTTTTAATCCAAGATAGGACTCATAGAAGATGGAGTGATTGAACGAGGCTAGCCAAACCCAGACCTCTTACCCGCCTGGATGATTCCTGTGTTGGGTCTCAGAGCAGATTTGTCAACTCTGTGCACCTGCTATTTCCAATACTGACCATTCAATCAGCAACTCAGCTTCATGCAATTTTAATGTGGCCCCAAAGCAATCTGATGGAGAATGCAATAATAGCTGGATAACGGGCTACAATCTTACAGTCAAAGAGTGCAGTTATGCATAAAGTCTGTCCCACGATTCAGATATTTTTCCCTCTGTGTCTCGTTCGCATCTTTTTTTTTTTTTTGGAGGTGTTTTTTTTTTTTTGTTCTTTCTTTTTAATTTGTACCATCCTGTGATACTCCATGCAGCTGGCACAAAGCACCTGTGTTGTTTGTCTTTGATACTTCTGCACAGAGAGGAAATGTAGCGCACACCACCGGGAGCCTCTTTGTCGTTTTGCTTTCATATGAGAGCAAACACACAAAGGCAAAGTGAGCTGGCACTAGAGAAAATAGTGACACATTTTGAAGTTGTCGCATATGGCTGGCAGAATGACTAATACCAAGTCCCATTGTCAGCTGTGAGAGTAGGAGGAAGGAAGGAAGGAAGGGTAGGAGAGAGGAAAGGGAGGGAGGGACTGAATGAGGAAAGGAGGGAGCGGGTAAGGTAGTGAGAGGGTGAGGAAAGGAGGGAGTGAATGAGTGAAGGAAAGAGGGAGTGGGTAAGATAGTGAGAGGGTGAGGGAGTGAATGAGGGAAGGAGGGAGTGGGTAAGATAGTGAGAGGGTGAGGAAAGGAGGGAGTGGGTAAGATAGTGAGAGGGTGAGGAAAGGAGGGAGTGGGAAAGATAGTGAGAGGGTGAGGAAAGGAGGGAGTGAATGAGTGAAGGAAAGAGGGAGTGGGAAAGGTAGTGAGAGGGTGAGTAAAGGAGGGAGGGAAGGAGTGAGGCAGGGAGTAAATGAATGGTTGGTGGAGTGAATGAGTGAGTGAGAGGGTAGTGAGTCAAGAAGGGTTTAAAGTGAGGGAGAGTGTGAAGAAGTGAGAGAATGAATGAATGAGTGAGGGAAAGAGGGAGTGGATGAGTGAGAGAAGGAGGAAGGGGGAAAGGTAATGAGAGTGAGGAAAGGAGGCAGGAGTGAGGCAGGGAGTAAAGGAAGGGTTGGTGGAGTGAAGGAGTGAGTAAAGGAGGGTTTGAGTGAATGAGTGAGGGAGGGAATGAAGACGTGAGAGAATAAAAGGCTGAGGGAAGTAGTGAGGAAGGGAGGGAAAGCACAGCAAATTACCCTCTAACCTGTGCTGACAAGACTTCATCTTTCATTCCGGCTCTTTCTCCTCCCTCTGGGACTTGCTGCCTACAACTCCTCTGAGACAAGCTTGTAACGACCCTAAACCCAAGCAAATGAAGAGCTATTCCAATTTTGTTACAGTGTAGAGTGTGTACTACTTACAAGCTGATGAGGTTGATATTGACCCTGGGATGGATGGATGGATGGCTGGACACACATTTTTGGATGGCTTATGACATATTTCCTACATTGCACGATGCATGAAATGGTAGAGAATAAAACAGGCACTCCACTAAAAGCCAGACGAGTGCTTGTTGAATGCCATCCAGTCCATCTGTGCTCCCTTGGAACGGTTTACGGGGCACTGTGCAATAACAGTAGTGCCGTCTCAGCGACAGGCCAAATAGACGTGCAGACAGAATGCTGCCCTGTCCAAGGATCAGACAGTCCATCGTCTGAACCCCTGCACTCCTCAGACAGTCTCCTGTCTGTCCCTCCGAGCCAAGCCGAGGCTGTGTGACTGATAAGAGACTGCTCTGGCCGCGGTGCTTAGATGATAACTGGGGCCTTTACTCTCCACGTCAACACTCTCACCCTCAAGCTCTCTCTCTCTCTCTCTCTCTCTCTCTCTCTCACTCTCGCTCGTCTAGTTGTGCAAGTGGCAGCAGACTGTGGCCGCTCCGCTCCCCTGGCGCGGTGCCCCCCCCCCGGCTGACGCGTTGGCAAGTGCCCGCATCCCTCTCCGTATCTCGCCACTCATCTATCTCTCCGGAGCAGCCCCGGTGGTGTTGAAGGCTGGCATATAATGGGCAGATCTCACTGTCAGGGGGTACCCTTGTCACATCTGTCTCAAATTGAGAGGCGGAATGACAAAAGCATCAGTGGTAAGGAGCGCAGGGAATGGATACGCTGGGCCTGACAGCCACTCAAAGCGCATCAGTCAGAGATGGCTTACCACATTAATCTGTTGCATTTGTGTCATGGCCTCTGTGCTGATTAGATACAGTTAAAAGTTTGAGCTGTGTCGAGTGCAAACGATGCCATAGATATTGGGGTTTATAACAGTTGAACACATCATCAATCTAAGTCTACGCCTTGGACAAGTTCCAACACTGTGGAAGACATCATGTCTCACCCCTGTCCCTAAAAAGCCACATCCTAGTGAGCTTAATGACTACAGACCTGTCGCTCTAACATCACATGTGATGAAGACAATGGAGCGACTCGTCTTAGGTATGCTCAGACCCCAGGTACGCCATGCACTAGACCCATTACAGTTTGCATACCAGGAGAAAGTGGGCGTGGACGATGCCATCACTTATATTCTACACAGGACACATTCTCACCTAGACAAGGGGGAAAGTGCTGTGAGAATCATGTTCTTTGATTTCTCACCATCCAACCCCTCAGACTGGGAGACAAGCTCTTGCAGATGGGTGTGGACGCTCACCTGGTAACCTTGATCACAGATTACCTGACGGAGCGACCACAGTTCGTCAGACTGAAGAACTGTCTCTCTGACACTGTGATCAGCAGCACCGGAGCGCCACAGGGAACTGTGCTCTCTCCAGTCCTGTTCACCTTGTACACATCTGACTTCTGCTACAACACTGAGTCATGCCACATGCAGAAGTTTTCTGACGATACTGCAATTGTGGGGTGTATCAGGAACGGGCAGGAGGAGGAGTATAGGAGCCTGTTGGAGGACTTTGTGCAATGGTGCAAACTCAATCATCTCCAACTCAACACTTCAAAGACTAAGGAGATGGTGGTGGATTTCTGCAGGTCTAAGCCCACTCTGCTACCAGTCTCCATTGATGGGGTCAATGTCGAGGTGGTAAGCACCTACAAGTACCTGGGTCTCCACTTGGACAATAAACTGGACTGGTCAGCCAACACTGACGCACTCTACAAGAAAGGGCAGAGCAGGCTGTACTTCCTGAGGAGGCTGCACTCCTTCAATGTGTGAAGCAAGCTCCTCAGGATGTTCTACCAGTCTGTTGTTGCCTTTGTCCTCTTCTATGCAGTGGTATGTTGGGGAGGAAGCACAAAGAAGAAGGATGCGGGGCGACTTGACAGGCTGGTAAGGAAAGCTGGCTCTGTAGTGGGAGCTGAACTAGATCACTTCAATATCTGACAAAAGGACCCTAAACAAACTGATCAACATCTTGGACAATGAGTGTCATCCACTCCACAGCACTATTGTTAAGCAGAAAAGCCTGATCAGCTGGAGATTTCGCTCACTGCCTTGCACAACAGACAGACTGAGGAAGTCATTCATCCCCAGGGCCATTGAACTGTTCAATGCTTCAAGAGGAGAAGAGGAGAAATAGACTTCTCCGCATAGTCTGTCTGCCTCTTCACCACCTCCATGTCTTGAACTCTGTGTCCACTAGCCACTTTACCATTGTCTTCTGCCTCACTGTTTGCGTGCTTTATTAGCACACATGCACAACCACTCCCTCCATGCCACAGCTGAACTGTGACCACACTTATACCTTTCTTAATATAGTTATTTATACATAGATATATAGACTTTATTCTTGCACTGTTGCACTGTTTGACTTACTCGTTTGACTTACTCATTTGCACCATCACCATGACACTCATTCACAAAGAGCACCTTACCGTATGCACAGAGGACCACAGGCTCAGTCCCTGCTTCGGTCATTGCAAGCGCACCTGATTGATTAATCACCCACTATGTAGATACTGTTTTTTAGAATTGATTCAGATTAAGTTTTATTTAGTATAATTTGTATTTTAGTATATTTAGTATATTTAGTATATTCTTTATCTTCTACAGTCCTTATTGCTTAGTTGTGTTTTTTTATATTATATACTTTTAATTACTTTTTCTGCTGTTAGTGAATGTGTGTGTGAATGTCTGTATGCTACTGTGACCTTGAATTTTCCCTAGGGATCAATAAAGTATCTATCTATCTATCTATCTCTCTCTCTCTCTCTCTCTCTCGTTGGCACAGCTCACAGTAGATGTCCACGCGGAAAAGTTCCACAATTTCACCATACCATGTCATCTGTCATGACTACTTGTCAGGACTTGGCCTCAGATACAGAAGCTAACTGCGGTCATATCTTGCTTTTATGACACTTTAACATGAGATTTATAGAGCGCTAGGCAGAAAGGGCAGTTCCCCCTCGACTGATGGATGAACTTTGTGCTGTTGGCCAATAGTGGATAAGCAGGAAATGGCGGCTTATAAATTTGTTTCTGTGCCGTGTAGAAAAGCCTGGTGTATTCTAGTCATATCTGGAAGGTCTTAGGTGTAGAAGGTGTTCTAGTCATATCTGTAATGCTATTGTGTGTACAGGCGTACTTGTAAGGGATGATATATTATTTATGCAGATTGGGGGCGGGGGGGTTGCACTCTAGTTTGCAGGTTTGTCCATCTGTTTGCCTGCAGCCATGCATAGAGAATATGTCCGTGTGTGTGTGTGTGTGCGCTTGTGTGCCTATGTGCCTGAGCCTGTGCCTGCAGATGTGTATTGTGTGGACTGCGTGTGCACATGTCTGTATTTCCACATGTGTAGCTTTGGATCTTGTCGTGCGCATTTGCGTGTTTGGTTGGTTGGTTGGTTGGTTTTGTTTGTTTGTTTGTTTGTTTGTTTGTTTGTTTGTTTGTTTGTGCTGGAGCGGCGTGGAGGAAGTGGTGTCGGCCCCTTCCGTCAGGAGCAGCTGGTATTGTTTACGGGGCGCTGTTCTGCAGTGCTAGCCCGAACACACAGCTGCCAGTCGCAGGCGAAGCGCACACCAAACACCCACTTCATCAGCATGCAGTATGACCAACACCCACCCCCACCCTCTTCACCGCACCTCAGGTCTGCTCTGTCCCCTGCACGCAAATTGCATTGGAAATGCGACCCACTGCGAGCCCCATAGAAACTCCTTCTTTGTGTACATCTTGCAGACGCCATGGTGAACTAGATATCCTGCTCACCTGATCGTCCATGTGACACCACCTGCTGTCTTTGAATGGATAATAAGAAAGATTTAGAACGGAAAAAAACAAAAAGCAGGCTTTTCTTGCAAGCTTGCAGCAGTAGTGCTGCACGGTTTGTGTATGCAACGGATCAATCCACAGTCCTTTGGGTGCTTGTGATCTTTTTTTGTACACACACACACACACACACACACACACACACACATACACACACACACACATATTTGGGGGCTTTGACATTGGGGTTGCTAGGGGATATGACTCCTCTGTTCTTTACTGTGAGTCTCTCTAGTTACCACCACCAGCTCATTTTTCAGTTCTACGTCCCCACTGTGTCGCTGAGTGCCTGGGCACCCAGTAAAAGGGCATCCTCTGCGTGTCACACTTAGGCCGGGATAAGCAGATCTGACACCATGAAATTATTCCCTCTGCTGGCTGCTCCACCGCCACGCTCCCCACAGCACACTGGAGGTCAATCCCTGGCCTGCGCCGGCATTACCATATTTTCATCTGGGAGCCGCAGGAAAATAAATAACCCAGGCATGCCGGGAAATATGACCAATTTGTCACTGCCACTGTGGCTGTGGCTTGCCATCTCACACCGGCAGCAGGCTTTGCATCGCTACAGCCCCCCCTTTACTGTCAGTCACACAGTTTTCTGTTAGCGCTAGTGCTAAGTGTGTAATGCTAATCATCCCGGCTCGTAGGCCTACGTTTCCCAGAGTAATTGTTCTTATTATCAAGAGTGCACCTACGCATGCCTAAGCTGTGGTTCCAGTCATGTACTGCAGGCTTTCAGGGTGGCTTGATTTTGCCAGCGCAATTATATCTTTGTCTGATGCAAAACCAATCTGAGGTTTATCTTTGAGAGGCATCCAGCGAATCCCTGTTGGCTTCCGCCAGACTGCTACAGTTTTTTAGTGTGTGTGTAGTCATGCTCTTCTTATGGGATGTTGACGTACTGTACTGCATTATTTAACAGGGGAGAGACTACTGTAGAGAGAGGGAGAGAAAGGAAATATAATGGTTTAATGGTTGTACCACTGCCTTGCTAAATAATCAATAAATGGCATGAGACTTTCTCCCTTTTTATCTAGTCAGGCTTATTTTCTTTACTCCACGTTTCCTCTGATTTTGAAAGCAGCCCCTCTGCTTCCATTGTCAGTCGGAGTTATTTCCAAGAACTATCAGACGTCTCTGCCATGGCACGCCATCTGTGTCAGGATTGAGGGTGGAGATCAAAAAGGCCTCTTCTGATAGCCATGAAATGTGCCTGTTGCTTCTTTTCTCTACTGCTGTACGCAACTAGTAGTCAGCCGCAACACAAAGGATATATCATTTCCACTGGCATCACTGGCTACCTCAGAGGTAGAAGTTGGCAGAGTAATATATGGAATGTGATACAGAACTAAGACATGAAGTTCATGTTCAGCTTACTATCGGCCTGATGAGAGCTGTACGTGATGAAAAATTCCCTCTGTTCTAGCCCAGGCTAAAGTGAGACTGCACTACTTCTTTCTGATTGCTATAGACTGCTCCACACCTAAGGCTTTTGTCAATGAAGGCTGCATTTATATAGTGAAATAGCACACATTCCAGGGTTTTACACTACCCAGTTATAACCAAAACCTTCTGTCTCCATGTCTGCCTTTGCAGGTGTCTGAGGAGGCCTGTATCCTGCTGGCCACCCCTAAGATGCTGCTGCCCTCGTCCAGCCAGCTGCCGGCCGGAGCGCCCCTATCGATGCACCACCAGATCCAACTCCTCCAGCAGCAGCTCCAGCAGCAGCAGCAGCAGACCCAGGTGTCAGTGGCTCAGGTAAGACCCCTGCTCTGATCCCTAGGAACTCTTGGCTTTGGCATCACATACAAGCACCAGCAAGAGCAAATGGTTATTTCTTAGTTTAATTTAGCTGAATGGCACAGTGCACAGGGAATGTGTTATTTATTTATTTTTCCCTGGCACTTTTGTTGTTTGGTTGGTTAAATTGAGGTGCTCGTGGGGGCCAGGCTGATGTAGAGGCAGCTATTGTGTAACAGGGTCCTTGGGATAATTTAACAGCAAATAGTATTTGATCTGCTTTTAAGAGCGCCAGTGTTGATGTGTGTGTGTGTGTCTGTGTTTTACATTCACGTAAAACCCCCTTCATTGTTAGTCAGGTATATATGTTTGCCTCATAACTCTTGATTCGATGAGCATTAAAGTCCATTCTAATTAAGGCATACCCATAAACCCACACCCACCTTCCCGCCTGTCAACTCTCTCCGCCGCTCTGACGTTAATGGCCAAGCGAGCTGTGGAGGAAAGCAGCATCTGTCTGCTGGTGTGCTGTAGTATGTCTCATGTCCACTACAAATGGACTTGTGTGTCATTACCTCTCCTCTCTCATCCCCTCCATTCTCCTCTCTAAGCCTCAAAGCGTTCCTGGCCAGAGCTCTGTGGCGACTTCCCCACAAAGTCCCCCCCTTTCTCCGCTCCTTAAGCGTCTCAATTGGAGGGTTGCAGGTCATGATTTTCGCCAGCGCTCCCATCTCCTTGTGTGTTGTCGTCAGTGCAGACCTCCCCTCTCATCCCGTCCACTGATGCGTGCTGACCCAGAAGTGTCCTCGGCTGTTTAGCGTTAATGTGGTTCCATTACGGCGTGGCGGGGAGTCTTATTTATCTGCCCTGGCTAGCATCCCGCGGCGAAGGATTATTTGGCCACGGTCAAGGCTCCCGAAACGCCCCAGGCCTGGAAGGCGCGAGGGGGAGAAAGGGGAGCACAGTCGGAGTAATCTCCCAGCCAGCGGCGAGGTTTTGCTGTAACGGCAGCTGGCGAGCGGGCAAGCTGGCCAGACCGCAGTCCTCCCACAGGGGTGAGCGGGGCCAGCTTGTGCCTGGATGGAAAAGACAGCGGGATGTGATGGCATTCTCTTCTGGCCCAGAGAGAGAGAGACGGTGTGTCCGAGAGAGGACTGAGATAAAGAGAGTGGGAGAGAAAAAGAGACGGATGGATGGAGAGAGAGGGAGAGATTGACGTTCAAGGAGAGAGATTTTAAAGGAGAGAGATACAGAGAGCGAGGGAGGGGGAGAAATAGTCAGAGAGGGAGTGTGCTGTATAGAGATCAAGAGAGTTACATCTCTGCGGCATTGTCCACATGTAAAAATCAGGCGGTGGTGTCCTCTCCTGACCCCCCCCCTTACCAACACGACACACAGTTCCCCTGCAGTCCTCCCCCCTCACACCCTTGTGAGGCTCTCTCTCTCTCTCCAGCCTGGACCTTGTCCAGCACTTGCTCTCCCGAGCCTAAGCAAACACGGTGTCACTCTATCGTCATTGCGGTAGTCGTTGTCTGGCCTCTGATGTCCCACTTCAGTGAAGACGAAGTGGGGTGGCCCCTTTGAAGTGTCATATCAAAGCGCCTGTCGAGCGACGCCGATCACGGCCTCGTTCATTTATTTATCCGTTTGTTTGGCACCATCGCTTATCCCTTGGGGTGGGGGGGGTAGGCAGATGAAACAACATTCATGCGCTTCTCTTTGGAAGTTGAAAGCCTCTCTCTCTCTCTCTCTCTCTCTCTCTCACCAGCACATGCCACAGCTCTTAAGCAGGGAGAGCGGGAGGAAGAGTAGCTGGTTTAATCTCCCGTACCCCCCCTTATGCTAGTGTATCGTAGCGGAATGTTAAGATTAGGCAGCGCTTCTGATGTTGTGTAAAGACTTCATTCATGTTTGCTGCCTCTCCGGTGAGTTTGAGCACCGCTCCATCATAATGTGGCCTGAGGGGGTTGGCTTGCAGTCTGCGTTTATCGAGCTAGAACATGCCAGCTCTAATCTGATGCCTTGTATTTTTTTACCCCTCAGAAGTATTAGGACTTTAGAGATAAGGACACTCATTTAAAATTAGGAAGTAGCCTATTTTCTGAGGGTAAACTGAAGATTTTTGAATATTTATTTAGGGTTGTCAGAGATTTAATGTAAGTAAGTATGGTGGCTTGTAACCACCCACAATTCATACCCTGCCGACTCAAATTAAAACTTCAGCTTTAGTGTCTTTGTATTTAAACACGACAGTGCCTACCATCTTTTACACCAAGGGCATCTAGGCATGACATGAAACCAGTTCTGTGTGTGTGGGTGCATTTGTGATGTGGCAATGAAACATCATTTTCATGAAGTGATCTGCAACACCATCTGTTTCCCAAGTCCTTGTTATGATAACAGCTTACCGTGTCTTTTTCTCTAAACCATTTTAGCAAATATTCTAGTAAATGTTTCATATGTCGACTAGTATATATGCTAATGACCTAAACTGCAGCGCAAAATAAGTCTCCCAGAATGTGTCTGTCAGAGAACAAAACCGTATTCCATGCATCTGAGGATCAGAGAAAAGGTTTTCTTCCACGGACTTCATTCAACCAAGAGAAATAGCTCTTCCACTTGGCCAAGTTGGAACTCTGTGAAGTGGCAGGCCAGGAAACTTCTAAAACTGCAGGGCTAAGACACAAAAGTGCTGACAAGCCCAGAGAAAAAAAACAAATGTACACACTAATGCACTATAGCCTACACATGCTTGTGCCTGCTTACTCTCAATTGCATACTTACACACACACACACACACACACACACACACACACACACACACACACACACACATATACTGCATACAACATACACTGCCGGTCAAAAGTTTAAATTCGCTTAGGGACAGACTACCAGCTGACTGCTTCTTCTTCGCTCCAATCAAACGTTGTCCACAGAGTGTGTCATGACGCTGCAAACTGCAGTGATGGCCTTCCTCCTGCAAGATTCCCTTTATCTTGAGCAATTTCCCCACTTTACTACCACAAAAAGCACCCCCAGATCATCACATTCCCTCCACCATGCTTGATCGTTGGAGCCAAACAGTCCTTCAGCTTTTGTTTGGTGTCTCACAATCAGAACACCTGAGATTGGTCTGTCTATAACACTTGATGTAAGTCTTACTCTGTCGAATGTCTGTGTTCTCGTGCCCATCTTAATCGTTTAATTTTTATTGGCCAGTCTGGCAAATAGCTTTTTTCTTTACAACTGTGTCTAGAGGGCCAGCATCTTCTATTGATATTGACACTGATCTTTTGCAGGTTCTATTTAACAGAGCAGGCAGTTGAGGACCTGTGAAGGGTGTGTTTCTCGAACTACACAGGCTAATGTATTTGTTTTTCTTGCTCAGTTGTGCACTGGTGCCTTTCCATCCTTTTTTCTAGTCGGGTTTCAAGCCAGTTTGCGCTCTTTTGTAGAGGGAGTAGCACACAGCTTTTTATGAGATTTTCTGTTTCTTGACTAATTCTCATGTGGAACAGCGTGCATTTCTCAGAACAAGAATAGATTGACGCGCTTCAGTAAAAAGTTCTTTTGTTTCTGGTAATTTTGTGTCTTTAATCAAACTCGCAATAGATGATGCTCCAGAAACTCAAACTCATCTAAAGAAGGCCAGTATTGCTTCTTTCATCAGGGCAGTATATTTCAGCCATGCAAATTGACATATGTAAGTGATTTTGGATAAAAGCATCTGCTAAATGAATAAATGTAAATGTAATGCAAACATAATTGCAAAAGGGTTTTACAATGATCAATTAGCCTTTTAATAGTCATTTATATTAACAATAGGTATAATTTTAATGGCCAACAAATGAGTTTTTCCTTTAAAAACAGGGAAATATCAAAGTGACCACAAACGTTTGAACTTTAGTCTACATACATTGCAGACACACACACACACACACACACATGCACACGCACACACACACGCACACAAGCATAAACACAGAATGCATGGAGAGAATACATATTCAGATCCTCACACACTTTCCAAAGACCAGCTGGACTTTTGAGCATTGTGGGAGTCCATGTATACAGAGGGGGTTGCCTTTATGACGATGACTCATTATTTAATAGGCTCCCAGTGGAAAATTTCACTGGCAGAAACCTTGTAGAATCTGGGATGAGATTTTAAAACCTTGTTGGGAGCAGCATAGAAGTGCCTCAAATCAAGACCCTTGTCATTATCGCATTCTTGACTTTCGACCCCGTCATTGCCCAAGCAAAAGAGAGACAAACAGACACTGCTCACATTACTACTTCAAAGTGGCTGTCCTCAAAGCAACAAGGAGTTCATTCTCGACAACAGTTATTGAGTTCTTTTCAAGGACAGCGCTGAAGGGGAGGACATTTTCACAGCCTTTGTGTTCTACTGCTAGTGTCAGGAAGAACTATATTTGGTGAGCTCTGTGAATTCTGGAAAACTTTTAAAGGAACTGAGGAGATGAGGCAACCGTGGCCTACTGGCTAGGGCTTCGGACTTGAGGGTTGCCGGTTCGAACCCTGAGGGTTGCCGGTTCGAACCCCGACCAGTAGGAACGGCTGAAGTGCCCTTGAGCAAGGCACCTAAGCCCTCACTGCTCCCCGAGCGCCGCTGTAGCAGGCAGCTCACTGCGTCAGGATTAGTGTGTGCTTCACCTCACTGTGTGTTCACTGTGTGCTGAGTGTGTTTCACTAATTCACGGATTGGGATAAATGCAGATTTCCCTCACAGGATCAAAAGAGTATATATACTATATACTATACTTAGATCCCCTGCAACCTGAAGTCAGTTATTGAATAATCGGGGTAAACTCAAACCCTTGGTGAGAGGATGAAGGAAATAATCTTTGGCAATATTTATCTGACCTGCCCAGTAAAATAAAAACACCAAAGAAGGTAAAGACTTTATCCTGGGTCCTCAGACTTGTCTGCTCAGGGAGAGCTCAGTCTTTTCCCTCTCCACAGGTCGAAAGCGTAGTTATCAGTCCTGGCGTTCTGTTTCTCTCTCACTGTTATCTGCAACACTAATGCTTTGTCGATATTGAAAAGCCCCGTCCGTCACAAGGATGGAAGGCATGCGTATGAGAAAAGAACTGAATGTTTCTCGAACCACAATTTGAATTTGAAAGCGAAAAAAAAAAAAAAAAAAAAAAATCCCACACAACCCGTGTCTGTGTAAATAATGAAAGTGCATTGATGTCCCTACCTCCTCTTTTAATTTGCTCTGCGGTTACCAAATGATCCCTCAGGCATTTTTATACTCCATTTCACCCATGCACAAGCAGCCTATTTTATAACACCTGTGACCCACACAAGCTCATATATCACAGCTGCTTGGCTTTGATAAAGCATGTGGTGCCACAGTGATTTATCATCTGTTAAAATTTGATCATAACCAGGCTGGAAGCATTAGTAATAAGATCATAATTTCATGTACCGGTAATGGAATGGTAAGGGCCGTTATAATCATACCTGGGTGGGAGACTTATGTGTGATCTGCATGTGCTTTGCTGCTGTATGTGCATAATCATGTAGTCGAGGTAGGTGTTGAGTAACATAACACGGCAAAGTGGTGAAATTTCAAATCACACCCACCCACACCCATCAGTCTTGGTGAAATCACTGGGGTGAGCATGACTCCTTTTGATGAGTTTCACACACGTGCTGCATGTAAAGGCATGTTTGTTTTTTTTCTCTATTAGCCCTTCCTCCCTTGCCCTCTCTCTCTCTCTCTCTCTCTCTCTCTCTCTCTCTCTCTCTCTCTCTCCCTTTCTTCCCATTCTCTCTGTCTTTCTGCAGGTCAGTGCCTTCACGGCCCCTAGGAGGGAAAAGACTTTAGCATGTGATACGGTACATATCACTGCTAATTTAGGTCTGTGTAGCTTTATCACTGCACACAAGCCATTTAACATCCAAATGACCTTTTGTCTCTAACCCAAGAGCTTCACTAATGAAAACCGTGCTGTCTTTTTCATCTGCAGTCGCTCCATCTGTCATTGAGTTGGTTGCGAGACGTGAGCCATTTGAACGTCCAGGAGAATCTCTGTCAGTGAGGCTGAGAGAGTGTGGTTGATTGGTTGGACAGTGACAAGATGGAGAGAACTGTCTTTTTCTCCCATCCCTGTCTGGCGGGAAAAGGCTTTACTTCACTGCCTGTGTGTGTGTGTGTGTGTGTGTGGGGGGGGGGAGTTGTTGTCAGGGTGAGGACAGTCCGAAGCATCTGCATAAGGACCTTCACAAAGCCACACTGCAATCCACAGTTGGACAGGTTGCCATGAACACTGACCTTCTTCTCTTCTTCTTTTTTTCTCTCTCTCTCTCTTCCCTTTCTCTCTCTTTCCAACCATCACCACTGGTAAGAGGAGATTCACACTAGATCTCATTTTCTGAGGTCAAGATGAAAGTAATCCTTTTATTATTTTCACCATTATTCTCACTGCCCATCCATCCTGCCCCTCTGTAGCTCTCGCTTCTTCCCTCTGTTGACTGACCACACATACACACAAACCCATTTGGAACACACTGGGGCGAAAAAATGGCCGGATCTCATCACGTGGATCTTTGAGCTCTCTTACCTCAGATTTTATCTTCCTGATTAAAAAAGGATGAAGCGAGCAGAAAGGATGTGCTGCATTGTGTTGGGGAACAAATTGCTCTGTGGGTTCCAGTTGGGAGATGGTGGTGCCTCCAAGCTTCGCTATCCAGTACATCACCTTCCCTTCCTATGGCGTTGGAGGCAGGGGGTGGAAACACTAAGTGAGCTGGGATGCTGGGAGAGTGTTTTGTGTGTGTGTGTGGGTGGGGGGCAAGTGCTTATCGGGATGTAGCTGAGGACGCCTGGAGGACACTGCAATGCATTCTAATCAGCTTGGTCACTCGTTCAACCCCCCGAAACACACACACACAGAAAGAGGGAGAGAGACATCATTTAAGCATGTGTAGGCAGATAAATATACAAATGTGTATTATTTCCCACACATACTCCTTCTCACCTGCCACAATATGGCTCCTGTGTGATGGGCTACTCTATCATTTGAATGGGTCTAGGCAGGTGAGCTAGTGTGCACCGCAAAGGAATGTTTTATGCCAGCTCCGTCACATTACTCTACTATATTGTTTTACTGTTGGTTTGACTTATTTACATTTGCTGATTCTAAATGTGTCTATAACCAACACTGTGTGCCAAAAAACTCATTTAAATCTCCATTTCCTTGAACGAGTGCAGCTCATAGTTTAAAATAAATTCTGTGTTTGTTTTTTGGAGCAGCAGTATTAGTGTCACAGACTTCCTTGCAAATACATGTTTTCTCTGTGTGTCTTGCTGGACATGAGAAAATTGGCCAATTAGACCAGATTTTCATCCCTGTCCTCTTGTTATCCATGTCCTAAAGCTGGGTTGGGTGATTTGCAATCCTCCCAGTTCCCTCTTTGCTGGTACCTCAGCAGTCGGGTCATTGTACTTGCATCACCTATGACTGCACAATTCTTTCTCTCGCCCGACTCCAATTCCTTTGAAATGGGGCGTGGGGCTTTTAACATTAAAGACCTTCAACTGGAGAAGCACACTGTCCTAGTGTGAGTGCTGCTGCAGCATAGTGCTTTCACTTCAATTACGGGTGCATTGGCTTCAAGTCCTTCAAGAAAGTAAATGTAATGACATTTGAAGCCGCACTTTTGAGTCACCCCTGGTCATCTTCTCTCTCGCTCCCTCTCTCCCTCCTCGAATACACTCTGTTCAGTTTCATTTGAGCATTGATATGTTTCGATGGAATTTATAGTCAATATAACCCTCCCTCACATGTCATATTTTGAGAATTGACACATAACCTCACTCTATCACAGCTCTCTGCCACTCTCTTCATTTCTTCCTCTCTCTCTGTCGGGCTTTTTGTGAGCTATCTTTCAAACTCAGTCACTCTGTCGGCTCCCAGCCTGAGTTATTGAAAAAGACAATGACATATGCCTCAGAGTGCTGTGCCCCAGCGCTCATAACATTGCAGTGCTCTCTTGACACTTTTATTGAGGATCAGGCAAATTTTGATGCCCCTTCTCTCAGCTCTGGATGTGTGTGGTAAATGATTGATTGTCTAATGGGTCTAAGGTTTGGGTGCAAATGGAAACTTTTGCTTTTCGCTGTTGAGGAAAACTTTAAAATCTAACCTGGAGGTGGGTTCTCATATGACATGTTAGTCATGCATGGCTCCATGGACTGCAGATTATGCTGCACTTCAAAGTACAGGGGTTTAACAGCAGAAACATGAGTTGTCTGACATGAAAAAAAGGTTTGATGTCTTCCTCATAATGTCCCACTTGATTAACCAAGCTAGAGCTTAATCATATTTCATAGTTTGTTTGCCAAGTAATTATTTATGTGGAAGAGGATTTACTTGCGCGCTAGATTGATTTGCAGAAGGGTTGGTGCTGATATTTGATAATTATTTCATCATTTCATTATTTTTTTGCCACTTGAGCTAGCTGGGAGTCCTCTGGGCTCTGGAGTCGTGTATTGGGGCAGTGAAGAGGCTTGTGAGGGCAGCTCTCTCGCGTGAATCTCAGCAACCACAGTAACCACAGTCATCAGTTGCATCACCCAAGAGTTTCCCACCAGTCATCTATGTGTGTGTGTTTATCTGTGTCCACACTGTACATGTTTGTGCATCTGTCCATAAAAAACTGAAGGGAGTGTATGGCTCAGTAATGACAAGTAAGGCTTTTTCTCTGAAGATTTTCTGTCCTTTCAAAAACTGCTTTGTTTTTTAACTGTTTGTGTGTAGGTTCACCTGCTGAAAGACCAGCTCTCAGCCGAGGCGACGGCTCGTATTGAGGCCCAGGCGAGGGTGCACCAGCTGCTGCTGCAGAACAAAGACCTGCTGCAGCACATCTCCCTGTTGGTCAAGCAGGTCCAGGAGCTGGAGCTCAAACTGGCCAAACATGGATCAAGTATGCGAACACTGCACATGTTTCATGTCTGTCTGTCTTGCTCACTGTCACACACAAACTTGTACACACAGTCAGCATGCATTTCTTGGTGTTGGGATTGGTGTTGTTTGCTGTGTTTGGTGGTGTTTGTATTTTCAGTGCTTCCTCCGGTCTGCAACCTTCTACAACTAACACACACACACACACACACACACACACACACACACACACACACACACACACACACACACACACACACACACACACATACCCAAACAATTTCCTTTTCTTGTTTCTCTTACACCATGTTTCTGTCTAGTCAGTATTAATTCATCCCCAAAGGCTGCGTCATGCACTCCAAAGCTATATCTTGTTTCTGGCATGCACACACCCCCACCCAAATGTCAACAAACTGTGTGAGAACTTCAATTACACAAGCAAAAATTGTTTTTGTCCTCAGTCTGCAATGTATTCTACTCCTTGTCTACTCACTACTTGTTTTCTGCTACACACACACACACACACACACACACACACACACACACACACACACACACACACACACACACACACAGTTTCCATTGTGGTCTCAAAGGCATCACACATCCCTTACCTTTGCCCTTCTTCCATCTTTACTTATTATTATCCAAAATGTTCATCTCCTTCTCTCTACCCCAGTCTCTCACTCTTTCTTTCTTGTCATTATGTGGATTTTTCTTCATCCAGCACTTACAGTGACTCCTGCCTTTTGTTATTGGACCCTGTCCCCTTTAGCAAACCTGCCAGTTCTCCCAGATAGGTTGTTTTACATAACAAAGCAGCTCATTGTAGCAGGCTCCTATGCTACAGTACCTCAGTGTAGAGGAGGCATTTACAGATCTCCTGTAACAGGGAGCAGAAATGGCTCCACACTCTCCCTGCAGTTGTGATTACCCTCAAGGAAACTCTAAGGAAACTCTCTTCTCCCTCATGGCTTCCTGAATACGGACACAATACTTTCTTTCTTTTTCATTTGTTACCTGTATTTTTTTTTTTTTTTGCACTTTAGCTCTTTCTGTCATGCTCTGTAACTTTCACTTCAATTTCCTTTGGACGGTGTACAGACGAACAGTATTTTCATGTAAATGAAATGCATAACACATACCCTGTCTGTCATTGTGAAGACAAGTAACCCCTCTCTCTTCCCTCTCTCCCTCTCCTCTTCCTCTCTCCCTCTCCTCTTCCTCCCTCTCTCTCCTTTTCAGTGGGCTCCCAGGACAGTCTTCTGGAGATCACCTTCCGCGCCAATGTCCCGCCGGTGCTGTGCGACGCCACGACCCCGCGACCTGAGGACATGAGCCTCCCCCCGCTGAGTGACGGCACCCAGCTCTCCCAGCCGCTGGCCAGCCCCTTAGGTAGGGACGACTGTTTGGTCAAGCTCGAGTGTTTCCGCTTCCTGTCGGGGCCCCCGCAGCAGGAGCAGGGCCTGGTGCTGGTGTCGGCGTCCGGCGCGGCCGCGGGCCTCCATCCCGCCCGCCGCAGACGCCCTCCACGCCAGCCAGCATCTCGCCCGAGACTCAGGACGAGCTGCTGCTCGGCAGCCTGGAGTTCCTCAAGTTCCGCGAGTCGGGCATCGTCTCAGAGTACGAGTCGACCAACACGGACGACAGCGACGACCGGGACAGCTGGGGGGGACAGGACGAGAGCACGCTGCGCCTGCTCAACGTGCTCAACAAGCACGGCCCCCCCGACTGCCTGCTGGACGACGAGATCGCTGTGTAGCCTAGCTTAGCCAAGCCTAGCTTAATATAGCCTAGCCTAGTGGTTCAAATCACTGTATCAGCCCTCTGTTTCCTAGCCTCAAAACCCAACACAATCAGTCACATGCTTGGTCTTTGTGAAAAAGATGTAATGCTGGGCCAAGAGTCATTTTAAGTCTGCACCTTTCCTTTTGTGCACGTCTGAGTCAGGGCGTCCATCGTGTGTGCTATCTAGTCTACCAGCAGCACCATAAGACGGAGTGAATGGGTCGAGAAGAATGGGTTGTTGGGTTGCTAACACACAATCCTGCAGGGTTTTGCCAGGAAGTTAGCGCAACCCAAAACCATGAGCATCCTGTCCCGATTGTCCTATTGTAAAGCACTCGTAAACTCTCGGGACCCAGGAGTATTTTGAAGAAGAGAATATTTTTAGCAAAACATGGCATCTATACCTATACAAATGTGTGTGTAAAGGTTAAAAAGAAAACAAAAAAACAGCAAAGAAAAATACAAATATTTTATACTTGGTCTTGTGAATGTGTCTATGTAAACAGTATGTCTTCTAATGATTCAAGTGTTTTTGTTTCCAGGTAATATGTCAGAGTTATTTGTGCAAGCATGTACCATACACAGTTCTGCAGCCAGTCTTGGTTCTTGCTGTTTAGTTCTTGTACAATTCCGGTAATGTTTAGAGCCAAGTGGTGCTGTTTGCTTAGATTTTGACCTTTGACTGAGACCTCTGAGGTTGTGCTGTGCTCTTTAGCCAATACACTGTGCATGTCTCTGAAACGCAGCTCAGAACCTTTTTCCCAGTGACTGTAGTCGTACATTAAGGAGCCACCAGCAAATCGAACGTGGCCGCTGTGAAATGTCGCCTGCGACTATCGATCCTCTTGATCAAGTGTGGTTGACAGCACTGATTGATTAGACGCTCCATTGCAGCATCCTCGCTGTGCATAGTGTTCGGAGGATGTTGCGTCTAGTCCTAGTTATGCAATACGGATTTCCCACTACTGGGAAAAGGGATTACGGTTGGGATTAATTGAGAATTGTATAATTAATCTGGACTGTAATTAACTGCTTACCAGACAGTATTTAAAACAGGAATTAGTGCAGTGTCCTGCAGTGACTCTTGGTGGACTGGGTATTTTAAAGGCTTTTTCTGGCTCCTTTTGCTCAGCACAGTTTCCTGTGGGGCATGTCACTCAAACATCCTATAGAGCGAGCAGTTATCATGGTTTCTCATTTTAGGTGGACCCAATTTGGCAAGTAGGGCCTGGGTGGAGGCTTGTGCTGCCCTGGGGATCATGTCCAACCAAATAAATTCTCTCTCTCTCTCTCTTTTTCTCTCCATCCTCTCCCATTGGGAGGCACTGCCATCTTGACTGTAAGAGGTTAGGGGCCGGTTGCCTGTTGTCCAGGCTCATGTGGTTTGTCAGGGATGCAGAGACAGTCTAAATGGCCCAGGAGTGGTCCACTGTGTCCAGGGACCGGGGCAGCGAGTGCTGACGGGGCTGAGGGAGGATGGCCCGCAGCATTGCAATCACTTCTCCACTTTCAGTTGTCCTTCCCCATCTCTTCTCCATTTGCCAGCCCCTTATCTTTCTTTTTCTTCTTTTTCATTTCCCCTCTGCCGTGGCCGCTTGTCTAACTCTGTCAGGACCCAGGCGCTGTACCTGACTGAATCTTGATTTGTCTTTCTTTTTTTCTTTTTTTTTTCTCTCCTTTTCTCCACCTCCTCGCCCTCGATCTCTTGCTCTGAAGATCAGCTGTGGCGATCTGATGACAGAGCTTCTCTCTGGTCTTCTCTCAGCTGTAAGCCTCAGTAAGCTTGCCTGAGCTTTTCTTATTACAACCTTTGAAGGGCGAAGTGAATTTGTCTTTTTGTTCTATGAAGGACTCACTACAAGGAACAAAATCAATTTCTTCGAATGTCTTCCACAGCCCAGAACGGTGACCTGTCTGCCCAATTAGTTACCTGCTAATTTAGGACTTTTACGCAATACCTAGAGTTACCTTTCGTCTCCTGCTCATAGACGGGCATATTAATCAAACTAAAATCCATACCAGCTGAAGGAGATGAATCACATGGCCCGCTGTGTACACCCCCCATCCTCTACAGTGAGTTGGTTTGTTCTCTCTCCTGCAATCTGTGACAGCACAGTTGATTGGGGTCCTGTGAGACACCAACGTGGAGCAATAGGGGACACATCTAGAGTTTTGCTTTGGCAGGCAAGGCTTTGAACTGCAAGATCAAGGGTTTTTTTTTTTTTTGGTAAGCATGGCTTCCAATAGTGTCCCATTATCCAGTGTCACTTTGATTTGGTGTTTTGATTCCAGTTGAAAGTGGAAGCTCTCCCTTTTCAAAAATAATGAATGGTAAGACATTCATACTCATTTCAAAACTTCATTACGCTCACATAATTAGATAAGAAACATTGATGCACTGTATTTTAAGTTGTTTTTTGGGAATAATTTACATCCATTATCGCAATAAACCCAGCCGCAGGGATCTTGTTATAGTTTTATGGCCAAATGATTAGCCCAGCGTAATTTTATAAGATCTTTGGCTACATCCCCCAAAGCTAAATCCAAAACCATGATCACTGATTTGATTTGGCAGATAAGCCAGGTGCCGCTGTGCAGATCTGACCCTGCTCCTTTACTGCAGAGAGGAGCCTAGAGATGCTCCAGCAGGAAGGACTAGTGCGCCACGGTGAAGCAGGCAGTGCAGTGCAGTAGTCGCTGGCAGGCACAGACAGCTGTGAGTGTTTATTGGTGGTCAAAGGGGTGTGGAGGAGGGTGGCTGTGCCATCTGTTTGTCACCACTGCCTCTGCACAGGGAGCCTCTGCTTGTTATGACTCCCTCTCTCTCTCTCCTTCTCTCTCTCCCTCTCTCTCTCCTTCTGTCTCTCTTCCTCACTCTCTCCCTTTCCCCATCTCCCTCATCTCCCTCCCTCTTTCCCTGTCTCTCTCTCTCTCTCACTCTGCCTCTCTCTCCCTCATCTCCCTCCCTCTTTCCCTCTCTCTCTCTCCCTCCCTCTCTGCCTCTCTCTCCCTCATCTCCCTCCCTCTCTCTCTCTCTCTCTCCCTCTCTGCCTCTCTCCATCTCTCTCTCTCTCCCTCTGTCTGCATCTCCCTCTATCCCACTCGCTATTTATCTTCCCCTCTGGTTGTCATCCTTGTAGGTACTGTAGCTCTCTTCAGTTCTCCTTCATGCAGATCGGAGATACATTTTAATTAGTCTGCATTTGTTTATGCCCTCTTTGTTATGACACAGTAACATTCAACGCTTGCCTCTGTCAACCATTAGCAATGAACCTTTGTTTATTTTTGTGGTTGACCTTAAGCGAGAGAAGGAGTGCCCTTAGCAGCTGTTGTCCTTTCATATCGGCTCCATCCCCAGTAACAGCACTGTAAATGGCTGTACTCCCACCTCTGCTTGTTGAAAAACCCCAAATATGTGTGTTCTGACTCTGCAGCTAATGAGCAGAACTTCTGTCAGCATCCATGTGGGTTGGTTCAGGTCCATGTAGACCTTCTTGAGGTTAATCTGGATGAAAACACAGGAGCCGCAGGGCCTGGAGACAGCCAGTGGCTCCTTTCATTCCTCTGGATCTTAATTGGAATCTTCTCAGGCTCACACCCTGTCTCCGTGCAACTGCCCTTTCCGCCCGATAAGTGTAGGCAAGCAGCACCATTCAAACCCTACTGAGAAGCCCCGCCCACCCACACACACACACACACACACACACACACACACACACACACACACACACACACACACACACAGAAAACCACCTAATACGAAGCAGGAAAAAGGAAGCCACCTCCCACAGGCACTTTCCACAGATAAGCACCACATGGCCACCACAGGGCCGCCACACCCTCCCTGTGGCCCACAGCTTTTCCAGTGAGACCCTGTAGATCGTGCTTCCCCTTCCCCTTCCTCACTTTACAGGTCACAGATTAATGAGTTTATCCTACGCCACTGCTATTCACCGCATGAATTAACGCTAGGCTATTCACCACATGAAGGGGTATTCTATCCTGACTGAGCACAGGGGAGACGTGAGGTCCATTGGCAGCTCTTGGATTCTGTTAAAGGCCAGACCAGCACCCTGCATCGAAGCTTGTCCCACCCATAACCTAAGACCCTGGGTGACCGTGCCAAGACCAGGGTGATGCATGCAGACATGCTGCCCGACCTTGGAAAAAGGTCTATCGATCCAAGCCTCCAAGAACTTGAGCAGGGAGTGCTAGCATAATATTTGAGGAAATCTGAAATTCTGAATCAATACGTTGTACAGGGAGGTGATGGCTGTACCTAAGATCCACTTCCAGTCCAATCAATGACTTAATGATGCATGTCCAGCAGTTAATCCCCTGCAGAAGGAGCGATAGCATCAAAGATTTTAGCAGCGGTGTGCTACTGATCTTTTGTCACTTTGTAGCCTCACAGTGTGACCAAACGCTGTCCAGAAGGCATGTCAGACTGAAATGTTCTTAAGTGCTTTAGAATCTGAAGGACAACAGTAAACAACAGTTATCATTCCCATGACTTCTATCCACTGCTGTCCACTCGCATAATCCAGTGCCCTTTACAAGAACAAGCTGTTCATCAAGTTAAAAGTGTGCAAAATTGAAATCATCTGAGTAGCTAAGACATGGTAATACTATTTTGTTAAAGTTAAATATGTCTGGCACATCAGAAAGACCTGCACTTGGAGTAGGACATTTTGTTATTTCATGTAATTGTAATTTATTTATTTGAATGGGCATAGTGCACAAAAAACATTATTAGATGTCTTGTGCCAGGTTGTAGCAAATTGCTATTTATGGAGCAATAAAATACAGATAAAGTATACAGTATACAGTACAGATTCACAAAGTTATAAAAATCGTTACAGACATTATTTTCCCCCTATCCCACCCCATATAAAGCTAATATGTTTTTTAAAGCTGAGAGTTGGATCAAGGGTGACACCCAGATATTTGAATTGATCCACATTTTTTATTGTTTATTTATCAAGTGTTTATTGATCAAGTGTTGATTGAAAAGATATGAAGTGCATCAAAATAGCATGGTTGTTCTCTTTAAGTGGCATTTTTCTGGCAGTTTTGTGTGAGGTGCCCCTGTGGCTGTCACCCACTTAAAAATGCCCCTAGTCTTCACTGAAAAGACAGGCCATTACCACAGCGGCCATACATAAGTGATGTGCTGAGGGCATCTGTACCTCTACTGAAAACCTTGAGTCACATTCACTCATGCCAAATGTGATTCTCTCTCTTTTGCTCTCTTTCTCTAGACTTCCTGTGCATCCTCTCTTTCTTCCCCCGTCTCTGACTGACTCCCTCTCTTTTTTGTCTTCCTAAATATATCTCCCCATCTCTCTTTTTTTTCCCCTGGCTTCTTTTCTTGGGCTTTGGCCTTTTTCCATGGCTGATAAATCAGTGCCAGGATAGAGATCCTCTCCAGGCCGCCAAGCCTCCCACAGACGTGTCACATCTCACGCTCACACTCAGCAGAGAGGAGGAGAGAAGTGAGGGAGAGAGAGTGTGAGACATCCTCTTTGGGGTGGTTTGGAGTCGTAACTAGCGCCTGTCCCCCCCCCCGCCTCTCTTCCCCCCCTCTCCGCAGGCAGGCCCCACAGTCTCTGTCATTGAGAAGCACTTCATGGTGGTGGTTCAAGGATGGGCACTTGTGCATGGCTAATGTGTGTGGGCGGGGGGCACGCGGGCAGACGTCGGCATGCATTTTTGTCAGGGCAGGATTGATAAAGGGAAGAGTGACTCTAATCCCATTACGGCCTGTCGATGAGGCCGGCGCCGCTGACCCAACCCCGTGACCCCTCAGTGTAAAGCAGCCTTAAGGAGAACACCCCCCTCCTCCAAATGTCAGGGGAGGATCTTAGAGACCAATAGCCGTACCCCCAACTCATCCCAACCCCACCCCGCGTACTGTAGTTTGTTAATGATTCATGTTGAAGGAGACCTGATGAAATATGTATGTTTGACCCAGCTTTTAAATTGACCTGTGCGTGTACTGGCCAGCTTTAGCGGCCTGCCCCACAGAGGAGGGAGAAAGTGGGTTATGGATTTCTATCCTCATCAAGTTTTTGTCCCCTTGTATGCATACATAGCTGATGCCATTTTCTTTTCAGATTTAAAATGTGAATATCTCCCTATACCATCCAGTGGTCTGTCCGATCTTTGACCATGGTATGTAGGTCCCACAAAGAAGATCTTCTAAAGTACCCCAGTCCACTAGTTCTTAAATAACCTGGCAATATTGCTGTAAAGCAGGAGCATTTAGTCTCATATTTAAACGAGGGTGATTATTCAGACAGGCCAGTTGCAATTATTTCACTTTTGTTTCTCATGGAAAGCTATAATTAAGCAATCAGCAGTGCAGTAATTTTTTCCAAGCCTCCCTGCACTTAATATGTCAAAGGCAATGGTACATGATTTGGCCTCCATTCATGCAGAAGACATCGTTGAGCAAGCCTAATGCATCGGGATGAAAGGATCATTTCATGACTTTTTTTTTAACTTTTTTTTTCTCTCTTGGCTGCTTTTTTCCCTTGTTGCTTTACATCAAACACACACAGTCTACCGCTTGGCAGCTTTGCCATCAAGGGAGGATTTTTTATTGTTTCTCAGTAATTGAAATATCTGGAGATGCCATTATGCAGACTAGGCTGCAGGCGGTGGAAGAGAGGTGGCCACCACGCAGTGCTGTAAACTTTTAAGAGCCTGTCTGTGTACCTGCGTGGAGTTGGAGGAGATTTTGATTGTACTCTGTTTGGTGTTGATGTGCGCCTGTTGAGAGCATCTGGGTGAAATCATGTAAATCGGGGCGTGGGGGTTGGAAAGCGGTGTTGCTCCGGCAGGGGGTTAGTGGGAGGGGGATAAAAATTAGGCCCACTGAGCAACCCTGCACAGCACATACTAGGCACGGAAGACCTGCTTTCTCTGGCTTTCTGACTCCTGAGCGGAGCTGACGGCGTTCGGTGGACCGTGGCTGAATATGCTCGCGAGCGCAGCGGGAGTTTTTTTTTTTTGCTAAAAGATGTCCCACCGTGTTTGTTTGTTTTCTAACCCTCCCCTAAAAAACCCGGCTCTGTTCACATCCGTACCCTCTCCAAACATCCAGGTGCAGCGAGTCCCACTACGCATTGTGTTCCTCAAATCTGTTCGACACGCTACTGTGTTTATGGGATAAATGATCGTGTCTAAACTGAAGTGGAAGTGCACTTATTCTGTACCTTGTCACTGATCTTGCTTTGGCTCAATAAACATTTCCTTTCTTACGCCTTCACTCTCTCTGTTCTTTCTTCTCCCCTTTACTTCTCCCATTCCCTGTTCCTAACTCTTTGACGTGTGCCCTCTTCCTTTTGCTTTCTTCCTCTACTCTCGCTGGGCTTTAGATCTCTGATGCTTTATCATAACGTGTAATTTCCTCCTCCTATAATAACTTAACTGTATTTGAAGTTAAATTGCCCTGAACGACACTCCACAGTGTGCTTTCCTGGGGTTTGCCCTCTGTAGTTAACCCCTCCCAGTGCCCCTGGCTTGACAGGAATCGGGCCACACATCTCGTCTTGAACGTAAACACTGGAAGTCTGGGAGCGCGGCCGGCCCAGACTAAACTCCTCGTGCTCCCCGACGTCTTCCCCTTTGTGCTGTCAGACGTGGGGAGTGGCAGCTCATAAATTACCCCAGAATAGCTCTCCTGTTGTACACACACCAGCTGCCTGGCCCAGATTATTGAGGTGCAGGTATTTAGGAACAGACACACACACACACACACACACACTCCGGAAATCAAAGCCGAGTATTTTGTTGTGTGCGGCCGTCCACCCAACACGACAGGAAGGCTCAAAATGGCCTGGCACTGGTAGTCAGTATAGGGGGGGGAAGAAAACAAATTAATCACCAGAAGCTGGACTATTTCAATGACGACCTGAGTCCCGTTTCCTCCCGTGGCCAGTGTAGGAAACATCTGTGAAGTGGAGGGGAAAAACTGGTCTTTTGTTTATTGTTTGCAAATGCTGTAGTGATGCATTATTCACTTCAAGGATAAACACGCGGATCTGTCTGCTCTGTTAAGTGGAAGACTGCACAGCTTACTCACAGTGTCAGTGACTAACTCAAAGCAAGATTCAGTCGCAGGGACAGACCTTTGGGACAGACCTTTGAGAGTCTGTGGTTGGTCAATTAGTTGTCAATTTGTATGTATGTGTATACAATCGTGATAAGCCATGAGACTGACTTAGTAAGAAAGAGACACCATGTCTGTGTGGTAGACCAGACTGTAATTTTTTGTTCAGATGTTGGGATCTGTAGTTGTGCTTTAGGATCTTTATTATTTATGAAGTATTTGTTTTTCCTCTCACATCCTCAATACCAATAGAGTGATCATTTTCTCTCAGAGTGAAATAAACACTAAATGAACTGAACTACTGGGGTAGGCATTCACTAACAGATGCAGTATCTCTTTGTTTGCTCAGCTAGTCTCCTGGTGCACAGTGGCCTCCAGAGAGCTAACGATTATTAGTCCCCACCTCCTCATTACATGGAAAAAGCCCCCGGTCATTAGCAGGCATTCCCACAGAACATTAGCGAAGTCCTTGATATAGCCCTCTGCCCTCTAAGGGACTGGGTGGAGGGGGAAGTGTTTTCACATTGTGTATTAATTAAAGAGGCGGAGAGCCACTTCAGCGCATAAACCCTCTTCGCTCCATCACCCTCTCTCCTAGCAACAGCCCACAGATCTGACAGCCAGAGGAATCTTTTTACAGGCTTCTCCCAATCAAATATTTTCTATATATATGAGGAGCCCTACATTTCAGATAAGCAAACGGCAGGGGTTTAAAGTGTCATCGCTGCCTTCGCGCAGGATGGTGACGGGCTAATGAAAGTGCCTGTTCTCACGCCGACTCCGCTCTCCCTGTCACGCCGATGCACCGAGCAGACGCGTCTTGATCCGACAGGTTGTTTCAGAAGGCGTCTGCAGTCAGGTTACATCCATAAAGTCGAGGCTCCTTCGCGCACAGATATTTAATCTTCCCCAGTCTGTGTGGATGTCTGGGCTCTTCTGTAGAGATGCACCTTGCATGTTCACAGTCAGGGCTCCTCACGGGGGCATACAATACGTGGTTTCTAGAAAATTACACTCCGACTACTGATAAGGTATCCAGGAATGTGTGATGGTGAAGGTAAAGGGGTCCATTCCATATGTAAACAATCAACCTAATCTGGGAAAACCTCAGTGAAACACGCATAGAAAATTATGTCTACCATACACAGCCCCCCCACTGATGATTTGCAACCCATCTTAAGTGTTTTGAGCCTCTATTCTGTATGCAAATGTGCACCTGCATAAGACTTGCTCTTTATGTCTCACTTATACGCCTGCCGAGCAATAATATTCTCCATGAGGTAAGATGCTCGAGTGCACCAGCCACCCCCTTTCTGCTTGAGAGTGTGTGATATATATATATACCCCAGCAGCCTCATTGCCATTGTGCTCGTGCGTTTATTTGCATGTGTCATGTCCATCGCTTGCATTTCGATGTGTAGTGCAGCATTGTGCCTCTGCAGTACTGTATGTGTTACGCTCTCTTCTCTTCTCTTCTCTTCTCTTCTCTTCTCTTCTCTTCTCTTCTCTTCTCTTCTCTTCTCTTCTCTTCTCTTCTCTTCTCTTCTCTTCTCTTCTCTTCTCTCCCTCTCAAAACTGGAAAGCCTAGAGCCAGATTTACCCCAAGGGTTTTGACCTTGATAGATTTACGGTCACTAATACCTTCTGTAAATCTGACTGCTAAGTTTTCTTAATTGGATCCCCCAAGATAATGTTTTGATGTATTGTAGAGCTCCCAGCTTTCAGATAATTTAGAGAGGATTTGTTCTCTGGAGGAGTACTTGTGGTTTCTCACTTGTCCTCACATCATCTGATTGATCCTCTCTGTCCTTTACAGTTGACCAAAGCATGTTTGAGAACTCCACGGTGGCCCAGCAGAAGCCTCCAAGCTCCAGGTCCTCTGGCCGCCGCTCAGTGGGAAGCATGTCCAGCCCATCCAGCGGCCTGGGCGATGGCTCTGGGCTCGCAGGGCAGAGGACTGGCAGCAGCCAGCATCTGAAGAATGCCCTCAATCTGGGCAAGGCCGTGGGGGCGAAGGTCAACGACCTCCTGCGACGCAAGGACCCCAACAGCCTTGGAGACGTTGGGGTGACGGAGGTGAACAAGAACGTGGGAGTGGTGTGGTCTCATAGCGGCGTTAGCAACAGGTAACCTAACCAAGACAAGAAGTTATTTTTGTTGTGGTGGTTGATATCAAAACACATTTTGCATATTTCTAAGCATTCGACAGTGATGTAAAAAAACTGGAGAAATAGTTTGTTATAAGGCTGTCCAACAGGATCCTGTTCGTCCTGTCAGGATTTATTTTTCAACAACAACCAGTGGAGTATAGGTTATCTTTCACATATATCTTTCAAACACGGTTTGAGAGAGGACACTCAAATATGTGGGAAACACAAAACAAAAGATAGAATAAATGACACACAAAATAATAATAATATAAAAACATAAATAAAAGCTCATAGATGCACTACAAATGGCAACCTCTCCTACTTTTACAAACATGTTGCCCCTACATTTAATTGAAGTCATTGCAATCTCTGCCAAACACAACATTCTCCTTTTTCTCTGTCGTAACCATAGTAGCAGCAACATTCTCCAGTGCATTCTGATAAAGAGCAGCAATCCATCTTTGTGTAAACAGTGCTCCGTCTGCCCTGTCTGTGTGTTTGGTATTTAGCCCAAACTGCCTTATCTCCATTAGAAAATCGTATCTCTCTCCTCTGCTCTGCTTTTCAGAATGCCATGAGTGGCGCTTACACATGACTTGATTGTGAGTGACAAACCAGTTTGTGGATAAGCCACTGCAATGGCTATTGGAATTCACTATTGTGGAATACATTCAAATCGCTCACCACAAATCAGTTTATGAGGAAAGGCAGTTCACATTTCTGCTCATTCCAAATAGATTTTATTTCAATAGGATTTATGGATATGCCACATGCATGTATACTATTGTAGCATGTGCAGTATGCACTGTATTTAGAAACCACCATTTTCCCCCAATCTGCTAACCCACAGTTGGAAAGATGAGAACCTTTCTTGGTCACAATTTCAAAGTCAATGGCTAGAAATGACAGCAATTGGAGCTTTTAACATGTTCCCCCTGCTTCAGTGCCGTTCAATAGTCACTGACTTTTGTAATGGTGTGGATATATGCGCTTCTCAAATCTACACGTCCACAGTAAACAATAGCTAGCTTCAATGATTTGCAGGACATATTTTGATAGATGAAGAATGTGATGGCTGACACTTGGCCCATTACAGACTTAATTCTTCCCCACACACCTGAAATATGAGCAGCGGACGTTGCCAGACGAAATGTAGTTTATGATCATCAGAGAAATCAATCAGACAGTCAGGATATTTTTAAAACCCAGCTGTAAATGGCACACATTGTAGTCATGGATCTCTATTCATCACCGAGAGAGAGTGTTTGTCATTGCCATGGAGACTTGAAGACGTGTATCGCGTGGGAAAGCTGGGCGCTCTCAAAACAGACTGCCGTGCCGCCCAGACATTCCAACAGCCACAAGGACGAGCTGACCTTTTGGGAAATAAACTGGAGTTTTACTGGTTTATTAGAGGTTACACTCCTCCTAAGCCCATCAGAGACTCTCTGCCCCCCCACACACACACACGTTGGCTCAGTGCAAACATGGTGTTCTTTGTAGTTGCCTAGCCATCAGTCATGTTTGTCATCCTGTCATCTTTGCGTCGCTTGTCAACTGTCATTTCAAACGGGCTGGAGATTTAGGGTCAGTTCATAGTTAGTTCACACTGCACATACTCTACTAGTATATTGCCCTTACGTAGAACATTTGCATCAACCAACAGCACTTTAACATGTTATTATAGACATATTGCCCAGTTATAAACTGGGCCTATCTCTTTAGTCTCCAGAGGATTTCAAATATACTTTCAAATGTACTTAATGCACTCTAAAATAATCACCTGAGGCTCTGGCAGTGCAGTTAATTAACCCCCTCCTGGCAACCCCTGGCCCTCGGGTTACTCTTTATAGGAGAATGCCAGAGACCTCCCGTGCCCGAGCCCCCCTGTCTGTCATTTCCCGTATAGGACTGCACCCTGAGCCGCATCTGAAGTGCACTCTCATCAGGGGCCATGGGGCTGCCAGCAGCTCATCCTGGTTCTCCTTCAGCTCTGAAGGTGATGGAGTGTGCCAGCAGCCCCGGCTGTCTCTGACACCACTTATCATACAGCCCATACACGACCCCACTGACCTCCACCAACAATCCAATCCCTTCACTTCACCCTTCTGGTCTCCTTCTCTCTCTCTCTCTCTCTCTCTCTCTCTCCTACCTGCCTTTAGTTTCCACCACTAAAGAAAAACATTTCATTAAATGTTTGGCCTGGATATTTCAGGAGAGATCGCCTGATGCATTTTCTTCATTAAAGTGTGGGAGGAATAATGCACAGGTGTATTTTTTCTCTTTGCTTTATTGCTCTCGTCTGTGCTTTCACAGAAAGTCACAGAGGTCTCTTGTATGATGTATAACAATGCAAAGGCCGAGTTGGGGTTGCCATTGTCCATTACAGACACTTGTTACAAAATTGAATACAATAGTTTAGATGCCTTTAAATCAGATTAGCATGTATTATATTTCATCTGCACATCTGATTAATAATCAGGAATCATTAACCACAGGCTTGCCTATGAAACTTTGCTGAAGGTGATGATGACTCCCAGAGTAAACACTGGATGATGCCAAGTGTATCTATTAAAAGTGACATCTGGTAGATCTGAAGCGCTCTCTGTCTCTGTCTCTCTGGCAGTCACGCTTCCTTTGATGGCTTTCCTCGGCTGGACCCTCCTCCGCCCACGGGGAAGAAGCGTGTGCCGCGGGCCCTGAAAACCACTCAGGACATGATGATCTCCTCTGACCCCGTGGTGGCCTCTCCCGAGGCCTCCGACTCGTCCTTCTTGTCCTCCCCGGAAAAGACGCCTCTCATCGGCAAAGGGAAGGAGGGACCCGAGCGGCCATCAGGAGACACCCAGGAGGACTCGGGGAGCGAGTCGGAGAAAATGTCCCTGGGGCTCTCCTACGCTCTGGATGGGGAGATGAAACGTGGGGAGCAGCAGACCGAGGAGAGAGAGGAGAGAAGATCTAGCCGAGTCACCGACCTGGATGCACTGATGGCAGAAGAAGGGATGGAGGAGGTGAAGAAAGCAGAGGATGGGGAGGACGAGGACCAGTCCCAGATCCAGCTCTCCGTCCCGGACCTCATCCACAAGGACACCCTGGAGCCCAAGCAGAAGCTGGCCGGCTCGGAGACGCGGCTGGCCTCCACGCCCTGCCCTGGCAAAGGCAACTACCGGATCAGCGTTGGCGAGGAGCTGCTGGAGAATGGCTCGGTGGACTACGGCACGCCAAGGAAGAGATCGCCCAGCATGGAGAACGAGGAGCCACACCCTGACCTGCTCTCTTTCGAGTAGACACACACACACACACACACACACACACCTCTGGCTCAACTGGGGAAGGGGCACTTTCGGGGCCAGTCATCTAACCTGAACATGCTGAAACAGATAATCCTAAAGACATTGTAGCACTCAACTAAGAATGGATGTAGTCACGACATTTAAAAATACCATATCTAAGCTGTTTGAACATGATTTATTGGGGATTTGTAGTTGCCCCAGGTGAGAAGCAGGGTTGCGCTTGGCATTTATACACTTCCTTGTAAATGTCACCGAAGCAGCAGGTCTCTGTTCAGGGACTTGATGACTTCCTAAGGGGACTGTACCAAAGTGGCAGACCGTTGCATCCCAATGTTAGCATGTCGGCGTCTCCAGAATATTCTTTCCATTGAGTTTTAGTACAGAGTTTTAATCATGATGAACTGTTTCACAGTACTGAAGGAAACTGGATTTGTTAGTGTTTGTGTAAAATTATGTACACAAATTTGGGTAAATGCTCTTAGAATATTTTAGATAAGTAAGTAGACTTTTTAAAAAATAGAAAAATTGTTTATTTTAACTGACAGCCAAACCAAAGTTAAAATTGTGTTCCATGGTCGTAATATATTTTAATACCTAAGTGTTAATAATTTTTACATTTTGATACTGTTTGATGTTTGTTTGTTTGTCCTTGTCAGTCAATCATGTCTACTGGTCTTCCATTCACCACAGACACAAATGTACCTCTTATCTCTCAGAAAGCAACCTTTATGAGCTTAACAGAACAGACACATTGTATCATAGAAATGCAGTCACTGGAACACTAAAATGGGGTCAAATCTGCCATGGCTGCAGTGCTAATATAAACACAGATCTCTGAGCATCCTTAATGCCCCCGAAGGACTCGAACCACTGATGCGACTCTTCTCCCAGCAGGTCTGAGAATGAGAAAAATGTCCGCCTACTGCGAGTGCAGAGAAAGGCTTCTTTGTCTTTGAGGTTCAGGGACACAGCTCCCATTCCACCAGCCTGCTAATGGTGACTGTGGCCATGTTGCCTTGCGTCTTTAATTACTGAGCGATGGCTGGAACTCCAGGTGATGAAGTGAGCGTATTGCCACCCCACTTTGGCTGCCGTGGAGATTTACGGAGCAGATTGAAATGGGCCCCTCTGACTCAATTAGAAGCGCCGGCACCACTGCGCCTTAATGGCCTTTTGCATATGAAAATGGATGTTCAGGGCACTCACTCCGGAGTTAGAGTTAGCCAGTGCATTAGGTGCAGGTGGCACAGTGGCGGTAGGTTTTGTCACGTCAAGGTTGGGCCAGAGGCTCCTTGGAGCAGCCTTATAACAAGGTGTCCGTCAGCGCCGAGGTATGAGCATGGCCTTGGAGGGGGAAAAAATCCCCGGAATGTTCTAACTTTCCACTAATCCAGCCGCCATCCTGTTGTTTGTGCAAAGTCTCCCTTCTGCTCATATGACTGTGGCCCGGTGCTGCTGCTGCTGCGCTGTGGGAACTCCTCTACTCTGCAGTAAACCCACTGAGGGAGACTAACTGCCTTAGAAAAGTCACAGAGGTTGTGTGGTGTGCTGTCATGATGTACAAACCTACATAACTACCCCCTCATGGCATAATGCCTTGTGAGCATAACTTGGGACCTGCCTTATGTCAGAAAAGTATCAGTGGAACAGTCTAAAATACAGATGCTTTTTGGATGCCTCAGCTGTCCACTCTAACACTTCTCCTTAGACACACTTCAGAGCTGTTTCTGTGCTCCATTGTGTTCAAAGAATAGAATTAACTTACACTAAACCAACAATATGAGCTCAAAGTCTAAACACTACTTGAAGAGGATAACCACTTATGAAATGACTGATAAAGAAAAGGCAGCCCTTAGACCTGCATGAGTATTTTAGTCCTAGCTACATGTAGGCTTTTTAACTGTGGCTGCACATTGCACCGATAATGATGTCTGAACTCTGCACCGTATTGCTGATCCAGCTGACATGAAGGAATAATGGAATGGACCAGTGGTGCATAAAATAATCAGTTACCAAGACTGGGAATGTGGAACATGGAATGTGGAAATTAACATTTTAATGTATTCAGATTTATATTTTAATTACCACTTGATTGACATAGATTATTCTATACTAATGCCTAACTATGAAAAGCAATAATCAAGTAATTAATTCTGTAAACCGGCTGTTTCTTAATGGTGTGTAATTGGTTTGGTTTATGTGGTCGGAAAACATTTCTGTATGTTGAAATATGATCGATGTTTTCATCAGTACTTTGAGAGGAACACTAATGGAAGGTGGGGAGGTCTGAAGATGTTTTCACAAAAGTGATATATTTCTTCATTAGTAATGACCACTCAGTTGGTATTGGGTCATAAAATGTAAAGTAAACTACTTTTACTGAATGTTGATGCCTTTCAAAAGAAATACTACTCTGTATATTTGGGGGGGATGGGTTTATAATTCATTTTATCAAAACATTGAAATGTATTTTAGTACTTTTAGAGAATGTTTTAGGGGAAAAAGAAATCTTTATAGATTATAGACTGTAATTTTTTGTTGTCTTATCATGATTGAGTTATATATGAGTAATGACTTGTAAATTGTTAATTATCTATGGTCTGATGAATTTCAATGCCATGGTTCAATGAAGGAAAGAAATGAGTTTAGGCGCTGTGATGTACTTGTGAAGGCTTTGAAGAGAAGTCAGTGTTAGTCTCATTTTCCCCCTCAGGCTAATCTGTGCACTACCAGTGTATTGTATGAGGGAGGCTGAACCATCATAATGCTGCATTAAGCCCACCGCACACGGCGGGCGATACAACAAACGCAATGCGATGGCGACGCGATTACCCATCGATTCAGTGGCCAGACAGCTGTTTTCTATTATGATGTATCAAAAAAAAGGGTCGAGCGACGACGACGGTCGTTCCAGATTTACTTCAATAGATTCTATTCCATTTTGCTGGTCGCCTGCCATAAATTGTTGCGTCGCCGGCCGTGTGTGTAGGCCTTTAGTCTACGAAATGTCCATCTTAAACCTATATTCATTAGAATTTGAAGGTAATGGCGAACATGTTTCTATTCCTTAGTTAACTGTTAGTTGATAATCCTCCCACTTCCTTGAAAACAACCTTCTGTGTGCCTTTCAATTGCCATGGGGAAGTTGACAAAGATGGTTTATTTCAGGAATGGCCCAAAACAAGACTTGCATTTGACATTTAGATGAAATAATGTGTGTAAATAGTAGGATGCCACTCTAATCTATTATAAATCTACGTGCTACCTAAGCGCTGAAGTGGAGGAGGAATGTCTTAGTAATGTTGTCAATGTATATACACAAAGCATGGTGTCTAGTTTACCTAGACCAAAGATTTTTAAGTCATATTTGACATCTATATTTGAGCATGCCAGCTCACTTCTTGGGCTGAAGTGGAGGTATGAAGAGAGGAATGTTGGTGAAACTCATCAATTTCCTCCTTAAGATTCTCTCCTCTCCCAAAGGCCTCTCTCCTCAGTGTAGTCAGTCAAGTGCAGATCTCAAGCAGAAAAACTGGAAAAATTGTAGCGATAGCAAAAATGGAATATGCTACTTAACTGTAAGTTGGTCTGAAAACCCCTGAGGGCTTTTTTGCTGGCTGGATTCGCTGTGGTTCATTCAGCCGAGTTGTGCGGGTTTTGAATAATTGCTGCTTCCACTGGAAGACTGGAATGTGTGTCAAGCCACGTGATGAAGTCTGATAAAGTTGGTGTGAATGAGATGTATGAGATTACAGAGGAGAAGCGGAGCCAGTTTGAGGAAAGTGAGACAGATAGTATCTTGTCTTATGAAGACACAGACAGCCTTCATTATCAAGATAACATATGGCACATGTGTAGACGTTACAACTGTTTAATGAGTTATGGCATTGTAGAGGAATGAATTAGCCTGGCTAGTACCAGACCTCTTCTCAAATCTCAATTGAGATTGAAAATGGGTCTGGGGACCTTTCATTCATCTCCAAGATCCAAGGGGCGTAACCAGCAGTGAAATTAAACTGAAATTGGGACATTGAATTCTTGCCAAAGTACAGCAAACAGCAATTCCAAATAATATACACATCCATATAGTTTTAACACTGACACAACCAACGCAGCCATTGGTTGTGTTGAACAGCACGGTTAACTGTACACCTGTCTGTCTTCATATAAACCCCGCCCCATGACAGATAAGTGAATATGATTGGTTCCCAGGTTTTTTGTGATTTGGAAATCGGCTTCAATGGGAAGGTCTCCAAATGGACCTGCAGAACAAATTCAAATTTGCTAACTGGTTCATCTGGATTCACCCAGGCTAGAATTGTTTGCTACTTTAACTGGAACTTCAGCTCTAGGCTCTTTAATGACTTGATTATTTTCCTGTCTAGTTTGGGCATAGCCTGTGTTTCATTACTTTTTTCTCCCTCACAAATAACCATGGCAACTGATGAGTGTCGGAGATGCTTCCTGTTTAGCTGGTGCTTGTTTGGATGGGCATCCAGGTCCCTGTTGAGTCTGAGAGATCTACAGAGGACTGAGTGACCGCTTGTGGCATTGTCTGCCAGCCACCTCTGTCACAACAAACAAGACTTGGGTATTTGTACTCGTGGCAGGCATACCCCAGCAGAAAATGTCTGTCATTTTGTTCATGTTTACGCTGAACCCAGAGAGCACTGAGTGGGGTCATTCATGTCATGAGCATATGAATGGAATGCATTGCAAATATAGTGTTGCAAGCCTGCTGAAGATGGAAGCTCTTTGTGCTATGATGCCCTCCAACACAAACATGCCTCAATGTCAACTTACATTAGCATTTACTTACCTAGAAAAGGCCCTCCTCTCCCGTAAAAAGAATGAAATGTATTGTGATGATGGTCGGTATGTCCTGTTTTGAAGAGAAGAGAGGTTTCCTTGTTTTAGCTTTTTCTCATGACGTGCTTTTCATGTAACATGTAGGTGACACTTCATTAACAGTTTTGTGCTGTCCCTGGAAATATTGTGACCAAAATCAGTGATGCCTCTGATGCACAAGCCATTTTTATCAGTGCAATGTTTTCATGATTCTTTTCAACTCAGTCTGGTGATGAATGAATGAGGATGCCATGGTAAAGATGAACAAACGAATGGGCAGAAAAGAGGGTTCAAGTCGTACTGTAAATGTATTTGTACAAGGGAATCTGTGATTTAATAAAGGCAACATGACAATTTTTTAAAGCCTGTTTTGTTTTTCATTTCACTGAGAATACAGTGTCGGCAGCTTTATCATGTTGGTGGGATCTGGTGGGATATAGCACACCAGAAGTAATGCCAGTATCATGTAGAACCGCTTGGCAAGAAGAATTGTTGGCGTGACATTTTTGACAGTTCTGATCTCGGAGCGAGAGTGTGGGTGTGTATTGATGTGTCTGCAAGAACTAGATTGTGCGGGGGCTTGCAGCCATTTGTATTTTTTATTTAGGTCAATCAAAAGAGCTGCCATGTAGGTACACAAAGTTGTACTTGTTCGCAAGTACTTTTTTGCAAAAGACATATGGTACAATTGTCGACAACTAATTGCTTCCTGTTTGCGCTCCCTTTTTGATTCACAGATCAATTAGGCCTCTTGTTTTCTTGCACCGAGGCAGTTATACTACCTAATCATCATGTATCTTCTTCAGATTGCCATCAGTATGATCTCTAACATCAGGATGATTTTGTGTGAATTTATGTTTTATTCAGGAAATGTTCTCTTCTCTCAACCATGGAATCATACTTAATGCAAAGATGGATGATCAAGTAGAAAGAGTTAGCAGCATGGAAGAACCAAGTTGCAGGGCACACCGCACTCTCATACTCTCCTTTTATTTGAATTATAAATGTGCTGGGAAGCTTGTCTTAAAAGATTTAATACTTACACTCACCTAATGAGGGCATTCACATTTGAAACCCTGAAGGAACATGGATGTCAGAGAGACATGAAAGTCATATTTGTCACTGTCATATTAGCAATAAAGTAAGCTGGAGATGGAGGAAACTCATTTACCATTCTGGTTTAAGACCAGCATGATTTAGATCAGTGTGACATTTAATGACCTGAGACGGCAATTGAGTTGAACTCACGTGGGATGTGGAAGATGGCGTATGATTTATATTTAATTCCTTTTTTTTTCTTGTAAAGGGAGCTGTATTGATATGTCATCATCAGTATGATCTCTGTCCTCAAAAAGTCACATCAGTTGCTCCCTATATTCCTCCATCCATACACTAATGGAGCTATATTACTGGGTCTGGCTACTCAAAACAAGGCACCCATTACCCACATTCCATCCACTTTATGGGAGAACAATAACTTATGGTATTTGATCACATTCACTCAAAGGCACATATAAAATGTGTGTTTCATAGGAAGGATCAATTTGTCAAGGCCCAACTGGCAAACTGCAAGTTAAAAGCACTGTTCAATATTCTTCTTTTCACAGATGTGAAACAAGAATTCCACTGAACTGGTTATTTGAAGTCATGTCAGCAGCACACATTGTTAGGCTGTCAAGGTTTGTGTGTAGGGTTATATAGATATCATCTAGCATGTCGGCTCCATGCATGGTGTGGTGTCTGTGACATGCCTTCCACGTGTGTGCTTTGCAGATTACACAACCCATGCATTTGACTCTTTGCACTCTTCGGCCTTCAGTATGTGCACACATGATCTCCCACTATCTCTGCATCTTTATCCACAATCCTGGAGTTGGGTGGATTTACGTCGAGTGGGCTTTGCGTGCGCACATGTGTGTGTGTGATTGAAACATCGTGAACACATTTATAATTCAGGGTCTGGTTCTGCGGGACCAGCCCAGCATAATTGGGTTTCTCGCCGTCAGGCACCACCCAGAGATCCATGAATATGCGACGAGCGGGCCAGGCTTTCCATTCCGCCACTCCAGCCTGTCTCCGTGGTTAACCACCACACCAGTGTGTGTGCTCAAGAAAAGCCCTCCGGGCTGCTCACGGAATATCTGGAGCAGCAGCAGCGGCAGCATCCATTACACACACACACACACACAGCTGAGACAGCGAAGACTGGATGGATGCATAGATGAAATTCAGCTAAAAGTGTTTCCACTCTAGTGGAAAATCTGTGACTGGTCTGTGATTTGGAGGGGGAATAGTAGGTGTCGAAATCGGAAAAAAAGCTTGTCAGTACTGAATTCCACAGAATGATTGTATCTGTTGTGATGGGGAAATTATGTTCTTGTGATGTGTAGATAGGTTGGTATTGCATAGCATTGCAGAAATGTCACTGAGTTTAAGTTTACATTTAGTCCTTTAGTAGAAAATATACATTTCAAAAAATGTACTAAACACTGAGACACCTTCAGTGGGATTATGGTTTAAGAACCTTTCCAACTGCATAGCCATGGAAAAGCTAGCATATGCCAACAAAGGGAAAATTCAGGGCTTTTACAAACTATGGGGTCAATTTACTGAATACCTCGAAAATCTTCTACTTAGAAGTCTACTGAGTAACTGATTCATGCTACAGTATTGTTTTAAGTAAAAAGCAGGGTTTTTTTTTCTTTTCTTTTCTTTTTCTTGACATGGACGTGTGTATGTGTATATATGTATAGGTATGTACTTGTGCACATGCATATATGTAGATCCTGATAAGAGTTATGTGTATGGCAGGTTATGTATGTGAGGTTATGATGTGTACATTTTGAAAAATCCAATAAACATAATGTTAAAAAAAAATGTACTAAACGCTCAATTGTATGATTTAACCTCTGATTACTTTTGTAATGGTCATCATGTTGATAGCTGATGAGACAGGACATGTGAGGACACAGTGAGTAATCTTATGGACATGCAGCACACAGTAGGTAACAGGCTGGGAAGGTGGTAGTCTATAAGTAAAGACATGAATAGCATCTTGAGAGGGAGAGGAAGGGACAGATATGCATCTCTGACTCATTTCATGGAGTGAAATATGATGCACTGATAGAGCGGAGAGAAATGGTATGGTTAATTTCCTCTGCATGACGGTGCTCTGAGATTTATAAACATCCTACTTCTTGCTCAATATGGACAAAGTAGCTGTCCCACACAGACTGAACGAAAGGGGAACTTTTTCTGTCTCAACACCGTTTCATTAGAATTCTAAAAGTGATGTTCCCTGACTTGGTGTTTACAAGACTGGCCCAGGCAGACAGCCTTTTCTTATTGTCCATGTCTATAATCAACTGTACTGTTTCACCCAGATCCTCATCAGTTAGACTATGACCCGTTTCACTATGAGAACAGATGAGCTGGCAGGAGCAGGGAAATAAGCCATATTCTATCAGCCTGATTGATCAGATAGGGTGGGTCCGTAAGTGACCACAGGTGCCCAAATCCATTAAGGACCCCATAAGCTCATAAAATTTGCCCACAAGAAGACAAACCACGGGTTCAATAATAACCCTCACCCTGCCATATTTCAGTAGGGCACTGCCCTCGGAATGACTAACCTTAAAATAAGTTGTGTTATGTTGTATGCTAATGACTCATTTTAATGCTGGCTGGGTTTTGTCCTATGATGAGGTCCTCGTTCTTTCGTAAGCCCTTTCTCTGAGGGCCTCTCTGACCGCGGCAGAGGGAGGTTGCGTGCTGCTCGGGGTGGGTGGGTGGGGGGTTGAGAGCCACTGATACTGTATGATTGTCCCCCGTGTATCCAAGCAAGCCCCAGCTCGATTTTCACCTGTAGTCTTATGTGGAGCACACTGGCAAAAAACAAGCCATGCATTTAGACATGCCCCCTGCTCCCAAACAATACAGTTGCCACCCAAAACGATCCTGGCGTGCCGGAGTTTGTGTGTGGCTGTATGCATCTGAGAACCTGTTGCAGACACGGAGTGTGTTTGTGCAGTAGTTGACATCCTACATGTGTGCATGTGTGTGGGTGAAAGAGAGGGAGAGAAAGAGAGAAGAGATGAAAGAGGTGAGAAGTAAATGTGTAATACAGGCCTGATGTGTTGTGGTAAGTGCACAAGCGTACAGCAAACTGAGAGAAACCATATGGACTACTGAGGGCAATCAGGGTTATCCTCAGGTAAATTAAGTCCATCAAATTCATGTGCAGAATTTATAATGGTGAAAAACATCTAATGTGGAGCGTCTGCACAATGCATTATTTGGTCACCTGAATAATTATGTTTCACAGACGTAAGCTTTTACACAAATTCCAAAGAGTATTTAAAATTCCTAAAAGAATTAGGTTGATATTTTCTAAAACTTAAGATCCAATCAGTTTTGACAGACAATCTTTTGACAATGAGGGACAAATAAAAGAGAGAGAGGGAATACCTGTATTCAAATTTGTCTGACCTGTTTTTTAATTATTTAATATATGTGTGCATGAACAGGACTCAAATTCATGTGCAGAATTTATAATGGTGAAAAATATCTAATGTGGAGCGTCTGCACAATGCATTATTTGTTAAGCTGAAAGGAAATTAACCAGTACCGATCCACGCTGTGGGCATGTCTTGAATCTGAATTTTGCCTGCAGATTACTGACCACACTAGGGTCCACTGATCCTGCGCAACACATCTGCACTTGGCAGAGAGTTCTGAGCAGCTTCCCTCTGGCAATCAGTTCTGATATTGGCTGTCCACACACACACACAGAGAGACAGAGAGAGTCAGCTGCATGTCTCTCTCTCTCTCTCTGAGTGAGAGTGTGTATGTGTGTGTCTGTGTGCAAGAGCCTCTGAAAGGCTGCTTTTGGAATGTGTGTTGAGAGCACGCTCCCCTCCCCCACTCCCCTCCAAATCAATCAGTCTGTCCCCCCTCCAGGGCACAGAGACAGCACTGCACTCGAGCTCGGCGGCCCTGGAATCCGACAAGGACGAGCTCGCTGCTTGGTGTGGAGGTGTGTGGAGTCTGGAGTGAGAGACACATCCGGCATTCTCCTGTCACTGCATTCCAACATTACGGAATCCCAGCGCAGTGCTCCCAGATTAAGAGCAGACTTCCTCCCCTGTCTCACCTCGCGTGGGAGTGATCCCAGACAGGCCTGTGCAGTCTCATTCAGATAGACCCGGAAGTGGGGAAGAGAGGGGAGGAGTGGAGTGTGAAAGAATGAGTACACAAATAGGGGAAAGTTGCCAGGTGTAGGGCTTGCAAAATCCCCATTTGTAATCCATAATTAGCACCTATTTCTTCACGCTTGAGCGAGCCCTTTTAAGAATGCCCCCGACTCAATGAGCCCTGCTCCAGGATACGCCATCTCTTTTGTCTGGTACTCAGTGCCGACAACACATATTGCAGCCGTCTGTCTGTGCACACACACACACACACACACACACAGACACACAGGGCCTGTTGATTGCAGAAGGGGTCTTTTATATGGCAGGCAGTAAATTGGAGTGCCCATAAACTGGCACGGATGTGGAGGCACAGGGGGGGAACACAGGAAGTCAGCGCTGCAGACAGGAGCTCGAGTGGAGGAATGGAGGGAACAAATGACGTGAGCTTCCCTGCAGTAAACACAATGGCCCCAAATGTACCACACTGAAGGTCTCTATACAACACACCACAGGGGACACGAGAGTTGCTGAAGTTGGAAGTTGAAGCGGTTGGTCACCTGAATAATCATGTTTCACAGACGCAAGCTTTTACACAAATTCCAAAGAGTATTTAAAATTCCTAAAAGAATTAGGTTGATATTTTCTAAAACTTAAGATCCAATCAGTTTTGACAGACAATCTTTTGACAATGAGGAACAAATAAAATGTTATTACTCTATGTAAGGGTCATTCAGTATGTTTTAGTTATTTTTTGGTTTTACTAGCACCATTGCACACCCTTACTAAACTTAATTGGGACTGAGTGGTCTGGACAATTGTTCTCAGAACAGTAACACATTAACATTATTTGGCCTGGCATACCTAGAAAAACAGTGCCAGCCTTGTCAAGGAAATCAAAGTATACAAGTGGAAAAAAGACATGTGCTACTGCTGCCCCCTACAGGTTAACAAAGTCACATACACAGAAAGATCAGTAATGCACTCACATTTTGGTATTTGAAAATAGACTATTGTGATCCAAAAACTTGATTAAACTTGATTTATGAAGGTCAGTCATGAGGAAAATTGGTTACACAATGTCTAAAATGTACACCACTTTTAACACATGACCCAAAGATACTTTTAACTTCACAAATGGCAAACATGTACACATTTAATACACAAGGTTATATTAAAGATGAATAAAGAAAGACTAAGAAACAGTAATGTAGATGTTGATATTTTATTGTGCAATATGCAACCACACTACACTCATCCAAGCACTAACAAAAACAGCATTGTCTTATGTGTGTTTATGTGCCATAAGTACCCCCTACAGCCCACTCTTGAGATCACCTTTACATTCAAGTTTGCACATTCTATATTTCACCTTATTTATCATCATTTCAAATGTTTTGCCTATTTCACATAAGCATATTGTATTTAGTTAATTCCTGTCCACATTAAGACATACTACTGATTATTCTGGAAGGAGGCTTTCTGAAGACACGGAGTGTAATGCAGAATGAGTCATAATCAGACACTGGTCTTTTCGACTTGACTGAGCAAGAACAAAGATTCTGCGTCACACCCACCGCCTTCATGAGCATCTCCTGAGCATCTCTTGTAACCACCTTCCAATTCACTTTCATCTGTTGCTTTTCTCAAGCACATGAACCACATATAAGCTAAGCTTCTAAGCACGTTTCATCCTTTTTTAAGTGCACTGTCTAAAACAGGGATCCGTTATTGTGCACAGGCAAGACAACGGGTAGAATCCTGATTGTCTTTGATATATGCAACAGGGGAGCATCACTTTCACTAAATCATCATATTTCAATCCTTCAGACCATATGTTTTTCACTGAGACGACTCTCACAGATACAGACACTTGTGAATACTGCACCTGGGTTCAGTATGATGATCTGTGCTGTCGGCTCAATGCAAAAAAAACAAACAAAAAAAAAAACAGAAAGTGCGAGAGAGAGGAAGATATCTGTCGGGACGAGATGGAGTGGCTTTCAGAGCAGGCGGCTCTGAAACCCCGCACAGGCCCCTGCTAATGTAAAACCCACGTCCATTACAGTCTGGCAGCCGGCCATCAGTGGCCACTCCACATGAAACGTACATCATCTAATCACTCGCAGGCACAAACCCTCGAACAGAGAACCCTCGCCAGCCTGATTGCTACAGCCACAGCTACTTTCGCTCAGCAAACACAAGCAATCAAGTCCCCACTTTTCACACAAGCATTCCCACCACTACTGACATCCAAACCTCAATCAACCTCTTGGTGAAAGAGGGGTAAACACACCATCAGACAGGGGAAACCTAATCCACTGCCTGTCTGACTGCTTCAACTTCCAAAGCTCAGAAACAGCTCCAGGGGGCCCACAATAACAGGTGAGGGAAGGAACATCCACAGCCATTCTGGCTGAAATTATGAGTGTCAAAGTGGAAGGGTATTCTAAGAACGGGTTAACTCCCAGCATTCCTCTCACTGTTAATCTGTGAGTATTCATTAAGGAGCTGCCCCGCGGTTCACATTACTCGGCATGTAAGTCCTTCCGCCGAGAGGAAGGTCTCTGCCAGCCATCTCATTTTCATTCACATTATGCGCCTGAGTTTTATTTATGAGGATGGATTATATATATATATATATATATTCCCCCAGATAGGACCCACCAAGTGTGCATGACAATGGGCTTCAGAGGCCATGTGTGATGAGATCCGCACGTATGAGAGTGGACTTGAGAATTGACCACCGAAGCCCGTAGAGAAGAGGGACGTCGGGCTCTAAGTCCTCCAGTTCCCAGGCACAGCTCTGGGCTCTTTGACACACTCCAGTCTCTGTTTATTTGCAGGCCTTCCAAAGGCAGCCAAGGCCTCGTTCTGATCCTAATCTCCTCCGGAAAGAATAATGTTTAGCTAATAAAGCGGACGGTCGCCATCGCCCTTTAAATCTCTCGCCAATTCACTGCTATAACTTCCAGCAACGGTGGCTTAACATGTGTACGTGCCTGTGCATGTGTATGTACATCACTGCACGCATTTCATAACTTGAAGATTCCCTGTAAGTGATGGTGTGCATATATGTGCATTCTGCAATATCAAAGAAACTCCTTGCAATAAAATGCACTTTGTGTCTCTTCGTCTGAGCACTGACTGAAGCGTGAGAAGTCTGCGGAGCGGCAGCATATTAGCATAGGCGGAGAGCCCACCACACCCAGCCCTTTTCCTGTGGGACAAGCGCGGGCTAGGCACCCGCTGATAATATTCAGGATGTAGGCAAACAACAGTCGCCACTTCAAAAGGCCCGCGTCCAAAGGTTACAGGCCTGCTTCACATCAAACAATAGCTCCAGGACCCACACTCACCCGTGGGCTTGCCATAAATAATACCATGACAGGTAACTGGGAAGGAAGGAACGCTGCACAGCGATCAGAGCCAACTGCCCCAGGGGCTGGATCCAAGGGGGTTAGCCAGGGCATCTTAGCTTGGGACACAGGCCAATTGAGATCTTGGCACTAAGTGAAGGCAGTGGGTTTATCATCAAGGAGATTCCACTGGGCAGTGCTGAAGAAACACAGCCCAGGAAGGGAGGGAGACAGATATACAGTATATATATATACAGAGAGAGAGAGAGAGAGAGAGAGAGAAAGAGTTCAGAAGAAAAGAGTCCATCAATGCCAGCTAGCCCAGGGCCCCAAGCTGGGCTGAGATGGTCTGGGCTTCAGTGCTGTGTAAGACTAAAGAGCAGAGTTTTGTGCTTCTTCAACCTTGAGGAAATATGCGGATAGAGAGAGACATCCGAGATGCCTCAGGGCAAGGCATAAAAATCAGACTGACATAAGCAGTGGGGGTTCGGAAGAAATCTGAGGAGGAAATCAGATTCAAATGCTCTCTCTCCGGCTACCAGTGTACTGCCTTGGGAGGGCTGCGGGCACAGTGTGGCAGAGCTATGTGGTGTTAATGACAGGCATACAAGTGTTTATTATTGCCCATTTTAAATAGCAGCTCACTGTTACAGTGGGTGTTTCTATATCAATTCACAGTTTGTTTTAATGGTATGTGCAGTTTAGTCTAGTGGACCATCTTTCACCCACTTCACAGGATTAGTTGACTCAAAGGAGGGACTTCTGTCCAATCTATCCAATGGACCTGTTCATGCCATGACATACAGGGGGCGCCCTTGTCCAGGCAAAGGTGTAGGTCACTGAATTTCTTGGTTGCAAAAAGATTCCATAGCCATCACACGAACACACCGTAAATGCCATGCCAACAAGTCACATGTCATTCAAGGAAGCAAATATTATGCCTCTCTTTTCCCTCCCACTCACACACTCCATTCTAATTATATTCAGTGTGGATCCACCCGTCATGGCTGATTGTCCAGATAGCATAGCGAAGCAGTGCTGCAGCACAGCATTGCAGAACACAGAAGAGCAGGTTTGGCAACTTTGGTGTGAACCGCCATTGCATTCTTTCCACCGAACACACTTTGCCCTGCCCTTGTAGTTCCTGGTTCACGCCAGGGGTTTTTGCATCGCTTGTTCCGGCTGAAAGTACACCAAACAAAGACGCGGGCCACCTTATGCAGCCTAGTTAATGATAATGCGGGACGACATTTCTTCAGAAGGTGCACACCTCTTCGCCTTAATTCTAGCCTGCATTCAAAGTCTAGGTTCCCATTAGGAAGTCAGTGCAGTAATAAAGAATGGATGTAAACAAAGCACAACTTAAATCCCTGATTGTTATTCTGCGGCGACAGCTGTCAGTGTTAGTTTTTGTTGAGCATTTCTGTGATCTGAAAACAAAGACGGGGAACTAGAGTTCACTGTGAACTCCACGGTGAAATAATATACTATACTGCCGCATGAGATGCTTTGATGCTTCTGTTCCCCAAAGTTTCACAGGGATGATAAGGCAGGAAAATACAGGGGTATAATAGTCTTCTTTGGGCTTCCAGGGGACTGTTCTCCAAAAAGACAAGAAATCAATATATTTGAGTAAACATTTCTTCTAAGGATCAAGGAGTGACGCCTACTACTTAGAAGAATTGAATACAACAAAATCTCACAACTGTCGCATGCATTCAGCAAAAGAATGTGGAAGCTTTGCTAAACAACATCTTCCGGTCTATCTTGTCTTATTCTGTTAATATAACTTTGTGAACTCTCCGGTCACACTCGCTATCAGAGGTAAAGACAACACTGCACATCTGAGATTCCCACACCTACATGGTTTGGCTATATAGCCTCATACAAGTATTACATTTCCATAAGCCTATATACTTAATGCAATGAAAATACTAACTTTTAATACTACACTAGACCCAGGTCAACCTTGCATTGCAACTCGCAACAGTGTGTTATATCAACCAGTGTGTCTATGTTGACTGGTAGTGTAGCTAAACTAGATGTTCATAAAGTACCCTGGGATTGAACCAAATATTCCACTGATGAACACAGCAACATTATAATAGTGTAGACCCTTACGCAACGAGCGCTAATCGGTTTGCTTATGAAGATGTGCTTTGATCAGTAGCTCTTCAAGCAAACAACAACATTCTCAGTCTGTTCTCCAATAATGCATAATTAGAAATCCGCTACCTTTGAATACGATGAGAACACACTGAACACCACAGACACACTAGAGCACACGCAGAAAAGGCCAAGGGCACTTCAGCTCCAGAGTGGCCACTACCGAGTCAGTGCAGAGCATGAGTAACAGAGAGAGACAGGCTAGATTATTCCCCTCCATATCACCCAGCCCCATGGCTACACACTGTTTGTGCACAATCATCACAGGCCTAGTGTCACCACAAGGCATCAAAATCAACTAACAACCTATTTGATGTTCCAAGCATGTTTCTTCAATTCTGATAATGGCTACGTTTTGAGGCATACAGATGTTTAGACTGACCCACAAGTCGAGTTGACATCTGTAAAACATGCACAAACACACACGCCAGTTCAACAAAGCTCTGTGTTCTCTGGTTCAATCAAGGCAAGCCTGCAGCCTGTGTCATGCAGCCTTAATGCTTTTCAGACTGTGAAAATAAACACATGTCACTACCTAATAGCACTTCAATACACATGTGTATGCACAAAATTAACAACATCAACCCTGAAAATGTTTTAACACAACTGAAAGCAGTTAGTCATCAGAAACAACAACTAAGGTATCTGGCCAAAGAAAACATGTTCTGGCCTTCACCTAAATGCAAAACGCTGCCAAGCCCTTTGTTTTCGTCTGTGTACGCCTGATAAAGTGTACCTCAAACTAGTGATTTTTTTTTGTTTATTTTTTTAACTAATCACATCATTACTGATAATTTGATTTAGGAAAGGAAAAAAAACACTCATTGCTGCATACAGGCAAATGAGAGAATTATCCAGAATCATAGAACACTGAGGTAACATTTCACAGTCATCTCAAAAAGCTGAGCAAGAATGAAATGATAGATGGGAAACAAATTGAATACTCCCTCTTTTCAAGAAAGGAATATATTGGGTTCATCAGATAGAGTACAAAAGAACAAAATGATGTACCATAAAGTAACAATGATGGCATAGTTTGTGTAACAGAAAGCATTTAGGGGAAAATAATATTACTGAATTTGGTCAGTTTTGAAATGGTACCTTTGGAATCCTTTTTTGTCTTTCAAAATGATGGGAATTATTTGGTAACATAATATTTCCTGTTTGGATTTCTAGACGTATCTGTTGTGGCTTTTTATATATGAAACTCCCTCATGACCTGCCACACTTTTCCTGAACGATTCAGCCTAACATGACAAATAGTTATTTCCTCCAGACTCCAGGCTGTGATTATCAGTGTTTGTGCTCTTGGTACTGAATACAATAACATTGGCAATCTTGTCCATTGTGGCCTACATGTAAGTTTGATCGCCACACAGACAAAGGCCACTGGCAAAACACAGTGCAAAGCAGGCCTATGCTTCAGACCAGCCTAAACACAGGGCCAGTAAGATACGCATGGCATACTTAAACCTACATATTTCTGGGCCATCCAGTGTGAAGACGGGATTTTTAGTGGTTTTAAACCAAAAATGATCTAAGCAAGCTCTCTCAACCAGTATGCATAGTCTATACACCCACAACAAGATAATGTAGGCCTTTTTCCTATTCTCTCTACACACAAATGTAGGTTAATATTATTTGTAAGCACTTCCTGCTCATGGTTTGTTTAGTAAAACCATGACGTATAAACCACGATGTATAAACCACACTATGTTAACAATGAGTATGCAGATTTGTGAACCACGAATATAATTATAAGCCACTGTTGTTTCACTTCACATTGTTGGACAGTGCCGGTTTGGACACTCCCCAGTGTAATCAGCATTTAAGGAGTGTTATGGATTTGGCTGTACTAGTAGTACATCTGGGCCATGAAATTATGATTATTCTGGGGAGAGACCTGGCGTGATGGTGTCGGTGACCTTATTGGACGGTCTGGTACAGATAGCCTCTCTTGTAGGCACTCAGAGGGTAGAAAGTGGCCACCACAAACTTGCCGTCGAACGTCCTGCCCGTCAGCAGCCTCTGGGCCTCTTTGGAGTCTCCAGCATTTGCATACTCGACAAACACCTGAATGACAAAACAAAAAAACAAGCACAATTTCACACTATTTACAATTCAGATGAAAACCTGAAGTTTCTGGAATGACTTCAAAAGAGGCTATGCCTTACCTGGCCTTTGCCTGGGTTTTCTTTTGGAATTAACAGTGAGACAACAGACCCATACTTCTGGCATTCCTCTTTCATGTCCTCTATAATGTCTGATAAAAGCAAATGTGTGAACGTATTTCAGTGACACTTTACATACAAAAGACTGACATACAGAAATTCTGAATTTTTAAATAAAAAGAAGCTTCTTTGAAGCCCATTTTTATGATAATAAAACGCAACATGAGTAACACTGACTTGATGCATACGCCACCCTCCCAAAACATTAAAGTCATGTATCTTTGAGGTTTGAAAATAGACAGTTACCCTATTTCCATCAGAGGGTTTCCAAAGGCAAGTATTTTGTTTCAAAAGGTTCAAATGGAAACCTTGAAATGTTGTTGTTTATGTCTTTTTTATTTAATATACATCTATTTAAGAATGAAAAACTTGGCTCCTAGAAATTGTCATTGACCATTCTGAAACATGTATACCTCCAATACAGGAAATGTTTTGGAGTGGACATCTGACACAAATTAAGTTTTTCAGCAAAGTAAAATACTTGTTTGTAGGGTTTATTGTTGTTATTTGTGTAAAGATCATCTAAATCAAGCCAATCGTAGATGCAGTGATTGTGCAGGAAGTTGCGTTTGTTTATGTTCATATTTAAATTTATTAGCAGATGCTTTTTTCCAAAACAACCTACAGTATACTTTAACCAAGGATGAAACGAAGCACACCAGGGAGGTCGCTCACCCCTCCGTTCAGTATTCCCAGAGAAACTCCACACAGGGTTTCATATTTGTTTGGAGGACAGGGTATTCCCACTTTGATTTTTTCCAGTTTTTAGAGCCTGGGGTTAGCCTGGCGGGCCATCCTATATCATTGAAATGTATAGTCTGGAATCGAACCATTTACCTCGCTTAATCCAAGGGGCGGGCAGAGAATTGTCTTTCAAACTGCCTAGGCATGCAATAGGCCAGCTTTCACGACCATATCCGTTATCCGGGTCGGCAAAAACGGGCAAATACATCCTTCTTCCGAAAGGAATGACTTAAGTGCATTGTGTTGCTCAACTTTCAAAGAAAAGCACAAGTCCAACTCCTCCAAAGTTGACGCCAACGCCGATTCAAACAACCGCTCTTCGTTAACCATAGCCACCTTCCTTGTTGTTCACCGTCACAGGACTGTCGTTATCCTGTTAAGCCCGTCTTAAGACTCTCTAACAAAATAGAGCGCTGTGATTGGATGAAGTCCACGGCGTCAGCCAATAGGAATCCCTATGGTTTGATACTAGACGTACAGGCTGAGCAAATTAATTTGCCGCCGCTAGGGTGCGTCTAGATTTCTAGGCTAGCCTGGGGTGCCTACAGAGTTTTTTTTACACTGTACTCACAGAAAGGGGAGCTAGTGGGTTGTGAGGAGATGATTACTGAGTGTGCCAAAAAAATGCTACATGCTTGTATAATCGCTGAATGCGCCTTTAAGTAAATTGCATCATTGTTGGAATATTTATGTTGTGTGTGTACAAAGACTATTTGACCGAAAACATTAGTGGTTATTCCTATTTATCCTATTAGTTATTAGGATGTTGAGAGACAGTAGACACTGAGAAAAGCCATGTGGCTTAAACATTTGTTGTAACTTCTGTTGCACAAATGAAAATAAAATAAATTCAGCAAAACAAGACCTTGGAATGCAAAAACCCTTGTATACAGTAATTATTTTGGTAGGATTAGGCCAAGTTTGATGCATATCTGGGTATTTCCTCTGCTAAATAGGACCAACCAGTTCAGCTATCTTCATAAATATATGTTTGATATTTGGCCTATAATTCCAATACATGCTATTTCCGATCAAATAATAAATTCCATTCTAATTATGCTGTAATATCTCTCATCGCATTTGAAATATATTACATAATGTCCAGATGTGGTAAATGTGGTAAAGTTTTGCAAAAACGCCATGTTGAACTGGTGTAGCAAAGTCTGAAAAATGTGTGACACGTGTGACATTTTTACACTTTTTCCCCCAATTGTGTAGGTGCTTCTAATTCTAGTCATTAATAAAAATACAACAATTCTGAGGTACACAGACCTCAAATGTGTGTAATCTGTAAGGGATAATGTATAGATCGCCAGGCATTACTGGGAAAATAAGTCCCGACAGGGAACCCGGACCCGGCGGCAGGCGGGGGTCTTATTCCGCCCTGAAGGGGCTTATTTTCACAGTAATGACGGCGTTCTATACATTATCCCGCTTTCTCTGACTACTTGCCAAAACAAAATAATAAACTCCCCGCGACATGACTTTAGCCTACATAACCTAGCCTATTTGTTACCGTTCATCGTGGCATTTGCTGAAAACAAATAGGCCTAGTTAGCAACACACGCTGCTGAACTTGAATCAAACATTCTTTAGAACACAGCTGCTGATCAACCGTCTGCTTTCACGTTTGAATGAAGTTCCAGTCCTTTAGCGTGGTGATATGAAAGACATTAATCAGAAGCACAAAACCCGTTGCCATTGACAGCGGTGATTAAATGCTTTGCCGGTGATTTATGTAGATTTAACATAGGCCCGAACGTTGGGAAGGCCCATTCATGTGAATGGAACGTTCTGCAGCACTCTGAAGAGCCGTGTAATAACAAGTGTTTACAGTGATTGTTACCCTTTGAAATTACTCAGAAGGAAAATACACTCACCTTCATACTCGTCCTCGTTGTACAGGTGACTGTCATCAATCACATTGAGAAGCCTCAGGACAGGAGTGGGCAGCAGAACCAAATCCTCTATGTGAGGAGCTGCAGGGAGAGCACATGGGCATTAACTAACTCATCTGCCCCAAAGTATGCAACATTCAATATTTTGACCCCTATCTTGGCGATCTAAAACGCATGGTCACTGGCAAATAGCTTAGGGGTTTGTCCAGTCCACATTAGGGATGGTTTTGTTATCAAACGTCGGGCACGTGGCGTAAAAAGGCAGTTCTTATGGTTCAGCTGTGGCCTGACTGGTTAGCACTTCGGACTTGTAACCGGAATCATGTTCTTTGATTTCTCAAGTGCTTTTAACACCATCCAACCCCTCAGACTGGGAGACAAGATCTTGCAGATGGGTGTGGACGCTCACCTGGTAACCTGGATTACAGATTAGCTGACCGAGCGACCACAGTTCGTCAGACTGAAGAACTGTCTCTCTGACACTGTGATCAGCAGCACCGGAGCGCCACAGGGAACTGTGCTCTGTTCACCCTGTACACATCTGACTTCTGCTACCGAGTCATGGCACATGCAGAAGTTTTCTGACGCTACTGCAATTGTGGGGTGTATCAGGGACGAGCAAGAGGAGGAGTACAGGAGCCTGGTGGAGGACTTTGTGCAATGGTGCAAACTCAATCATCTTCTCAAACTCAACACTTCAAAGACCAAGGAGATGGTGGTGGATTTCCGCAGGTCTAAGCCCACTCTGCTACCAGTCCCCATTGATGGGGTCAATGTGGAGGTGGTAAGCACCTACAAGTATCTGGGTCTCCACCTGGACAATAAACTGGACTGGTCAGCCAACACTGACGCACTCTACAAGAAAGGGCAGAGCAGGCTGTACTTCCTGAGGAGGCTGCGGTCCTTCAATGTGTGCAGCAAGCTCCTCAGGATGTTCTACCAGTCTGTTGTTGCCAGCGTCCTCTTCTATGCAGTGGTATGGGGAGGAAGCACAAAGAAGAAGGATGCGTGGCGAATTGACAGGCTGGTAAGGAAAGCTGGCTCTGTAGTGGGAGCTGAACTGGAGTGCATCACTTCAATATCTGACAAAAGGACCCTGAACAAACTGATCAACATCTTGGACAATGAGTGTCACCCACTCCACGGCACTATTGTTAAGTAGAAGAGCCTGATCAGCTGGAGACTTCGCACACTGCATTACACAACAGACAGACTGAGGAAGTAATTTGTCCCCAGGGCCATTGAACTGTTCAATGCTTCACTTAAGGGAAGAGGAGAGATAGACTTCTCTACATAGTCTGTCTGCCTCTTCACCCCCTCCATGTTTGGATACTGTCTGTCCACTAGCCACTTTTTACCACTGTCTTTCTGCCTCACTGTTTGCGTGCTATATTAGCACATATGCATAACCCCTCCCTCCATGCCACAGCCGAACTGTGGCCACACTTATACCTTTTCTTAATATAGTTATATATATATAGATATATAGACTTTATTCTTGCACTGCAATCACCTTCAGCTTTCTGCCAAAGTCAACTCCATGGTCAGATTTAGATAAGAGACAAAACCATAGACAAAACAATGGATGAAGACGCAGCAGGTCCATCCCGGGAATGTGCCAACCCGTGGCCCCTTCTCGCCAGACTATTTCAATTTTCTGAACAAGTTAATGATAGTTTTCACTTCAAGTGTTTCAATTACAAAATAGTATTTTGTATTTGAAATGCGTATTTTAAATACATGTATTAGAAATACTGCCCATCCCTGGCAACATGGTAAAAAGATGAAAATGACTTGATTTTACTTTCAATTCCTTTTACAAGTTATTAACATTAACATTTTTCATAACTCCATGTAGGACGTTTCTGTACATAAATGTAAGCACTGTGGCAGTAGTAATGCAATATTTAGAAAATGTAGGCTACTCTTGTACTCTTGATACTCAAGTACTTTTAAAAACAAGTACTTCAGTACTTTTACTTAAGTAGACATCTGACTGTTGTACTTTTACTTGTACTTTTACTTGTACTTGAGTAAAATTTAGCAAAGGGTATCTGTACTTTTACTCAAGTAATGAAGCTGTGTACTCTGTCCGCCTCTGCTCATTTGCACTATCACCATGAAACTCACTCACACAGAGCACCTTACCTTACGCACAGAGAATCACAGGCTCAGTCTCTGCCTCAGTCATTGCAAGCCCCTCTTGATTGATTAATCACCCACTATGTGGATACTGTTTTTAGAATTGATTTAGATGAAGTGTTAGTATAATTTGTATTTTACTATATTTAGTATATTCTTTATCTTCTACTGTCCTTATTGCTTAGTTGTGTTTTTTATATTATATACTTTTAATTACTTTTTCTGCTGTTAGTAAATGTGTGTGTGTTGTCTGTATGCTACTGAGACCTTGAATTTCCCCTGGGGATCAATAAAGTATCTATCTACTTGAAGTGCCCTTGAGCAAGGCACCTAACCCCTCACTGCTCCCCGAGCGCCGCTGTTGTTGCAGGCAGCTCACTGCGCCAGGATTAGTATGTGCTTCACCTCACTGTGTTCACTGTGTGCTGAGTGTGTTTCACTAATTCACAGATTGGGATAAATGCAGAGACCAAATTTCCCTCACGGGATCAAAAGAGTATATATACTTATATACTATACTATACTAATCAGTCATGGGTGTGTTTTGAGCACACCATCCTTTAACCAATGAAAATGACATCCGTCATTCCCTTTAACAGCATGCAGCGCAAATTCAAATGAGAAAAACAGATAATTTAAAACAGCTAGAAAAGTTATGTACAAGTCTTACACATGTAGCATGCATATACACTAGAGCATGTACTGTTTCATACAAACCAAAGGGAATGCTGAAGAAGGGGCTGGTGAGGGCAGCCTCAGCTGTGCTTCGGAGTTTTGGGTCAGTGTGGAGCATGCTGGGAAAGACCAGGTGAAACATCATGATTTAGAAAAAAATACAAGAGCTGCATCTGTCTCCAAAATACATGCACAAGAAAATGTCAACATGTCAAATCTTGAGAACACAATACTATATATATAATATATTATCACATAAAGCATCTCATGTTTCCACTTTGATAGCATACCTCTTAATAAGATCTCTGAGATGATATACTGGGATGGCAGGGTAGACCATACTATTACTGGTGAAGATATGATCGACTATTGTAGTGTTGTTATCCTAAAAAGACAACAGATCATTTGACTCATAAGTGAACTATATAATTAGAATCAATGAATGTTGAACTTATCTGAACCAGCAAGATGTAACTTATAACCATACATGCTGGTGCAGCCCTCCTTGTATAACTCACTGTGTGTGGCTTGAGACCAAACTCTTTAGCTTAATCCTTAGACCAATCCTTGAGACCAAACTCTTAAGCTCAATCCTTTTAAGCACACTATGTTGATATTTAATTTAGTTTATATAGTATATTTAGTATTTAGTATTTTAGTATCATGTTTATCTTCTACTGTCTCTATTGTACAGTGGAGTTTGTATATTACTTTTTCTGCTGTAAGTGCATGTTGTGTGTGATGTCTGTATGCTACTGAGACCTTGAATTTCCCCTTGGGGATCAATAAAGTATCTATCTATCCATCTATATAACTCAAAATCGATGGCTGTCACCAGTCCTCCTACTGACCTTCCATTCCTGAGATCGGACCGTCTCCTTCAGCTTGATGCCCGAGTACAGCTCCAGGAGGATGATCCCCAGGCTCCACAGGTCGATGGCGGCCGTGCACCCACTGTCACCCTCCAGCCCGGCCTGGGCCAGAGTGTTCTGCTGCTCCGCCTCAGGGGCCCGGTAACCATCCGTCTGGACGTACTTCACATCCTGTGTGGTGAGTACAGAGAGCAGTGTAAGATAAAAGCTGGAAGACTGATAAGAACTTTCAAATCAGTTATTGTAATTAATTTCCCAGCAGAATACAAACTCATTCATCATCTTGGGGAAAAGGAGTAAAGCACCATATTGAGCTAATCAGGGCCAAATGTGCAGTAAAGGGAAATATGTAAAAACCTCCAGTAAAATACCATTCTAAAAACAGATTTATAACTTAACACATTTGGCATTAGGCACTTGAGCATCATCAAACCGGCATTAAAACCCACACACTTAAGCTCACCTGATGTCCCTCTTGGTAGCTGAGCCCAAAGTCGATGAGCTTGAAGCACTCATCCTCGGCACTCCAGAGCACGTTGCGGGGCTTGAGATCGGCATGCACATAGCCCTCGCGGTGCAGGAACGCCAGGGCCTCGAGCATGTTGCGGGCGCAGTGCTGGATGAGCCACATGGAGTGACCCTGGTTGGAGGCACGCAGTAGCAGCTCAGACACGCTCACGTCCAGCAGCTCCAGCAGCAGGCAGCGTGTGGGCACGCCCACCGCGCTGTGATTGGTGAACACCCCATACAGGGTCACTGTAGAGGAGAAACCGTTGGTTTAAACTGTTTCAGTTGTGCAAATATCAACAGGTATAAACACTTAAGAGAATAAGATATAATATAATGAGCTGAGCTCAATTGACCACACCTTTAAATTGTTTTAAAAGGGCTTGTAGCACTGTCATCTATGCATGCAAAACATGTATAAAATGTAAAAGTTGAATGTGAAAAGTTATGGCAATGCAAGGGAAACCCTTGTATATAATGAAATAATGGTTCAATCAATTCATGCATTTCTACTTGATTTATTTCCTCAGATATTTTGACCCTAAAATATCCTAAAATTCCCCCAAAAAAGTATCAATCTATCAATGTTTCTGTTGTCCTACCTATCCATCTATCTATCTATCCATCTATCTATCTATCATGGAAAACACATAATCTCTGCACCAAAGGACCTGGTTAACCTATTCATGGGTCCTAGCGAAATCCAGTGTAGCAGATGGATGTGTCCCTATTCGAGACACATGTACAAACTAAATGTATTGCATGCCCAGTATGTGCTGAGTCAAACATACTGGCTCTTGACTGTCTCAAGACGTGATCACTACAGTTATGCTCCCGTCATAGGGCGTAACTGGTTGATATAGTATTTCAGTGTGTTGGCCTACTCTGTACTTCCAATTTGATCAGCGATTTTGCTTGAACGTATAGATACTGCAACGTTGACAAAGAATTCAAGTGTATTAGCCTGATCCATAGTTATAGACACTATGGTTATGTTTTAGCATATCACGTCATTGCAATTACCATTATGGCAAAGGCATATCGTACCTATATTCTTATGTCCCTGAATGTCTTCAAGCACGGATCTTTCTTTGTGGTACCCGTAATCCCCACCCTGTGCGTCCGCCTGGAACTCCTTGACAGCAGCTGTGCTCGATCGACCAGAGCTCACGCGGTAAACAGAGGCTGACACACCCTGACCTAGCAGAGCCTGCACATTCCACATCTCTCCAAATATCTCGAACAACACCGGCGTCATGGTCTGCTCCACCGCTGCCGGTGAAGGTGCCATTATTGCTGCCGTACCGACATCCGAGGACAGTTTCCCACTCGACTCAGAACTACAAGCCATTAGGTCAAATACCTTTGCCTGGTAGCAAGATATATAAACTGCCTAGACGAGACGAGTACACCTGCTTGCTAGCTAATGTCACCACCAATACTATCCAGTTAACGAGCGACGTAAAGTTTTTTTACACACTGGAGTTCCTTTCAGCAGCTTCTGATATTTCTGACATCCGATGGCAAATAACCATTGATAGCGCCATGGTTACCCTTCTGCTATACCTGCCTAACCTCACAATTACAAACAAAATAGTTTAAAAACACTTTGCGCTTGGCTACACAATCTTGCTACGTAAATCAGCTCTGTTAGCCGGCTAAATTTAGTAATTTAGATTGAGGAATTCCACCTCAAGATATAAAGCATATTGGAGCTAAATGCGGTATGTTCCGCCCCTGACCGATCACAGATCTTCAACGATGACAGTGCGCTTTCTGCCATTGTGCTTTCTTGTACATAATACTTTTTTTAAAAACTACTCGATTAGAGATCGAGTGCATTTAGCCTTTGTTTAGCCCGCCATTTTACCGGAAGTAACGCATCAAAATAGCGTGAACTAATAACTACTTCCGCGTCCTGCTCGAGTTTTTCCCCAAGAAATTATAAGACGCATCAGGCAATGTATAATAAGGGTAGACGGGCTCTGGACGCATGCAGTGAGACAGTTGTGTCATGTCAAACGCTGTCATTTATGAGAGCATTTTAGAAGGTTGTGTGTGCCTGTCAGGCTGAAGGAGCGCGAAGGGGGGGACTATGTATGTGCTGCAAATTAGTTGATTTTACTAAACGATTATCAGGTCGGTTAGCTGGTTATCCTGTGTTTGCATTGTGTTATCATTTTAACGTAAGTCGTAGTCAGTCTGTATCTGTAATGTTTTGATTAGGCCTATAGTTATATGTTGGGGTGTAGTTTTCTTGAAGGGTGTTCCCGGTTTAAATTACTTTAGTGCCACGTCAAAGTGACGGAGGTAAGAGGTGGACCTAGGGGCGGTGCACTTATCACTACGAATGTGTCCGGCCAGAGTGGCAGAGCAACAGAGGCATCAAGACTTGTAAGGTAAGAATATGTCAGAATCATATTAACATACAACTCCAGACAAAGTACTCGTTTGAAAGAGCATGTCGTTGCTTGTTAACGGGCTAGCTAGATGACCGTCCGGTTTCTTGTTAATGCAAAACATGCTGTGTTGAACTGCTTGCGTCTTTGCTAAGCTCATAACTTCACACTCACGTTTACTGGAAACATGCTGTAGGCTACTGTATTTGTGGTGGAAATGCTGCTGTCTAGTAGACAGTCAACATGTAATGTGTTTCTAGTGGAAATATTTGGCTGCATGGACAGGCTGTCATTCATAAATGTACAGTGGTTTAGCTTGTAGTTAGACTAGCAAACCCTGTTGTATCCGTGCCAGCCAGCACCATACTCATTTCCAGTCATTCATAACGGAGACAAAGTCTGATGGTGATCAGAGAGGTTCCCAATTAACAGCAATAACAGAAACATTTTTAAATCCGAAAGCTACAGACGTGCTTATGCATTCTAGATCTAACACACGTCATTGCAGACATAGTAGTGAAGTTGTGAGTAATTGTCTTGTAATGTAGGATTGCTGGTCAGTCCAGTGATCATGTCCTAGGGAAAGAGCTGATGTTGTTTTAGATATAATATGGACAACGACAACCCCGAATTAGCTGTAATGACAGGGTAGAATGTAATGGTTTAGCCTAAGCCAGCAGTAAACCAGGTGTTCATGGGGTAACCTACTTTCACCTGTTTCTTTTCTCCCTCCAGCATTTGAGAGTGTTTGTCTGAACATAATAAGAATGGACAGATTGAGAGAACGACTGACTGAGGCTGGGCAGTCCCACCTCTTGCAGTTCTGGAATGAGCTCAGTCCTGAGGACCAGGCTGAGATGAGCCAGGATCTGGAGGGCATGAACTTCAAGGAGATCAATGGCTTCTTTAAGAGTGCCATGGAGACGTCCTGCCAAACAAAACAAGAGAAAGTTGACAGTCGAATGGAGCCAGTGCCCAGGGAAGTCCTTGGGAGCGTGACTCGTGATCGAGAGTCTGTCAAAGATTGGGAGAAAGAGGGTAAGTGTCAAATCAAGAAATCAAATTGTATTGCTTCTTTACTGGCAATGAGGAAAGCAAGTGTTCAGGAAGTAGTTATGGCCCTCTTTTTCTACCCACTCATAAGGACATAAACTTTCTCTAAATGTTATGCAACACACTTGCAAGGTAGTGTTACTCCAATATCCTCCATCCTCATACTTTGCAAAGTTGCCAGTGTGACACAGATAACACAGCTTAGTTGTCGCTGGCTTCCATAAACACAGAATGAAAACCAGCATTATTTCAGGATCAGATCCTGCCTTGAGCAAGTAATACAGTATGAGGGCTTTGCTATGTTAAAACCAGTAAGTGGGGGTCCTCTTATTGGCTTGAAGCCCTGGAGGTCCAGTCAGAAGGCCAAAGCAGAGGAGAAGAATTTTTTTGGGGGTGTAGAACCATCTGGTTTTAACTAGCCCCTTGATGCCAAACTGTTCTATTACACCCTTGGTTATGAGGTCATACAGCATTGTGTCATGCCTGTTTCAGTTTTCATATACAGACAGTGAAAGGCAACGCCTAGCTACAGTTTTGCTGTTGTAATGTTCAGTAGTGGTTTTAATTGTGGAAGTGTGGAAGCTTTGTTTTTTTGTTTAATATGTTGACAGTATGTGAAGTAGCACTGGACATTTTTGGCCGGGTTCCGAGTAAACAGAGTTCTAGACTAAAAGGTCTTTTTTTCAGTGTAGCTTCACACATGGCCCATGTCTCATTGATGTTCACACCAATTTAAGAAATAAAATACATTTAAAAAGTATCCTGTTTTTGGCCTCCAAGAGGGCAGCTCTGTCAAAGTAGAGATAATTGGGATAATGAACCCTCTGCTTTCATTTATTGTTAAGTGGCTAAAGGCGCTGACCTGTGAAGTTGGGGCCCGAGCACTGGATGTGCAGGCTGTACCTATTCACTGGTCTTGGTCTTACATTTCCTAGAGGTTTGGTGTAGATTAACTCATAGGTGTCGTGATTCTATTATGAGGGGGGTCATGCACGGCTCTCTGCTGACAATTTGTTTATCTCCATTTGTTTTCTATGTGTGATTCTGTTTTTTCTCTCTCTCTTTCTGATTTTATAACCTTATTTCCTTTTGACTCTCTTTTAATGTATTTCTGTTTGTTCCTGCTCTGGCTCTCTCTTTCTCTCCATCTATATATCTATCCCCTCCCCTTTCTCTCTCTCTGTCTCCTCTCTCTGTCTCTGTCTCTCTCTCTCTCTCTCTCTCTCTCTCTCTCTCTCTCTCTCTCTCTCTCTCTCTCCAGGACTCCGCTGCATTGCCCAGAACAAAGTTGCTGTTCTTCTACTGGCTGGTGGGCAGGGGACCCGGCTGGGCGTCTCATACCCCAAAGGCATGTACGATGTCAGCCTGCCCTCACACAAAACCCTCTTTCAGATCCAGGCCGAGCGCATCCTGAAGCTCCAGCAGCTTGCTGAGCAGCAGCACAACACTAAGTGCTGCATCCCCTGGTAAGCTGCCGCTACACTGACTGTCTGGCCCAGTGAGTCCTCTTACCCAGTCTATAAAGTGGTGTCCAAGCAAGGTTGTATAAGCTTAGATAACCCTTGCCAGACACTGTTGCACTTAATAGCTGTGCCTGTATAAACTAATTGTGTAATTGCTGAATGATATTTTTTATGATGGCTCATCTTGTTCTATTGGGCCATTAGGTTGTCTCTGTTGAAGCCTAATCCCATCCAGGAAGTTTTGTTTTTATTTTCTCAGAGTTCAAAGTATTCTTCCATAACATTACAAAGGAATTGCATGTCATTAAATCAACTTGACTAATGCCTTTATCTCAGAGAGAGCATCAAGGCCACATGCCTCTGTTGCCTACACTCATTCCTTTGCATGACAACAGCTCACAAGGAAATTTCGTGCCATAGTTTCTCGGAAATTAATTATTTGCATACTTGCGTAATCAACATGCATTTTCTCCTTGAGAGAGCTGCACAGGGCACACTGGCATAAATACTAAACCATGTTTTCTGTGCCAGGTTGGTGATTAACCTCATTTAGTTTACTCATTTCAGTCAATTTTCTCTTGGTCAATTGCTGGTCCTATTGCTGGAGGATGTTCAAGGTTTTCATTACCATGTCATTAGCTGCTCTTTGCAGAAGCAGAACATGAATAACAAACCCTTTTTTACTTATGTACCTTGGGCCAAACCATTCTTTGTTTGTGGGATGTTGACCAAGAGGCTTGAATGAAATGTACACAAAAGATAGAATATGTAACTGTATGTAGCTAGTATATAAGCGATCTTGAATTTCCCCATGGGGATCAATAAAGTATCTATCTATCTATCTATCTATCTATCTATCTATCTATCTATCTATCTATCTATCTATCTATCTATCTATCTATCTATCTATCTATCTATCTATCTATCTATCTATCTATCTATCTATCTATCTATCATCTATCTATCTATCTATCTATCTATCTATCTATCTATCTATCTATCTATCTATCTGTCTATCTATCTATCTATCTATCTGTCTATCTATCTATCTATCTATCTGTCTATCTATCTATCTATCTATCTATCTATCTATCTATCTATCTATCTATCTATCTATCTGTCTATCTATCTATCTATCTATCTATCTATCTATCTATCTATCTATCTATCTATCTATCTATCTATCTATCTATCTATCTATCTATCTATCTATCTATCTATCTATCTATCTATCTATCTATCTATCTGTCTATCTGTCTATCTGTCTGTCTGTCTGTCTGTCTGTCTGTCTGTCTGTCTGTCTGTCTGTAGGTCAGGAACATTTGACAACATGCCTTTAAATGTTGTCTTTTTAATTAATGTCGGACCTGTATAGGATCTATTCAGTTTGAACAACAAGATGTTGTAGACAGGCTTTAACAGTTATAACTTGTAAGACTATTATGGTCATACAATGCTAATCAATAATTACACTTTAGGTACATTATGACCAGTGGGAGAACAATGGAGTCAACCAAAGAGTACTTCTCAAAACACAACTACTTTGGCCTAAGCCAAGATGATGTTGTATTCTTCCAGCAAGGCATGCTTCCCGCTATGGATTACAGCGGGAAAATTATCCTGGAGAGTAAGGGGAAACTCTCCATGGCTCCAGGTAAACACGGCATCCTTTACTACCCCAAAAGGCCGTAGGTTGCACTGATTATAGACACGTTTCCCGTTAACTAACAAAACTAGATATTTACATGGAGAGCATTGTTCCATGCTGTTTTATGGTGCTTTCTGCCCCATAGTTGCACACACATGTTTTTTGTGATAATGCATAGAAATCCATATAGAACAGCTAAGGGCCGTTGTTTGGCAAGATGCGCCTCTTAGCTGTTCTATAATCAGTGTAACCTATGGCATGTATGATGCGCATCGTGCCTAACAACGCTCCTTACGGGTGTTGTACGGCACGACGGCATGTACGCTTGCAAGTGGCTTATCTGTTTACACTACGGGTGTCCCGCAGGCGGGACATTTGCAGTGCCCCCCACCTCTCCCCAACATTCTAAATCAATTGTATGCACCATATTGCTATGTAGTATTATAGTATAATATTATACACCATTTAAAAGGCACAGCAACAAGAAATGTAACAATTTATTTATATATAATAATTCTTCCACCAAGAAATATATATTTCCTCTATCAGAATGGTTGCCAACTTTTGTATCAAGTTCAAAACTTCGTAACGAAATTCGGTCAACGTGTGGGGTTGAGTTGGATTATACAACTGCATATTGTTGCTGTTATATTACAAGAGCCATTCTCCCCAGAGCAACTCTAGGTTAAGTGCCTTGCTCAAGGGCACAATGGTGGAAGCTGGGACTTGAACACACAACTTTTCAGGCTACTGCATGCTAGCCCAGCTCCTTAGCCACTACGCTACCACCATCCCACAAGCTACCACTGCCCCACATCCAAGCCTTAGAGCGTGTTTGGAACGCACCCAATTAGCGTGTCTCTTTCCAAGTCTTTGGGGTAGAAGGCACTAAAAGGGACAGTTTGCATCAAAGAATACATTATTGGCTTCTTAGACTGTCTCAGTTAATGGAATATAAATGAATTGGTGGTTGTTTTTTTATACATTGCCTTGGCAATGATAACATGACAAGGGCAGGGAGCCCTGCATTTTTAATAGCTTTATGGTAGGTCTGTCATTTTTTTACTACCTTAATCTTCTTCACGTCTGCACTCAATCAGACATAGAGGAAGCCTGCTCCTTGGGTGTGTCCTTGTAATCAGGGTACTGTATCCCTTGTATTTCAGGTCTATAGTTTCCCTGGAATAAAATATTTCTCTCTGTTTCTAGATGGCAACGGAGGTCTGTACAGGGCCCTGGGCACACAGAAGATCATAGTGGACATGGAGAGGAGAGGTATCAGCTGTATCCACGTATACTGCGTAGACAACATCTTGGTGAAGGTGGCTGACCCAGCCTTTGTTGGCTTTTGTGCACTAAAGGGAGCTGACTGTGGAGCAAAGGTTAGTGTGGGTTAACTTTTTACTGCGGGCTTCTGGGTTTTAACACACTTTTTGACTTTTAGAACTAGAGTTTAAGAGAAGGTATGGATAGGGTATACTATACCATTATTATGTCATACTTCATGTCAGTTTTTGACACCATCCATTCAGATGTGTAAACTTAATTGTTAACCATCCAGAGTAAATTATACGGTCTTCTTATTTAACCATAAAGCAGTACAAAGTTCATTATTGATTACCTTCTGATGTGGTTTTTATATAAAGGCTAATTCTAGGTTAAGAGTGTTTTTAGGGAGCTGATTAACAGAACAGAGTGAACCTCAACACCATTGTTAAACCTGCACTTACTATAGCTCACCACTTGGTGGTGCTATGGCTTTTGAAAGGGTAACTAATGGGTAGTCCAGGCAGAGTTAGGAAGAGAAGAAGGTGAACATTATGTTCTTTACAGCATGTTCCACCATCTTTTCTAATAATAACACTGCATCTTAGGTTTTTGGGCATGAAAGTGGACACATTTGAGTGTACAGTAGTTGTATTGCCCATTTAATTGTAAAAACATGCCAGGGTTTTCTAACCAATGTCATTTATCAGCAAGCAGCACAGTACAGTATGAAGTGCAATGTGGGAAACGTTTGCTTCCATTTGAACACAATGAGTTTTCTTTATGGAGCAAAATTCTGAAAAGGGTGACCATAATAGACTTCACCAGGAGAAAGGGTTCAAGGTTCAAAGGGTGACCATATAGGTTTTACTGGGAGTGGTTCAACATGAACCTGTAATGCTGTCAGACTGCAGAGTACACAAGTGCTTTTCTCAGATTTGTGAATAATTCCATACTAACAAAGTTGTAGTATGTTTATTTTTTTAGGGTTGCAACATACTGCAGAGAGTAAAAACATACAGTATTTTCCATGTCACCATGCACTTATTAGTGTTCAAGGCCTTAATATCCCTTTGGCATCAAATCAGCAGGGTTACTTTGTCCTTACAGTTTTGAGAAAGTGGGGAGAGAGAGAACTTTGAAGTATAGAAGTGCATGCCAAACAAACTGATAAAACGGTCCTCTATTCGATCAGCTTTCTTTAAATTTCTTAGAATGCACACAGTTTCATATCAGGGCCTTGCGAACCGATATGTCCTACAAGTATGGCCTACAAGTATAGCCTTAGTAAGCCTCTAGTCATGCAGCCCAGTACACACAACTGTTATGTCCGCTAGAAGACCTTCTCCGGGCTCCATGGAGACAGCGGAACTGCTCGCCCCCGTCTCTGGGACGCGTGTGATTCAGTCCAGTGGCTGCGATGAGGCTTGGGGTATAAGCTTCAATTAGATGTCATTAGTCTACATTTTCTTCACATCTGTGGACATTCCTTCACGCGCCGTCCGTCCCAGTTGGTAATTACTCGCCTTTCCCCCGAACCCCGGTCCGCAGAGCAGGTTTGCAACTGCGCGCTCAAGAGCTCCAAAACGAGGCAAAGATGTTCAGCAGCACTACTTTGGCCTATGAAACACATATTTTAGTGTTCTGGTTCCACCTGATTGGTGCCAAGTATTTTTTGGTCATTTTTGCCCATCAACTTTATAGCAAATGTAAAATAAGACCAGGAAAACTTCTCCCCTGATTTAAAGCTGTCAAAGTCATTTATTTTCTTGGCAATAGGCTTTGCCCTGTCAGATGTTAAGGAAATGCCACAGAATTGCCTGCCAAGAATATAGGTATGTTATATTTAGGTTATATATGTATATGTATGAGTGTTATGATTAGTTTATATATAGATATGCTATATAGAACTCCCTTTTTCTTAAAGTACAGTGCTGAGGGAAAGACCTGGCAGGGGGAATAAATTATTTTAAAAAGTGTTTGGGCACTTTCCCAAGAATCTTGTGATGTGGCCTTGAAAGCATTCGTCATTCCCGTATGGCGCCCAACCAATGACTAATCCACAAATACCCAGGAAATAACGGCAGCCCTGCTCCCGTATGCACCAAGTCAGTCCAGCGTTCAAGACACTCAGGCTTTGGTCTGTGCAATCAAGAGAAATACCTTTCCAAAATCATGTCTGGACACTTCATAGTCAGACTCTGCCATTGAGTTTGGCGCAAAATGGTAGGGAAACAATTCCTTCGTGACTCTGGGGAATCTGTGGTAGAGAGGGGCTAACAGGATGAAAGACCAGACCCACCCTCCCCATTGTAAAGTAAAGTATACAGCTAATGTGGCTTCCAGCGCGAAGCCTCCTCCCCTACACAAACCCACCATCAACAGTGAACTTTGTAATTTGTAACTCACAGATGGATGCTGGGCCCTTTTCCCCCTCTCTGTCCGTGTAATGCCTGTTCCTGTTTTAAATTAACATGGGAGATGGAGCGTGGGGCACCGTGTTTTCCTTTTACATGGCATGACCATTACTGATTGGTGCAAATAAGCTGTATCCCACATCTTAACCAATTGTGGAATTTTGAGAACGAAAATGTTGCAGTGCTCATGAAATGGAATGACATCCAGATTTTGCCAAAACCATCTCTGACATTGACATCAAGGCCCCGGCTGGAGTTGTGGCCTGTTTATAAATAACCCGATTTAGACGGACTTCTATTTATTTTTACGAGACCCCAATGGCCTCTCGTCTTGTGACATCACTCGCAGGTTGTGGAGAAGACCAATCCGACAGAGGCCGTGGGCGTGGTCTGCAAAGTGGACGGCCGCTACCAGGTGGTGGAATACAGCGAGATCACCCTGGCAACAGCGGAACGGCGGAGCGCCGACGGGCGGCTGATGTTCAACGCCGGCAACGTGGCCAATCACTTCTTCAGCCTGACGTTCCTGAGAGACATCGTCAAGTGAGTCAGTCCCCCCCTCCGAGAGACAGAGACTGACTCATGCACGACATCAATCAGGGCCGTCTCACCCTTACTCACTCACTCACCCGCTCATAAACTGAAGGGTCAAATAAATGAGCAGTAATTCAAAGTGATTCAAAGTGAATGCTGTCATAACTGCTGTCTAATATTAATATTTCAAAATGCAAACTGGAAAATGTAATGCATCGTAAGAGCCCAAAAATGTCTCTAAAAGAGAGAGCCAGGAAAGCACAATTGCAAACTTGTAATGGACAGAAATGGCCCCTGTACTGAATAGTGCCATGTAAAAAAGATCAGTCAGTCAGGACTGAAACAAGGCTTTTTTCTTATGACAGCTCCATGTGGGCTATTCTTAGTATGATTTTATCGCCCACCCCCCAAAGATGGCCTTCTGGGTACAGTACATTGAATCCAGATTGAATCCTGGAACAGGTATTTGGTAATAGGTTGCTAGGCACTGTACCTCCAAACAGTGGAGATTTCCATATCTAAGGAGCCATGCTATGTTGGGAATTGTCAGAAAGGTAGAAATGACTTACCCAGAATATAAGGTGAAGTAAAAAAAAAAAAAAAAGAATATCTGTAATTTGTGTATGTCTGGACATTGGTATTTTAAATGCGTGATGGCTTTGCCAGTCTCTCCTTTGCCTCTCTCTCTCTCTCTCTCTCTCTCACTCTCCTTTCTCATTCTAAGTTTTATGAGAGCAACATGAAAAAGTATATGTTCCATTTTTATATCCTGTCTTTTCCTGTATCTGTCTGTCTGTCTGTCTGCCTCCTCCTGTCTGTCTGGTTCCTTCTTCTCCCTTTTCTTCTGTCCATCTTCCCCAGTATCCATGAGCCTCAGCTTCAGCACCACGTGGCCCAGAAGAAAATCCCCTATGTGGATACACAAGGGCAGCTAATCAAACCCGACAAACCCAACGGGATTAAAATGGAAAAATTTGTCTTTGACATCTTCCAGTTTGCCAAGTGAGTGAAGCAATGATTTTTTTTCCAGCCCTGTTTTTAACATATGTGCTGCTTACACACACACACACACACACACACACACACACCACAGAACACACAAAACTGTCAAAACAGCAGGTCCACAATGCTAGTCCCACCTCTCTATACACCCTTGCACTGTCATATACAAACATACTGAAGCACATGTACTCACTGTCCATGGAGACCGCTCATGTCCACACACACGCACACACACACTTCCTTTCTGACGGGCCCAACCAGCTCTCTTCTCCTGTCGTATGGTGAGGCAGAGCCCAAAAGAGTTCAGCGTAACAGCCATTGCGGCTCACTGCCCTTCAGTGCCCTGGCTCTACTTAAAGGGCTCATAGAAATTCCGTTACCACTGGGAGCCATTACGTCAGGCTGGAGTCATGCCGCTATTGGGAAGCCTTCATAGAACTCAAAGGCATCTTGCAGACAGATTCCTCCTCCAGTTGCTCCACACTGACGTCAAGAATTCAATTATTTTTTTGTAGCCATTTCATTCAAAGCGCAATCAGATATTGATCAATCAGTATTGAAACTCAACGGCATTTCAAGTTCAAAGAGCAGACCAACATCAGCCACTCAGATGTTCCGTTAACTGTAGAGTTCGACTGATCGAGCATGCTGGAGGTCTCGCATGCTCACAATGAAGCACAAAAGCACTGACCACAGAACGCATGGTGTCTCTAGACTTGTTTAGTAAACATGCGAGCAGACAGATTTGTCTGAAATGTAGGGCCTTTCATTTAAGGCCGTAACTGTAGGCTTTGCACATTTGGTTCAGGAACATTTTGTCTGGGCCTGCTGTGAGTTACTGCCGAGAGTGACCGGCCACATGCTAGCAGTGGTATTTTGTAGGAAGTGGACTGTTCGAATACTTCTTCACTGACCGTCTGGTATGCCTTCACAGGACGTTTGTGGTGTACGAGGTCTTGCGAGAGGACGAGTTCTCGCCCCTGAAGAACGCCGACAGTCAGGACGGGAAGGACAACCCCACCACGGCGCGCCACGCCCTCATGTCGCTCCATCACCGATGGGTGCTCAACGCCGGCGGGCATTTCATCGACGAGAATGGCACGCGAGTCCCCGCAATCCCCAGGTACACACACACACACACACACACACACACACATGCATACATACATATATACATACACACACACACACACATACATACACACACACACACACACACACATACATGCATACATACATATATATATATATATACATACACACACACACACACACACACATACATACATACATACATACACACACACATATACATACACACACACATATACATACACACACACATATACATACACACACAGACATACACATACAGACATACTCATACAGACAAAGACGTAAGAGTGAACGTGAATGCATACTAAATTCCCATGAAGGGAAACACTCATACAGCACATATTTTATGTCTTGTGCGCTTATCAAGTCAGGGGATGAGTCGGACACAAAATATCACCGGGAGATTTCAAGCACAAATGGCCTCCTCCTGAAGAGGGGGAGAGCGGGTGTGACCCAACGTATGGCAAGTTAACTTGGATAAAAGTGTCCCCAAAATACACATGGGTAACATATGAGTGTAATGAGTCTTAACAGTTCTCGCCACTCCCACTTTGCTCTTAACCAAATCCTTTGCAGGATGTTACTCTAGCCTCCCCACCGCTACAATGATATTATAATAGGGTAGAACAATAGATATAGTAATAATCAACCTGTTGCTGGCAATGGAAGCATGTACCTATTTGCTAGCTTGATGTTTTTCTTTACTGTTAAACGTGAACTACGGTAGCCTGGTAGCTACCTAGCTAGCTATCCATCTAGGTAGACTCTGAAATAGCCCTAATCCGCAAATGGGATTCATCATATGCTTCATAAGCTTCAGGAGACACAAATGATGGCTTGAAGACTCACCTCCTCTAGTGCCTCATACCCTTTGTTGCCTTCATGATCCCTTTTAAAAGTTTCTTGTAGCTAGCTGCCTGCTACCAAATGCCAACAATGACAAGCCAGCATCAGTGTGTGTATTCTCCCAAGTATTTAATGCATTATTGGAATGAAGTTTAACATATGAAGCTTTTTATTCTTATTTTATTCTTAAAATAAAACACTATTTTACAGTGCTAAAGCCTACTTCTATTTTAGGGGGGAAATCCGGGGCTACTAAAACCATACTGCAGCGGCCATCTAAAATATTTAGTAAGGGTCTGGAACTTGCACGACAGTTCATCATAGCTGTTACTACGTGGTTACCAGGGCCATGGGGAGTGAGATTGCACAGCCCAGGCTGCTGGAGGGCGCAGCAAAGAACTTTATCAGCTTTATCAAGAACGATATCGTGCCTGTTTTTAAGCTCACAGTAATCAGCCCGACCTCAAAACATTTCTACTGAATACTCCCAACTCTCCCAATTACCACTCCGCTATTGAATCAAAGTATTGGACAGGATGAAGTATTCAAACATGCTCACGCACACTGTATGCAGATATTGCACCTTTTTATTTAGGCCAACCTCCCAAGTATAAATTTTCTTGAACTTGCCATGTATTAAATGAATCAACTGTGGTGTTGTGAATCAAGGTACTCTGTTTGGGCACTCAGTCACCCAAGTTGGGTTGCCCAGAATTAAGAGCATCCCAATGCTGTTTATGTTTTGTTTTGTTTTTATTTTGATGTCACTTCCACAACCAGTGTCATGTAAAACACCAAAGAGGTTTGTTAGGCCACATTCTGTACACCATCTTTTTTTGTACTCATGTTATCTCCTGTGTAATATTTCTAGACACGGACCTGCAGGGAGTGTTTCACCCGGTGTCACCCAGAAGTAACTATTCCCAGTGTTTATTTTTTTATATAGTGCATGGTGGTGGGGCTTCCGCTTTTCCCCCCCTCACAGACCCTGCAGCTAACCTAGCCATCACAGAACAAGGCCCAGAGGCCATGGGAAAGGTCCCTTGACCTGGCCAGGGTGGTGGTGGGAGGTATCCATGGCCCGAATGCCAGCTGGTTCCTGCTAGGACTGGTCCCCTGTCGCTAACTAACAGACAGACTGCTCTGCATGTGGGGTTATTAGGCATGCCAAACAATCAGGGAGATGATACTCATTTACGCAAATTCATGGTTATGGTGCGCCTCTGAATCAAATGTCCGTTTTCGCCATTTCTGTGTTCCTCTCTCCTCTTCTCTTAAACCTGTGATTAACTTCAAAGGGAAGAATGTATTATTTTAAAACCTTGCAATAAAATAATCATTCTTTGAAAAATAGAGGATAGTTTTAAACGTACTGTAAAAATGATTTCTGTAATTATGTAGCTGTTATTTAGCACAAGTGTAGATAGCTTTACTGCAGGCCTTGTTTAAGACAAAAGTTTCTTATAGATTATGAAATAAGTTGTAAAATAGTCCTGGGTTTGTATAGTTGGATAGACGTTCACAGAATAAGATAGTTGATTTGCATTGTTACGTTAGTAACACTGGCCATTGTCACATAAACAAACCCTTCAGTATGGCCAGGATCTTAGTTAAAGGACTGCTACAAGCACCTGCTACATGTTAATGTGACCTCTTCTCTAGCCGTGTTTGCATCTACAGAGTGGTTAACTCAGTTTGTCTGTGTAATCCATATCCACAGCTTGAAGGATGGCACAGACCTACCAATCAAATGTGAGATCTCACCACTTGTCTCCTATGGGGGAGAGGTATGAAGCCAGCCTCTGCAGTTTCTTATGCGTTCAAACTGTTGCCAAGTTAAGCATTAGCATCAGAGGCCTTAACTAATTCTGTCGTTACAGGGATTGGAAGGATTGGTGAAGGGCCGTGAGTTCCGTCCCACACTGGTCATTGACAAACACGGACTCCATGAACTGGTGAAGAACGGACTGTGAGGAACAAGATGGCGGCAGTCGAAGAACCAAATGGAAATTCCTTCATCTGTTTGCCTCTCGAACTGGGGAAACTGAAGTTATTGTGCAATAAAATGAAGGAAGGAAGCGTCTTGCAGCCAACTGCACGAAAACCGTTTTAAAAGATTGAGCTATATTTATTTTGCGAAGACTTATTTTTTTATTTGCACCTTGTCACCGGGTCTGGCCAATAATAATTGCATTTATCCCTTAAATTGTACATACAGTAGATTTCCAGCACAGAACAATAAATAAGATCAAATGTTATTATGATTATTGTTGTACAAAAGGTACGTAGGGAGGGTTTATGAAATATCCCACGTGTGACATTTGTCAAACTGTTTGTCTCCTGCCAAAGTGGCTCAATGTCTGTCTGCTCTACTGTACTCTGATGAAAACTTTTCTTTTTCGACGAGAGTGTCTGTGAGTGTCTCCCATTCGAGGTCAGACTGACAGGACTTTGATTAAACGCACAGTTGAGTTCCCCCTGGCGAGAGTGTGTGTGTGTGTGTTTTGATGGGTGTGTTTTTTGCATTAGAGATCCAGGCTCGTTGAATCAGAATTTCCAGCGCATGGTTTATGAGGGAGGTTTCAGATGGGCCGGAGCCTGCTAGACCGCCGCAGCCATTCAGGAAATGTGCTCTGTGGCTCCTCGCGGCCAACTCCCCCATCTCTCTCTCTCTCTCTCTCTCTCTCTCTCTCTCTCTCTCTCTCTCTCTCTCTCTCTCTCTCTCTCTCTCTCTCTCTCTCTCTCTCTCCCCATCTCTGTTTGTCCTCTCCTGCTGCTCACGTTCCTTCCTCTCCTCTTCGGCTTTCTCGTCTCTGCCGTTGTCTCACTTTCACTGTTGCCCATGATGCACCTCTGCAGTTCTGTCTGCTCTCACCCCCCCCACTCCCCTCTCATTTTCCCCTCGTTTCTCTGGAATTCTACAGACCTAATGGGAAGAACCTTTTTTTCTCTTTCTGTTTACATTGTCACCACAGTTGGCATACCAAAATATTCAGATGGTATACTTGAAGGATTTTGTCTGTCTTCACTCTAAATAAACCGATACAAAAGTAACTTATTGTCATTTGTATGTGTCTCACCCGCCGTGCAAAGACAATGTCCTAAAACAATTAAAACATGTCAATACCTGGGTAATACAAGAACATGGATTAGTGAAAAGCCTGGATAAATTAACCAATTAACCCAGAGTAAATGATAAACCTGCTAATAATTAGCTTTGTTTTGCAGAGAGAATGAAGCTATGGGACTGTGCCATTAGGACGTTTACCACTTGGGTTGATTTAGATAGGCTTGTTACTTATCCCCACTCGTGGGATACCTTAAAGAAATAAGATTAGTGTATAGCTATCAGACAAACCTGATTACAAATTTGAATCCTCCCTGTCAGTTGAAAAAGTGGTGATGTTCCATGAGAGGAAAAACCTGTGCTCCTCAGAGAGGGCTTTTTAATCAGCAGGGCTGTTCAGGATGAGGTCTTAACAAAGTACTCAAACACTTACATTCAAGGCTGTAGCCATGGGGTCAACAGGTCATCAGAAATAATGACCAATTTGTACATCCGCTTTTTTCAATTTGTATTTTATAATTCCATGGTATTATGCAACTTTAACATACAGTAAGCAATGGGTCAGGAGAGGATTATTGTGCAAGTCGAGTCAGAGTTGCATAATAATATGTTTTTCCTGGCAGAGTTGCACAATAATGTGTTTTTCTCTGTCAGATGTTTAACCATTTAGCATATAATTTCCTAGTTTGTAACAAGTGCTTATTTTGTACAACAATGAGTGATATACTGTAACCTACCGGTTTTGTCTTTTTGAGCATTTTTGAATAATGGGGGTGGGCATGTCCCCCTCAAAGTATGTTATGATTACAGCCTTACTTCAATCACTAGAAGTCGACCCTGTGCAGCATATGTGAAACAGTGTGCAATACATGCTACTGATATCTGCTACTTTCATGGGAGGCTTGGATGTGTCAACTCATCAGTAACCAAGTTGTCTTTGTTGACTTGAAAAAAAACATGCTATAACAATGCTTTTACCATAATCTAACATTTCCATGCACACGTAGCCAAAGATTTTCACACTCACGCTTGGGTTGGTTTCAGAATTCTGAATGCCTTCACACACAGAGGTTTATAGGCCAAGTATACTTGCGTATACAAGGAATTTGGTCTCTGCATTTATCCCGTTGAATTAGTGAACACACAGAGCACACAGTGAACACACAGTGAGGTGAAGCACACACTAACCCGGAGCAGTGAGCTGCCTTGCTACAGTGGCGCTCGGGGAGCAGTCACCATATGTGGGAATGGGAATAGTAGTTGAAAGGTCAGATCAGTTAGAGCTGGTTAGCGACATATGATTGCACCAACTGTTGGCATTCCTACACATTGGGTAGTTTATGAGAAATGTGCTGAATAATTTAGCTAGCAACTCTGGGACAGGAGCCAATGGCCTGTACAGTAATTTCTCGTGCATTATGTGTATAAGCCGCAGGAGAGTGTTTTATGCAAGTTAAAAGAAACAAAACCATATTAATACCATATTAACTGCCCCAGTGTATTAGCCTCATAGCTGAAGAAATTTAGCAAAATGAATGTATAAGCCGCGGCTAATAGTTGGGTAATTACGGTAGACACATAGGCCTACAGAAATAGTATAGCAATCATGTGCAAAATCAGTGATCTGCCCACTGTTAATGACACAGTAGACCAGTGGTCCCCAAACTACGGCCCCCGGGCCGGATACGCCCGCCACCTCATTTTGGGTGGCCCCCCAAAACATGTCCGTGGTATATAGCAACCGGCCCGCACGGGAGTACGACATCGTCAAACTACAACCTCTGCAATTTCCCCCATTCATTCTCTACGGCGAGTCTTAACAGTACACATGTAATACTCTTTTTGTCCACTGGTGGTTGTTTTGGCGCTGTTTCGCGTTTGCCATCAAAAACGGAATGAAATGTAGGCCTATCTGCAAACAATGTTATGAGGCTATGCTGACTGCATCAGTGCTCAAAGTATTCAAAAAAGTTTATCAATGAATTGTTAATAACTAACTAACTTATATTCAAGTCATTTTTCTGGGACTTTCTGGGATAATTATTTTTATTTGTTCAAATGTTGAATGGTGGTCATTTCAGACCACTTCAGCACTTCATAAAATACATTTTCAGAGTTCACACATTTTTAATGAAATATACTTTTGGGACTACCTGCTAATACTTTTGGAAATGCAAAAGTCTTTTTATTAATATTATTTAATTTGAGTTACATTTAACACTGATATGGCATGATGGCAATATAAACACAGCTAACAATGGTATTAAATTGCAAAAGCCTATAGATTAAATGTAATGGAATATTCAACTAAGGTAGACTGCTGTTGTTCACAGCACTAAGCTATGTATGGTTACTGATATACTCAGAGTCTCTGGCCCTCTCTTACAGCCAGGCATAGTAAGCTGGCCCTCGGAAGAAAAAGTTTGGGGACCACTGCAGTAGACCATCTAGACCTGTACAGTAGGTCTACCCAGGTGGTTGCTTTGTTGGTGTGAGGTTCCCCAAATATCAAGGGTATCCTCTTTATCAAGGGTACCTTGATAAAGCACTATGCAATGTGTTGTTGCATGACTCACTCACATCCTCAGATACTGTACAAGGAAGAGCTGTAGGCAGTGCAAGCTAATCATTTTGAAACATATGTGTCTGGTGGAAGCAGCTGCTTTTGTAATTGCTTAGCTTTAGAGCAAGATAATGGAAGCTGTCACAGAATAGGCAGACTTTGTGAAAGGTTAAATCTTTGGCATGATATTTATTTTAAAGGCTGTTGAGATTCAGAATATGAAACTTGTTGCAATGATGCATCTATTTGTGAATTATGTGTTCTGCCGGATCCTTTTCCTCTGGAGTGCACATATTTGTGTTTGAATACATGAGGACCAAAGTTTAACTATAACTATATTTATATAACTGTATCGACTCATCAACTATCTTCTTTTATCATAGTCATTTTCATGAACTACTTCTTATACATATTTGTCTCAACAGTAGCTGAAGGCATTCTTCTAGATCAGCTGATGTAAAATTGACTCCAAATGATTGCTTCATGGTAATCTGACCTGAAGCATCTTCATGCAGCCCCTGGTGAAAAGAGGTCACCATTTCCTAAAACAGCTCTTATCTACTTTCCAGACCATACTGAAAATTACACATTCTTCTTGGATAAAGCTCTGAGTGTGTTTCAGAACCAGAGGTATGGAGAAATAGTCCTGCTTTCCTCATTATAGTGCAGTGTTCTCCTCCTCCTCCTCCTCCTGCTCCTGCTCAGTGCAGAGGGGGGAGAAATCAACCCTTAAAGAGATGTTCCTGCTTCTCAGACTGCTAAAGGAGATGATGTCATTCCCATAAAACTAAATATTTGTCCAAAAAAAAAAAAAAAAAGGTTCGTGTAGCGATGGAGTGGCTGACTGCACATTAAAATTGTACTTTAAAAGAAGAGCTATAGAGCGATACTGCTATAGCTGCAATAGATATCTTGCCGATGTTATTGTTTGTTTTTTTGTTTTTTTTCTTTTGACATTTTTTATTCTTCAAGTCAGAAAGAATACAATGCATGTATACATTGCCATTCTTTAATGCACTCTCAAAATTGCTGGAATGCTTTGTTCCGTATTTAAAACCTCCATACAAATCAAATTAAAGAATAAAATGTGGAAGTCATCCATGATGACAATGATGTTGGACTCTGCAGTGTTTGTGCAATGTGAGATTCACATCAAACAAAAAAAAAAACAGATTTTTTTTCCCATGAACTGTCGCTGCTGTGAGTTGGGATCTTTTTCACTATTGCCTTAAATTGTCAAAACAAAAAGATGGAGAAAAAAAACTCTGCTGATTGGTCACCAGAGTCAGACTTAATTGAAACCTTATGTATGGCATGTGGAATTCTGGGACTTTGGCATGCTCCCAAGAATCCTCAGAATGTAAAGTTTCTTTCCCTCTCTCCCTCTCTCCGTGTCTCCCTCTCTCCCTCTTGGTCTAGCTCTTGCTGTGTCCCCCCCCCCCTCCTCCTCTTTTTTTTTCTTTTTTTCCAGGGGTGTCTTACATCAGCTCACAGTCCTGAGAGTTCGCCCTGAGAGAGAAGCTTGAGAGAAAGGATTCTAGCACCCACTCTCCTACACTGGCTCAACTGGATTACGAACTTCTTGGGACAAATGGTTTGAGAGAGGAAGATCTTCAGAAGTAAGTCTTAATGGTGTCTACAAAACAGCTCCTTTTTTGATGAAGGCACAAGTTTGTTATTCTTTTCATATTGCAACAATTATACAGCTCTGACTTAAAGTTCATCGTTGGCAGTCGGACTAGATGTTTATTCTGAACTAAATTAAGTTCAGCAAGTCAATCTTCAAGGGTTTTGGTGACTGGTTTTAGTGATTTTTGGTCCACTTTCTCTGTATTAGTTGCTGTTTGCATGGCAGACCAAAATAGCAGATTGCAGAGTAGCTAGCACTCCGCGCTCCACTGTGAAAGAACTGGTGCAAACCAGCTGTTTTGGAGAAAGGCTCGTGTGGTGGCTATGTACAACTCTAGTGTTCAGAAACTTGCCATTTACAGGTCAAAACAATGTATAACTTAATTTTGTATAAGCTGTGTGAATATTTTCCCTCCTCACTTATTGCCTTTCCTTTTAAACTAAGGTTATTGAAGTGTTTGTTGATTTGTTACTATGTGGATTTTATATCAGATCAAAAATGTTGATAAAACACATAGGTCACAATCCATATTATATTCAAAAAATAATGTTTACTTATTTCTTGTCTGAAGTATGACACTGCTCAAATTGTTCAAAAAGTGTTGAATGTGGACTCCATACTGACCATCAAAAGCAAAGGACATACAGCACTTCTAAATGTTACATGTTAATTATTTCAGTGTGCCTGTGTGTAGTATGCTCCATGGCCACTCAACAGTTACTGTGCCAATTTTATAGTAACTGGAATTTGTCTAGGAACAGGCGGTGCACATTTCTTCATAAATGTATCGCAGCCACTTGTGACTGAAGTTGCCTTGGCAGCACTCAGTTAACATGTTGCACTCAAAGGTGTTTGTGGTGACAGGGCATTGAGTGACAACCTAAATGCTGCAAGGTCAAGGTGCTCCGTTATGTGACCTGCATCCTATTCCGAGCAGCCTCGTTTGGATTGGACATGGTTCATGACCTCACTGCTGGGAATATTCAGGGATGAACTCACCAAAGCAACATGTGCTTTGGTTTATCAGAAATATGTGCAGCAGGTTCTATTGCACACCAACCCCACCACCACCACCACCCTATAGACCCTGACTAACTTAGAAAAGATGACCTCTGGATTGAATATAACAGCCTACCTTTTTGTCCTGGTTTCTCATCTGCATAATTATGTAGTTGCGTAGGATGATTGGATGTGACAGATGACTCTTCTGATGGACATTTAGCAGCAGTAAATATTAGACTGTGTTTATAATATCATAATGGTGCATTTTTAGGTACTGGGGCAAGGGACAGGGGAAATGCAGTGAGCTATGTTATCACCACATCTTAGACACATGTCACTTGAATTAGCTATCCAACCCTTTAGACTAGTGCAGGATTGACAGCCATTCACAGATAACGGCCATAATGATACACTGTAATGGTGGTGTGTAATTTTGACTTGTGCTTCAAAAACAGCAGACGTTGCCTCTCCCCCAATGCTGTGCCATTACTCTCCATTTTATGACATTCCACTGCTTTTTAGATCAATCCTGCTGGATCGGGAGAGCAGTGGGATGGCTCTTTACTTAGCTGCCGTATGCATTGAGGTATAAATAGTGCTGTCCCAAAGACATCACACAAAATACCAGGTTTTACATCCCACACATGTTCTTGAACTCCAACCCAGCCCAAACCGAAACGCCTCTCTTTTAAAAACACCAAGCAGAGAGACTGGGTTTCCGATAATGTCAAGGTAAATAAATTCTGCATCAAAGTTGTTACTTATGCTTGGCAACTTGTGCTTATTCTGTCTCGCCTGCCATCTTTAACGCATTTAGGGCCAGATGATGGTGTTTCGCGATTTTTGCCATATTGGTAGCCACTGTCATCCCCCTCTGGCTAAAATAGAATGATACATTCTTGTATATTTCATCGTTGGGATTTCTATTTGCACACAATGTCTTGATCTGAAATACACCGAAAAATAAATGACAGATGGTAGATGGTCCTTTGTAAAATGGCAGTGAATGCCAGTGAGGTTTGTTTCTACCACACAGCCTATGGACCTCGTCATACTGTATCTGACTCCCTACAAAAGCCGTTGTGTGCAACATATTATATCGCAGATCGCAGTAATTTCTGAAACTGCTGCTGTTTCCTTTCACCAAAACTGTCAATCCCAATATATCCAGAAAAGATATGTTTGTGTTGACTACCTTGGCTTGTGAAATGTGTACTTTGGATGGTGTATATTTATGAGCAAGACAATCCTTTATTGTACTGACTCACATGCCCAGTAGCCAGTGAGATTGAACTGATGCAAGTGATACTGTAGCCAACATTGATTTTTTTTTTTTTTTTTTTACCTATGCTTTTGAGGTTATTAGGTACATGTCGCTTAAAGTCTAGATTATTTGTTCAATTTTACTGAAGTTATTATATAATTTATTGTATATGTATGGTTTTACTAGAAGATCAGAGATTATATAGCATTGAATCAACGGCTACTCGTTTTAGACAGGGGTCGTGGAATGTAGAGAAATTGTATGACACTAAAGTAAAAACACTGTATGAAATACTTTTTGACATTGATCAGATTTACAGGTCTTATTGATTAACATGACAAGAAACTGGTTGTAGTGTGTTGTAGTGGCTCAACTGACTGTACTTCCACAAAGTTGCACATCAATTGCACATACAGACGTATTCATTGTCTTTAATAAGGTCATCGAGATCCTGGATAGTGGCTGCAAAGGATTTCTTTCTTCTCTCTAGCACTGTGTACATGTGACTATCTTTACATGTCAATGTGAGAGAAAGAGAGGGGGGTAAAATAAGAGGAAAATTAAAGCAAGGGTCAATAAAACTTTCAGACCGACATCCTAATGGCAAAATAATAATAAAAAAACGTGAATCAATACAAGCCAATACCAACTCTGTTATTAACGGCTATTAATGTAAATTTGATCAGCTTTTATCTAAAAAAATGTAATCACAATTTTTTTCATTTTGAGATTTATGAGGAGGGAAATAGAATTGAAATATACATGAGAATGCTGTGTGTCACTTCATATGTTCTATAAAGTGCCAGCAGCAGGTTAATAAAGCACTCAGTATCCATAACACACGTGTGAGATCTGAAACTAGTCTTGAGTGAAGCTGGAATTAGAAGTCATTGACAGATTTCAGCAGGTCTCAGTCGCACATGATTTAAGCACCAGGGTGTGAACTGAGTGCTGCTTTTAAGGAAGGAAATGGAAAAGGATTTCTTGGCAAGAGACATTTTTTCCAAGGGGCAAAGTTGCTGGGCTTAATTTAACTCCAAAAGCTCCAGGGAGAGGCCGTCGAACTGAGGCCCTGGTCTACACAGGTGCAGAGGCAGAACCGCAGCTTTCACTGCGTCTTCACGGCTTTGGGGGCATCTGGGACTCATTTGGGCACAATGCGGTACAAATAGTTTTACCCCAACCTTTGGCCAGACGGTATTCCCATTGGTCTCAGGTCTGACTGTAGCCCAATGGAGTGATCAGGGGACAGCTTCATTTTTTGTCCAAAAAAAAAACAACTTCTAAAAAAAACTTCTAAAGCAAATAAATGTTATTAACATGAATAATAATGTATATACAATATCCATATACATGTAGATCACATAATCCAAACATATAGCTGGATATAAATAAACTAAACCTAAATACACATTTTCTAAGATAAATAAGAAAATTTAAAAATATAAAAAATAAATTTGTTGATAAAATGCATTGAATCCTTTTTATCATATTGGCGTGTGGTAATATCAATGCATAATACACTACAAGTGAAAATCTCATGCCTGAGGGACAATGGCTAGTAAAAGTGCAGCCAGTGCTACTGTCCTGTACTGCGCAGGGCCGTGCCCCTGTGGTAGGCCTGTAATATCCCTGCAACATGTGACACCTGCAACCGCAAATGTCCGCTTTCCATTATGGTGGACACCAGGTGTGTCTCAGTGCCCAGAATAACGGGGGCTTGTTTTAGGCATTCTCTCACCCCTCATCGCTTGGTACGTGCACATAAACTCAGATGGTCATCATTCATTTGTAATTTGTGCTTGATACTTTTATTGGCAATAATTTACATGCACATCACCTGGATCTGTTCCCATGAAAGACGTTCCCATGAAAATAATGAAATACTTGCGATGCCATATCAGTGCCGGGGGGGGTTGTGAAGGAGACTGAAACGAGAAGCATGTGTGCCCTCACAGCAAAGTGTGTGTGTGTGTGGGTATCAAACTCTAACCTCCCAGAGACACACGCCCTATAAAACGTAACACTGCATTGTTTAGCACTGCACTAATTCAAGCAGTCATTTTAATAGGCTATTATCTCAAGGCACATTGTTCTCTCGTAGATCCCCCACACCCCAACATATGCACACACACACACACATGTGCGCGTGCACACACATACACACACACACACTCTCACAAACTGTGCCCATTCTGCCGCCTTTGTCTCAGTGGTGAAAGGGAAATTTTGACTGAAATTTGGTCACACAACAGAGTAAAGGGAATTTTTAATCCTCAAAGTTTTATGACAATAATATTTTTCATCAACATTAGCCCTTGCTTCCCCGGCTGCCAGGAACTTTCTCCTCATACTTCATTGTCTCTAAATGTCTTCGCATTTATATATTTCTGCCTCTCTTCTTGAATTTATATTGCGAGATGCACGTCTTAGGCCTGTAAGCCCACAGCACATCTTCACCTCACAGAAAACAGCAGCCATATATCTCTGACATGCCGCTACCTCTCCAACTTTAAAGCCCTGCGAGTGTTTGATGAATGAGTCTTAAGTCATCTGTAGCAGCCATGATTAAACGGCAGTCGCTCAGCACATGGAGTCTGAGGGCAGCTTGTGGACACTGCGGAGCCCCATCACTGTCATTTTCAGGTCAATTATTACCATCACAGTGCAAGGAAACCATTCAGCCTCAGGGCCACTAATTGCTAACAGATTCTGACGCTGAGCATTGCCGGGAGACATAATTGCCACCTTCATATAATGTCTCCCTCGTGTTCTGTCCAAACTAGTTAAAATGCACCTATAATCTTTTTTGGGGTCCAATCAGACTGTTTTGAACAGAGAATAATATTGCATTTGTGATGCCTCTGTAGAGCCCCTCTGTGCGGTGTATTTCATTACAGATCAATGAAAGAGGAGTTCATGATATCAGTATGATATCAATTCCTTTATCATATCTTACATCACACATGGCCATGTAAAAGAGGCTATGGCTTGAGTTCAAAAAGTACATTGGGGTTGAACAAAGAACCGCTTTTATGTTGAGTAGAAACTATAAGTCAGTGAGTCCTTTCTTAATAATATTAAGTCAAACACTCTCTAGTCACACATATTTTTAGTTTCTGGGAAGCAGCACAACAGTTTTAAAAATGCATTAAAAAATAAAGTGGTCCATTGTTTTAACATAAGGCAGTACAGTAATAACAGCATTTAATTTAAAACTGACTTCCTCTTTTCACTAGATCTGCACGTTTCAGAAACATTTTGGGTACTTTTCAATGTATGTCATTGTACAGTATCGGCCAAGACATTAATATCATTGTGAGAAGTAGTGTTGACTTAACACAGAGCTTCAAATATTCATCCTCCTTTGCACGAAAGAAATATTGTGCATTAAGAGGGAGCCGTAAAAGAGTGAAGTGTCTGCTTGCACAGACCTTTGGGCCACACTGATGTGGCATTAGGGTGGCATAAACTCAGCTCAGTTGTGCTCTATTGATATTATCTTTTCTCCTGCAGCGGAGGCAGGCCATGTACTATGGACCCTCTGTGTGGTCAGTTTTGGAAAGGAATCCTGTCTAAGAGAAGATCATTGTTGGAGCAAAACATTTTTTGAAAACACAAAAATAAAAGGCTTCCTTTTCATTTTTAACATGAGAGTGTTTAGGATTCATAACAGAAGGTCTGTGTTTGAAGCAAGCCCTGCTGAGATTATACCATCATCAGCACAGCCACTGGTTGTGTATAAAGCGGTGCCAAATGTTCTCCTAGTGTCTGTCATCGTATAAAGCCCGACCCATGCTTGTTGAGCAGTTGTGATTGATTCTTGGGTTTTCAGTGATTCAGAAATTGGCATAAATGGGAAGGTGGCCAGATGGATCTGCCAGAGCAATGCCATTTGCTCTCTAAGCTTTGTTTAGTTTTCAGGCTAACATTGATTCACAATTAATGACAATCAAAAATTACTTATTCATAGCTGTGACTTTTCTTCTTAATGATGATGTTGGGTGAGTCAAAAACAAACACACCTAACCTCACAGCTACTTTTTTATGTCTCTTGAGTCTTGATTGAGTGGGTGCAAAGAGGGTGGACACTGGTACCACCTGGTTTAGTGTAATTTTATGGGAATGAATGGAATGTGTGAAAATCATTGTTTTTGCACCTAAACTGAAACTGAGGAAACAGCTGCAGCACAGCTGGATCAATCAAGCCATCATTAGGTGTGAAAACCAAGAGAAGGAGAGGAGGAGGAAATGTACCTCCGGTGAACCACACCTTAAAGGCTGCTGTGTTGCCAAAGGGAAAAATTGAGACAACGTTGGTTGGGGTGTCCGGGCGGACCAAGGTTTCGATAAATGAGAGGATGTCCTGAAATCTTTGTTGATGTCTGATTGTGCTCTCAGCGTTTGGGTTGGACGAGAGCTTCGCCACAAGAAAGGGATACTGCGGATCCCCACATAATCTGTAATGCAGATTGAATAATTCATAATATCTGTTAAGAGATTGCCATTGAGCATTTGTGAGTGTTTAATGCTGGCCAAACCAACCCACTGAAAACCTTTTGTATTACCATTTGTGGGGAGAAAAGTAAACAACACGATGGCTTTGATGACCCTTATTCGTGGGGAGGAAGTACTCTACAGTAGTCCTCTTAGAGTCAACAATGCAATCCAAGGCAGGATGGTGTATATGGTCAGTGTTATCTGCCTAACTGAAAGTGCTGAAATTGTGCCCCCACACTGTGGTTTTGCTATGGAAGTATCTGGTCTCCACTCTTTCCTGTCTCTGGCTGTACAGAAACATGATTTCTTTAAAAAGTTCATTCCTGAATTTAAGCACCCTGTCAATAGCCATCCTGGCTTTTCAGACAGAAGGCAAGATTTTACAACCAAAGAGTCAACAAGGTCAGACTAGTTCATTCTGCGATTGAATGTGACACATGTGGTACGATATTTGCTGTTCCGGCAGTTATTATGGTGTGTATGGATTAACTCATCAACTATTTACTCTCCATAAAGTGTACCTGGACACCAGTTATCAATTACCAGTTACTAATTATCTGCATTAATTAGGTTTACTCTTTTGTATACCAGCTGTTAGGTAGCTGCCTATAGAACCAGAAAAATGTTGTCCTGATATATTGCTCACTGCACTGTGTATTTTTCTTTGCTTAGAAAAGCAGTGTTTTCTTTCAGTTTCAAAAATGTCCTCAGCCCATTCCACTGAATACAGTTTCATAGATCTTTCTCCAGTCCAGACATTACTAAAACCTAATATTTTTATTTTGTCTGCCTTCTGTAGTATTGTTGGTACAACGTAATCTGATGTGTTCTTGTAAGAATATAAAGAAATGACCCACATTATTTAAACTCAAAACGTCAAACATGTTACTTGTGTGATCATTGTTTGATTTTCTTCTGCTCTGTATGTCTCATGACATTCTTTTCCATCTTTTTTGTGATGCAGTGGAAACTATCCTCCTTATGATGTCTGCTTGTTTTGCCCAGAACTGATAGGAATAACAGTCGACCTCCATTAATTTCACCTGGCTTGTGAAACATTAAACATTATAGCTATTGAATTATACCTCATTTCTATAATGTGACCATGAATAACTGGGGTTAAAAGTTCATGTTGAGAGAAGGTTCTGTTGACATAACATTTGGTGCAAGTTTGATGGGTACAGAGTATAATTTGTGTCAGATTTAAATTAAAGTTACAATTATACAATCTATTCAGACCAACTAACTCTATGATTTGTTGCTTCAGTGAAATACTGTTGGTTTCATCCCTCTGGGAGTAACAAAAAAACATTACTGAAATAATACACACTTGGACACTGTGTCGATAAGCCCTCCATTGAGCCAAGAGAAAACAGATCTGGGCATGAGATATATTTGAAAAGGCCACAGCTGAAATGGCAACACGCCCCTGCCTTCTCACGCTTATAAGCAGTGCTTCTGGAGGTAGCCGTGCCGAGGCTTGGAGGGCTCCGTGTGTGCTGCAGTGTGTGTTTTGAGCACACAAGCCCCAGTTCTCTCTCTCTCTCTCCCTCTCCCCCTCTCTCCCTGGCCAGAGTAGCCAGAACCCTGGTGCTGCTGTCTCTCACACCTGAGGGGACGCAGAGAGAGGCTCCTTGGACCCACGCGAAGTCTGTTGACTTTGGATGCTCTCTTGAGGAGGGGCCGCCCAGAGGGGCCACTGGAGGGGCAGATTGTTGCTTTTTCTCTGCTTTTGAGGAACGTCAATAAACAGAGAGGGGATATCAGCCAGTTGCGTGAAGGTAACAGCTGGGCTTTGTTATCTGCCATGGTGCTTTATAGAATTAACTGTCATTGAATTCAAATGTGGAGTGTTTGAGATTACAATGCCTCATCAGCAGTGATAAGCTTTGTTTCAAAATTACCAGATGGTGCTTTGGTTAACTGATTATTTGTTGCTGTTGTGGTAACTATTTAAACTCTAATATGACACTGTAAATTGCCTGTACACCGAAGTGAAATGTAACGTGACATTGTGCTTTTTTGTTCGTGCAATTTGTGCATCAAACTGTGAACTAAGCCTTTCCACATAAAGCCAAATCAGCAGCTGATGAGACTCTGGGAGCAAAAGACCATTTTATGATGTCAAACATTACATTTGTGTTTCCAACTAACTTACCAGTTTCATTTTACATCAAGTTTGGCTGTGCTCATCAATTCCGTTCTCTAAGTAAACCTGTGACACCAAACAACCAACCAAGATTTTATGAAAGTCCCTTGTTCTGAAACTGTGAAATATGGCATAGTCATAATGTGATGACGTGTTTTCCAGTTAGTTACACACACACACATACACACACACACGCGCGCGCACACTTGTCTTTTTCCTCTTAAATCACTCAGATTTCTGCCAATCAGGGGAAGATTTGAGCACATCTGACACTGGCTGGAACCAGTTCCATAATCCACAGTTGCTTTCTCACTTGTATGCAGAGATTTTGAGATGCAATGGTTTGTGTGTACAGTATATAACAAAGGCAGGAATAGGCCTCTGGTCCAATATCCCCATGTTCTGAGGCCTCCTATGTCTCTGGCAGATTGACCTAGATACTTTATTCCTTTTCACACTTGGTCTGGAATGTGTTTACCATGCAGGGTCGACAGAAGCAGGTCTACCTGCACCGTGTATCAGTAGTTCAGACCAGGAATACCTGACACACTGCCTGCATGGGGCTGCTTCTCTCACATTCATTACTATCTCCGTCATTGTGATATAGACTTATTAATAACAAATAAGGACTGGAATAAGGAACAAAGCCACATTCATTGCTGAAGTTAAACATAGACAGATGTCCATTCACATCATGATCCATCAATCGGTAGCATATTGGCTGTACCCTGAGTGGTGTATGAGCCCACTGTCCATTTGATTTTCAGAGCAAAAGGCAGGCAAAGGCTTCATTCTATCAGGTTAACTGATTCTAAGGCTGTTGACATTTGAACTCAAGAGCCAATCAGATGGCACCTCTTCCCTTCCATGGTGGAATTGTTTATTGTGTGGTCTGAGCCACTTTGCTATACAGTGCCAGTACTGTACACTGAGGGTTTTTTTTTTATGCACACACTGAACGCACAGCCAGAGGACCATGAGGACCACTGAATTTGACAAAAGGTGTAGGCTATTGGAGTAGAATTGCAGACTCCATCTTTGACCACTTGGCTTGGTATCAATGGAATAGTTCCTGTCATATTTTAACCCTGAAAGACTAAAGTAATCTTGCTAAATGCATTTACAGTAAGTGAGCATTATTAATTCATGGCTCATGTTATTCTTGTGTCTGACAGCTCGTAGGCACTGCAATGTAAGCTTTGTTGTGTCTTGTCATGTTACAATGTCGTAACATTTTCAAAATGATAAAATAATAACTCATGAACAGAAAAAATGGTGTGTGCACTACATGTTGCCCATAGATAGATAGATAGATATTTTGTTACATGGTAATTCTGGCACATGCACAAGTGAAGGAAAGATAACACACCTGCTGCTAACATTAGCTCCCAGGCCATTCACAATGTGGTCTGTGAGACAGGGGGAAGAACAGGTTAAGTTTTGACATCACATTTCACCAGACACATTACTGAAACACATCTGAAGTTGAAATATTGTAAATTGAACAATAAATACAAAAATATTCATAGACTTTATATTGATCCACACTAGGTGGGTTTATATGGATAGTTTTTTTTTTGTCATTCCGATTAAACAATTGAAAAACAATGTGAAGATAGGCACAGCATGCCATCTGATTGACCCTTTATATGGCTGTTCAATCGGAATAGGAATGGAATACACCACCTCTTTCATTCCGATTAAAATTCTGAACAGATCGGCAGTTTTATTCGTATCAAGGTGTTTATATGTGTAATTTCTATTCCAATTGAGCCATTATTCCGATTCTAATCAGAATAGAAGTGTCCATGTAAACTCAAGTCTCACTTTTCCACTGGATAATTCAGAGCCTCTACTCCTGTGTCTCACCATTTGTTAAACTGTAAAGTGTCATTTAAAAGCATGGAATCCCACACTTGCCTTTAAAAGGCCCTATTTTGGCGATCAGAAACGGAATGGTCAGAGGTGCAAAGCTTAAAAACATTTAGGGCATGTCCTGTCCCAGCATGATTTTGTGATCAGACGTCAGGCGCATTTTTCAAAAGGGTTGTTCTTCTGACTCTTCATCATGGATGTATTTTTGGGTGTAACATCCTTTAAACTAATGAGAGTGACATCTGCCATTCCCTTTAACAGCAAGCAGCGCAACTTCAAACAGCATCGGTAATTTGACAGTCAGCGGCGCATTTCAAGGAAACTGTTTCCACGCCTGTGTATGGAACACAGGGATTCCACTAAACCTTGCCTAACTAAAACATGTTTGTGACTAGCATAGTATAGCCTACCTACATGCATCTGCACTCGCCTATTATTTGAACTCGTGGATTTGTTGGATTTGGTGTTTCTAGAAAGGGTAGCTAGAACTCTCAATCGCAAAAGTTTGGTGGTTTGAACTACTGCCCCTGGGCAGTCGCACTTGTGTCGTTCCTTGGTAGTTCCAGTTGGTGTCCGGAGTGCCTAACCAAAAATCACAACCGCCTAACCAAAAATGACGAGGTGGTTGTTTATCTCGTGACTCAATGATTGATCTATGCTGTAGCTTAATTTTCATTAAGATATGACTCCCCTACTGGGCTTATTCTTGTCATTTATGTTTCGAATATTGACTTGCCTTTTGATATGCTAGTGTTATAATCTTCACAGACTATTTAGGACAGTACAGTGATTAATGGTGCAGTGGCCAAAGCAGGTGACTTGTTGTCCGAACGTTGTAGGTTTGATTCTCTTATGAAGTGAGTTTGATTCTCTTATGAAGTGAGTTGTCCTCTTGCTTCATACGTGCAGGTGAACTAGTGACATGTGGAAATACCAAATAAAATAATGCAATTATATTTGAAACAATTGTTTTTGACTGATGTCATGTTCCTAATGGTCTCTCAAGTAGAGTAACTAAATGCATACATATTAAGGGCCAAAACCTATTGTTGTGTCTCGTAGCCCTAGGCTATTCTTACTCAGAAGTGAATAGGAGAGAGAGGATGCAAACTCTGTCGAGCGTGCAGAGTACGGACGCGCTGCCGTTAAGCAGTGTTGGGAATGTTACTTTAAAAAAGTAATTAGTTATAGTTACTCACTGCTTGTTCCAAAAAGTAACTGAGTTAACTGAATTACTCTATGATCACAGTAACTCGTTACCAGGGAAAGTAACTATTTGCGTTACTGTTAAAAAAAAAAGTTGCTATATGTCAAAGAATTTGGGCTTGTGGTTTTGAGCAGCCAGTTGAAATGAGTAGAACAGACAGGTGTTTGTAGGGTACATAACTTTCAATATTTATTAGATAGATAGATAGATAGATTTATTGATCCCCAAGGGGAAATTCAAGATATTGCACATCGACAGACCTACGGTTGACTTCAGCCTGTGTCATAGATTTTTGTTGTGAGGCAGAAAGATCTAGCTTTTGCTGCTTGGAGGACTTTGCTCCAAGTCCTTCTTTGCTAGTGGATGGCGAGCTATCATCTGTGGTGGAGGTATCCGTGTTTTTGGCCACTAGCTTTAGATGCGTGTGTGAGATGCTTCATTAAATTAGAGTTGCTTACAACGGATGTCGACAAAGTCTTTGCTCCTGGACATAATGTACACATTACATGCACGTTCTTGACTTTGACCACAATGAATTTGAAGTAGTGCTCAGGCTTGGAATTTCACCATTCTGGGGGCAAGGCCACTTGGCTTTCAGTTGGGCATATTTGGTGGGCACAAAGGCCACATGTCAGGGCACCAAGGCCAAAGTTAACTATACAGTAGTAGGCTATAAAAATGATCAAAGTTGTATTTAGCCTATTCACTGCAGTAGACCTGCATCACTGTATGAAACATTACAAAAACATGAAACACTACATATACATATAACTGTAAATCATCTGATCATCTAATATGTATAGATATCTAGGCTATATTTAACATTTGTTTTATATTTGGCCTGTTATAAAATCATGTATTGAACAATTTAAGCACAGCTCAGCAACACCAAAGAACCTTTCCTCTGTCAAACGCACTATTTGTTTATCCAGCACCGGCTTTGCAAATAACAATGTCCACAGACAAGGTAGAATATGTTGCATGATTTGATGAAAGTACGATGTATTGCTACTTCAGATGCAAGTCAAATTTGTAGTTTGTTATGTCTCATTCCATCGAACTACAGATCCGCTACCTGATCTGGCAAACTTACATAGTGCGGTTATAGCCGATAGAGGGCCGCGAAGCGAATGCAGAAGTGCCGTTCACCCTGTTACGAGTTGATGAACCACTGAAACGATTTTGGAAACATTATTTTAAGGTGCAAAAAACTCTTTGGTGTTGCTTTAAGAAACTCAAATAGCCTAGATGCATAGCATTTTGTGATCATTAAGGCTACTTTCACAAACTGACCACTGATTTAGGCCTACCGATATCTAGGCGATATTTGTAACATTTATTTTGTATTTGGCCCGTTATGAAATCATGTGGAACAATTTAAACACATTGGAAAACTTAAAGCCCAAATTTGGAGACACCCATGGATGTCGACATTTACTGCAAATTCAAAACTGGATTACTCTGGAATGGCTAACTGTACAGGGGACTGCTTTGCACCTTTGTGTTTGGTAAGGTCTGCTGTTTATTCTGATATATGGTTTGTCATGTGTTAAACAAAATGTTCGTGAAGTATTCCACGAGATGAATAGGGAGATGGACGCAAAACCTTCAGTAGAATTTATGATTAAATTGATTATTTCCAGTAAACAAAATAAAGTCCTGGCGACGTCACCTCCTCGACATTGTATAGGGTTCCCTTTACGTCCCGCGGACCTCTGTTCGGGAGGTCTAAAAGACGTCCACAAGACTTTGAGAGGACGTCCTGTAATGGTCACCGCGACGTTATGCGCGCGACGTTTATATTTCCGCGATAAAAAAAACATGAAGTGGGATTTAGTATGGTAGGCTATTACATCCTGTAAGTCTCAGCGTTGCTAGGGGAGAAGGATCATGAACATGTATTAACTACTTGTTCTACACAACTACACAATCAACTTCACTCACCTCATATTTTCACGCATGTATGAAATCACGTCCTCCTAATGCATTACACTACTGATGAGTAGACATGGACATTTGTACCTGGCTAGGATGTGCTGCTTTCACATCTATGGTGTCATTTTCTTAATAAACTATTACGTTTTAATGGGCATATCCCGTAGCATATTGTTCAAAATCATCAGAGTAGGCCTTGGCTAGCCTAAGATAAATTGTTCAAACCATATTGTTTCAAAATATTAAACACTAATAATAGCCAAAAATACTAAATGAATCGCAATGTATGCTGGGAAGCAAAACTCAACATGAAATAAAGTACATGAAACATAACTAGAATGCATTGACGTTATATCCACTCGTTTTCTTGGACCTGTGATCAAACAGGGACAGCCTATAAATGTAAGCCTTTCTTCCTGGAACATTGCAGATAAAGAAAAAAATATCGTTTTCTCTGAATGCTCTTTGTAGCCAACTTTAAGATGAAATAAATAGATTCCAGATGTTTCTATTCTATATCATTGTTTTATTAATAAACAGTAAGGCTCTGGTGAGGCAGAGAGCTTGCTCCTCGTCAGAAATCTCATCGGTTGTGTGCACTCTTTGCTGTTTCCACAAGGAGCTGCTGTAACATCGGGGACAGCTATGCTTGACACTTTTAAACGTGAGCATGCGTCAAATAAATTACAATGACATTTAAACAAGTCATGAAGAAGCAGTATCCTTAATTCTTCTGCAATGTAGAGCTAGATCGTTTTGCTTTACAAATTAAGTAGTCACTTCTGTTGCTAGACAACCCTAAACAAATGCTACGTGGTCTGTTTTTAACATTTCTCTAGTTTTATTGCATCGTATTCAGCTCCAAAAGTCGGTTCAGTCCCAATTCGGCCGTGTGTGTGTTTCTGAAAATAAAACAGATAATAAGTACGTGACTACGTTAAATGAACCACTACCTATTTAGAGCATGTTACATGCATCACGTAATGACAGTTATCTTAAGAAATGCGCATTGTAGGCTAAGCTAGAAGCTAAGAACAGCGACTTTGCTAACGTTACACCAAGCATCACATCAGCGAACATGAATTTGATAAAATCCCTTCCCTAGTTTGTAACGTTATACATTAACGCTAAAATCAAAATGTATGTGCTACATAATTCGCAGACATGCTGAATTATGTAGCACATAGCCTACATTTTGAGTTTAACGTTAACAACCCTTTTCCCAATTTATGAAGTTGTGCGTTTATGAGCAAACTACTTTGCTCATAGACGCACAACTTCATAAACTGTATATGTTGCCTTAGACTACGGTAGGCTAATGCAGCTACTGCTAGAGACTAGATAGATAGATACTTTAGTCATCCCCAGACGTGTAACGTGAAGTCGTGCATGAATGTGATGTCTTCGTCCTGCAGGCAGTAGCCAGAGCGCTCTCAACTCCGCTGCCATGTGTGAATAAACAAACGTCCCCTCCATGTCCCCGGTATAACGTTATTGTCGGGTCCTTAGGAGGTATTTGAAATGACCAAATGCAAATGTCATCCGAGGGACCTGACGGTGACGTCCCCAGAAAGTCCTGCACCGGACGTCACGCAATAACCAAACGATAACTTGCTCCAGACGTCAATAAGGTCACCGGAACGTCCGCTAGAGAACATGACGTTCGGGACCAATCAGGGACGTTGTGAATGTCGGCATAAGGTCCGGGGGACGTCCCGTGTTTGTCGGGTTACTTTTCTCGCGAACCGTTCACCACAACCATTAGCGGCTAACATCGTTTTAAAGCTGAGAAAAAGCTCTTTCATGTGATACTTGTGATGTCTTTGTGATGAGTAGGATACTTAGCGAGTAGTTCAACTGATAAGAATGGGTGAATTTGGAAGCACTTTCTTGCGCTGTCACTTTCTCCACTGCGTAAAAAACTAAATTAATTTGCGCTGTGAATGCTAAGATTATTTTGACAGGCCATAGGCTAAATAAAAATCGCTATTAGTAGGACACAAAGCAGAATATTGAAAGAAGGGGGCACCAAGGCCAACGCAATAGGCAACGGTCGTGGCCGCCGTCACCGTGAAATTCCTACTAGTGCTTATATCTCCACCTTGAAAATGCCAACTTTTCATCGGATTGCTTCAGACCTCTGCTGTTTCGTTGAATCTCTACTTTAGCTGTTGTGTGTGTGGTGCGTGTGCTGGCAAGTGTGTAAAAACACTGGCTCTGGGGGTCATTTCTAGAAAAGTTAGCAACAACGTTGCTTAACCACCATGGTACGACGCAACTTGCGACCAAACAACGACACTGTTACACCTGTTTCCAGAAAGCATCGTACCTGTGTCGCAATTCGCTATCACTGGTGGAAACAGTGGAAACGTGTAATACCCCACCCCCTAGAAATGTTCTGTCACAGCCTATGTCGACATGTTTCTAATCTAAACCGAGTGATTAATGCTGGTATTGTCATTGCCATCAGCCAAAACCTAAACCTATTGCAAGCATATAAAACAGTTAACTTAAGCAGACCAATATGAGTCATTATTTGTGTTAAATATCTGTGTTGGAAAAAATATATAGCCTGGACAAATATCTGGGTATCCCATAGGTTATCAACTGTCTCGTGGCTTAACGGCAGCGCGTTGGTGCACTGCGCACTTGGCCGGAGTTCGCATCCTAGCTCTTCTTTTTATCTCTGAGTAGGCCTACGAGACACAACAATAGGGTTTGACCATACATATTTATGTATATAGTTACTCTACATCGAGAGCACAATAGGTATACATCAGTCAAAAACAATTGAATCTACGTGTCACACTAGTTCACCTGCAGGTAGCGAGAAGCAAGAGGACAATCTCACATCATAAGAAAATCGAACCTACAACGTTGGGATAATAAGTCATCTGCTTTAGCCACTACACCATTTAACACTGCTGTTGTTAGGGACTGTGAAGATTATAATACTAAAAGCAAGGCAATACTTTAATTAACATAAATAGCAAGAATGAGCCAAGTAGGGGAGCAGTGTCTTCATCAAAATTAAGCTACAGGATAGATTAATCATTGAGTCACGAAATAAACATCCACTTCGCAAATTTTGGTTAGGCGGTTGTGATTTTTGGTTAGGCGCTCCGGACACCAACAGGAACTACCAAGGAACGACATAAGTGCGACTGCCTAGGGGCAGTAGTTCAAACGACCAAACTTTGCGTCCTTGTTTGCGATTGAGAGTTCGAACTACCCTTTCTAGAAACACCAAATCCAAGAACGATGCAGAGAACTACCAAGGTTGCGACGCAAGTTAGCAAACGATGCTTTCTAGAAACGACCCCCTGATTGGCTACCATGAAACATGACTCTGCCTTAGCCAATCATAATCGCTTATGTCGTTATTAACCCACCTCCTCACTAGCTGTGAGCCAGGGGTGCGTTCGGATCACACAGTTTATTCAATCAATGCATAGTAACGCACCGCATTTAAAGGAAAATTACGGTTTTTAGCACTTTGAGTCCCTTTTCTGGTTTGTTTTGGATAAACTAGAGTGGTGGACACCGAAATTTTGACGATTGGTCCTGTCTCGACCTTTCTGACTCGTTTTTGAATCGCCTTTGACTACTCTGAGTGGTTGCCAACAGGCATACTGTAGTAGGCTACTCAAACATGTCCTAAAACAACCCTCAACGTTCATTTTCAAAACTGTGCAACTCACTGAGTGGTTATTGGTGTTCGTTGATTATTAAAAGCAAAATATCGGCGTAATGTATGATTTCCAGCCGTCTTATTTGCTAGGCCTATTGTGGAACTATTTATTCAGACACCTCACAACCGCGTATAAACTTCCGCTCAATATTTGAACCTGAAGCATAGACGGTGGCGCAGTAATATCAACGTGCAATGAGTCTTCCAACAGAAATCAATGGGATTTTACAAAATGCCAAATAAAACACGACAGAAACTGTATTTCGCTACGCTACTTGTTTTGGAACATCAACAAACACCACAAACCACTCGGTGAGTTGCACAGTTTTGAAAACGAACGTTAAGGGTTGTTTTAAGACATGTTTGAGTAGCCTACTACAGTATGCCTGTAGGCGATTCAAAACGAGTCAGAAAGGTCGAGACAGGACCAATCGTCAAAATTTTGGTGTCCACCACTCTAGTTCATCCAAAACAAACCAGAAAAGGGACTCAAAGTGCTAAAAACCGGAATTTTCCGGCGTTGTAACAACGGGAAAAGTAATTAGTTAGATTACCCCGTTACTGAAAAAATAACGTTCTTTTAAACGGCGTTATTCCAAACACTGCCGTTAAGCCACGAGACAGACAATAAAACCTGCAATACCCTGAAATTCGTACAGGCTATATATTTTTTAACATAGATATTTAACACAAATAATGACACATATTAGTCGGCTTAAAGGTGCTCTAAGCGATGATGGGTAACGTCGCTTCTGTTGACATTCAAACAAAACAGAGAGCTAGCTCGCTACTTCCTCCCCCTCCAGCATCTCATCTGTGATTTGCTGGAACAGTTTGTTATGTTTTTATGGACTAGGTTTGCCCAGGTTGTTTTTGTTGCAGTTTTTGGAGCCTGGGCTGTCCACAGAGATCACGTTTTTTTTAACAGTGTATTCAGGACCCAGACAGCTAGCGGTTGGTTAGGTGATGTTTGCTGTAAGTGACAAAAAATGTTTTAGTCTAAAAAACGTGTGGCATCGCTTAGAGCACCTTTAAGTAAACTGTTTTATATGCTTGCAATTGGTTTAGGTTTTTGCTGATGGCAATAACAATGCCAGCATTAATCACTTTTGGTTTAAATTAGAAAAATGTCGACATAGGCTGCGGCAGAGAATTTCTAGGGGGTGGGGTATTACACGTTGCCACTGTTTCCACCAATGATATGTATTGCTGCATCATCCACAACGTTGTTGGAACTACGGTGTTCGAACAGCGGAGGTAGCGAATTGCGACACAGGTACGATGCTTTCTGGAAACAGGTGTTACAACGTCGTTGTTTGATCGTAAGTTGCGTCGTACCATGGTGGTACTTTTCTAGAAACGAGCCCCAGGTCAGTGGCGTAATGATTTTTAGAGGGTGTAAGATAGCGATTTTTGCATCATGCGCCAGATCACATCTTATGTTGTCAATTGCCACACCCCTACGCGCAAGGTTTAATAAAATTGGAACGCATGGCAAAAAATCATCACATAATTGAGTGTAAGATAAGAATAATCCTCGCATCGCGCTTTCTGCCGTGTGTAAGAGGGCCCTAAGATTGTTACTATGTGATTTTATAGAACCTAACAGGGACAAGGACACTGTAAAAACTAAAAGCATATTGTTGCAACACTATTAACACAAGTTCACACTTGCTGTTTGCAGCTGAAGTTTCTGTCAGCCTGCTCATGCCTGAAGCACAAGAACATTTAGGATAAATTAATGATGTTGTTTTCCTATCACTTTTGCCATTTCCAAATCTGTCACAGGCCTTGTCAGTATATAACAACAGTAAAAGGCCAAGACTTTCTATGAAACCCTTGTGGTGAGAAATACAACAAAAAGTTCACTGTCTCTTCTTAGTCCTCATGCAAGTTAGGCTCCACATTCTTCAGACTAATTTAATGCAGAAATTTGCCAGGAACCCCTCCCTGAAGATCTACAGTGTCTAATAATGTAGGAACGGCTTAACTTATAACCAGTTATGTATGAGTATTTTCATTGTGGGCAATTTGTGTATTGGTTCTGTCCCAGGCTGAAGAGTTAGGGGCTTTCTTGGCCAGGCTTTAAGGTTTAAGGAAAGCATTTGCATTTGTCATGGTGATCTATAGGCCACCCCCATGAAGGACGATTAGAGGGGGCTGTGTTTTATTTGGAATCAAGACAAGAGAGTTTTTGTTGCCTTTTTGAAGTGTCCAGTGGATATTTGCAAATATAATATTGTGGGTCCCCTGCTGTTATTGTTGACTCTTAAAATGGTAACATTTCTGTAACTTCTTGCCGTAAGAAAAACTTCTTGTGGTTCTTCATAAGTAATTGGATAATTGAATGATGTAGATGCAGTATTAACATATAGTTTTTAATAACTGAAATTATATTTTGAACTGAAATGATATTTGGTATATTCATTTATTAGATGCAAATACACTATGTATACACAAACATTATAAATATTTATATTTTAATTAAGACCTACAATTAATTGATTAGATTCATTTGTGGATGTATGCCTCAGGTTCCTCTGTCAGAGGATTTTAACTTGCACAGAATCAGAAGGCAGCCATTTATCAACTTAGACCACACAATACACACAAATAACTCAAAATGTTCTTTACTCCTATGGTTGCTTACATAACACATTATAAACCACATATGGTGTTTCCTATAAAGTGAGAAAGAACCTCAATAAAACGAAACTGAGTACCAAACACTTCAGTTTGCAACGTGGGACATTAATATGGTTGGCTTTTCCTTCTAAGCACATTTAATTAACAATACTCCATTATAAACAATTTCTGCAAGGGCAGAACACTGAAGAGGTTATGGTTATCATGAACATAGGGAACATCAGATAAGACACACACTCTTCCACCCACACACAGGCTCTCTTAGATACGTAGACTAACAGGCACACACTCACATGCACACTTTCGTAAGATCAGGTCAGCAGGGAGTCAGGGACATTACTGTTGTAAGCTTTTCATCTCATCAGTTTTAAGTGAAGAAAAGTCATGGCTCTGGCCCTCATCTGGGCCATCTGCTACCCTGGTTGTTCTCTGATAGTATTCAACAGGGCAGGCTAGACTACTGTAGGCTAGGTTAGGCTAACAGTGGCATGCCTGCTGCTCCTCAAAATGTGCCCATTCCGCCGTGTTGGCACTGAGAATACCACGCTCTCTTTTCTCCGGTTGAGGTCATGTCTGTCGGACACGTGGCTCTGCCTACCATCCACTGTTGATCTGTTGCACTCCGTATTTATTTTTCCTCTTGAGGTGTTATGCCGCCATGAAATAACTGCCCCGCGTCAGTCTTTTGAGTGAAGTCATTTTTGCATCAACTTAAAAGTTTGTTGGAGGTTTACCAGGCAGTTGTAACATAAGCACAGATAACTGTTCCTTGACAAAATGTTAAATCCTTAATATGGAATTGTTTGCATAGATAACTCCTGTGGAAGCTATTATCATCATCATCACTGATGATGTGCGATTGAGGCCGTTTTGTTCCATCTGGCCAAATTTAGACGTGATGAAAGCGGAGGAAAATCTCGTCTCCTCAGTGAGTTGTAATTGCATCTTTAATGTCCTAATTAAAGCCACCTCCTCAATAAAGCTCTCTGGTTTTACTGCATAATTGATGTCATTGCCTCATCTCTTTTTCCTCAAGAGATTATCCAGCTCCGAACCTCCTTGAAAAATGATTCCAATTCTGGCTGTGCAGTGGGCTCCTAATTTTATGCAAATTAAACAAAAAAATCTTGGTGAATGATGCTGAAGCATTATCACAGGCACGTTTTTTTCTGTAATAGCTGCTGCTGCTTCATATGAAGTGGCTGTAACTGAATGTAATGTATCTTTGAGTGTTTTGGCTTTTTTGTGGTAAAACTTCTTCTTTTTATTTTGAAGATATGAAGACTTGGTGTCTGTCCAGGATGAAGCACCCATGGAAAACCCAGCTTCCACCTCTCTTTCTGCTTTACCTGTTGGGAGCTGTGAGGACTCAAGTCAACCCAGGTAAGGCCATGTCTACTGGAATTACACTGACTTATGACCAAAGATTTTTGAGAATGTAGCACTCTTGAATCTTCCCTTATTGCTATCCTTACTTAATATATATCTACATATGAAGTGAGGAACTAGATAGTTAGTCAAAAGTGGTATTCCATATACCATACATCTCTGTATGTATCTTTTAAGGACAATATATATGCCTTTGTTTTAGTTATTGATACAGCAGGCACATATCAACTCATATTGTTACTTCACCATCTGCTTGATAGTGAACCATCTCAGTCTGGCATCTGCAACAACTATAGAGTTTTTTTTTCTTTCTCACATCCATGGGTGGTTTGTGGAGAGGAAAGTGTGATGTCAGTGTAAGGCTCAATTATACTTTACAAGGCATCCAGAAGCCAACATTTGGTGAGCAGAGATACAGTAGAAGGAGGCCTCACAATCCTGGTGCAGGGGCAACCAAGCGAAAGGGGATTTGCTTCCCAGGCTCCCCCGGCCCCAAAACCCACACACAAAACCCCCCAGCTCCGCAGCAATTTCCTGGATCATGTGTCCATCCACCCGGAGCAAGTACCATCGATGTCCTGCTTGACTGTAGGCCAAAGCAACAAAAAAAGCATTGTGTGTTAATGCAATAAAAGGGCTGTCATCAACTTGAACTGTAGAGTGTGAGTCTATGACAGATTGAAGAGTAGAGCTGTGCAATAAGGGTAGGAATGTGTGCGCTTTTAAGAGTTCGTTTACAGCTGTGTGGTGTGGTGCTTGCATGGGAGAGAGGGATAATTGTACACCACTGCATCGCGAGTAACATGTCACTTTAATTACCGCCCCGCTTGGGCGAACTACAAAGATGACTGAATGTTCCCCGTAAACTTGCTTGGCGTTGTTCAAAGTAAACACAGAATATGTAAAAATGTGTCATAAAAGTGTCCTTTTTTTCTGTGGCTCGGACACAGAACGTTGCAGTTCTTTTGATGGGCTCTGTTGGCAGGTCACTCCCTCTTTTGCTTTTTTATCCAGTGGGATGAAAGATGTGTACTAGAAATGCCATTTTTCCAACTATGACTGTTTAAAACAAGGACATTTAAAACATGGGTAAAACACATTTGACTGCTGCCTACCATGTACTATGAATTACTTGGAAAGTACTGAAGAAGTTCTGGTTTAAGATAAAGCATTGCATTTCTCTGCTGGATTTCCTCAAATATCAGGCAAAGCTGAGGTTGTAAACTGCATGTTTACCCTGATCAATATAGAACAATGTACTTAGCATTCAGATTGGAAAATAATTTCTGGTTACTGTACAATAATCTGGTTACTTGGAATAATCTACGGCATGAATGTGTTTGGGTAATCTAACATGTGGGAGATCTATTCTTTCTCTGAGAAACCAAATGAAGTCAAATATTTCACTTTTTGGGAAAATATGAAGTATATGAAATAGGCCTGGCATATTTCCATTTTCCATTTGAATCTCTCTCTCTCTCTCATTCTCCTTCACACACACACACACACACACACACACACACACACACACACACACACACACACACACACACACAGAATCTCTGCCCAGAAGTAGTTCCACTGATTGTTCTTTTTCATGAAGTGATAAAAAGGGAATGGAGTAAGTCCCTAGATCGCTGTGTTCTGATCCTTTTCCACTGGGATTAGCCAAAGGGTTCTGCAGAAGCCATCAGGGCAAGGATCTCCTCCGGGCCTCCACATTCTGATCCCTGCAGCCGAGCTGCATCCCCTTTGTCATTTATTTAAGCAGAGATCAGGCAAGGACCTGACCTTGGCCTGAGGTTATTATTACATGCAGAAAAGGGAGTGAGTGAAGTGTGTGTGTGTGTGTGTGGGGGTGTTTACAATGGATTCAGCAATCAGTCTGGAGTCTGTGGCTAATGCATACCAGACATTTTGACAACAGGAAAGTACATTGAAATGGGAACTCTCCTCGTTCCAGAAGCTTCAGTGCATTTTCCAGATAGCTGTTGCCCACTCCAAAGTCATAGAGAAACATATTTATGCGTACACTTGCTTATTTTCAAGACATACAAGAAACATGCATGTGAGCCCACTAAACAACATTTTAGACTGAGTTTACATATCATGAGAGAGTTCGGAGACTGAGGTGAGTATGAACGTCTGTGGACAGAAGGATACAATCAGTAAGATAGCTACTCCAACTTCACTCTTCTGAATTTATTCCTACAACACAACAAAGGGAAAAAAGTGAAGAGAAAAAAAGGTTTTCCAGTAGCAAATGGAAATGGTCAATGCTGCAGCAGAGAAGGATGCAAACTGCCAACTTTCCCCTGCTTAAAAATCCAAAGCACTGTAGTTATGCCATCCCACTCTATTCCATTTCTCATGTGCGATGTGTATTTGAAAAAGCTCTGTGTGTGTGTGTGTGTGTTGTTAGCTTAAGTACAGTGGCAAAGTTTTGAGACAGCTTGAGATTTATGAGTCCGGCTTGTGAGCAAATGAATGAGGATGACATTGGGCATCCGCTGTAGGGCACATGGCTGTGTGCGCATGTGGATTTGCAAGCCTGCATGCTTGACTTTACTGTTTACTTGTGTATGCACTTGCATGTGCATGTGGATCCACTTGTGCATGTTTGTGCGACTAAATCTGTGTGCCACAATTGGTAAATGCTTGTGCATTTGTGCATGCACCTGCATTTGCAATTTCAAGTGAGGGTGTTTGTGTGCCTATGCATGGAATTCTACTTATATCAGTGTTTGCCTCATGCATGTGTGTGTGTGTGTGTGTGTGATTGTGTGTGTGTGTGCCTGTGTGTGTGTGTGTTTGTACCTTCCCCAGTCTGCATGTGTGTGTATGCGAACAGGGGGTTGTTGGAGCCAGCGGTTAGACAGCAAACACGGAGGAACAAGCGTGCCTTTCACAAGCCAGTGCATGGAAAAAAAAAAAAAAGAGGGGGCAAGACTGGCTGAAGAACTGTGGTCTGCCAGAGAGAGTGGGACCAGCGCTCGCCCCCTGAGAGCCTGGTGCAATGGCACTCTGCTCCTCCACAGAGCATGGTATTTTTCCACCTTTTCCAAATGGGATATTTTTAGCAAAGACCTGAGAAATGATGCCTTGACCACAGTCCCATATTAGACTAGTCCAAAACACCACATTCACCAACACAATCTTACACGTACACACACACACACACACATACTGATCCATGCTATTTTAAGTACATTCTTTTAGCCATTTTGCCTTTATTCAGATAGGACAGTGAATAGTGACAGGAAGCGAGTGGGAGAGAGAAATGGGGTGGTAATCAGGAAATGACCACATGTCGGATTTGAACCCTGGGGACCGTGGGCACTTGACCCGAATGTGGTATGGACGCTGAAGCTGCTTGCGCCACCCCCCACACTTACACATGCTTAAACAATGTGCAGATACCACACACACACACACACACAGACACACACATATACACACACACACACAGAGAGAGAGTGAGCATGTTCCAGGTTTGCCCCCTCACTGCTTTCCCTTGGGGTCACGCTGAGAGGGCAGAAAAACAAATACAGAATAAAACAACATTTGTGGAAGTGAGTGTTGCTAACTCCCTCTAATAGACATGAAGGAGCCCCTTGTCTTTCCAGGATCTCTCGCAGAGAGCCTTAGGATGTGGCATTAGAAAAATCGCCTCAGGTGTCGTGTGAAGGATTTGGAAATTGTTTGGATGCTAAAAATGGGCAGTCAAATTAAATGTCAGTTACGTCAAGCACACTACAGGTCTCTGTATTTTCTAAATAGTTTTCAAATCCATTTGCCCCCAGGTCATGCATGCTCAGTTTGGCTTATAAAATCACCTCCAAATATTATTACTAGCTCTTTTTTTCACACTAATGAACGTTTTTGCAGAATTCGGAAGAATATCAGTCAGCAGCAGGGCATTATGAACACACCCGCACCTGGTCATTACATACTTGCTGTTATAATTTTATAACATTAGAATGTTATGAGAAATGTGTTACATCATGTTATACAAAACACAACACAACTCTTGATGAAGACTTTCATAAGGTCACAATATTCTGTTGCCCACTGTGGGTCAGTGAACACTGACCACAAGGGTCTTTCTTAACTGGTAATCACACCATCGCACCAAGTCACACTATCATGTCAACAAGCTTACACTCCTCTGCCTGCATTCACAAAAGCTTTGGGATATCTCTCTCCCATGCAGCATATTCAAGTTCAACCACAAATGTAGACCACCGCTCTCTGAAGCTGTACACACACACATATCCCCCAGCACACACACATACTCGCATACGCCTATACTTATGAAGAGACCGTTTTGCCCACTCTCTTTATAGCTCTCATTCTCTTCTCAACTTTTCACCTCTACAAACACTCCCAAACGTAGCTTTCATGCCACACCAAACATGCTGTTCAAGATGCCATTTGTCTAATTATTAACTCTATTCGCTGTTCGCTATATATCTCTGTCATATTTCCTTTTCACAAGCACACAGATTCACAAATAGAAGGAGAGTGTGTGTGTGTGAGAGAGAGAGAATGAGAGAGAGAGAGAACAAACAACAAAAAAGTGGTTGTACATCACTATGATTGTGAGGTTGGTAATTGCAGTAACATAGCAAACAAAGTGAACATCCAGGGACATCAGCATCTACTGGTGATGTCTGACTGTGCACTGTAGGGGTGGGGAGGGAGGGAGGGAGCAGGATGGGGGCAGGGAGCAAGGAGAGATTGACGGATGAAGGGAGGTGTGGTTTGAGCAAACGAAAAAGGGAGGAGGAGGAAGAGGCAGCGCGGCTCTGTCACATCTGGAAGAGTTTTTTGTTTGGGGCTTGGGCTCGATTTGGACCATATCAAGTCGCCCATGCCAAGACGAGCCCTGTGAGGTTTCCCCCATCTTGACTTTTAAGCAAACATTTGGAAGAGGGCCGGACAAAGAGAGAGCGGAGACACACACACACACACACACACACACACACACACACACACACACACACACACACACACACACACACACACACACACACACACACACACACACACACACACACACACACACAAACACACACACACACACACACACACACACACACACACACGACAAACACACACAAGAAAAAACGAAGGGCCTCTCTGTTGTCCGTGCTGTTGCTGGCGAGCGCACAAAGGCTTTGCTGTTGGAATGGAGGAGTGGTGGGGCCATTCTGTCTGGGAGAGTCTCTTAGCACTTCCGACTCCACGCCGAGTATCCTGACGATCACCGGCTCAGAAAATACTCACCCACGCCACAGACACACCAACACACACTCACATGCTCATTTGCAGGGTCGTTTGGACACCAGAACCTGATGCCCCATGTTTACCTCCAGAACACTCAGCCACACATTATAAACAAACGGGTCTGCTTTCTCTCGCACACACCCACCCATTACCGACTTTTCCCCTGCATACTCGCCAGTCCACTCTAAGACCAGAACATCACCCCCCAGGGACATACCAGTGTACTATAGACCGGTTTCAGGTCCCCAACAACCGTAGTCAAGAACGAACTCGGAGGACAAGCACTAGCACTAATTTGTTTACACGGACAGCGCATAGAAAGTAAGCTGGCTGAACTTGATATAAGATGAAGAATAAAAGCATATTGCCTAAATATTTAGATGTGGCAGAGTCTAGATTGTTTTCATCTAGAGGTGTAGCGGGTTTACCTATGAAAAAGAAACGGATGTTTTACGGAAGGTAGGCTAAACATTTGGCCATTTGAATGAAGTTAGGTTATTCTAGGCTAGGCCTTCGACTGCATAAACAATTCATTTCCTAGTCTTCTTACTATGACACACAGACATGGACACTCACACATGTGGCACTCACACATGAAGGCACACAGACACAAATACGCCACACACAGGCAGTGCATCACACGTATGCACCACATAGCCAGTGTGTGGCATTTCATGTCAACACTATGGTGGTATATAGTAGTACAGGCAAACATAATTGTCACCCCTTTAGAAATTTTGTTTTTTAAGCTAAATACACACACTTTTGGAGTTTTTTTTTTTTTTGAGAAAACAAACAAACCAGGACAATTTCAATAACTCAACACAACTGAAACTGAAAAAAATTGGTTTCCCCAAATTCAACACAAAATATCACCATAATGCTGCGGGAAGTGTAATACTGTCAAACTGACACGGCCAAAAGTCTTGTCACCCTTCACAAAAAGTGTCTTTTGCACTGATAACAACACACTTTTCATTGTTAAAAATCCAGTGCTAAGGTTATGGGTAGTCAGACGTCAATAGACTCAAGTTTACTCACTTTACATTTCTTGTGGTTTCTATGGACAGTATGATGTTTTTTCTCCAAGGATGTCCAAATATTTGAATGACTGTACCTACCACTTTATATTCTGTTTTGTTCATGCTTATAATGTTTGGATGAGGTATATTTGGACACCCTTGGAGAAAACATCATACTGTCCATAGAAACCAATAAAAAATGAAAAGTGAGTAAATTTGTGTCTATTGTCCTTTAGAAATGGACTGTTATTTTTTTGGGGAATGCTTTCATAGCTGACGTCTGATAACTTTAGCACTGGATTTTAACAATGAAAATATATATGTATATATATTGGTGTGCTGTGGTACAACTGTATGTGACCACCCACTCACATACCTTCTTTGTATAATTTGTTGTCTTTATTTGTTGAGACTCTAGTTCAGATATAGAGAATCTACTGTACATTGAACACCCTGACCTTGGCAGTTTAAAATAACATTAATTTATTATTTAATGGATGCAATAAATAGTTGAGATATTTTTGGACAATTCTGAAGGACTCCATTCTGAGTTACATTAACCAATTGTCTAATGCAAGGAGAACTACAAGGAATAGTCTTTCAAACATATCCCACAAGCACCTACTGTACAGCACAGTGAAGGCCTATAATTTTTACAGAAGACAGACGTAATTTCTATGTTTATCTATATTGTATGGTAGTGATTTGTGCTGTCTGTTAGACTGTGTTCACAAAGAAAGAAATGATCCATTTAAAATAAAAACTGCATGGTGTTATTAGTCAGAGAAACAATATTGATACAAAAAATATTTATATGCACACATAGCAAGTACATTTTAGTTATGCTTAGTTTCAAAGCAATGCGAAACAAGTTTGATCATGCATCACACATGGAGATAGACTACTTCATTAAACAGTTGTTTCTTGGTAATGCCCCGCCGGACCACACAGGGTATGCAGGATGTTTCCGACACTTCATAACGTTGAGCCCAAGCCCTGTATGGCTGGTCACCGGGTTATTTGTTCTGGCCGGGAAGCACTGCGGTTTCCCTCAGTTTAAATTCATCAGGGGGAACCGCAGGGTGAGTGCGAAGGAGCAGGGCTTAGCCCGAGCCCAACCTGACCCTGACTGGAGCCCACGCTCTCCACCCTCACCCGATCCACCCACCCTCCCCTGCTGTCCTGAGAGACTCTCCCTTATGGGGGCAATTATCTCCACCTCAAGGCTTACAATCTGATGGCTAACCAGGAAGCTAGGATTTCATCCTTTATTTGTTTTTTTGGGGTAATTTCAGGGAAAATGGGTGAATTTGAGGAGTGCATTGGTGCGATATTTGCATGCTGTTTTTGTAAGCATGTAGGCCTGGCCTACCGCGTTTTCTTGTGCAGTGTTGTTTTAGATTTTTGTTAAAAATATTCTCTCCAACTCCTACATACAGCTCAAATGAATTATTTGGTTAACTTTCTAGAAATGGTCTAATGCTCAAAAGGAAAGCAATACTCATGAGGCGCCAGCTAAAACAGACTGCATAAACTAGGTGTTTGTTTACGACATGTGCCACCTTTGCATAAATCCGATATGTGTCCACAGGTGTGTGTCGGTATCCACTGGGGATGTCTGGAGGGCAGATCCAGGATGAAGACATCTCTGCCTCCAGCCAGTGGTCAGAATCAACGGCAGCCAGATATGGCAGGCATGTGTTCAATCACACCTACTCAGAGATTCACTTTCACATTCTTTGCCTTTCCCTACTTGTCTCTCTTGGTCGCTGTTTTCTCTCCCTACCTGTGTGTGTGTGTGGGTGTGTGTGTGTGTGTGTGTGTGTGTGTGTGTGTGTGTGGGGGTGTGTGGGTGGGTGGGGTGTGTGTGTGTGTGTGTGTGTGTGTGTGTGTGTGTGTGTGTGTGGGTGTGTAGGTGTGTGTGGGTGTGTGGGTGTGGATGTGTGTGTGTGTGTGTGTGTGTGTGTGTGGGTGGGTGGGTGGCTGGGTGTGTGTGTGTGTGTGTGTGTGTGTGTGTGTGTGTGGGTGGGTGGCTGGGTGTGTGTGTGTGTGTGTGTGTGTGTGGGGTGTGTGGGTGTGTAGGTGTGTGTGGGTGTGTGTGCGTGGATGTGTGTGTGTGTGTGTGTGTGTGTGTGTGTGTGTGTGTGTGTGCGCGCGCATGAATGTTTTTGGTGCTCATTGCAGGTATCCTCTCAAACCCACATCTGAAGAGAAAGAGAGAGAGAGAGAGAGAGAGAGAGAGAGAGAGAGAGAGAGAGAGAGACAGAGAGAGAGAGAGAGCAGGATTGTGGGTGGCCTCCTCTCCCTCGCTCTGTAATGATGTAATAATGTTTACCCCGGAGACGCCACAGTGTTTCCACGTCTCCCCATCTGCTCAGCCTCTGCCCAAAATGAACACTTTCAAATAAATTTATGACAAAGAACTTCCCCTAGATTGTTTGTGGAGCCCATCTTTTTGTCTCTGCCGTCCTCTCACCCCCTCTCACTCACTATATAATTACCTTTCAAATATACTGTACATCCCCTCCCCCTTGTCACACAGTTTTTCTTTTGAGATAAATGTGTGTTCTTTGGATGCTAAGAGTTTGAATGAAAGGTTACTTGAATCCTGACATTTTGTCTATTTCTCTCTCTCTTGCTCTCTCTCTCTCTCTCTCTCTCTCTCTCTCTCTCTCTCTCTGTGTAGCCATGAACCTCTCTTCTCTTGTCTTGTCTTCTCTTTTCTTCTCTTCTCCTCTCTTCTCCTCCCTTCTCTTCTCTTCCTCTCTCTCCCTCCCCCAGGCTGGAATTTGAGGAGGGAGATGGTGCGTGGTGTCCAGAGATCACGGTGGAGCCGGACAGCCTGAAGGAGTTCCTGCAGATCGACCTGCGCTCGCTGCACTTCATCACGTTGGTGGGCACGCAGGGACGCCATGCAGGCGGCATGGGCAACGAGTTCGCCCAGATGTACAAGATCAAGTACAGCCGCGATGGCAGCCGCTGGATCTCCTGGAGGAACAGACAGGGAAAGCAGGCCAGTGGCAGGACACACACAAACACCCACACACCCACATACACACACACACACAAACACACACACACACACACACACACACACACACACACACACACACACACACACACACAAACAAACACACACACAAACAAACACACACACAAATAAGCATACACACACACACACCTCTACACATGTATCACTGTTTTCAAGAGAATGATGATTAATATAGGCCTCATGAGACCAGCCAGTGATGGAGTATTTGTAAATATCATTAGCAGAATGACATTTTTAGAGTGAACTTTGCAGTGAGGCAAGTACACACATTCCCATAAATCTTTTTTTTTTTTTTTAACTAGCTGGGACTTCCCACATAATGAAGACTCCTGTTAATTTGGGAGTTGATTAACACATCAAATAACTGCTTTTTGGGGAGGCGGGTATTGCTTTAGGTGATTTGCTATTTGCTTTTTCATTGTTCTTATAGTTCTTAATTTTACTCCCCAAAGTAGCTAAAGACGCAAGCAGTGTCAGACATATGATGACTTGAGAAAAGGAAAGACTCAAAGTGGACATTTGTTTTACTCAAACCTTTGGTGTGGACTTCTGTAGCATGACATCATGTCACCATGGTGTCTGATTGTTGGGTAGTGCTGGGGCAGACTGACAGGACAAACAGTGACCTTATGTTTCCAAACACCAACCACCAAGGCTCTCCAGAGACTTGCTCAAGCACACAGGGAGTTTTGCATGAAAGAGACCCCATATTATGTCTTCTTCATAAGTACACACTGAGGTAGCCTTGGTGTATATTGCCTGAAACCCCCATCCCAAAGACTCAAGCCTTCAACTACGGATACATCAAGTGATATTTATGATTTATGGGAGCCTTGTTTTTATAATAAGACCTTCAAATGTACTTTGGAAACATGAGTCATTCGTTCTGTGGACAGAACTGACACCATTTCAGATTAAATTCATCGGAACAGAGACAGGATGTTTATGGATCAGACGTAAACAGATGACTTTTCACTTTACACAAGGCCGCACATCATCACTGAGGTTTCTCCCCATTGTCTTTCACAGCATGAAAAGACAGAGTGGCAACCTAGAACCTAGTATAAGAATAAAAAATCATCTTTCGGAAATTGATCTTAATGCTTTATTCCTCTTTTTAGTCAGCTTTAGCATAAGTTCATACATTTATGCGCACAAATGTATATGGTCAGTGTGTGTGCTGTTGGGCTAACAGTTGAAATGGTTGTGTTCACAGGTGATTGAGGGAAACAGAAATGCATATGACATTGTGCTTAAGGACCTCGAGCCCCCGATCATCGCTCGATTTGTGCGCTTCATGCCCGTCATTGACCACTCCATGAACGTCTGCATGAGGGTGGAGCTTTATGGCTGTGAATGGCTGGGTAGGACAAGAGGATTACTTTATGACCAGAGTTTTATATGGGTTTATAAGATATCTATGAACTTTAGTTTTAAATAAACATTCCTAGATATTATCTCTGGGTGTTATCAGCTAGTTCTCAATGAATTTGAATGAAGCTACCTTTATCCTCACCTTACCTTATCCTTAACACTCTCAATTGGACCTTTTCTGCCAACATCTCAGTGATAGATTATCACCTTTTTTAGTGTATGACTGGTTTACACCCCCTATATCTATGCCGACCTTAGATAAGAGGTCAAATCTCATATCTTGTATCTCATATCCTGACCTAGCAAACTTATTTTATTTCACTATATTCATAAGGGCACGTCACTATATTCATAAGGGCAATACTTAGTACACTGAGATAACAGTGTATAGATAACATACAAACACTACAACCCAAATGTAAAAGTCATTTAAGTGAGAGGAATTATGCATTTGTTGTTGGTAATACAACATAAGAGCAAGTTGAGAGTGCTACTCCTTTGTCTTTCACAGATGGCTTGGTGTCCTATAATGCTCCAGCTGGCCAGCAGATGATGCTTAATGACCTGCCAGTCTACCTCAATGACTCTGTTTATGATGGGGCTGTAGGCTACAGGTAGGTTCGCTGCCACATGCTCTCTCTTTCAGTGAAACGAAAGAGAAACATCCATACTTTTCATCCACTCAACATGGCTCTGCTGCTCAATTCCCACTGTATCTTGACAAATAGGCTTCCTTTTCTCATTTGTCTCCTAACCTGTTAGTTAGATGTGTATGTGTCTTTTGGCTGGTCTGCAAGTCTCCCAAGCTTGTTGTTCATATTTTGATTGGGGAAAAGTCCACCAATGCTTTGTTGTTGCTAGGACGCTATGATGCCGTTAGCGCAATGGGACTGGCCCCTGTGGTCACCGTGGTTTCAGAACACTCACAGGAGTATGTGACTCATGGCTTCCTGAATGAATGTCCTCCATGAGACTGTGTGTGTGTGTGTGTGTGTGTGTGTGTGTGTGTGTGTGTGTGTGTGTGTGTGTGTCTGTGTGTGTGTGTGTGTGTGTGTGTGTGTGTGTGTGTGTGTGTGTGTGTGTGTGTGTGTGTGTGTGTGTTTGTGTTAGAATAGAGTCATATGGAGAATGAATGCTAGTCTCATTCTGCTCAGTCTGTTTCTTAAAATATGCAGGAAATGGCCCACGCTCTCAGAAATGAAAGGGGGGAAAATCAGACAGTTCACCTCTTACAGCATTAGTTTGATAGAATACTGCCATCTTGTGGTAAAATATGGTTCCAATATATAATTAGGTGGCAGTGCAGGATAAGAAATAGAGGAGCCATATTAACAGGCTAGAAGTTTGCAATTTAGGCGCCTACTGCAACGAACTGATGTGCGTAGTTCTATTTAGTTATGCTTCTGTCATAGACTGGACTGAATGATCCTTTTATCCTTTTAAACAACCCTGTCACCTTTTCCCCATCACTTTCTCTCTCCCTCTGTCATCTCTGTTAGCATGACAGAGGGTTTGGGCCAGCTGACGGATGGGCAGAGCGGTCTAGATGACTTCACCCTCAGCCACGTCTACAACGTGTGGCCTGGTTACGACTACGTGGGCTGGACTAATGAGAGCTTCCCCAATGGTTTTGTGGAGATCATGTTTGAGTTTGACCGCACACGCAACTTCACCACGATGAAGGTAATTTAGAAAGCAGTTGTGTATAATGCACTCTTCTCAAACCCTTACTGTATGCACATGTGTTTATGTTTATAGACCCTTTCAACAATAAAAACAAAAACAATGCTTGAACATTCTATTTGGTTCCCAATCTACTTCCTCTGCATTAAGATAACATATGGAATGTTAAAACGGAAGCCTTGTGGGGCCAACTATGATGCTGATAATGGAACTCTCTTGAAAGGGTCCCTTTCAAGAGAGTTCCATTATCAGCATCATAGTTGGCCCCACAAGACTTCCTTGGGGCCCAAATAGAACGTTCAAGCATTGTTTTTGTTTTTATTGATGAAAGGGTCTATACTTAAAGGATATATTTAGAGTAAGGTCTGAAGGATGATGACTGCTAATTATACTCTGACAGAGAGTTGATTTGAAATGTTTTTACATTTACATTTATTCATTTGTCAGACACTTTTATCCAAAGCTACTTAAGTCAGTTGTATTATAAGGGCCATTGTCCCCCAGAGCAAATTGTGGTTAAGCGCTTTGCTCAAGGGCACAATGGTGGAGGCCGGGAATGCTTTTCAGGCTGCATGCTAGTCCAGCACCTAATCCACTATGTCCAGATTGTTTTGCACCTAATCCACTATGCTACCAAAGCCAGAACTGAGAGACTCATCCCCAGGCCATCCTTAGATTGTTTTTTCCCAACTCTGAAGCTCTTCACTAACTATTCACTATAACATCTTCAGTAAGCTTTGTCACAACTGAATTTGATGCTCTAGCATGTGAGTGAGGTTGTGTATGCGTGTAAAGTAAGTAACTTGTCTTTAGATATTGCATTAGATACAGAGTAGAGAACTATTCCTTTATAGCTCCCATGGTCAGTCAACGTTTTTGCATTTGTCTTTGGGCTGCAGGTGCACTGCAACAACATGTTCAAGTGGCACGTGAAGACCTTCCAAAAGGTGGTGTGTTACTTCCCCTGTTGCTCTTGGGTGCTCCTTGCTGGTGCCCCCCCACCCAATCCCGAAGTCCTTAATGGGAGCCCACACCAGTATGTGACAATAAACTTCCTTTGTATCCTTGTATCTTTCAGCCCTGTGATGGATGCTCTAGCACGCCAATCCCAGTGCCCAACGCTTTTGCATTTGTCACTGTCTGCAACTGTATAACCACATGGCCAGTGCAATCAAATGCCAGTATTACTTCTCTGATGTATGGATGATGTTCAGCGAGATCACCTTCCAGTCAGGTATGACATGCTGTCTTTATAGGACCTTTGACCTGTTGACATTTGACCTCTGTGCAGTAATGTTAATCTCTACATTCTTAAGCCAAAGCCATACAATCTATGCAAAATACTAAAATCTTGTTTTTCCAGACACTGCAATGTACAATACAACTTTGGCTCCTCCTAAGACCGGCCCACCAACTAGCACCCAACCAGGTCAGATTTTCTAATTTTGAAACTGAGAAATTCAATAAATTGAAATCCCCTCATCGGTCGATACTGTCCTTTTGACTCTCATTTCCAGGGACCCTCTGTCAGAGAGATCTTTTTAGAAGCTTTGTTCAGATCAGAAAAACGTTCTATCTTTCCTCATTTAGAAAACATTTTAATTGGAAATCCGAGAGAGTTCCATTATCAGCATCATAGTTGGCCCCACAAGGCTTCTGTTTTAACATTCCATATGTTATCTTAATGCAAAGGAAGTAGATTGGGAACCAAATAGAACGTTCAAGCATTGTTTTTGTTTTTATTGTTGAAAGGGTTTATAGACCCTTTCACGAGAGTTCCATTATCAGCATCATAGTTGGCCCCACAAGGCTTCCGTTTTAACATTCCATATGTTATCTTAACCCTTAAAGGTGTAGGTTTTTGAACATTTTAAGTTCCGCAACAATTGAAGATTCTAAAATTCTATGTTGAATTCAATGAACCCAGATATTCTTTAGAACGTTCATTTCCCAACATTCCCGTCACACCGGTGTGACGGTACTCCTTTAAGGGTTAATAGCCTGGCGGGCCATCCTATATCATTGAAATGTATAGTCTGGAATCGAACCATTCACCTAGCTTAATCCAAGGGGCGGGCAGAGAATTGTCTTTCAAACTGCCTAGGCATGCAATAGGCCAGCGCTACGACCATATCCGTATCCGGGTCGGCAAAAGCGGCAAATACATCCTTCTTCGAAGGAATGACTTAAGTGCATTGTGTTGCTCAACTTTCAAAGAAAAGCACAAGTCCAACTCCTCCAAAGCTGACGCCAACGCCGATTCAAACAACCGCTCTTCGTTCGCCATAGCCACCTTCCTTGTTGTTCACCGTCGCAGGACTGTCGTTATCCTGTTAAGCCCGCCTTAAGACTCTCTAACAAAATAGAGCGCTGTGATTGGATGAAGTCCACGGCGTCAGCCAATAGAAATCCCTATGGTTTGATACTAGACGTACAGGCTGAGCAAATTAATTTGCTGCCGCTAGGGTGTGTCTAGATTTCTAGGCTATTATCTTAATGCAAAGGAAGTAGATTGGGAACCAAATAGAACGTTCAAGCATTGTTTTTGTTTTTATTGTTGAAAGGGTCTATAATGTGTGGTCACCTGTTATTCACTGAGATGCCCTCTCTATCCCCACCACAGGGGAGGACCCCACTCATAAAGTAGATGATAGCAACACAAGGATTCTCATAGGCTGTCTGGTGGCCATCATCTTTATCTTGGTAGCCATCATAGTCATCATCCTCTGGAGACAAGTTTGGCAAAAGATGCTGGAGAAGGTAAGGTGTAAAACTGTGAATGAAAGTTCTGTTGAATAATGCAGTCAGATTTACTTCACCCCATTTTGTGGGCATTTCCCATGTGTACTACACTATATATCTAATGCACACATTTAATTCAACATATTTAGTCATTTTGATTGTTCCAAAAAAGTATGTGGTATTACTGTTTTATTACTGTGCTATTGTGTAAATCTGTGTTTATAATTCCAGGCCTCTCGGAGGATGCTGGACGATGAACTAACTGCTAGTTTGTCAATACAGAGCGAGACGTTCACTTACAACAACAACAACAACCCCTCCTCTGCACCCAGTGAGCAGGAGTCCAACTCCACTTACGAGCGCATCTTCCCCCTAGGGCCTGACTACCAGGAGCCCTCTCGCCTCATCCGCAAACTCCCCGAATTTTCCCAGTCCACTGAGGAGGCCGGTGAGTGAAGATTTAAGATAGTGTTAAAGTAATGGAGTAGTTTTCTGTTTTTTGCATTTGCTTGAAAGGACAAGTGTTTTCAGAACCACAGGGTCATATCATGTTCTTTTTATAGCTCTGAAAAGGGTTGATATGATGATGGTTCAGAATTGGACCCATTTTGTCTCCTCAAAATCAAACAAATCGATTTTACTCCACAAACTCACCTTAAATCAAATACCATGAATTTTGATAAGGTGACTTACACGCAATGTTGCTTTTTGCTGTTACTTCAGCCTCCACCAGTACTGCGACAAAGTCCCCTGCGACCAACACCTCCAGCCAGGACGGAGTGCCTCATTACGCTGAGGCTGACATTGTCAACCTGCAGGGGGTAACTGGGGGCAACACCTACGCTGTGCCTGCATTGACAATGGACTTGTTGTCAGGGAAAGACGTGGCAGTAGAGGAGTTCCCACGCAAGCTGCTGACCTTCAAAGAGAAGCTAGGAGAGGGCCAGTTTGGAGAGGTCTGTATATTACAGCATGATGAACAATGGAGGACTTATGACAAAGACATATTGGCATTCTCACTGGCATACAATTTCATTGAATATCAAATATTTTGTTTGAGGGTTAATAATGACATGTGTTTTCACTTTACTGTTAAATGTCATACTGTTTATAATGTTCATACATTAATGAGTGGCGCCATGCTCATTATGGGTTTTTGTTGTTGTCTGTAAGGTCCATTTGTGTGAGGCAGAGGGCATGCAGGATTTCATGGATGAGGACTTCTCATTTGACATCAGTGAAAAGCAGCCTGTACTGGTAGCTGTGAAGATGCTGAGAGCAGATGCCAATAAAAATGCCAGGTAAGGACAGTTCTTGAAACTGCATAAATATTCAGTTCCTTTTATTTCCTGTGATTACAATACTTGCAATGCCAATACTTGTAATGTACTGTAGATTTGTAAACTGTTTGGCCTTTCCCACAACTTCCCACAGGAACGACTTCCTGAAAGAGATAAAGATCATGTCAAGATTGAAAGACCCCAACATCATTCGTCTGCTGGCCGTGTGTATCTGCAGTGATCCACTGTGCATGATCACAGAGTACATGGAGAACGGAGACCTCAATCAATTTCTGTCCCGTCATGAACCCGAGGGCCAGATCGCCCTGCTCAGCAATGCCCCCACTGTAAGGTAAGGGTCATGACAGCATACCTGTCAACACTCCCGTTTTTCTCGGGTTTCTCCCGTATTTCAAGGTCATCTCCCAGCACCCTCCCGTTTTGTTATTTCTCCCGGAAAACTCCCGTAATTTGCATGGCCATCAAACTTCATTTTAAAATAATTGATCCATTCAGGTTGCCAGATTGTGTATGAAATACACCCTACACATACACGATCACTTAGTTTCAATTTCAACCGTTTTGCCATAGGCTAAAACCTGGCAACCCAAAACCAAGAAAGCGGGTGCCGACTGCGCAGCCTGAGTCTCGTCATAAGCAAGCGGGCTAGTTGAATGGCCTACTCCAGAACTAGCTGTTGTGAAATTGTTGGGAATTTAATTGATTAACACATCACATAAATTTTGTTATTGAGTGTTGTTGATACACTGAACTTGTGCCCTCGGAACCAAATCTGACAGCAAGCAGCTTTGGAGTTTTGGAAGTAGGCTGCAGGCAGGCAGCTGGTGGATACATAACTGGCATGCGTAAGGTAATGGTAAGGTAAAAGCAACCACCGAAATGCAGTGTTGAAACACGTGTATGAAACGTATTAAATATGCAAACACATATTCTTGTGGTAGGGCTTCCTTTTGCCACCTGTCACGCTTGTGCCAGTGATCCAGGAGATACCTACAGGTGTTTGTCAAAAAGTACCACCTCAAGACGTGACACTACAAAAAGCTGCAACAAGCGCCATGTAGGCTAGTGCAAGCGAGCACAGAGACATTCTACAATACTGCACGTGCCTGTATTTACACACTAGACTAGACCTAGATCTAAATCACGTCATCTGAAACCACTTATGATCACATATCAGAGATTCAACTAAGATAAGCAGCCTACAGTTGAAAACTTTAAAAATAGGCTTAACGGGGCTCAACGTTTCAACTCCCGAATGATCAACACAAACATTGTTTCCCTTTTAGCGGACCTGCACTTCAATCGAATGCAACACTGATCTAACGTTACAGTGTAATATAGACACTTGATGGCCAGCAGTGGGCTGTCTCAACTTGCTGCAACAATTCCAACGTAGGCTAGTGCGCCATTTGGTGGCTCTATATTAAAATACACATTAAGAAACAAAAGTGGAAGCCTAGTTCACAAATGTCCGCGACAGCTTAATCAACAGCATCTATCATAGGTGATATTCTGACAGTGGTCGGTGAACCTCGATTCTTTGGAGGCATACTTACCCATTCCTAGACGCTGCCGGGGAAGAGAAGTGTAATTGGCTTATGACGTCACATCGCATCGCGAGATCAAATTTGGGATGTCTTTCTACTTCAGTTCACTGTTGTTGATTTTTTTCCCCTACTAACTTCCCCACTGAAAATACTATTTATTTCTACATAACATATAATTATTTCAATATATGAAAAAACATACATATTCAAAACTGACACCAATTGTGTTGTTTCTTTAATAAAATCAGAGAGTGATTGTAAACATGTCAGGAAAGAGATTCAGTACAGTAATAATGTCCTCACAATTGTTGTGAAAGGCTTCATAGTTCCTCTTGTAAAGAGGTTTAGCAGAGTGGGCCATCTTTCACACTTTGTCCACTATGACTTCTTACTCTTCCGAGTGACGTAGCTCTGGTAGTAGAAGTTACTGAAGAGCACGATGAGACTCAGCAGGTACGTGCACACGACTATATTCATGGCGTCGGGGAAATCACAGTCCGCATACAGGTTGTAGGTGGTGTGGATGGTCAACAGGACAAACTGCAGCTGTAACAGCAGAGTTTCCATTTAGAAAACCTCACAAATGCCTAAAATTATTCCAGTAGCCTATTATGAAGTGTGCCATGTTGTCTATTGTACTTTAAGAGGCACGCACCACTGTGAATATTTATGAGGAGATGGCAGAAATTATGTTTTGATTCGCTAAGGGACACCAAGCAGACAGCACACTAAACTGACACAACATTTTAGAAAAGAAAATGTTTCCCAAAAATATATTCAATGGTGGTCCACTGAAATCAATGTGACATATTAAACTCACGTCCAGATCCACAATACACTCAATGAAAAAACTTGACAATCCCTATAGGCTACTCTAAACTCACCAGCTGTAGTGATGTAAGATATCGCTTCCACCACAGGTACTTCTGCATATGAGGTCCCAGCGCAGCCAGGCCATAGTAGGAGTACATCACAATGTGCACAAAGGTGTTCAGAAGACCTATGAAGAAAGCTGAAAAAACCCCAACAAACTAATATTTAGGTCTAAACATACAAATTACAGTTTTAAAATTCTGAATTCCAGATTTTCTGGTAGCCTATATGGTACATTCAAGTACATGTACTTATTCACATACAGAACCTACATGTAATCCCAGTGAACCTTTGTGTACTGAGGATTTGCAACTGAATAGATGGGTGAGTATGTTTGGCCATGGCCTTAACTCTTTCAAGGTGACACTTACATTGCCCACCAGCAAGATACTTTACCCCAGCCCACCAGTTGAAGATCATCGTGCCATGGTGATATACATGCAGGAAGGTTAGCTGGTTGTTCTTTTTCCTCAAGATGAAAAAGATCTACAGGATGAGAAAGACAGACTCAACCATAAACTCTGTGGCTGACCATAACTCAACTGTAACTATTACTATGAGTTTGCGATTCATACAGTGTCACTAAGCTCGATGACTTTGGAGAAGAAGAACCACCAGCACACACTGGCCATCTGCAAAAAGGAGAACATGACTGATATGAAAGCCATCACCATCACAGAAAAGAGATTATATCACAGTGATGCTTTAATTTCCAGAGTTTAATAGAGGACTATTAAAATGTGTAACTAGACAAACTAAAAAACAGTTCCGATTTACATTGTTTATGATCATGCGTTTGGACTCTTGTGTAAACTTGCAATGAGACTGATTCCACTTTATGCTTCTTGAGGAGACGGAATATTTGAATAAGTTGCAGAAGCCAATAAGGAATGGAGACATTTCCTTGACAATTCCATTTCAGCAACAACCTCAACCTATTAAAACAAACTACAGTATGTGATCTAAAAATGTAAATGACACACTGTTTTGGAGACTACTATTTAGACCTTAATCAAAGGAAGGCCTCCTACAACCAGTCTATGAACACAACTCATGCAGTATCAATACTCAGACTATCAGGCTACTGATATCTAAGTTATTTACCCGCATGGCCAGAGGATTGGTGCTGTAGTCTACTGGTTGACAGAGGTAGCTATAGTTAGCTAACCAGGATGACATCAGAAACTATCAAGACAGAAAAATGTATCATTAGCTGACAGAAAAAAGAAATCTGTGGAGTTGCAACAGCTCAGTGCTTCCTGCAATGTACATTATAGTAAGTTATTTGATTAGCCATTCTAAAACTGGTTGGTTATTATTAAAGGAGTAGCTAGGTGTTGGAAAGCCTCTAAGAAACATGAACTATTACAACCAATTCAGTCACTAATGCAACCAATAGCATAACCTACCTCGTGAAACATATAAACAGACAGAAGCACCATTGCAAAATTGTAGACAATGAGGACAACTTTGAGATCAACAGGCTCTCTGTTCTTCATCAGCCTGGGTCCAATCCATATCACACCGAGATAAAACAGAAATATGCAGATGACTGGCATAGGAGAATACACCAGCAGCCACGGATCTGTCCTTTTATCTAGAAGAAAGACAATGCACTCGAAATTATGGTTTAGGTCAGTGGTTCTTAACTGGTCTGGCTTTGAGACCCACAATTTCCCCATGTTCATCATAAGTCGTGACCCTTTTTAGCGATCACGGTGAGCTACATGATAAGTGCTAGGCCTACTTGTTTGGAATATGCCTACATTTGTGAAGTCTTCAACTCCTGATGTCACCTTTCAAAGTGCCCGACAGGTTTGTCAGTAATTGTGAACATCGCACACTGATGTTTCTGTCCCATTTCGTCTCAATTTAGTGAATCCATATCCTTCAAATATTCAGGGTCGTCGTAGCCTATTTTACCCGTCACATAAACATTGTCTATGTCCATGGCAAAGACTGACATAATAAAGTCAATACAAATAAAGGTCCAATATTAGATCTGTTCAGGTAACATTTGACGCGATTTTTTTTTTAAAAAAACCACAAGCTCCGCGACCAACCAGTTAAGAACCAATTGACATACTAGGGTAATTTTAAGGTTGGCTACAGACGAAGGAATTATGTGACATGATTTTTCTTGACACCTTACACGCTCGTGAAGCGTTTTAAACTTAAAAGCATGGCACAAGTTACCTCCATTCTCCAAAGTCCACCGATGAAACGATTCAAGTTTCTCCCATTCTGAAGCCATTGTGCACGCCCAGGAAAAATACTTCCGCGCAGGGCTCTCAAGTTTTGAAGTTTGCAAGGAGTGAGACTTTGTTTCTCGGGGGCGGGGAGCGTGGCATTGGCACAGTGCCACGCCCCCTCCCCCTGATCGAAGTACATGAAAGTCCTACGTCTGCTTGAACCAAAGTCCTTTTAGGCAAGTCCCTCCACTCGGCGGCCATATACCAACGTTTTATGGGCACTCATCGGGCACAGTCTTTGGGTCGAACTGCGCGTGCGCAAGGCTTCAAGACACCAATCTTGCTCAGCGGCGAGATCACAACACATGATTGGCACGATGTCTTCACAACACACCATATGATTGGCTCAATGTATTCACATGTCGACGTTTTGCCGAGGAAGGGGTGGGATATGTGTAGATAACGGCCATATTGGCGTGACAAACTAGCCCCATGCATTTCTATGGAGTATTTTTTGAGTGCTGTGTCTCCTCATTAGAAAGTCTCTGCTTGAACTACTCGTGGCGCCACGCCCCTTCCCCCCATGAACAGACCCACCCTCCCCATGTCCCATCCCAGCTTCATGAGAGAGCACAAATTCCATTATTTCAAACACACTGTTTTATTTATTCTAGAACCCTATAGTAAATAATAATAAATAATAATAACATACATTATAATAATAATTTCACCCAAATGGGCCCTTTGAACAGCAGTGGCTCATTCTGCTCTAAACAAACAGAAAACAACCAAATGAGAAAAAGCACATTTAGCCCCAAAATGGTCTCTTGAACAGTGGTGGTTCTGTCCGTGTGTGTGTGTGTGTGTGTGTGCGTGTGTGTGTGTGTGTGTGTTTTGTGTGTTTATGAGTGATGTTGTGTGTTGTAAGTGTTTGTGGCAAATTTTGATGCCTTGATGACTGATACTGGGGGCTCCCATTTAAAGCACTGTGGTTCAATGTCAGCCATTTTCACAGACATGAGGCCATCCTTAAAAATATTCTTGTTTGCAGTAACAGCCAAAAAAAAAAAAAAAATGGGTCGGTAGGTAGGTCAATATTTTTTTTTTTTTTCAGATTCAAAGTAAAAAAAAAAAAAAAAAGTACAATTTTGGTCATGGTGATTACGTAGGTATGAATTTAAACAAATGTGCATATTGTGACGTAACTGACTGGGTCCTCAACCCGTGCCTTTAGGCGCATCACTGCAAACCTCAATCTGATGCAGGTTATGTAAACCAGGCTTTTTCAAACTTCTTTGACCTGAGGCCCAGTCATGGCAGACTTTTAGGTCATAGGGCTCATCTACACGTACCCAACCCCACTCCCTCCAAATCAAATTGTCATTATCATTATCACAATCATTATTATGCCTATATTGTTATACATGCACTTTCACTTAAATGTTTTGTGACATGCACATCAGAGGACCGCTTTACTAATGTAAGATATAGTTTCATTGCTTTCGCATGGTTGCATGATGCTTGCATAGGAAAATAAATACTTCTCAAAACAGCAACAATTATATGGGTGCTATTGTTTTGGGATGTTTCCCTCATGCAATCATCATACATTGGTAGGAAATGGAGAAAAAAATGCATGTTTTTTAATGAATTTTAATTTGAATGCCTGATTGTAAGGATTCAGGAAACACAATACCAGCTTTTTTGGCGAGCAGATAGGCGTAAATCACTAAGCTGTTGATCTTTAACAGATAGAAAGAAGGCTACAATAGCTTTTGTCCACGTTATATTCAAATTTGACTATACAATACTCAGTGCTATACAGTGTATTATACAGTCTCTGCTCTGTTTCTATGGAAGTTCCACAACAACGTTGTTCTATTAAGTGTCGTTAAACAATTAAATAGCATTCAACAGGTTGAAGCGGAGCTTTGAGACCAGTCTATCGATTAGTTTCAGTTTCTCTCGTGCAGACGCTTGCATTGAATGGACGCTCATACCACCACTTTATTGTATGGCTCCATGTTTAATGACATCGATAGCAGAAACGTTTGTTTTCTTTTTTTGTCGGTCCGCGGTATCTTGATCAACTGCGCAGCAAATTATTAGACAAAGCACCGGGGGCCTAATTTCACTCCAAAATTCCGCGGACCAGCAGTCTCCACATTGCGGACCCACGTCAAAACAAAACTATTTCTTGATTGGTTGAGAAATCCTATTTTCTGATTGGCCGATAGGTTAGTAACTGAACAGCAGCCCTCTGAGCTGAATGAGCGCACAGACAGCAACGTTGTGTGATACGTTAGTAAAATATAGCCCTTAGAAATTTCTGTGCGGGCAAGTTAATCATTTCTCGGAGTGAGAAATGCCATGTGTGGCGTGTGAGCGTGTGAAGTCATTGAAATGCGTGTCTCACGCTCAATGCGTGAGACTTGAGAGGTCTGCTTCCGCGTGAAATCAATTCAGTTGTTGTCAAAGTTGGATATAGAGCTACAGCAACGAAAAAACAAGATTCTGCAAGAAATCGCAGAAACTAACACTCATGGAACAAAATAGGCCTACCCTACAGACTGTTTTTAAAACAACCCGTTTTCCTATTTTACTGTGCGATCCACACTTCACCAAAGCATTGCGCACAAACGTAGCCTATCTACTTTACAAATAAACTGCGCTCAACAAGTATTCTTGGCCACCTTGTCACAATAAGAGTCAACACTCAATAATTTACAATAAAACCATCGTCATTATATATCCTTTCATAGAAATGCATTCAAGAAAATGATTTCTGACTCACAAATACGAAAAGATTTACGTTACTATTAAACATATTGGATGCGCTATTCATATCACCCCCACAAAAAACACTCTTGTCTCTGCTACACAGAGTGCAAAAACTGGAAAGATATGTTTCAGGATTCATAACTCTGTGCACATCCCAAAAGGACAGGGCTGAATGTGTGACCCTATAGTGCAACCTATTGTCCCAGCACAGCCCACTCAGTGTTGTACTGCTATTCTCATTCAAAAGAAAATGTTTTAATATAATTTTCATATAAAATCTTTATTCATTGCTAATTATATACAGCGGGGAAAATAAGTATTAAACACGTCAACATTTTTTTCAGTAAGGATGAATCCAATGAGGCTATTTGCATGAAATTTTCATCAGACATTAGTATTAACTCAGATAATCCACCCATTTAAAAAAATCCAAACATTAAAGTCCATAAATTGAGTTATGTGTAATATAGTGGAATGACACAGGAAAAAAGTATTGAACACGCTTGCTGAAATTTCTTAAATACTTTGGGGAAGAGCCTTTATTTGAAATGACAGCTTCAAGGCATTTCCTGTATGACAAAACTAATCAGTCGCAGTATTCCGGTGTGATTTTGGCCCATTTTTTAAAACAGATAGTCTTTTAATATTGAAGATTCTAGGGGTCCCTCTTGAACACAATAAAGAATGGGAACGTAAGTTGGATTATGTATTCTCTGTATGTCCTGTTGGTGACCTCAGCGAGAAGTAGGCCTACTGTTAAGACGCTCTTAGCCGGTAACGAGTACTCTGGAGCACTCGTAGATCTACGAGTGTTTTCACGACGCTCTTAAGCTACGATGGTTTCGGGAAACAGTCGGCAAATCTTAAGACGTTTGTAAGAGGGACTTTACGACGCTCTTAGGCTTAAGATGCTTTCGGGGAACTGGGCCCTGATCTTTAGTTAACTTCCTAAACTATTTAATTGGATTGAAGTCAGGGCCTTGATTTCCTTTCTCTGAGTTTCCTTTGCTGAATGCTTTGGATCATGTCTTGCTGGAAGGTCTAGCCATGTCTCATCCTCATCATCCTGGTGAATGGCAAGGTTCTCCTGGAACAAAAGGGCTCCATTCATCATTCCTTCAACTGTAAGAAGTCCGCCAGTATGAGATGAAAAACAGCCCCACACCATGATACCACCACCTCCAAACCTCACTGTTGGTATTTTAGGGTGATGCACAGTGCCATTTCTGCTCCAAATATGGTGTGTATAGTATGACATCCAAAAAGTTAAATTCCTCTCGCCTGACCAGAATACATTCTATCAGTATTTCATAGGCTTGTCCAAATGTTGTGTAGCAAACTTTCAATGAGCTTCGACATGTTTTTCTTCAGTAATAGAGGCCATGTCGGTGGAGTGCATTACCTATGATTTTCTCTGTAATAATTGTACCTGCTGCATCCAAGTCTTTCTGGAGCTTTCTCCAAGTGGTCCTTAGCTCTTGGCCTACTCTTCTGACAATCCTTCTGACTTCCTGGTTCGAAATCTTGCAAGGAGATCCTGTGCATGGCCGGTTAATGATGCAGTGATGTTCCTTCCACTTGCAGATAATGGCTCCAATACTGCTTATTGAATGATTCTGAAGTTTTGAAATGCATCTGTAACTAGTTCCATTGATATGTTTTGCAACAATATGGTTGCAAAGGTCTTGCGAGAGCTCTTTGCTTTAACCCATCATGATGAAGAGTTCATATGCAAAACCCTCTAAATCCGTCTGACCACTTTTCTTTTAAATGAGCATTTAAATTCAGGCTCCTATAGGTTTTTGCCTATAAATTGATATTTCAGACCAGGAAGATAGTGGTATTTAGGAGGTTTAGAAGTTAAATTATTTGATTAGCGTATACTATGTGTGAAGAGCATCCCCTCACCATCTTTATCTCATTTTTGACATAGGTGGCATTTAGAGGCTTTTGCATCTGAACCCTTCAAATGTTTCTTGTGTGACACCTTGGTAACGAAAAACCTTTTTATAACCCATCAGTATGTACTAAGCCAGCTTATATTAATTTGCACAGATAGGAGGGATAATTACACTTTAACTACTTATAGATTCCAGCTTGTTCCTTGCCATTCCTTGCCTTTGTGTACTGCTTTTTCTTAGCGTGTTCAATTCTTTTCCCCTGTGCCATTCCACTTTTTTACTCATAACTCTACTTATGGATATTAATGTTTGGATTTTTTAATATGTGTGGATTACCTAAGTTAATACTAATGTCTGGTGAAAATTTCATGCGAATAGCCTCACTGGAAGTATACTTACTGAAAAAAATGTTGACGTGTTCAATACTTATTTTCCCCGCTGTATCATATTGAACCAGGAATTAATGTCTCTGAAGTATAAAAAAACATTCTGATATAAAAACATGTAGCCTACATGGACTTATGAATCTCTTAAGAGAATGGTGAACCACGTTTCATTTTTTCATGATCTTTGCAGATAAGGTGTAGACTATCACAGCAATGCATAGGCCAGGAACATCAGTTAAACATTAGTCCATTTTCAACTTTGCACTTTCTGTCTGTGATCAGTTGGCCATCAGGAATAGTGTTTCCATTTATTAGTTTGTTTTTGAGGGAGTGAAGAACTTGGTGAGAGAGAGTTGCTTGCCTCCTCCACTCTCTTTAACTTTTTTGGGTTTCTTCTCATCTTTTAATGCAGAGCCTTTCCTTTTATTGTCCTAAAATCATATTTAAGAATGCAATTACATTTAATGGATTGATAGAATTGGTTTACTAACAGGATAAGTTGGCATTTTGTAATGATCGGACAGAGGTTGTTTGCAATGTCTTATGACCGCCGCACAGTCCTGTACAACCGTTCCGCGAAAATAAATCACACTTCAATTTGTCTCCATCTTTTACTCCATCCCCCACTCTTGAAACTTTTGTGTATGCTTGTTTGGCATGCCTGAGTGTGTGTGTGCGGCTGCACAGAAAGTAGCCTACTGGTGCTGAAAAGGTGAATAGATTGTAGAATAGCCAAAGAAGATGTTAACCTGACCCTAGCCAGATGAATTTCGTTCCGCTTAGCTCCGCCTAGCTTCACTCACATCCATCTGGGACCTCTTCCATTGAGAGTGATTTCTGCAACCGACTTTATGGTTCAGCCAATCAGGGCGAGGGCGGAGTTTCATAGATGTGACATAGCTTAGAAGCGACTGTGAGACTGTTATTAGCGTCACGGGTTGGCTTCGATGTGAGTGGTTGAAGTAGCACGTCAATAGATGACGGACAAGTGGCTTATTCAATAAGCATTTTTTGATTAGGCCCAGCCTTCTGAAGCAACACTTCAATGGATCGGTTCCAGATGGATGAGTGGAGCTAGGCGGGGCGAAATTCATCTGGCTAGGGTCAGGTTAAGAAGATGCATTAACACATATTTTTTGTGTGTAGAGTGTAGCATTGTTATAAAACCTTTAAAATCTCTAAACAATCACAAGTAGGGCAGTTCATCACAGTTCATCAATTGCAACTGGATTAATGAAAGGTCACTTACACCTGTAGGCTATATTGTATTTGGAAAAAGCAAAGGTATCAGCATAATGTTATTTATTTATTTATTTATTTATTTATTTCTAAACAAAAACATCTCTGTCAGTTCCATGCCGTTTTCAGCTATTAAAAACAAAGGTCATTTTTGGATGGATGGATTTTTTGTGAATGTTTCTTCTTCTACATAAGATTTTAGTCATCTTTAGTTCATGTGATACTTTATTGTCAATGCACAAATTAAGTAACAGTAGTCTGAAACGTTATTGTTAATGCACAAATTAAGTAACAGTAGTCTGAAACGAAATGCTGTTTTACATCTAACCAGTGGTGCAATGCGTCGCTAGACTGTTCATACACATTTTAACGGGCCAAAGTTGAAGAGCTGTTGTCCGTTATTGTTCGTGCAAATATAGGCTGATTCATGTTCCCTTGCATTGTGCTGACGTCCATGGCTAGTCTGGCTTTCACCACACTAAGCTCAATCTTTTAAGAAATCAATAAATAAATAGCGGGCAGATCAGGCTGGGTTCACCCAGCCTAGTCCATAGGCACCCGATATTGTTTAATTTTCCGATTGAGATATCCACGCTCTGGCTATTCTAAATGCAAAAATGCATCAGGGAGTTATGACAAAACTGTAACTATAACTAGATCCTAATAGAAAGCTGTTAGCTTCCCTAAGCTACAGGTAGGCTTATAAGGTAGGCCTATTTACAACATAAATTGTCAATAGGCTATGCTGGCGACACAAATAAAATCTCCTTTGGAAACCAATGGCTTACGCCTTACAGTATCAAGCGGACTTAAACTGCCATATCGTGGCGAAAAGTTGTAATAAAATTCACGCAGCTCCATCATGAGTCAAGGAAAGCGCGAATGAAGTAGCCACTTCTAAATGGGACCCACTACACAGTAAGGTGTGTTAAAGCAGCCATAATGAAATGAAGGTGTCATTGTTTGGATACTTCACACACACGTGCTTTTTAATTTCACAGACTACAACTACCAAGCTGGAATCAAAGCACATCGATTCCCCTCTCACACCCTGCACGCACTTAAAACAAATAAACAGTCTCAGTCACACGTATAGGCAAAACTGTATCAGACCGGTGTAATGTTGGTAAATCTTCCATTGCACAGAATGATTTTTGTAGCACGTGCAACAAATGACAGTCACAGTTACAATTACAGTGCTGCTATCAATTTGCTTGGTATAACCGCATTTATAGTTTTCTACAAATGCAATCAATCAAATTGGCCTCTATCACTCAACCAACGCTAACGGTAACATTACCTAGGTCCTTATTGATATTATAAGATTAAATACCTGCAGTAAAAACCAAGCATGTCCGATAAACATCCTCAGATTTATTTCGGCGTCAAGAAGAAATGGGAATTACATTTCATGTGAACATCGTCCTATCCTTATTAGACGTTCTCTGCGGTAAACTACAGTCCTTGTTTAAGCGTACATTGTTTTTCCAACCCACTTTTAACTTCCAACAAAATTACGTCTCACTGCAACGATGCGCCATCTAGTGGACAAACGACTACTTATCGCCAATACTGGAAATGCAGCCATGATGATGATGAATATTTATTTTGGCTTTCTTTTAATCCTACTGAATTTGTAATTATGTATCGGCCGTTGTAATACCGATAGTATGTGGGTGCCTGTGTGTGTGTGCATGTGTATATGTGTGCACCGCCATCTACAGGCCAATGACTGTACAGTCACTAAATGTACACATAACCTAATTTTTTTAGACCCCCCCATGGATGAAATTCTACGAAACTTGGCATACCCCCAGAGAATGCCAGGTCAATCATACACGTAAAATTTGGTGCAGGGGGTGCAAATCACAAATGAGTGATTATGGGTCAGGTTGATGTGGACCCTTGAGACCAACATACCATAAAAGATTCTTCATCCTCAGTGCCACGGTTCAGGTAGTGGCCCCCGGGGACGAAACAGAATTTTTCCGTAAAAGTCTAGTGGGGCTACATACCCACCAAATTTCATGTGCACCGGTGTTTCGGTGTCCCAGGTATCGTTGACCAAAAATTCAGGAAGTAGATGAGGAAAAAAAAAACTTTGACAATCATTATATGACCGCTTCGCTAACAGGCGGTCATAAAAAATAAACACATCACGCCTCTGCTTATCAGACAGCCAACCAAGTTAACGTGATTTTGTCAACAAAACACGAAACAAACAGCTGGGAGGCCATAATACAGATCTGTTTGTTCATGTCTGTTTGTAATTTTCAGTTCTCCAACAGGACATACTATATCAATTTAAATGTATAAATTGAATTTAATTTGTGACGCATTTTAATAAATGTATTGTTTTTAATTTCATTGTTTTCCCCAGTTACCGTAATCTGCTGTACATGGCCACCCAGATTGCTTCAGGGATGAAATATCTCTCTTCACTGAATTTTGTCCATCGCGATCTGGCCACCCGCAACTGCCTTGTGGGCAAGAACTACACCATCAAGATTGCCGACTTTGGCATGAGCCGTAACCTGTATAGTGGGGACTACTACCGCATCCAGGGTCGAGCAGTGCTGCCTATCCGCTGGATGTCCTGGGAGAGCATCCTACTGGTGAGGCTGATAGAAAGAAACATACACACACACACACACACACACACACACACACACACACGCACACACACACACACACCAGGGTTGTGCACAATTCGAATTCCTGCTTGCTACCTCAATTGAAATGCAAGTGAAATTCAAGAATTGAATTGGAATTTAAGAGCCAGTTTCAATTCAATTCTGGAATTTTGCACAAGCCTGACACACACACACACACACACACACACACACACACACACACAACACACACACACTGTTCAACAGAAGTAAGTAGACCACTGTGTCAAATGATTCAAAATATCTGCAGCCTAGTTGACAAGCAAAGGATTTCCTATTGTGAACAATCAATACCAGATATTTTGGGAACACTACATTTAAAATGCAGGCCTCAAAGAAGAATTTCAGCGCAACAAAAGTAAAATTCACCTACAAGTTAATAAATCTGTGATCACTGAAACACAATTGAGCACACCTGTGATTTCCAATTAGCCTAAACGCATGAATATGCGTTATGCACTACATGGTCACCATCATGCAAAAATAAACATGCAAGTGTTTCTAGAGAAGATAGATTTGAATATATGACCAAGTCAAGTATGTCACCTTGGGATGAAAAGACAGGTAGAGCAACTCTAACAAAGAGTAGCTGAAAAAATATTAACAAACATCCAAGTATCTCTCCAGAAATGTGAGTAACACTGATATTCTCCATTGAGGAGGATTGAGTCTGTCATCAAAAATAAAGGTGGACATAAGATATAAAACATTTGTAGTATTGACAGATGTCTTGAACCTTTTTATGTTAAAGTGTTAACATTTCACGCAGATGTAAAAACTTAAAGATGTTACTCAAATGTATTACTCGATGTATAACCCCATTTTCAAAAAAGGTGGAACGCTGTGTAAAATGTAAATAAAAACAGCGTGTGTAATGGAGGGGTATAAAAAATGACTCTTTGTGCTGTCAGTGCATTACCTTACTACTATTCTGGTTGCCGCCATCTTGCTAAGAAAAGTCTGTACAAGTCGATTACTGAATATAGCACAAGCTACTGTCAATGGACACGAAACAAGAAGAGTTTGGTAATACTGGAATAATATTACGGTAATACACTCACTGCTCAAACAGTGCTCAAACAGTGCTTTTGTTATACTTTTTCTTTACACTTATGAAGGTAAAACTTTTATAATACATCAGTCTGCCTGCAGAGACCCTTTTCAGAATAGATGTGATTTTTTTGTGCCTAGTAAATGGCTTAAAAGAGTGAATTACTTTGACGGAGCGACTTTGTTACTGCCCCCGAAGGCTATTCCATGCTACAGTATTTTGTTGTAAATGCAAAATCAGGTCTTACTCAAAACTGTCCCAATAACCGTAACATCATTTTGGTCCTCAATGAAAGATTACACTCTATCATCCAAAAATAGACCCTAGGTTGTTCTTAGATCAGAGTTGTCCTTTAAGATGGCTCCATCTGTTACAATATAAACCTGACTAGTTTGCTAACATTCATCTGAAATATTCCTGTCATTTTGGGTGTGTGACATGATGCAATAAATTCTCTTTGATCATGTGTACATGTTTGCTTACCTGTGCAGGGAAAGTTCACCACGGCCAGTGATGTGTGGGCCTTTGGGGTGACGCTTTGGGAGACGCTGACCTTTTGCAAAGAGCAGCCTTACTCCCAGCTCTCCGATGAGCAGGTGATCGAGAACACCGGAGAGTTCTTCAGAGACCAAAAACGCCAGGTTGGTTCTAAATGTAGATGTTAAATGCTGACATTTGAGCTCTCTCTCTCTCTTTCTCTCACTCTCTCTCTTTCTCTCTTTCTCACACACACACACACACACACACACACACACACACAGTTTTATATACTTAGTTTGATTCTAATGCAGTTTTATTTTGTGTATTTTCTGAATAATCCAACAGATATAAGCAGTTCAGCAGTCTATTATGAGTTTTACGGGTTCAAGGTTACAGGAAATAACTTTTCCAGTTAACAAGCATGGTTCAAATGCTGATATAGAACAAAACTTGGCCAACTGTTTGGCCTTTGTTTAATATGCTCCTCTGTGCAAAGTCCATGGACTACAAACATGTACATGACCAAGGCTACCAAACAAGGACAATAAGCTGTGTTTGTATCCTAGGTCCTCAATGGCAGAGATCAAAGACTGGTATTTTAGATAGTTGTTTTACAGTGAGAGTCTTGCATAAATATCAAATGATCATGATATCTCAAATAGTTTTTTGTCATTCAGAGAGATAGTGGCAATGTCTCATGTGTTTGGATTTCCAAATTCAAGCATTTAGAATGGACAGTAGTGTGTTTATAGATCTGGGCCCAGTTTCCCGAAAGCATCTTAAGCCTAAGAGCGTCGTAAAGTCCCTCTTACGAACGTCTTAAGATTTGCCGACTGTTTCCCGAAACCATCGTAGCTTAAGAACGTCGTGAAAACACTCGTAGATCTACGAGTGCTCCAGAGTTCTCGTTACCGGCTAAGAGCGTCTTAACAGTACTTCTCACTGAGGTCACCAACAGGACATACAGAGGAATTACAACTTAGAATACATAATCCAACTTACGTTCCCATTCTTTATTGTGTTTACCTGTGATGAATTAGATTTTAGCGTGCAAAACAGCATAGCCCACATTTAATGGTCATAATAATGTGATGAAAAGCGGACAAAAATGCAATCAAGTTATGAAACGAGACGTTGCCAGAATATTTTGACATTATCATATTTGACATATTTTATTAGGCCTATGAGGTAAAAAGCAGAGAAAGCAACAAGTGGTTTAGTCTGTAGCCTACTGCATCAAAATCTAAGCCTACACATTTCCTCACTTTCTTACTCGACTTCTTTCTTATCTTCAAACGTGTTCTTAAGTGACACCGCAAAAAAATATTGCATGGTGCAACAATCTAATCTTAAAATAATTACAATTATTTATGTCTGTGTGGTATATAACCTACTTGGGATGCTTACATGCAGATGTCAAAGTGTTTCTATTTTCGTATTGATGTGAATTAATGCTGTGTAGATCCGAAGTTTAAATGGTAGGCCAATAGCTGTGACGTGCAGTCACCTGACATCACCTTCAAATCAGAGGATATTTCAGAACTATTAACGTGCACGCGCGTTCACGCTACGAGCATGTTCGGGAAACAGTCGGAAAAAGCAAACGAACGATCGTAAGATGAATCGTAGAAAACCCTCGTAAGAGTGTCTCCGTCGTTATCGGGAAACTGGGCCCATGTCTCATACTGCTTGCAGTTTCATGACAACAGAATGAGGTGATCCATCAATGTGATCCAGTCTAGTCATAAACGGATGTGATGTCTGTCAATTGCTGACTCCCTTCTCCAGACATGTTGCATTTGTGACCTAGGTAGTTGAAGGTCTCATTTCACAGACACACACACACACACACACACACACACAGGGTCTGGAATATATTTTATTTTATCTGGGTTGAGGAACATGGGGGCCCATCAGGACTGCCTATGCAGGGGCCCAGAGTCTTGTGCTACGCCCCTGCACACACACACATGCACAAACGCATGAATGCACGCATGCAGGGGGCAGCCGTGGCCTACTGGTTAGCGCTTCGGACTTGTAACCAAAGGGTTGCCGGTTTGAACCCCGACCAGTAGGCACGGCTGAAGTGCCCTTGAGCAAGGCACCTAACCCCTCCCCGAGTGCCGCTGTTGTTGCAGGCACCAGGATTAGTGTGTGCTTCACCTTACTGTGTCTTCACTGTGTGCTGAGTGTGTTTCACTAATTCACGGATTGGGATAAATGCAGAGACCAAATTTCCCTCACAGGATCAAAAGAGTATATATACTTATATACTGCACACACACACACACACACACACACACACACACACACACAACAGGCATGCCTCAGCTTGATTAACTATAATGACCTTTTTGTCTTTCATTGTCCTTTGTAAGAGTCACAGCTTTAAGTGCTTTATTGAAAGGCTAATTTTTATCTTTATAGATCTACTTACCACAACCGGCCATGTGTACAGATCCACTCTACAAGCTCATGTTGAGTTGCTGGCGCAGGAACACCAAGGAGCGTCCTTCTTTCCAGGAAATCCATTGCATTCTTCTGGAATGCCAGGTTTAGCTCTGTAATGGTGTCCCCTTGAATGCCACAACAGGCACATCCAGAGACACTTTGTGTGCCCGCAGGACTCCAAACAGCAAACAATACCGGTGAACAGACACAGACATGCACACACATACACTCACAAAATGACTCCCCCTGTGTTTAACAGGGATTGCTTGTCAATCCATTGCAAAAGTAACTTCACATCAGCACCTCTGGGTGGCAGTAGAAAGCCAAATAGATACAAACCAAAGAAATGTAGCATTTAGGCACTTTTTGTCAAATAAAATTCACGGTTTTATAGCCATAGGTTTGTTGTCAATAAAGATGTCCCCAAACTAATGTACAAAGAATGCAAAAAAAGATATTTACATAGAATGATCTCATGTTTTTCAAATGTTTTCATTTTGAAGACAGCTTGAATGTAAATAGTACATGCTGTTCGATGGGTAATGTAGAGAATTGTGTAGAGTGTATTTTGACAAATGTAAGAATGTTTCTTTTGCTTATTGTTATCTAGTCATATTATTTGTGCAGCAAACTGCACCACTGTGCAGCACAGCAGAACAGAGACACACTTTTTTTTCATTATTTATGAAAACTTTTTTCTAGACGTTAAAAATGGAATCAGCCCACATACTGTATGCATGCAAATCACTTGTTCACATGTTCATAGTTTAAAAGACTGATACTGTGTTAAATCCTCAACAAATATCAGTCAGAAATGTCACTTCAACTACCTACAGTGTATAAATTAATATTTATGTTGTCTCAAAAATGATTTTTTTACGTTTGTTTAATAATCTCACAAACATATTCCATTTTGCTTGTGTCCAGAGATAATGTAGTTTCCTATCATTCTGACATTGTTATTGCACAAGTATGATTCTTGTAAAATACATAAAGTTTTGATGGAAAATAAATCATACTTACAGGGCATTCAAATAAAAATGTGGATGTGAAGTTTATCAAGGATTATAAACCAAATTCAGTAAATGCTATTTTTTTAGAATTGCATCACCGTGAATGATGGATTCAGTCATTAATGAGAATATGCCATTCATTTTAATAAATGTTCAATTATGGTCTGTATTTAGTCTTACTGTGTGTGGATCTAGACTACAAAGCTCCTAATGACATTTATATTCATACTTTACTTATGTTTTTTCTCATGCATTTATAAATGTAAATCCCAATTTTCCTCCATACAGGAGAACTAAAAAAAAAAGCTTTTTCATTTGGATTTAAGGTCTTCATAAAACGCTGATCTGACCACATGCGTGTAAACATAGACTTCTGATAAAAAAAATAAAAAAAACTGGACTTCTTTAGAGATGCACTATGGTGGTTTATTGTAAGTTAGGCTTTGACATATTGTTCTGCATTCTAAGGAAATAAGTGAAAACGTGTGCAAGCTGGGTTTTTGTTTCTAACTTGCCGGTAATGTCAACTACTATGAACTGAGAGAGGAGTATAAGTTATGTGGGATATATGGCATTTGTATCTTCAGCTTTAGAAATGGCAAATGGAATGAGAGGTCATGTAAATTTGGTAGAAGGTTCGTGTGATGTTCAGAAAAATTAAAGATGATTTTAGGGTCACATCTCCACATTTGTCTGTGGAAGCTTCCAGATGTCTAGATTCTCATTAAAGATGTATTTATGACAATGTATAATGTAACACACTAAAAGGACATATATTTAATATCTCATGGACCCACTGTAGCTATCTTTGAACTTTGAGCCAAACAATGTTAAGATTGCATTGTAGATATGGTCTTACAGGTAGGCTAATTCCAGCATGTGCATACTCTAACAAATATACAGTATGACAGTTTGTTTCTGTTGTATGTATCCCAGTTTGTTGTTTCCTCTCTTCAATTTGAATTTGAAAGTATGGCTGCACATACAATAGATTTAGCCTATTCATCATTTTGGTGATTGATTTTCAAGTGGTAACATTTTATTGTAGGCTATTTGTATGAATTATAAGACTTATTATATTATCTGTACCTGATGGGTTTTGCATCATCTTTGTATAATGGTTTTAATTATATATATATATATAAAAAGTTTATTGATACTGACTTAATTATGTACAGTAAATATTGTATAGTGGTCATCTCTGTGTTACTGCTTTAATAAATTCAGCTTTATTCATTGTATTCAGTTATTTGTTATCCTCATATAGTTTATATGAAAATGCATTGGTTGGACTGGTTTGTATAAATATTTGTCACTGACAAAATAAAAAATGACTGATCAATTTGGTTTGAGTCTCACTTGGTCTGGTAGCTTAGCTCATAGGTTTCCAAAAGTTCACAAGCAACTATAAGTGAATACATGCTAGCCTACCATAAAACATGATCTCTAGGGGAAAAAAATGTTGGAGACCGGCTTATAACATGTGTTGCTCGCAACAGGTTTGTATTGGAGCAGGCCAGACTGGAGCTCAACTCTATTGGTTAAAGGAGCTGTGACATCCAATCACACCATGAGGCGGAGGATGACACGGATATGACCAGCTGAACGCTGTGGAGAGGACACCAGCGTTCCGACGTGCAAATGAACGATTGAAAACCAAAGCCGCGTATTTATAGATATTAGATATTTGATAGGCTATATGTCAAAATGATGAGGCAAGTTGTTTTGGTGACCGGTGCAAACAGGTAAACTAAACGTTTCTTACTATGCTCTACACTAGAGGACGGAAAGTGTAAGACCACCGTAGCATTAAACAAGTTGTGCCCCACATGTGTCATGGGTGGATGGCTGTTTTCACTGTTATTTAGCAGGTATGCTTATAAGAAAGACGACGTATATTATAAACATAATTTGACTTGTTAAACTTGTCAGGTTGCGTTTCTGTAAGTGTCATAGTGTTATATTTTCACATTTAAATGGATGCCCTATGTTCAAACGTAATTGCAATGTTAAAAGATTACTCTTTGTTAGTTAGACAAATACATTTTAGCCTACCCAATGTTTAGGATAGGCTATCTTTTGGGCAGGGAACTTTCCCAAACAAGTAAACTTACTCATCAACAACATTACTCATCCCTAAATCTGAAATAGGACAGGACAATCAGTTTCCATCCATTGACTCATGATGCAAACTATGCTGGCAGTTAAGTCCAATAATGTGACCTTATTAGCACTTTGTAGGCCTACTGGTGTCACTTGTCCCCACAGTGGTATCGGCCTTGCATTGTGCCAGCGGCTCCTGACTCAGGACAGTCAGATCCAGCTGTGCCTGGCTTGCAGGAACATGAAGAGGGCCGAGGCTGCCCAACAGGCTCTACTGTCCTCTCACCCCGATTCTGAGGTGGCCTTGCTTAAACTAGACGTGGGCAACATCCGCTCAGTTCTCCATGCAGCCCAAGAGGTCAAATTAAGGTAGGAAGGGGTATCAGATTAAAAAAAAAAAAGAGTTATCACCAGAGGTCCCAAACCTGTTCTCTAGCATTACTCATTCTCATTCACTCATTACTGATGACATGAGTAATCATGTGTCAAGTTGAGAATGGAATGTTCTCCAGGGAAGAAATGAATTTGTGATACTCAATGCATCTAAGAGAACCACGCTAGTCCTTTAATTTAAGAGAGGTCATGTAATGAGTGAGTAATAACTTGCCTATACAGGTACTTTTTTAAATTAACATAGTTTAAATTTCAACATCTAACACTCTACAAATCATGCAGACTTTAACATGTCTCCTGATGTCATCCTGAGTATCACCCTCATCCAGCCTTGGTCAGTATCATCCCTAATCTCACATTATTGTGTTCTCTACAGGTATAGCAGACTGGACTACATCTACCTTAATGCTGGAATCATGCCCAATCCTCAACTGGATATCAAAGCCTTTTTCAAGGGTCTGTTCTCATGGTGAGAAGTTTGCGGACACAGAGTGCAGCTGATTTAAAGGTTTAGTTGTTGGTTCTAGTGTGTGTCTGCATGTATCATGACATAGTCTACCAGACTTGCAGAGGATGGTTTTCTTTTATGATTAATTTATGTTTTTGTTGCAGCAATGTTATCAATATGTTTGCAACAGCCGAGGGCATTCTTACCCAAACAGACAATGTTACCTCAGATGGACTACAGGAGGTTTTTGCCACCAATCTATTTGGACATTTCCTGTTGGTGAGCAATCTGATTTCAGCAAATTAACCTATCAAAATAGCATAGCATTAAATCAATATGTGGTTCTGGGTTATTTCCATACAGTCTGCTTTACAAACTATAAATATGCTTAAAAGTTTAGCAGTAGTTTTTCTTTTCATTTTGTCATCTGTCCTCTTTCATGAAATTGATTATCTTTACCAACACAAAACTCTTCTTGATTAAATGGTTTAACAAAAACAGGTATCTCCCAAACTATTTTAGCATCCAGTATCCCTCTAGCATGTTGGTATTTCAAATAATAACAGAAAACCTTTTACTTGTTCCATTTTCAGTCTGTGAAGGTCAGATAACCCATCTCAGGGCCCCTCAGGGCCTACTCACATAAGTAACTGACATAGACTACAATGAAAATGTTTCTGTGGTTTCAAATAATTTGGAGAATTGTGCTGATAGAGACCTCTCTCTCTCTCTCTCTCTCTCTCTCTCTCTCTCTCTCTCTCTCTCTCTCTCCGGCTCCCCTGAGATTATAAGGTAAAGAAATGCTCACCAGATGGACATCCAAGCTGAGTGGTGTTGTGTTTTCAGCAAGCCAGTCAGAATGCCTGCATTAAACTTTCAGGGGTAGAGCAGACCAGGTTGCCTCCCTCCGGAGGAGGGCCCATGGTATCGCTTACTGCCTCGGCTGCAGGCGGCTCCGAGGGCTTGTTTTCCTATTTGTGCTCCGTCCTTTTCGTTCTCCACTTGGTGGTCAGTCACACTAGACTACCCAAACAGTAGGCAGCTGTGAGCATCGTGTCCCTCGGTGGGTGACAGAACCAGTCAGTTCTCTTTCACAGCCTTACGGGAGCTACAAAACAATGCAGGTTGAGCAGTCTGTACAGAAAAAAAAAACACATGGTATTCGTTCTCTTTGTCTTCTCTGGATATTTCATCAGAATCACCAAGCACAGGAGTCTGATAGACTAGTATGGGAGAGAGTAGATTCTGAGAGATATCTCATGATTACACACAGGGTTCTAAATTAACACCTGCCAACCCGCCAAATGCGGGTTAAAATTCATTTTGGCGGGTGTTAATAAAAACTTACTAGCCAGTTTGGCTGGTGATGCATGAAGCATTACGTGCTCTCGGTCATATATCCCCCCTGGCAGTAGGCCTACTTCCAACATTACATTTCCCATGACCACTGTGCCGTAATGCTACGTGATACGCCCATTGACTGCGCGCAGATTGGAGTGAAACCAGCGCGAGAGACTGAAACGAACGGAGCGTCTACCAGAAAACTCAAGGAATTAGAAGAACGAACGGAGCCAGAGCAGGGAGCATAGACTGAAGGAGGAGGGAGTTAGCCAGTAAAGTAAAGTAAAAAGTACATAACACAAATACATAACACGTAACGAAATATTAACGCAATTAACGCATTGTGTTTACCTAGCCTATTTCCTTTGTGGGAAGCTGATGTCATGTAGTGGAGGCCGCAAAACCTGAAGCAGCAAGATCGTTTATTTTATTGTCTATAGCTGAAGATGGAGAGGAACGTGAGAAGCTTGTATAGGCGAAAATTATCAGTTTTAAAAAGTTGCCTGATTAGTGATCACCACCACCACACGCATCACGCACTGTGCATAGAGACAGAGGAGGGACCAATATTTAGCCAATAAATAGTAGGCCTAGCTGGACTGCAAACTGTTTTTTACTGCAAGTAAAAGTATTCAATGTAATACAATGTAAACATGCACCAACAGCATGCTACATAAAGATGATACTTTTCGGGTCCTCTCTATAAAGATCCAACTTGAACGTAGGCCCTATGCTACCAGTGTTGGGCAAGTTACTTCAAAAGCATAATGCATTATTTATTACTTGTTACTGTCATCTCAAAGTAATTTGTTACATTACAATATTACTGTATTTGAATTGTAAGGCATTACACTACGTTTACATTACTTTCACCAAAATAACAGGAAATATGGATTTGGTGTTCTTAATAGATCTTCATGTGTTCAATGCAGCTCATTACACGGCAGGAGGTGATGTGGTATGGCATAATGACTGAGCTAGGCTTAAGGCTAACAAAAGAAAAATATAATGGTTGCAGTTATGGCTCATGGGACAATGTTGGCCCCAAATGCCAAAGGTCACTCACAACTTAATATAGTAAAATATAGCCATAGTGAAATTGTATGTTGACTTTAAATGGTTTTCATCATTGCTGGTTGCCTTTACTTCCACTTACAGTGGTGTAGACTTAATGCAAATAGTTTGAGAATAATGGCTATGATCTTTGTCTGTAAAAGCAACATTTTAGTTATTCTCACTGCTTGAAATGAGAAGTATAGCCTAACCATGTTAGATCTGTTGCATGAATGGCAGAGATAACTTAAATTCCCTTTCTACAGTCATCTAAACAAGGCAATCAAATTCCATGACCAGCATAGATGACTTTTTTAAATTCTTGGATAATCTTCTCTGGTGCCAATTGAGCATTTCTCAATTTTGGATTAAAAAGCAAAGTAACTTCAGTTACTGAGAATTGTACCGAGTAAAATTTTACTGAAATTGTATTGGTAATGCCTTACATTACTGCATTACAGCAAAAAAGCAATGCATTACTGTAATTACATTACTTTTTTAATGCATTACTCCCAACACTGTATGCTACTGCATTTAATTGAGAACGCGTCTGAGCACACGTGAGTGGGAGAGAAAATGAGTAGCAGCTTCCAGCTGGCTTGTCATTGTTGATGATAATTGATATCTCATTTTTATTAAGTTAAGATTAAACTAAATGCGGCGGTGGTTGGGACAGACTTATGGGGGCGAGAAGAGGAATGGAGCAGGGGATGAGGATATCGACAGAGAAATAGATATAGATAGTATATCCATGCCAACAATGTTAATAAAGATCAAATGCATTCAGTGACACTCATCTCATAAACTCATAATTATCTTATTTTTACCGGAAACAAATTGGCTAGCAGAAATTCTGAATGGCTAGTAACTTTAGAAAGTTACCAGCCACATTGGCTGGTGATCAAAAAAGTTCATTTAGAACCCTGATTACACAGATACCCGAGTTTGTAGTATTCTCAAGGATCATGTTTCATCATCATCAAGTAACAAGTAGTTTGGAATGCACTGTGTTGTTTCATCACTAAGATTATTCAATGGAAATGGTTTTATTTAGATTTTTTCCAACAAACAAGCAGCCAGTACATGCATTATCAAGAGTCTGTACTCAGTTGAACCCATAACAATTACTCGGATGCTCGGATGTGTTCTTTCTGAGACCCAGGAACTTGAGATGTCGGGCATAATCACTTTCAGGTTGTCTCACAGTAACCTGTTTTTTTTTTTTTTGTTGTTGTTGTCACCTGATCTGTTGCAGGTCAGAGAGCTGGAGCCTTTATTATGTAAGCCTGATCAAGCCTCGCAGGTGATTTGGACATCGTCCAGCAATGCCCACCGATCTGCCTTCAGCCTTGAGGACCTTCAGCACCTGAAGGGCACAGAGCCTTACAGCTCCTCCAAGTACGCCTCAGACCTGCTCAGTGTTGCTCTGAACCGCAAACACAATCAGCAGGTGGGCTCAGCTCATACCCCTATTTGCTGGGTGACATGACATTGTGTGCTGTGGCCTAAGCTTCTATTGTAGTGATAGTGTTTGTTTCTTGTAGATAGCCCCAGAGCTTTTATTGTAGTGAATTCTGAGTCGGTAGTGGGTAACTACAAACTGCAGAGAAATCTTTGTGGGTAATATTGAGGTAACATAGATTCAAGGCAAGAGAGGAACAGAGCAGGGTACATACACACATTTGCACTCAATACTCACAGTAATAAAGTAAAAATCGTATTGTGTGTTGACGGATGAGGACAGGTCATTTTGGCTACGCTGTAAACACAATCATTGTTCTTCTTTTGTCTGACATATTTCACAAATGTAATTTTTCTGGATGATCTGTGATTATTCAGAAAAAAAATATTACACCTTTATAATTTTCTGCCCTGTCCATCAGGGCTTGTATTCGTCTGTGATTTGCCCAGGACTGGTAATGACCAATCTCACATATGGGATCCTGCCATCCTTCTTTTGGACACTGTTTATGCCCATTTTGTGGCTGGTGAGTGGAAAACTTGGCACAATCATTATAATTATACCTGTAAAATAAATCCAGATAAAATTCAACTTACAAAAATGATTGGACTTACTCATTGTGTTCCTGCCATTGGTTGCATTGTGCTCATCATGTTGGAAAACTGTAGGACTTTTATATATTTGAACTATTTTACCGTCTTCTTTGTTTGTCTTCTGTTTGAACAGATTAGAATCTTCACCAACACGTTCACCTTGACACCTTACAACGGAGCAGAGGCATTGGTATGTGTACTGTGTGTATTAACCTACTATTCTTCCTATCAACAGACAACCATACGGTATCAAGCCTCTCCAAATAGATCAAAATATCTAACTTGACCGTTGACTCAAAATATCTAAATTATTGAATGTTACTCAGACCATATTCTATCGTAGAAATCACTTATGATCTGCACAACAATTTCTACTAATATCATTTATACAGACGGTATAGATGAAACAGTTAGTTAAAGGCTATAACATGTTTGTTAGCAATACTTCATGCTGTGTCCGTTATTGCCTCATTAAATGGAAGGCTATCTATTTACAGTGCTCTCTAGTGACATTTGGACCCATTTTGACTCTTAAAGTTTTTTGCTGATATTTGTTTAAAAACACCCTCTTGTGTTTAGACCAACGTATGGCAGTTTTATCACTTTTAAAATTAGTGCACATGAAAACATGCATTTTAATCAGCGTTAGCTGCTCCTGTTACCTGTAACCTCAAGATATGCGGCAGCCTTGATTTTCCGCCAGCCAGACGCTTGGAAGGCTACACCACACTTGCACTATGAATTATAGAATACATTCACTTAAAACACTTTTGATGACACTGGTATTTTACCATCTTAGGTTTTTAAGTCGGGTGCTTCAACTTGTCTTGGAAATTTAATGTAGGCACATGTCAGCAAGATTGCATATCTTACAATTGAGTTAATGTTCTGAATGTAATGTAAAGCAAACACACTGTGTAGCTTACTTAACTTAATTTAGCTGTCTTTTAACATTAACTTCGTCTACAGAGTGAAAGCGAACATTGTAGGTGCCATAAGGAATTCCTTTATAGCGTTGTCTAATGTTTAGTAAAAGGGAGTAAATTTCACTTTCAGTTTGGCGACAGTAAAGTTACTGTCGCCAAACTGAAAGTGAAATGTACTCCCTTTAACTAAACATAAGACAACGCTATAAAGGAATATAAATTCTGACACACTCTGACTCACTTATCTAGTATATTGCGCCTGTTAAAAGCGTGGGGCTTTTCTTGTTACTCACACTCAAGCATGAACCAAAAATGCAAAAGTCAGTGACTTTCATTTCAATTTATAGGCTGTAGGCCATTTATTTTGTGGTAGCCCTGTCAGTAATTTTCTTTCTCCCACACATCAACTTCTTCCAACCCCTCTCCACAAATATGTCAGGCACAGCTGTCTGAGAACATGCATCCCCTGCCTCTTACATTAGAACTGGGTTCCCCTGAACTGGGAATCATCATCATCATCATCATCCATTGTTTATTCAGGGAAGATCAGTCATATTAAGCTCTTTTATACAGCAATGCTCTGAGATAACAATCAATACAATACAAAAACAACAATCAAATAACAACAGAAAAAGAAAATGTGATTAAAGATTGGAATAAAAAACAACAACAACAAATTATTTTAAAAAAGTCTATATATCAGTCAAAGCAAGAACACACCCTAAACACCATTTTAATACCTCTTGTAATTTGTCCCATTAATTGGGTGCAAAAATGTGATTTCAGTGTGGAAGGGGTGGATGTACAACAATACCACTGTGTAGGACTGACATTATAGTTGATTGAACAGAAATGAGTGTCTGGTCAGGTAGAAAGCTAGTTACAATATACTGTATGTTCTTACAGGATTATGTGAGAGGATGGATATGACTCAATTAATTGATCTGTCCTTACACACACCCCTGTCAGCCGTCCCCGTATTGAATACACAGTAATGTCCTTGGTCAACCCTTAGTGCTCTCCTCTCAGTCCACAGTGACTCAGCTGTCATTTCATCTGTTGTTTTTCCTGTTCTTTCTCTGGCAGTTCTGGCTGTTCATGCAGAAACCTGAGTCCCTGGATCCTCTGGTCAAATACCACAGTTTGACCTCTGGGCTCGGCAAAAACTACACTCAGTCTCATAAGGTCAGAACAGACAACCCTCCAGCTTATCACTATTTTATCTCCTTTCAATTTAATCACCTTGGAAATGGGCTGGTTTAGTGCCGCAGAAAACCACCTCTAATCCATACATGCCAGCACAGCTTTGTCAGAAGTTGCATGATGTGTGCTGGTAAAGCAGTGCAATTTGATGTAAACTGGACATTAGAACATTACACAAACACCTTATCAAAAGCCTGTAACAACTCAACATTACTACCAATTGCTAACTTATATGGATAGCTCTTTAACACCAATGGGACATTAGAGTAGAAACATATTTATGATCTTTCACAAAGTGTTGAGCCTCACTTTCATAGTGACATGTAAACTAGGGCTCTGTTTCAGTTATTTCCTTTATTTTCTTTTACGTTATTATGATTTATTTCCATCCTAAGCATCATAGCATGGTCTACTCTTGTTCATTTAATATTTTCATTTTTAAGGTAACACCATTATGTCATGTAAAGCACACTTAACCGCATCTATCAATATCTTTGTCACTCTCTAGATGGATATTGATGAAGACTGGTCAGAGGCCCTTTATAAAAAGCTGCGAGACCTTGAAGACAAATTACGGAAGAAATTGGCAGAGGAAGGCCAGTAATATATGGCATCAGTAATTTGAACAAAATCCTATCATCTGTAGGGTTATTTTGGTCCCAACTCAAACAAGGTGTTGGTTGTTGGGTGTTGGTTCCCACACCTCAGGTCCTTTGGTCAAGGAGTTCACACCTACTGATGCAATACAAAAGACAATATTGGCTTTGCCAACTTTATTTAATTTATCAAGGAAACTGATCATGCAATAATTACCTCGTTTAGAACTCCCTGAGAGTTTTTAGTTATTGATGTCACATTTCACTATTCAATGACATATTGGCAATATTTTGCCAGTGACAGGATTGTTTTTTTTTTTTTTCAATAGAAATATGTCTGTCACCTCTTTGAAGTTAGCCTTCTAAAACAAACCTCAAATAAAATGTTTAAACTGCCTAAAGCCTAACATTTGGGGTACATTCAACATTGAGGTTTAATTCCTTTTCCCACGTCTTGTGAAATCGTATCATATGGCTTTTAAGGGAATTGTAAGATAATTAACATTCCAGTAGTTTGGGGAATCAGTAAAGTTTGCTTTGGAGGATGCTGCATTAGCTCTGCAATTCCTTCAGGCTGCAAGAGCTGAGGTGAGGTCTAATCTAATGCATTATATTACATCTTCAGTATATCTTTGTGACAGAATCATCCTGTTTAAAACCAGAACAGGCCCTGAACATCAGTCCTAATTATTTGCTGATTACTGTGAACTGTCCTCTGGCAGAACCAGCTGTTCTGGTTTGAATGATGTCACTCTGTCCCTCTCAACCTCTCTGTTCTGTTGTGAACACAGAGCAGCCATCCGGAATCAAATAAAGGACGGGCTGGGGCACAGGGACACTGAGTCTGCAGTGTCATCACCTTCCATTGCCGCGACCTCGGTCGGCATGGGAAATCGTGTCACAATAGCATGGTTCTCTACAGTTAAGTGTGCAGCTTGCATTCCCCGTTTATTATGAAATTTGATGTTCAAAACTGTTCTTTTCTTATCTTCTGTTATTTTCCAGATAATGACCTTGAGTTAATTTAGTTGTTGGCATATTCTATAGCAAGCTTTAATCAATAAAAATACATTTAAAAACATGATGCACAGTGTGTGCTTCACTTCTGGAATGTATTGTCTTTCACATGCCACTCATGTTTTTTTGTGTTTTCAGTAACTGTTCAGATGTGTTAAAGAGTGCCTTTGTGTACATTCCCTTTACAAAATAAGCAATGTGCCTTTGTGTACATTCTCTTTACATAATGCATTACATATTGTGAATGATGTATGCAGAATATGTGATGTATGTATAGTATACATATGTTAATAATAATGTTAAACTGTGATTCATAGTACCAACAGTGTAATAAAAACTTTGGAAGATACATATTTCCTCCTTGTTGGAATGGGCTTTCTAAGACAAAAATGGTAAAGCCTGACAACGTTTTTTAGAGCTTTAATGTGGAACTCGTCTGGCGAACATGCTCCAGTGTGTGGAACTGTCCTCATGACATTTGAGCACTAAGGTCAGTATAGGCTAATGAAGATATTTTAGCAGTAGAGCTTCTCCAAACTTAGAGCAGTTAGTGAACTTCAAAAGCTGTATGGAAGAACACATGCACACAATCAACCTGCAGAATTTATAGGCTATGCACCATTTCTGATCTAAAGCCAAGTAAATAACAGCAATGGAACACTGCAACACATTTTAATTGTGAAACGTTTTCCCCCACTTCCATAACTTCATAGCCTGATAGACAGGACAATTACAATCTGAAAGAATAAGCCCATCCATTACGTGCTCTTCTATTGATTTGTTATTAATACAAAATCTTCAGGTTTCCTATATTTCATTAAAGTAGCTTCGGTTAAAGAAGGACACTGACCGCCTTGTAGATCACCTCACCTGTATAGTTTGTCTAAAAGCTGTTATTCCATTTTGTGGCCGCTCCAAAAAACTAAGCAGGCTATAGCCTAAAGCAGTTACTTTAAAGAAAAGCAATGTGTCCATTCATGTTCATGATGAGGTAAATGTATGACGTCCCCTACGTTCTCCTCCGTCGTCTATTAAAGTGGTATCAAACCCTGCAGTGCACTTTGAAGTCTCTACAATCCAGTCCCGTGTTCTCTGCAGTTGCTCTGGCGAAGCCAGATGCTCCAGTGGAATGTCGTTAAATGTTAGATAATGAGTCTCGGACTCAAGAATATCGTCATCAATTCCGCTCAGTTTTGGGTTGCAAAAAGCCCAAACCATACCGCAGAAATAGATAAAAAACGTCGCCATCACAAAAAACATCAAAGCATAAGATTCAATCATTGCCTCGCTCACGGAATTTGACATGATTCACTCCTGAGGGTTTTCTTTTTTTAATTAACAGGTGTATTTAAAAGTCAATCTAGTTCAGAGATGTTTTGTATGTGGTCCCGTTCCCATATGACGCTGCGTTTTGTTGATGCTGCATCACACCCCATTGTGATGATGCCATCAGCAACATAATTTCATTCTATTTTGTAGTAGACTATTACGTGGTCTACAACATCAAAACGTTTCTAAGCACTTCTATGCATGCGTGCCAGAAATATGTCTTTTGTCGACTGCTTAGCCTATTTCTACTGAAGATGTGACCAAACATTTTGTTTATGTCTATATCTCGGAACAACCCTCACTGACAACTTAGGTCACCTTTCCTCATTTGTCAAAACCACATGTAAGAAGTTGGGTGTTATCTTTGACTCTGGGCTTTGTCTTGATAAACATGTTTTAAATGTTTTATTGGAGCTAGTATTATGGCATTATGTTCTATTGCTGTATGTCAATTGCTATGTGATTTAATGTTTTTTTTTTAGCCACCATGTGCCTAGTATAACATCTTGCCAATGGACTACAGTTGAAAATTAGCCTGCTGGCTAACACTGGCACATTTACAGAAATGTTGATCAATGTGCACTGTCCTTTAAATAAAAAAATAAAAAATAATAAATAAATAAACAGATCTCTGTTTAGGCTACTGTCGAGAGGAGCTTTTATCAGTTAAGAACCATCACCAAAACTTAAACCTTTTCTGTCATATCACAACCTAGAAGCCACTCATGCCTCCATCACGGCTTGATAGATAGATAGATACTTTATTGATCCCCAGGGGAAATTCAAGGTCTCAAATAGATAATTGATTAGGCCTAGCCTACTGCAATTCCTTCTATCTGTCTCCCCCAATCACTGTCACGCCGCAGATGGCCCAGAACGCTGCGGCAAGGCTGACTGGTAGGCTACACAAAAAACTGGAGCTTATTACCCCAGTCTTTATAGCCTCCCTTCACTGGCTCCCAGTCCATTTAAGGATCCAATTCAAGATTCTGCTAATGGTTTTTAAAGCACAAATGGCCTTAACCCAATCTACATCTTTGACCTCAGCGTAAGCTATATAAAAGGAAATTTTACTTAGGCCTATGTCTATGCAACATCTCTAAAAAGAACGTGACAAAACGTTCTGTAGCCTATCGAGTTCATCTTCATATGGCCTATTCAATCCAAGTGTCTTCAACACACAAAAGCCTTAGCCTATACTGGTTTAAGGCACAGTTGTTGTTAGCTGATATGTTGTGTTCGCCTCAAAAGGCCTCCCGTCCATGAGACAGCGTGATCTTGGCTGTTATTAGGCTTTAGGCTTATTTCATGTGCGCCCATACTTTTAAGACCACATACAATGACAGCAGATCTGACATCAACATGTTGCACACAACAGCTCATTTAGGCTAAGTGGCATAAGTCACACACACATGGGGCCAATACGGAAAACAATTGAATTGCGCACCACAGAAAAAAAGAAACACTGTTTCAGTTGTTGTCTACTGTTAACTGCGGCCTAAACATTCTGATAGCCACAAGGAGCACCTCGACAAAACAGTGGATATGCTACTGTTATAAAGAAAGTTATTTTGTACGAGTAAGCCTACATCTATCTTCCATTTGCAATAACTTAACACTTAGCGTTGTCCATACAACTTTGCATAAGTCTGCAAACTGCCATCTGGAAGTGTTCCAAACATTATTAAAAACAGCTACATTCTTGACAGGCTTTTCAGGTTTGTGGTGAAAACGCATCCCTCAGCACGTAAACTGACAGGCAGGCTTTCACTTGAGGCAAGTGCATTGTTCGCTTGGCATTGTTGGGACTAGTAGTTCTCCTACCATTGCTCTGTGTATAGCCCTGGCCTGTCAAGACTACATGCCCCACATGGCGCAGGAGTTGAAGTCCCGGATGTCTATCACGCCGGAAGAGAAGGCAATTCCTTTCCCAGCCATCTTGTGGCATCAACTAGCGAAGTGTTCGCACCAAGCCTCGTAGAATCGGAGGAGAATCCTGCTGAAGGGGCGCCATCATGCCCGGACATCTGCAAGAAGGTTTTGGCTGTGTTGTAACCAATCGGTTCGACCAGCTATTAGACGACGAAGATGACCCATTCGAGGTTTTAAAGGAGGCAGAAAAGAAGAAGGACGCGGTTCCTGGTGGTGCCGCCAAGACTGCTGCCCAAGCTGCAAAGGTGGCCAAAAAAGAGTCTCAGAAAGACAGGAAGAACCCTGTTCCCGAGAAGAAAGAAGAAACACAGGCACCCGTAGCCCTTAAGAAGGATGGTATGGTTGTTTACTTAATCGTCTGTCCATAATTTGAAGACTCGAATGTCTTGGTGCAAGTTGCGCGCTTGAAAGTCCAAGCCCCCCCCATGAGGTCAACATGGTCCCTTTTGTGTAGCGTTAAGGGACTTGGGATGCTTAGCAGAAAGTCTTGAATACGTTGTCGGTTTTCCTGCGAATTTTGCATTAACACCCTTAACCTCTCACACTTGAGAAACATGTTTTCCCCTCTGTGTATTTCTGGTATGTGTAACTAACATTAGCCTACATCTCCTGTGGCTTAGGCCTTTAGTTCACACTAACTTGGGAAAGTGGTCTTCGTATTCATGTTGACAAATTAACGTTAATGTGCGCGCGATTCCATGGTGGTGTTATGTGCTCTGATATAGCTTGCATTTAACGCTAACAAGGTGCTTGTGTTCCCGCCATGTAGTACTCAAACAAATCACTTAATTGTTGGTCTGGTGTGAAATCACACAGTGACTCAGTAAGACTAGCAAGCAGGCTAACTTAGCCGATTAGCTCACGTATCATGGATGGCTAGCAAGCTTTAGCGTTGCGTGACAAACCTCGTGGCTGAAGTTAAGGATGTTAAAGCGTCAACAAGCTTCAGGATAGTCACTCCCTCGAGTGCGTTAAAGTTACAGGCGCACATGAAGGGTAGTTTGTGTACTAACTTTTGAGTATCACGATTTCTACAAAAATGCTATTTGCCACTCATCTAGTAAAGTTGTATAGAAGTGGTATTTGTAGGCTGCTGAATTGTTGAAATAGAATAAGAATAGGGGACGGTAAAATGTCGACTTGTCTGTCAGATTGGGCGAGACCAGAGAAGACCAGACAGGTGCACACACGAACGTGTTAGCTAGTTACCAGCTGCTGGGGTGTGTGGCTAGCCTCTGGCAAATGTCTATTTTGGTAGGTGGAGGGAGGGCTCAACCAATCCCGCTGGAGGCAGCATCCTGAGCCGAAACGCAGCGAAAATAATGGCGTTAATCTGGCTGGTTTGCCTGTATCTTTGCCTCAAAGTACAGACCTAATGCCCACTACTGTGTGATTTCATTAATACATAATAGTTGAATACATAATAAGTTCAAACCATATTCAGGAAGGTGTGTTTAAAGCCAAAAAAGGTCACGTGGTGTATTGGTGTGAAACACTAGCGAATAATAAAGGATACCCATTCGATTACAAAACGATTGTGGATGTACACATGCACCTGGTCCTTTGTGTTTGATAGACTACAAACATGCACATTTTAACTTAATTCCTCCTCTAATTTACTTATCCAGTAGAGCTATATCTAAATCCTAAATATTTGTGTCCTTTTGCATTACTAATGAGCTAAAATGAGCTTTGTATTTGGCTAGTGAAGCTTCAGAAACTGGTAACATGGATGCCACTACTATCAACAGAGTAGCAGAGTTATACTAAGAGCAGAGAAGCAGTTATATTAAAGCTATTTTTACATTCACACAAGCAGTAACATGCTTTAAAAACTGGCTAGCATACGAGACCCAATGGATTTTGTATGCGTAACATGTTTTGCCAGAATCTATATCTTCATTCATTGATCCCTGTGGTGGACTAGTTGGGATGTTTACTTGGGCTATTTACTACTAGATGTTGTGTGTATTGCCAGCATTATCTGTAAATTAACATTCCACTCATCTTGACCACAATATCTATGTAAAATAGGTTAGGAAAGGTTGCTTGAATTAATCATGCGAACATGCATATTTAATTACATTGTTAATAATTACAATTCTTATAACAATAATTCACTTTCCCTTGCATTGGTGCAGAAACCTGGCACAGATTGATCATAGTCTGAAATTAGTTGAAATAGGTTAAGCACTAAATCCTTTCAGTAGAGCTGTAGAACCGGGTAGTCCCTTTTCGTCATTTATTAGCTTTCAGTTGTTTCTTGAGCTGGTTGGCTACCAGCTGTCTGGGGTCTTAAAGAGCCACTTTTCTATTTTAGGGATGAGGAGAATGGGCAGAAGACCTGACCAGCCAGGCCAGACAGGGTCCCAGCAGCAGGGGGGTCAAGGGGAGGGGCGTCCTCCCACGGAGAGGCGGACAGACCGGAGGCCACCACGTGAACGCCGGTTCGACAAGCCTGCTGATGAGAAGCCTGCTGAGGGAGGAGAGTTCTCTGTTGAAAAGTGAGTGACACTAATGATTTTTGCTAAATAACGATGGCTTTCTTTGCAGTGAAGCACCAACACCCTGTGTGAAAGTCAAGTCATATGAAAATATTTTTTTAAAGGTGAAATAGCGGGGTGTCAAGTCATGTGTTAAGTATCACACATAAATCCTAAGCCTTTTTTTTAGTGCTTTATAAAATAACTAAAAGAAAACAGCAATATTGTATGTATTAAAATGCACAAAAAATTAATAGGATAAGATCTAAGGTGTGATGCTTGTCTGCGAATGCACCCTTAGGCCTGCTGGTGACCGGCCGTTCAGGGGCCGTGGTGGCGGCAGAGGCGGGCGTGGAGGACGCGGCAGGGGCATTGGCAGAAGCGACGGCTTTGATGCTCGTGGAAAACGTGAATTCGACAGACACAGCGGCAGTGACCGATCGTAAGTCATGCGTGCACAATTGCTATTGATTTATTTCAGCATTGGTCTACTTTACAGTCTATGTTTTGTCTGGTACTGTCTCCACACTAAGTATAAATTTTTGCTTCAGCAGCCTGAAAGCTGAGGAAAAGCGTGGGGGAAGTGGATCTCACAACTGGGGGACTGTCAAGGATGAATTGAGGTTAGTTTTGAAGCGAGATGAACTGAATCTTAATGTTTGTGAATTTGCTTTGAGTCATGTCATGATGGGTATCTACTTGGAACAGGATAGTAAAGATAATTAATAGTTAATTGGAAATGGCCCACTCCAATAGAGTACCGAAGTGTGACGTTCCGTTTTCATGACTGCAGTGTCATTGGAATTCGAATATGTGTGATTAATGTAGGTTTTATTGTAGTTATTGTTTACTGTAGTTGTGTGCTAGTGTAAACTATACTTTTATGCGAGTGTGAGTTCGGCTGTTATTGAATTCTCTTTTCACCCCCCCCATGCAGTGAGCTTGACCAGTCAAACGTTACTGAGGAGACCCCGGAGGGTGAGGAGCACCCCCCTGCTGACTCTGAGAACAAGTGAGTATCCCATCGCTACAGTGAATGCAGAATCACACCCACATAATGACCATTTGTAGAATAAACAACCGGCTGCGTACTACACGAGCACCAGAGCGGTAGATTAGATTCAACTTTATTGTCATTGTGCAGAGTACAAGTACAGAGACAATTAAATGCAGTTTGTGTCTAACCAGAAGTGCAACAAAGCAGAAAAGTGCAATGTGATATACAAAGTGCAGTGCAGTGTAGACAGTAGTATACAGTTGTTTTCAGAAGGTGGTTTAGAGTACTATAAATGAAATATAAGTATGTGCAGTGTATTAGCAGTAACCTTATAAGAGCAGAATAAATATGTCTATGTAATATGAACAATAGCCCTTTTCCACTGACAGAGAACCGGTTCCAGTCCTGTTGGCGAACCAACATATGAACCATTCACAGCAAATGAAACCGTTCGAACATGGCACTTTAGTTCAGAGGGGAGAAGGCTAAAAGCATGAGTTTTCCCTCTGTATCAACTGTTGCCATGAGTAAACAAACTAGTCAACTAGCACTACACTGCAGTCATTATCTAGCATTTTACACAGCGGTCATGTCCTCCTGTTTATACATCTAATTAACTTGTTTATGCATGCAATACCCATTATTTATGACGCATCCTTGGTTCTGTTCAAATCTGGTGGAAGGTTCACTGGCCAGCTGGTAAGAAAGGCTAGAAAGGTTAAAAACATTCTGAACCGATCCGGTTCAAGAACATATTCTTAAGAGTGTCACAACTCTCTCTGGCTCTGGCAAGCAGAGTTGTAAATAAAGCCAGTTTTGCATGCTCTGAAATGAGCCTTTACTATTGCTACTAGTATTCATGTGAATATTGATTCTCGCGTATGCGTCAGATTCATTTTTGACGACGTGCAAACCAATGCACCAACTGGACACGGTATGTGTGGCAGCCATGATGCGCACGCGTTGTTAAAAGCAAGTATATCCAAGGCCAAAGTGTGATACAATTTCTAACAACCTGTGCTTTCTGTCTGCATCCGCGAGCCGGTATGGAGCTCTGTTTTGATGCTTCCACCTGTAATCAGCAATGTCCTTACTAGGGATCGACCGATATGTTTTTTTCAGGGCCGATACCAATTATTACCAAAACAGGAGGCCGATAACCGATATGTAAAACCGATATTTCACTTGTCAAAAAGGGGGGTAGATAGTAGCCTAGGCTATGGCGATATGCTGAAAATTTTCATTCAAAAGCATTTAATTATGCTAACTTTTCTTTCTTCTTTTGATACACAGTTGTCTATCAACTTGCATCACAAGTGTAAATCCTGTGTGTCATGTTAATCCAAGAGCTGACTGATGGCAATTATTTCCATAGGCATACACAATGGGCTATGTGCTTGTGCTTGTAAGGGACCTGTCACAAAGAGGATGCTATGCCATCGTGTATGTGAGTGCACGAGAGAGGGATAGGGAGAGGAAGAGGTGCATGCGTGATGGCAAGTGTTATGGTTTAATAGTTTAACAAAACAGTTAACAAAATAGTTCTTAGGCTATTTAAGCATGCAATTTGTGTCCATATGTAGGCTATAAGCTACACTTCTGTGAGCCTAAAAGGCACGTAATTGCCAGCTCAGGACGCGATTTAGTTCAGGTCTTATTAAATTACGGCTGACCCTGGGTGCCTGTAGTCTTTTCTGACAGTCTGTCAAAAAGCAGCAACTAGACTTTTTGACGTTCGCTATCGCATAATTTAGGACTACTATGTAGGCCTAAGGGATAACGTCTGCCGAGGTGTCCCGTTATTCACAATTAATGGTCGAGGCGGATGCAAAGAACTCCCGAAGCGCAGCACCCTAGTTTGTAGGCTAACTAGTAAACGGTAGGCTATATCACTAACGGGCATCAATCGGGAATTCGCTAAATGAAGGAGGTGGGTGCTTTAGGCTACTTATTGATCAGGATCAAAGAGACAATAGCTTACAAAGTGGTGTTTTTGTAATTTCAGTGTAGTAGATGATTGTGATTCATTGCAACTTCAGCAATGTAAGGTAGGCCTACCTTCCTTACCTTCGAAAATAGCTCCGTACAGCTGAAGCCCAGTCTACAGTAAGCCTCAGTGAGAATTCTAAACTTTCTCCGTGTTCAGTTTTCGATCATGATTGGCTGCATTCGTGCTAACTAACAAATCAGACGGTGTAGTGGGCGGGACAGTGCTCTCGACCACAGAGTAGCAAATGCAGGGAGTGAGAAACGCTTTACAGACAAAGTAGCGCGTTTCTTTCTTTATCCATTTCAGTATCGGCTTATCGGTGGAAAAAATGACCGTTACCAATTATTATAAAAATGCTAAATATCGGCCCGGCCAATAATTGGTCGATCCCTAGTCCTTACCATTGGCATGTCTCATCCCAGGGAAAACGAGGCCGGAGAGGTGAAAGAGGAAGGGGCCAAAGAGATGACCCTGGATGAATGGAAGGCCATGCAGGATAAGGAGAGAGCCAAGGTGGAGTTCAACATCCGCAAGGCCAACGAGGGAGCCGACAGCCAGTGGAAGAAAGGATATGTGCTGCACAAGTCTAAAACTGAGGTAGCTGTAGTTCCATGAATTATGTAATTGATGTAGTGAAATACTTTGCTTAGGAACCTACAGCGATTGTATTAAAAATTAGATTAATTTAAACAACGTGTAAAAATATTTTATGGTATTAATCCTGAGTGTCCAGTATAAAATGTATTCTAATGACATTTTTCTTTTTTGTCATGAAGCCTGGCATGATTGATACTGAAGGGGATATTGAGACAAAGGTATGTATGCATAGTATTCAGGAATTAATTGCTGTTTAAGGTTATAGCAATAATCTATTCAGCTGTGTAGACCGAGATGTACTGACCTGAGTAAACTCTTCTCAGACCGACGATGATCACGCCTCAAGGAAGCCAGCCCATGACATCACATCTCAGCTGGAGATCAACTTTGGAGATTTGGGACGCCCAAGCCGCGGACGCGGAGGTCCAAGGGGGGGCAGGGGAGGCCGAGGAGGTCGTGGAGGCCATGGACCAGAAACCGCCAGGCCGCCACGCGGTGGTCGCACTGATAAGGTAAAATCTAGTCTGATGCCGTCAACTTGCAGACTCGGTTTTATTTGGCTGTAACTGGTGCTGTTGTAGGCATCTATCCTCTCATACCCAATATTTTAAAGTCACCAAAAAGGCAAATTAATAATAAAATGTAAGTAATATAGGTCTAGAAATGAGGAAAGGTACTACAAAATTGGTAACGGTTCCCCAGTGGTTGTTACCAAACTATCAAATAAGCTCCTGAACAAACAATGCTGCTATCTGTATGTAACATTGAATGTGTAACAACTTACATTTTCTATGTGTTATCTTTTGTGGATGTGCAACATATCTAATACAATTAATGCAATTGTGAAGAGACTGATCTGGGTGCTCTGTTCTCATCTCCTCCTGTAGCCAAGTGGATTGTCTGTCCCGAACGTGGACGACCCTGAGGCCTTCCCGGCCCTTGCCTGAGTCCAGTCCCAGTGAGCTGGACCTGGAGCGCCCCCGCTGGGCCCCTCCTCTACGAGGCTTGCATGCTTAAGGATCCTTCAGCAGATGAAATGATGGAAGACTGTCATCCATGCCATTCACCCCTGAGGACTGAAATTTTACCTGTTTTAAAAAAAGGAAAAAAATTAAGAAAAAAAAGGAAAGGACTTCTTGCTACTCTGAAGCAAATTATTGGTAGAGGTTTTGTATTTTAGAAAACAAGGTAGCAGGGATGTTTTCATACAGTATTTTTTTCAGAGGTTATGCATTCTTCGTGGATACTTTTTGTATTGCTGCTTGAAAATGCGCATTTTCAAACAGATGTGAAAAGTGCAGCAGTAAGCGTGTGGTATCCTATGGGTTGCGTTTTGTTATTGTAAACAGTTGCCTCCAGTCAAGCACCTTGGGGATCAGACAAGCTCTTACTATGTTGAGTATTTCTGAAAAGGTTACTGCCTTTAGTAAATTGTCATTTGAAATAGGCAGAACTTATCAGTTCTGTTTAACTCAAGGGGGCCAGCTACCAGGGACATGGTAATATGGTCCCTGTGAGTTTCTTGGGGAATCTTCATGGAAGATTCAAGTGTTAAATGTTAAAGATGTATGCCAAGTTCATCCATCTACATATGCCACTGGTGATTATGAAACTTAATGTAAGATGAGTTCAAACAACCCGATGACATGAATGTGACTTAAAAAAAACAAAAATTGAATCTGGGGAAAAACAAAAATCCATTTGCTATGTGTACTCTACACCACTTAAGTTCTTTAAAAGCCCATCAATTTGATAAATGTTTACATGATGCACTCCTGTTTACTGAAACTGATGTAAACTCACCTGGTAAGCCTGTTCATGAAAAAAATATCTGTACAAGTGATCATTCTTTCGTATCCCTTATGCTTTACCAACAGCACTACTGCGCAATTGCTCTGAAAGAAATACGGTTGTTCAGTGTGGAACAACTGAGAGCTTATAAAATGTGTGAATTCCAGCCCTGCTATTATATAGACCTCTGTCCATAATTAAAAAGATGGTCGATTCATTTTTGATTGTAGTGTGGCGTTTTCAACCAGTGTGTGAAATACCTTTTTTTCTTTCTTTTTTTTTTTTTGTATTCCGTCAGCAGCAGTCTTTTGAATCGGCTTTGGCCGTGACTCTTAAAGTATTGGAGTTAAGCTTTTCTTTCTTTGTAGCGCTATCCTATTGTGTGCAGAAAGAATTTGAAAGACAACTGTTTATCCCACCCCTCGGATTGAGCCCTGCCAATGGTGTATTCCCAGACCCAACATCTTGATGTGGGTCTAGCTTGCCAGGCTACATCTCCAGCTTAATCTCTCCGAAACCAATCTTTTGGTATTCCCAGCTAATACAGCTATTCTCAGACAGTTCAGCACTCAACTTTGGCCCATCTTCACGGACCCCAGCTAAAACGGCATGTAACCAAAGTCCTTTTAGGCAAGTCCCCTTCACTCAGCGGCCATATTGCAGCGCTTTTTGGGCACTTATCGGGCATCTATTTTGGCAGACATGCGCATGCTCAAGGCTTCACAACACCAACCTTGCTCCAGCGGAGAGATCACAACACATGATTGGCTCTATGTATTCACATGTCAATGTTTTGCCGCGGAAGCGGTGGGATATGTGTAGACAACTGCGTTACAGACTAACCCCATGCATTTCTGTGAAGGAATTTTTGAGTGCTGTGTCCTCATTATAAAGTAGCCTCAGTCATAGTCATGTCGGTTAAGCTTGTACAATATTAGGAAGATCTGACCTTAGATAACACAGTATCCCACACAACTTGTGCAGGCCAGGTTGCCTGTGTAGTGTGAGACCACCACAGATCATTCAAAGGTCAGCAGCAGCACCTCTGGTCTAATCAGTCAGAGAAGACAACATGTTTGTACCTCCTTTGTTAGTTACTATTCATTGGCTTCCTAGAGCATCTGAAATTAAATTCAGATTTAATTTAAACTGGATTATATTACATTTTATTGTCATTGTGCAGAGTACAAGTACAAAGACAACAAATGCAGGATCTGCACTTTGCCTCCTTAACTCCATGATCCAGCTTAAGTCCCCTCTCGACCACTGCGGTCCTCTGATCCGTGTTTGTTGTGTTGACCATCCATTAACGCAATTAAAGGTCACAGTTGACTTTTTTCCCCTATGAATCCTGATCTGGTGGAATGAGTTACCTAATGTTCTATTTCCTTTCAAAAAAAAGACTCCTGAGAAAGATTTCATTAATACTTAGGGATATGCCTTGTATTTATATTGTTAATATGAAAAGTCATTCATTTGGTTATTACTATACCCCCCAACAAACCTAGATATGACTTTTTAGACATGCCCATGTCATACTGGTACTCGTTCAAAAGATTCTAAATGACTAAAAGCCTCTTGGGTTGTAACTTTTACAGACAAGCTTACAGCTACCATTGAAGTTCTAGTCAACTCTGGAGGTTGTCGGACTTACCAACAGTAACTAAGGGGGGCGGGACTTCGAAAGGTCAGTTGTCGATGTCGTCATTTTAAACAGCTCCATATGTGCCGCTATCTCCAGAAAGCCAGCGTCCCGAGAAATGATCAATCAAGGATCAAAGTCTTCCTCCAGAGGCTGTGGCAAGTAGTGTGGTGAGTCTGGAGTCGCAGAGAGTCTGGCCTAGATCCATTGGCAAACGTTTATTTCCTGGTTGGACGCTTGTCTGAAGTTTGAAATCATTGGAGTTCAATCACTAACGTTTGGTAAAGACCTATGTTAAAGGAGAATTCCGGTGTGATATTGACCTAAAGTGTATTGAATAGTGGTGCTTCGGCATCGGGCTAGCCATGCAAATAAATCACTGTTTTACACCCATTTACGAGGCTCAATGTATCTCCACACTTCATTGGTAGACTTCCGAGGGCCCTGACATTTAAAACGAGACATTGAGAACTTTGAAAAAGCACTGGTAGACGATTTATACAGACAGTATCTTCACGAAGTTTAGCGTTTGCAGCCATCTTGAATTTAGTCACGATAAGTCGAGCGACGAGTAAGAAAGAAAGAAATGTCTCGTTTTAAATGTCAGGGCCCTCGGAAGTCTACCAATGAAGTGTGGAGATACATTGAGCCTCGTAAATGGGTGTAAAACAGTGATTTATTTGCATGGCTAGCCCGATGCCAAAGCACCACTATTGAAAAAGCTGTTGGTAGCATTGGCTAACTAGCGCCAGATTTTGGAGTACGGGGGACAAGCCGAGATGGGCTATGACACATACGTTCACACTCGGTATCATGTTTCATTACACTTTAGGTCAATATCACACCGGAATTCTCCTTTAACCACGGGGGATACAACGATAACGATAGGCTTGCAACTTAAACATAATTGCTCTCAGGAACGCCCTCTGTTCGCTGGTTGGTTCGGAGACAAGTTGGCTTTGTGAAGCAGTTGCAGGTGTCTTTGTCCTGGCCCTCCGCCAGAAGACCTCAAATTTGGGTTTGTGATGCACAAGAATCCTCTTTGCAATGACTGACCAGTGAGGTAACAGTTGCAGTGAGCCACCAACTTTACTTCACTGGCTCTGGCTGGGCCACACAGACTGCAAACAGAAAAAACGCAAAGCACAGAAACTAAGGACAATGTCTTACATAAAACAGAAAAGTCAAAGATGACCTGTGTAGTGAGGTGAACACAAACAGCCATACGGTTAAACAAAACAAAAATCTCCATAGAATTGTGATTGTTACGTCTGGTGTACTTACTTCATTAGACTTTGGTGTGATGTTGAGCTGTTTCATCCTCTGATGGACTGGCGTCTTTGCACGTACCTCCTGGCCCTCCCCCACTTACTCAGGGCAAGACCTCAGATTTGGGCTCGCAAGTGCCTCTTGGCCAGTGAGGTAATTCAGCATGTACAACCAACTGGTGTTATCATGTCATGTCAGTGGGGGAAGGCCAAGACGGGGGCCATTTGCTGCTGTCCCCCAAGCATGTAAAGTTTAATCCTAAGAGTCCATTTGTGTTGCTGTCTGATGTGATTCAGCCTGGTGTCAACGTTCACCCCATCCTCCCGAGGTCGGCGATGAAGTGAGCGTGGCAGGTAGGTCACGCCTCCAGCCTTCACTGCAGTCTGGACCAATGTTAGGGCCACAAAGTCACTGTTTTTGACAATTTGATTATTGACCAAGGCTGGTTAGGTCTTGCTCGAGCTCCAGGTTGATGTCCTGAGACAACGGGACAACGCCCCGGCCTAACAAAACAGTACAAAAAACTGGAAGACATTTACTAGCATCAAGTCTCAGGTCAGATTTCAAATTACTCACAAAACTGCGAAAGGCAAAACGTGCTAACATGCCATGCTAGTTTATCAGGAAAATGGTTTAGACGGTTAAACGGTTAATTCCCAGGAGAGGTTGGTTATGGTTTGAACATGGCCAGTGGCAGTGCAAGAAAGCTAGTCTAACAACAGTAGTACGACTAAAGGAATTTTACAATTTTACCCCATATGTAGAACCTTCATCAGTGGCTAACGTTAAAGCAAGGCTAGTTCCACACTTTCACCTAGATTCTATGTCCTAGAACAAAAATGGTTATATTATTATGTAATTATTGTGTCATCAACTTCCTGAATTTTGGTCAACGATTCCCACGACACCAAAACACCCTGGCACATGAAACTTTTTACGGAAAAATTTAGTTTGGTTACAGGGGCCACTTGTATGTGCATGCCTATGTGTGTGTGTGCCTGTGTGCGTGTTTGTGCATGTGTGTGCATGTGTGAGTGCGCGTGCCTGTGTGCGTGTTTGTGTGTGTGTGTGTGTGTCTGCATGTGTGTGTGTATGTCAATTTGTCTCCAATTTGTCTTTATAGAGCCTGATCGAAATGGGATTCGATACCAATTTCGACATTTGAGTTTTTCAAAAACTGATAACCGATATATATATATATATCGGCCGATTAGTAATTTTTAACGAACACAATGAAAAAATTTTCTCCCATAAGGTTCTATTTCGACATTTGAGTTTTTCAAAAACTGATAACCGATATATATATATCGGCCGATAGTAATTTTTAACGAACACAATGTAAAAATGTTCTCCCATAAGGTTCTAATCAAGATGGGGCATTATGTATTTGAATAGGCCTAACTATCAAGTTTCCTAATGAAAGGCTCTTCATATACAGTAATTAGTTTTGTTGTATAGAATAGAAAGAATAGTAAGAATAAAAGAGGTCTTTATTCTGTGATAACTACATTGACACAAACTACATTGTGAGCATGCAAGCAAAACATTTTACAAATATGATCAGTTTTTTTATTTATTTTATTTATTTATTTTTCAGGTATATTTTCCAGAAATAGAAAACCATCGCGTTATCGAATGCGTTGTGGCTAGTAAGCTAGGCTATGGTCAGAAAAGAATGAGATAACAGTCGAAAGATACAATTACAGTGCTGTTATCAATTTGCTTGGTATAACCGCATTTATGGTTTTAAAATAAATACCAACAATCAAACTGGCCTCCATCACTCAACCAATGCTGACGGTAACATTATGTTGCCTTGGATAATTGATATAACATTTAGCATAACTAACATTATCCTACTGTGATCTGCGTGAATTGTGGGAATGTGGGGATTGTTAATAAGCTGGGACTGAATTTGGGGTGTCGCCGGTCGGCGAGTTAACTTAAGAGGGTGCAAATCACAAATGAGTGATTATGGGCTAGGTTGATGTGGGCCCTTGAGACAAACACACCATACAATTTTCTTTATCCTCGGTGCCACGGTTCAGGTAGTTATTTAGGAAAAACATTTTTTGGGTTTCAGGGCGCCGATATATTAAAATCAAATATATCGGCGCAATGTATGATTTCCAGCCGTCTTATTTGCTATTTTGGAACTATTTTTTCAGACACCTCACAACCGCGTATAAATTTCCGCTCAATATTTGAACCTGAAGCATAGACGGTGGCGCAGTAATATCAACGTGCAATGAGTCTTCCAACAGAAATCAATGGGATTTTACAAAATGGCAAATAAAACAGAAACTGTATTTAGCTACGCTACTTGTTTTGGAACATCAACGAACACCACTAAGCACTTGGTGAGTTGCACAGTTTTGAAAACGAATGTTAAGGGTTGTTTTAGGACATGTTTGAGTATGCCTGTTGGCAGCCACTCTGAGTAGTCAAAGGCAATTCAAAACGAGTCAGAAAAGTCGAGACAGGACCAATTGTCAAAATTTCGGTGTCCACCACTCTAGTTCATCCAAAACAAACCAGAAAAGGGACTCAAAGTGCTAAATACCGGAATTTTCCTTTAACACACCTTAAAAATCAGGTGTTCTGTTTGCTACATATCTAAAGCCTATTTAGACCTCAAATTTCGACTCCACACTGTAGTAACAACATCTACAAAGTCTAAACATGCTAGCCTGATGATCAGATGAGGGCTTAAATACATTTTTAGAGACCCTCAGCCCTCGTAAAAGCAGTAACCAAAAACAGCCCATTCATTCATCGGTCTGTTTTTGGCATGCAAATCGCGGTTGACATGTTTACACTTCTAAAGCATATTTACACATCGAATTTCAACTCCACACTGTTGTAACACCATCTCTATGGTCTTAAGAAGTGAGCTAGAGTGTCTGATAACGTTTTTAAAGTATTTCCATGGATCGTCAGGTCATTACAGTGGTGATTGATAGCGCATTCATTAATTTTCAATGCATTTAGCATGCTAATCTCGGTTCACATTCAAACTAGCACACAACCTCAATGTCATCGTTCTCAGCCACTCCCTCTTTTCACTGATTGGACCTGCAGATTTTTGCAGGACAAAACCCGCGAATACACCGCAGACCCAGACAATGTACCAAACATTGTTAAGAGTCTGGTACAGGTCCCGACGCTCCATGTACCACTCGTCGCCCTGCTGCAGCAGCCTCTGCACCTTGCTCATTGAGACAGCGCTGAGTCGGGGAATCAGGGTGACCACACTCCTGTCCACAGCACACTTGCTGAGGTTCATCAGAATTTTCGGACTGTACGCCAGCCTGGTGTACTGCTGCTGGGCACGGTGGGCGCCGTCCTCCTCGCCGTCGTAGTCGTCGCTGTTGTCTGCGTACGCCTGGCTCGGCTCCTCCCTCAGCTTGAGACAGTGTTTGCACATCAACCTCTCGGTCAGCATGGTGTAATGGAAGTTCATGCCGCACACTTGCCTGGCGTAACTGCTGGACCCTCTCTTCTCCAGGTAATACTCTGGCGGTGCGGGGCAGTTGGTGTTGGGGCAGCGGATCAATGCCTTCATCACGCCGACCGGCCGCCAGAAGAAGGCAGGGGTGGTGAAGGAGAGCATGTTGGGCACAGCTCCTTTGACGGCCATAGCAGGTGGGGGCGGGTGGAACTCCATCTTCTCCTTAAAGAGCTTCCTCTCGGCCATCTCTCCCCTGACATTCTTGTACTTGGACGCCCTCTTGAACAGCCTGTAGGTCTCGTTGGTCTTCAGCCACTTGATGTTCGCTGGGGCTATACCGAGGGCTTGGGCGGATTCAGGCGGCTGCTCCCAGAACTTCTGCCAGCCCTCCAGAACGACGCCACTGGGTTCCGAGGTCTCTCGGAGGGACGAGGGTCCGGGCCTGTTGTCCTGGCACACAAAGCTGGCGAGGTCTCCCTGGGTGGTCAGCTGCTTGCTGACCGACGCCTCGGACCCGTCCAGGACATTCTCTGAAGAGGAGAACACCACAAAAATGTATCAACTGCATTTCTCGATACATACTGATGAATTTCACGTGGCACAAACACAAGTTCTAGCAGCTCCACAGCATACTACAAAGTAATTTCATGTTGATTTCAGCATAATACTACTATACCTGCAGCAGCCAACAACTCGGCATCGCTGGCGTAGTTAGGGTCCTGCTGAGAGAGGTTGGGGACGGTCGGAGGAGCCTGATCTTTCTTTGACAGCGCTTTCTGCAGAAAATAAAACACAACCATAGAATAATCTCATAAAATTATACTTTTACTAATACTGGTTACTACTTAACATCAATTACTCAGGTCTAAAAGGTAACCGAGTTTATCTTCCCTTCAACCTCCTGTCAAGGTGACATGTGACAGGAGGGAACTCTCTGGCGTACTCGAGCAGCCGCTCCTTCTGCCACTTCAGCAGCTCGTTCTGCTCTCCCTGCTGGCAGTACTGGAACAGCAACCACACCAGCCAGCCAACATCGTTTTCTAGAAGCCACCTGAAGGTCTGACCGGCGTACTTCCCGAACACGATGACCAGTTGACCTTTCCACAGCTCACCCCCGGACCTCTTGGCAGCCGCCTCTGCTGTCTTGGTATCAGCCACGTAGGGGCAACAACAGTGCTGGGGTCAACAACGGTGCTGAGGGCCTCTGCCACATATTTTATTGCCTCTGTACAATGCAGCCTGGCCTCTCCTTGCCGGTACAAAACAATGTTGAGGCAGAGGGACTGTTCAATGCCTCACTAAAGGGAAGAGGAGAGATAGATTTCTCTGCTTAATCTTTCTGCCTCTCCATGTTTGAGTACTGACTGCCCACTACTGCTTTACTACTGTTTTACTAATGTACACAGCCTAATGCTTTTCACTACTGTTTTACTGCTACACTGTTTTTCATGCTATATTAGCACACATGATCAATGGCTGCGGTCAGACTTCTGCTACAATACTGAATGAATGAATGGCTATAACCCTATTACCTCAACCTGTTCTTGCACTGAAATAGTTTTTTACTCTACCTTGTCTACATTATATTTTTACTCTCCTATTTGTCCATATTATTTATGCCGGTCTCTAGACCTTACTCTTGCACTGTTGGACTAATGTTGGACTACTTTTTGCACCTTCACCATGACACTCACTCCCTTTAGCACATTACCTGTCCCGGCCCTGTCACTACAAGCCCTGATCACCCTCAAGCACATTGGACTTTCTTAATTAAATTTATATAGTGTATTTAGTTTTGTTTAGTTAGTTTTCTTATCTTTCTTATCTTGTACTGTCTGTATTGTACAGTGGAGTTAAGTTATATGTTTATACTTATACTTATGTTTACCATTTCTGCTGTAAGTGCATGTTGTGTGTGACGTCTATATGCTACTGAGACCCTTGAATTTCCCCATGGGGATCAATAAAGTATCTATCTATCTATGTTGGGGTACTGGTGTTTCTGTTGATGGCTGACCAGCGATGATTTGGTGGTCAAGCTCTTCCTGCCATAGACTGTATATTCCTGCAGACATCACAGTCAAAGGTCTCCCTAGCAACAGCATGGATCTTCAGATGCCTCGTCAGGTTGGACTTTTCAGTTAAAGTCTTGTTGCACACGCTGCACCGATGTCTAGGCTTCTCCATGTTTCATCTGGTACAGTAGAAATAAGGACGCGCGCTCAACACCCTATAGTAGGCCTACTTTAACTGGGTGCTTAAACTTTATTGATAATAAATCAAAGACTTTGAAAAATAAATAAAGCAAGCACTCGACAGTTTCGTTTACTTTTTAATTGCCTCACAAACGTTTCGGGCTGACGCCCTTCTTCAGTGTGAAAAATGGCAATTTCACCCTTGACCCTAAGTAGGTGTGTTTAAATAAACTAGATCATCACCTTTAACCCCCACAGGTACCCAGCGCTCTCCAACAGGGGGAGACCCAGTTTCAATGTACAAAAACATAGAATAATTGAACTGCAGTTTGCACAAAAAACAAACGACAACAGACAAAAGACTACAAACTACAACAGCATAAATATGTGACAAACATGAACAACCTATGTCAAAGTCCTGCACATTCCAAACATTACCATATACCACATATTACAAAAAACAAGACAATATAATTTCCTCATTCATCCCTTTGGGAATGAGTGTCCAGGGAGTGTATCCAATAAGCCTCCCTCTGAAGTAGTCGATTCTCTCTATCCCCACCTCTGCGAGGCATTTCCACAACCTCAATCCCCATGTATTTTAAGTCATTGGTACTATGGTTAACCCGGATAAAATGTCTAGCCACTGATGATTTCTCATCGTGGTTGCGTATAGAACATTTATGTTCACATATTCTAGTTTTTAGTAACCGAAGGTAAACCACATGTTGCATGTAATTCTACCTCTCACTGCAATCTTTTTTCCTGTGTTGGGGTGCGAAAAAGTGTTCCCCTTAATCATAGCATAACAGTGTACGCAGTTATGACATGGGAAATTGCCACTGGGTGACACTGGATCTGTGACAAAAAATGTGTGGGCCTAGATGTAAGCAGCTCAGATCGATGAATCTGACGCATCTTTCCCAAATGTTGTTTAAGCAAATTATCACCATACCCCCTATCCCTGAATCCATCGCACAGGACTTTGGCATGGGACTCAAACGTCTCGTCAGAGTCGCATATCTGCTTCACTCTAGTCAACTGGCTGTAAGGGAGGCTTCTTTTTAGAGCAGGTGAATGATAACTGCTGAAATGTAAAAAAAGTGTTCCTGTCTGTCTCTCTTAAATAGCTCAGTATGCAAGACTGTACCCACTTTTTTTAACAAGAACATCCAAAAAGGAAATGCGTTCGAAACTAAATTCTAGTGTGAATTTGATCGAATCCATTTTCGAGTTGAGATATTCATGGAATTTGTTTAAATCATCAGTACTGCCACTCCAAATGAAAAATAAATCATCAATGTACCTCCAATATGTCTTAAGGAACTTAGAATAAGGATTGTTGTTATAAACAAAGTCCAACTCAAATTTACCCATAAATAAATTGGTGTAATTGGCGCACTTTTAAAAACACTGAATGTTACTGAGAGGTACATGTTTTAATGAAATAAAGAACTTATAAACACTACACATTTTTTAAATTAATGAAATACTGTTACATGTTAAATTATTAAATATCCTTTAGATATTTAAGATTTTTACATAATTCTGGTTACGTTATTTTCGCTTCTTAAGAAAACAGGTGCTGAATAGCAGCCAAGGCTTCATCTAACCCCACCACTGAATGCCTATGAACGTCAAAGACAGCCCCTCTGCACTTCGGGCAGTAGTCGTGATCCTCCATCCACCTGTCCACACACACACTGCATCCTAGCAGGCTTCGGCAGCACTCACCAAAAATGGGTTCCTTCATCATTTCTGCAATTTTAGAACAAATGTAAAAATGCAACAGTAGTATTATAGGTAACTCAACATAGGGAGTCTACAGTAGTCCAAAATTTCCAAGGGATATAGGCTAATTTAACATACCTGTACAAATTAGACAGCTGAAGGCAGTTTTAATTGCCTCCTTCTGAGTCAGGCTGAGTGGGGGTGTGAGGGTCAATTGATTGCTGTTGACATATAGTCAACCAGCTTTCTTAACTTTCTGGACACAACTTCCAGATTGTCCTCCACAGACACAGTCTGGTTGCTGTAAAGTATGTGTGAGCACTTATTCAACCAGCACAGTATTGATGTCATGCATAACTAGAACTTGTCAACATCTTTCAGGCGTCTACACATACACATATGCTACATACACAAATCGCCAGAATTTTTTTTTATAGACTTTGTTTAGCTGGTACCTTTCTCACATTCTTTTGTGGCTTCACAGCCTTTCAATTTCTCCCTCGGTCACAGCAAAGACCTTTCTGGCATGTCGCCAGAAAGCAGAACCTGTGTTGGGTATCGAGAATGTCTTGCTCAAATATGCCATCCTCTAATGGCAGGAGCACCTGGTTATGGTCATCTAGTAAAAATATTGATGACTACTGAACCTATGTTAATAAGAAATAATAATTAAATAATAAACAGCTTATCATAATATCTCAATCCAACTTCCAAAAACCGAATGGCATTCACGAAAGATCATCATTCTCAGACAAAGAATATGGTATAACTAGAAAATGATATCTCTGGGCCCCAAACACTAGGCTCCTACTACGCCTAATTCCACCCAACCAATCAGAGATTACCACAGCATTTTGGCGCAAATCGCTTCACTATACCGGATGAACTAAGTCTCATCAAATGGCAGGGACTGTATTGCCTCGTCTCTTCTTCAGAGAACGGTTCACATTGTCTATGTGAACTGTGATGAATCAACAATCTCCAGCTCTCGAACTTTAACAAACTGAATGCCACAACTAGACTTAAAAAAAAAGGCCTATGTCTAATATGTGTCGGCATGGGATAGGAAAAGTTCTGAGCTACAGAATAACAACCCCTAGTGCTAACCATAGACTGTTCTATATATACAGTCTATGGTGCTAACCTAATGTCAAGTAGCCTAATGTGTGAAGATGGGATAGAAACAGACTACACTACAAATCGCGTTGAGGATAATTATTTATTTAGCAGCGTTGGGCAAGTTACTTGGATATAGTTAAGCTACATCCCAACACTGTTATTTAGTTAGCGATTAGACTACACACAGAAAAAAAAGGTGCAAACCAGAACCAAAAATGGTTCTTTAGAGTGATGCCATAGGGGAACCATTTTTGGTTCAACAAAGAACCTTTTAAACTAAGGTTCTTTAAAGAACCATTTCATTGAATGGTTCTTCAAAGAACCCTCAAAGGTGCTTCAAAGAACCGCCAAGAAAGGGTTCTTCAAGGCACCATTTCTGGTTCTTCAAGTCAAGTCAAGTCAAGTCAAGTTTATCTATATAGCGCATGTCATACACAGAGGTCATTCAATGTGCTTTACATAAACAAAACCAAACAATAATAATAAAAAAAAGCATAGAAAGGCAATATAGTCAAAGAATAGTTCAAAGGTAAAGATCATAATAAAAAGAAAACATAAAACATAAGGTAAAATAATTTAAAAATAAAGGATAACTAGTAAGCAAAAAACAAAGGCAAAAGTAGTAAAAAAAGTAATAAAAGATAAAGTAGAATAATTATCAAGGCAGATTCAGAACTCGTCGATTTGTAACTCGGCACAGTTAGCAGAAAGCATCTGAGAACAGTTTGGTCTTAAGTCTAGATTTAAAACTGGCTACAGTTGGGGCCTTTTTGATGTCATCCGAAAGTTGATTCCACAGCTGAGCTGCATAGCAGCTAAAAGCTGCTTCACCATGTTTAGTTCTAACAGTAGGTTTTACTAGCAGGTTTTTCACCTGGGACCTGAGAGGACGAGAAGGTGTGCACTGCTGAAGCATGTCTGACAGGTATTTAGGTCCTGCTCCATTTACTGATTTATAAACAAGCAATAGAGCTTTAAAGTCAATTCTGTGACTTACTGGAAGCCAGTGCAAGGAATTGGAGTAATGTGGTCAGTTCTTTTAGTTTTTGTTAGAATCCTAGCTGCTGCATTTTGTATCATCTGCAGCTGTTTAATAGTATTTTTAGGAAGACCTGTGAACAGTCCATTGCAGTAATCAACCCTGCTGGAGATAAATGCATGAATGAGTTTTTCTAAGTCCTATTTTGACATCAGCCCTCTGAGTCTGGCAATATTTTTGAGGTGGTAAAAAGCTGATTTAGTTGTCGCTTTCATGTGGCTGTTGAAATGTAGATCACAGTCAATTAATACACCAAGATTTTTAACTGTATCCTTTGCCTTCAACCCTTTTACATTACATTTGGCTGACACATTTTTAGCCAAAGCGACTAACAACATGGTAAACAGTTTAAGTTTTAGAGCAATTCTCAACAATTTTAGGACAATTTAAAAAACATTAGAGTACAGTAAGAATAAGTGCATCAGTGAGTGCTGTTTTAACAGTTACGTGTCAGTTTAAGGCGGCTGGTGAGTGCTAGGATCAGCAAGACTTGTTGTAAGTGTTGCTATGAGAGGAGATGTTCTCTAAAGAGCTGGGTCTTCAGGAGTTTTTTGAAAATGGAGAGGGATGTCCCTGCCCTTGTAGGAACTGGCAGTGTGTTCCACCAACGAGGAACAACAGATGAGAAAAGTTTGGATTGGCCTGGCGTGCGGGTGGTAGAGCTAGGCGTCGTTAGTCTGAGGGCGCCGCAGCGGTCTGGAAATGGCGTATGTCTGTATGAGGGCATTCAAGTAGGTGGGAGCAGAACCAGAGACTACTTTGTAGGCAAGTGTTAGAGCCTTGAATTTGATGCAGGCCGCCATGGGTAGCCAGTGTAGCTGGATGAACAGCGGGGTAACATGTGCCCTTTTGGGTTAGTTGTAGACCAGGTGCGCCGCCGCGTTCTGGATCATCTGAAGTGGTTTCACTGCGCAGGCTGGGAGACCTGTCAGGAGGGCGTTGCGGTAGTCGAGTCGTGAGATGACTATTGCCTGAACCAGAAGTTGGGCAGCATCTTGAGTCAAGTAAGTCCTGATTTTCCGAGTGCGAAACGGCATGACCGGGCGACTGAGGCAACATGATCTGAGAAGTTTAGTTGGTTGTCGAGAACAACTCCTAGATTTCTTACAGTCCTGGTAGTTGAAACAGACAGGGAGTCAAATTTGATGTTGATGTCGTGGTGTATAGTAGGTTTAGCTAGGAGGACCAGCAGTTCAGTCTTTGAGAGGTTCAGCTGGAGGTGGTGTGCCTTCATCCATGTAGCTATGTCTGAGAGGCAATTCGAGATCCGTGCTGAAACCAAGGGGTCATCAGGTGGAAAGGACAGATAGAGCTGTGTGTCGTCTGCATAGCAGTGGTATGAGAAGCCATCTTGACGGATAATCTGTCCCAAGGAGGTGGTGTAGATAGCAAAGAGAAGGGGCCCAGTACTGAGCCCTGGGGGACCCTGTGGTGAGATGGTGAGGTGCAGATAGCTGACCAAGCCATGATACGTTAAACGAAGCGTCCTGTGAGGTAGGATTCAAACCAGGAGAGAGCAGAACCGAGATTCCCATGTTAGCAAGTATAGAGAGAAGGATCACGGTGATTAACCGTGTCAAAGGCAGCCGATAAGTCAAGCAGAATGAGTACTGATGACCCGGCGGTCGCCCTGGCTTCTTTAAGGCTTCTGTTACAGACAGCAGAGCTGTTTCGGTAGAGTGGCCGTTTTGAACCCAGACTGATTTGGATCCAGAAGGTTGTTCTGTGAAAGGAAGTCAGAGACCTGTTTGGAGACTGCTCGTTCAATGCCTTTGGATAGGAAAGGCAGGAGTGAGACAGGGCGGTAGTTCTCGACTTGAGCAGGGTTGAGAGAAGCTTTCTTAAGTAACGGTGTTACCGGGCCATTTTGAGCGCTGTTGGAAATGTGCGGAGGTTAGCGCAGGCATTGATCACATGTGTGATAGCTGGTGCGATGGTCGGGCTGATGGACTGAAGTAGGCTCGTAGGTATAGGGTCCAGCGAGCATGTGGTAGGACGGCTGCATGTCAGGAGTCTAGATACTTCATTCTCGGAGAGAGGCGTGAATGCTGAAAAAGATGATCCAGCAGTCCCTAGAGGTTGTAGGAGTGAGGTATCTGAGTCAGATGCGTTGAGTGGGCATGTAGAGAATTGACTGCTGATTGCCGCCACTTTGTTTGTAAAAAATGAGGTGAGGGTATCTGCAGTAAGGCTGGATGGAGAAGGAGGCAGCTGAGGGTTGAGTAGCGATTTGAAGGTTGAGAAAAGTTTTCGAGTGTCTGTAGCGCTGTTGATTTTGTCATTGTAGAAAGCCGTCTTAGCAGCAGTGATGCTGGCTGAGAAGGAGGTCATTTAGGACAGGTAGTTTTTGAGGTCATCAGTTAGTTTGGATTTGTGCCATTTCCTCTCTGTGGCTCTGAGTTTGGTGCGTTGCGATCGGAGGGTCATCATTTAGCCATGGATGAGAGTGTTTGGATCGAGCTGGCTTGTGCTTTTGTGTCAAGGAGAGTGGCAACCCAGCTTTTGTGTCAAGGAGAGTGGCAACCCTAAGTCTTTCCTCCTTTTTACCAAATATAACTAGATGTACCGCATAGCGGTACAAAATATGACCGCCGCTCAGTCCTGTACATCCGTTCCGCGAAAATAAATCACACTTCAATTTGTCTCCATATTTTACTCCATCCCCCACTCTTGAAACTTTTGTATATGCTTGTTTGGCATGCCTGAGTGTGTGTGTGCGGCTGCACAGAAAGTAGCCTACTGGTGCTGAAAAGGTGAATAGATTGTAGAATAGCCAAAGAAGATGTAGCATTGTTATAAAACCTTTAAATTCTCTAAACAATCACAAGTAGGGCAGTTCATCACAGTTCATCCATTGCAACTGGATTGATGAAAGGTCACTTACACCTGTAGGCTACATTGTATTTGGGAAAAGCAAAAGGTATCAGCATAATTTTATTTATTTATTTATTTTTATGTATTTATAAACAAAAACATCTCTGTCAGTTCCATGCCGTTTTCAACAGCTATCAAAAACAAAGGTCATTTATGGATGGATTTTTTGTGAATGTTTCTTCTTCTACATAAGATTTTAGTCATCTTTAGTTCATGTAATACTTTATTGTCAATGCACAAATTAAGTAACAGTAGTCTGAAACGTTATTGTTAATGCACAAATTAAGTAACAGTAGCCTAGTCTGAAACGAAATGCTGTTTTACATCTAACCAGTGGTGCAAATAAATGTCATGTCCAAATGGGCCTTGATGAAATCGTCGCTAGACTGTTCATACACATTTTAGCGGGCCAAAGTTGAAGAGCTTTTGTTAAGTTATTGTTAGATTGCAAATATAGGCTGATTCATGTTCCCTTGCATTGTGTAACTGTGGTCCATGGCTAGTCTGGCTTTCATCAGACCAAGCTCAATCTTTTAAGAAATCAAAAAATAAATAGCGGGCAGATCAGGCTGGGTTCACCCAGCCTAGTCCATAGGCACCGATATTGTTTAATTTTCCGATTGAGATATACACGCTCTGGCTATTCTAAATACAAAAATGCATCAGGGAGTTATGACAAAGCGGTAACTAACAAACTAGATCCTAATAGAAAGCTGTTAGCTTCCCTAAGCTACAGGTAGGATTATAAGGTAGGCCTATTTACAACATAAATTGTCAATAGGCTATGCTGGCGACACAAATAAAATCTCCTTTAGAAACCAATGGTTTCGCCTTATAGTATCAAAGCGGACTTAAACTGTCATATCGTGGCGAAAAGTTGTAATAACATTCACGCAGCTCCATGAGTCAAGGAAGCGCGAATGAAGTAGCCACTTCTAAATGGGACCCACTACACAGTAGCTTAAGGTGTGTTGCTAAAGCAGCCATAATGAAATGAAGGTGTCATTGTTTGGATACTTCACACACCGCGTGCTTTTTAATTTCACAGACTACAACTACCAAGCTGTAATCAAAGCACATCGATTCCCCTCTCACACCCTGCACGCACTTAAAACAAAATAAACAGGCGTCTCAGTCTCACTCATGTATAGGCAAAACTGTATCAGACCGGTGTAACGTTGGTAAATCTTCCATTGCACAGAATGATTTTGTAGCACGTGCAATAAATGACAGTCGAAAGATACAAACAGTGCTGCTATCAATTTGCTTGGTATAACCGCATTTATAGTTTTCTACAAATGCAATCAATCAAATGCCTCCATCACTCAACCAACGCTTAACGGTAACATTACCTAGGTCCTTATTGATATTACAAGATTAACATTACCTGCAGTAAAAACCAAGCATGTCCGATAAACATCCTCAGATTTATTTCGGCTTCAAGAAGAAATGGGAATTACACTGTGAACATCGTCCCTATCCTTATTAGATGTTAAGCTGCGGTAAATTACAGTCCTTGTAGGAAGCGTCCATTGTTTTTCCAACCCACTTTTAACTTCCAACAAAATTACGCCTCACTGCAATGATCGCCATCTAGTGGACAAACGACTACTTATCGCCAATACTGAAAATGCAGCCATGATGATGATGAATATTTATTTTGGCTTTCTTTTAATCCTACTGAATTTGTAATTATGTATCGGCCGTTCTAATACCGATGGTATGTGGGTGCCTGTGTGTGCATGTGTATATGTGTGTACCGCCATTTACAGGCCAATGAGTGTACAGTCACTAAATGTACACATAACCTAATTTTTTTTAGACCCCCATGGATGAAATTCTACGAAACTTGGCATACCCCCAGAGAATGCCAGGTCAATCATACACATAAAATTTGGTGCAGTTCTGAACATCTTAACTGAAGATAGGGGCGATTAAAGCAGAATAATATTGCATTTTCATTTTTTACCGGGGGGTGGGGTGCAAATCACAAATGAGTGATTCTGAGCCAGGTTGATGTGGGCCCTTGAGACCAACATACCATAAAAGATTCTTCATCCTCAGTGCCACGGTTCAGGTAGTTATTTAGGAAAAACTGTTTTTTTTTTTGTGGTTCGGGGGGCCCAGCACGGGGGGGCGGGTGGTATTGGTCCCCGGGGACGAAATGACATTTTTCCGTAAAAGTCTAGTGGGGCTACATACCCACCAAATTTCATGTACCCCGGTGGTTCGGTGTCCCGGGTATCAATGACCAAAAATTCAGGGAGTAGATGACGGGAAAAATTCTTGAATTGTGTGCATGTGTGCGTGTACATTTACATTTTTTTTTTTTTTTTTTTTTTTCGCATGCCCAAATTTCCGTCAATGATTCCCGGGACACTGAAAGACCGGGTACACGAAACTTGGTGGGCATGTAACCCCCACATGGATAGCATAGAACCATCGTTTTCGTTTTGATCTGTAGCCCCCTGCTGGACTGGACCCCCGAAAGGAGGGTAGGGCAGACACAGTTTTCTCTTGAATATCTCAAAACCGTGGGGTTTAGGAGGACCATTTTTTTGTATGTTGATCTCAAGGGGCCATGTCAACCCATTCCATAACCACTCATTTCATGTATAGCCACCTAGTTAAACACAAAAAGTAAAAATGAGGTGTTGTAATTGAAGGTATCTGTGACCTAACATAGTCAAAACTGCACGAAATTGGAAGTGTAGGATCATTATGACACTCTCTGTATGCACGCTTTTGTGGAATTCCGTTCATGGGGGGCCACACAATAAATTAATTTATGTTACTATACACCAACTGGCCTGTAGGTGGCGGAGACAGTTTTCTGTGAATATCTCGAGAACCGTAGGGCCTAGGAGGTCCACCTTTTTTTATGTATGTTGGTCTTAAGGGGGGCATGTCAACCCATCCCATTACCACTTATTTCATGTATAAAGCGCCACCTAGTTAAAAATTAAAAAGCAAAAAATTAGGTGTTTTCATCACAATATCTCTGGCTGACAAGGTCAAAACTGCACAAAATTAAAAGTGTAGGATCATTATGACACCCTCCGAATGCATGCCAAGTTTTGTGTGCTTTCGTTCCTGGGGGGCCTTACAATAAAATAATTTATGTGTACATTTAGTGACGTACACCAACAAGGATTCCCGGGACACTGAAATACCGGGGTACACAAAACTTGGTGGGCATGTACCCCCACATGGATAGCATGGAACCGTCATTCTTCGTTTTGATCTGTAGCCCCCCCGCTGGACTGGACCCCCGAAGGAGGGAGGGGGCAGACACAGTTCTCTGTGAATATCTTGAGAACTGTAGGGCCTAGGATGACCAATTTTTTCCGTATGTTTGCCTCCAGGGGTCATGTTAACCCATGTGCACACATGTGCATAAACAGATACACACGCACACACATACATTTACAGTAATCATACGTATGACACATACTCACACAGTAGACATATGTACGCATGCATGCACATGCACAAACACACATACGCAGGCAAACACACAAGCACGCACATACACACACACACCCCACACACATAAACATAAATTTGTACACGCACACATGCACACAATTCAAGAATTTTTCCGTCATCTACTCCCTGAATTTTTGGTCATTGATACCCGGGACACCGAACCACCGGGTACATGAAATTTGGTGGGTATGTAGCCCCACTAGACTTTTACGGGAAAAATGTCATTTCGTCCCCCGGGACCAATACCACCCCCCCCGTGCTGGGCCCCGAACCGCAAAAAAAAAAACAGTTTTTCCTAAATAACTACCTGAACCGTGGCACTGAGGATGAAGAATCTTTTATGGTATGTTGGTCTCAAGGGCCCACATCAACCTGGCTCAGAATCACTCATTTGTGATTTGCACCCCACCCCCGGTAAAAAATGAAAATGCAATATTATTCTGCTTTAATCGCCCTATCTTCAGTTAAGATGTTCAGAACTGCACCAAATTTTATGTGTATGATTGACCTGGCATTCTCTGGGGGTATGCCAAGTTTAAGTAGAATTTCATCCATGGGGGTCTAAAAAATTAGGTTATGTGTACATTTAGTGACTGTACACTCATTGGCCTGTAAATGGCGGTACACACATATACACATGCACACACACAGGCACCCACATACTATCGGTATTAGAACGGCCGATACATAATTACAAATTCAGTAGGATTAAAAGAAAGCCAAAATAAATATTCATCATCATCATGGCTGCATTTTCAGTATTGGCGATAAGTAGTCGTTTGTCCACTAGATGGCGCATCATTGCAGTGAGACGTAATTTTGTTGGAAGTTAAAAGTGGGTTGGAAAAAACAATGGACGCTTCCTACAAGGACTGTAATTTACCGCAGCGAACATCTAATAAGGATAGGACGATGTTCACAGTGTAATTCCCATTTCTTCTTGAAGCGAAAAATAAATCTGAGGATGTTTATCGGACATGCTTGGTTTTTACTGCAGGTAATGTTAATCTTGTAATATCAATAAGGACCTAGGTAATGTTACCGTTAGCGTTGGTTGAGTGATGGAGGCATTTGATTGATTGCATTTGTAGAAAACTATAAATGCGGTTATACCAAGCAAATTGATAGCAGCACTGTTTGTATCTTTCGACTGTCATTTATTGCACGTGCTACAAAAATCATTCTGTGCAATGGAAGATTTACCAACGCTACACCGGGTCTGATACAGTTTTGCCTATACATGAGTGAGACTGAGGCGCCTGTTTATTTTGTTTTAAGTGCGTGCAGGGTGTGAGAGGGGAATCGATGTGCTTTGATTACAGCTTGGTAGTTGTAGTCTGTGAAATTAAAAAGCACGTGTGTGTGAAGTATCCAAACAATGACACCTTCATTTCATTATGGCTGCTTTAGCAACACACCTTAAGCTACTGTGTAGTGGGTCCCATTTAGAAGTGGCTACTTCATTCAAGCTTTCCTTGACTCATGGAGCTGCGTGAATGTTATTACAACTTTTCGCCACGATATGACAGTTTAAGTCCGCTTGATACTATAAGGCGTAAACCATTGGTTTCCAAAGGAGATTTTATTTGTGTCGCCAGCATAGCCTATTGACAATTTATGTTGTAAATAGGCCTACCTTATAATCCTACCTGTAGCTTAGGGAAGCTAACAGCTTTCTATTAGGATCTAGTTTGTTAGTTACCGTTTTGTCATAACTCCCTGATGCATTTTTGTATTTAGAATAGCCAGAGCGTGTATATCTCAATCGAAAAAATTAAACAATATCGGGTGCCTATGGACTAGGCTGGGTGAACCCAGCCTGATCTGCCCGCTATTTATTTTTTGATTTCTTAAAAGATTGAGCTTGGTCTGATGAAAGCCAGACTAGCCATGGACCACAGTTACACAATGCAAGGGAACATGAATCAGCCTATATTTGCACGAACAATAACGGACAAAAGCTCTTCAACTTTGGCCCGTTAAAATGTGTATGAACAGTCTAGCGACGCATTTCATCAAGGCCCATTTGGACATGACATTTATTTGCACCACTGGTTAGATGTAAAACAGCATTTCGTTTCAGACTAGGCTACTGTTACTTAATTTGTGCATTGACAATAAAGTATTACATGAACTAAAGATGACTAAAATCTTATGTAGAAGAAGAAACATTCACAAAAAATCCATCCATAAATGACCTTTGTTTTTGATAGCTGTTGAAAACGGCATGGAACTGACAGAGATGTTTTTGTTTATAAATACATAAAAATAAATAAATAAATAAAATTATGCTGATATCTTTTGCTTTTCCCAAATACAATGTAGCCTACAGGTGTAAGTGACCTTTCATCAATCCAGTTGCAATGGATGAACTGTGATGAACTGCCCTACTTGTGATTGTTTAGAGATTTTAAAGGTTTTATAACAATGCTACATCTTCTTTGGCTATTCTACAATCTATTCACCTTTTCAGCACCAGTAGGCTACTTTCTGTGCAGCCGCACACACACACTCAGGCATGCCAAACAAGCATACACAAAAGCTTCAAGAGTGGGGGATGGAGTAAAATATGGAGACAAATTGAAGTGTGATTTATTTTCGCGGAACGGATGTACAGGACTGAGCGGCGGTCATATTTTGTACCGCTATGCGGTACATCTAGTTTGAACTTCTATTGATAATGTTAGAAAAAAAAGGACTGTCTTGCTTTGCATATTTCAGAGTTATATGTGCGGAGCATCTCTTTATGGATTTCATAGTGGATCTGAAGTTTGTATTTACGCCATTTTCTTTCAGTCTTCCTACACTCTCTTTTTAGAAGTTTAACTGCTGGATTTTGCCTCCATGGTGCTTTCTGTTTGTCCTTAACTTTCTTGAATTGTAATGGAGCAATGTCATCCATAATGTTTGCCATTTTTGCATTAAAGTGATCAAATAAGTCTTCTACAGAGTCTGACAGTTGACTTGACTTTAGTGAAAGCACTTGTCTGATCATTTATGATTCTCCTTTTTACAATCATAGCTGTTTTGAGTGTGTGGGGACATAGACACATCAAAGAACACGCAGAAATGATCAGATAAGGCCAGGTCTTTAACAGCTGTGGAGACATCGAGACCTTTTGTGATAACAAGGTCGAGGGTATGGCCAAGAGAGTGTGTTGGCCCCTGTACATGCTGTGTTAGGGAGAAAGTATCGATTAGTGCAATGAATTCCTTGGCGTAATTGTTTTCAGGATTATCAAAATGCAAGTTTAGATCCCCTGATATAATAAGACAGTCAAACTCTATGCAAACGACTGATAGCAGTTCACCTAGCTCTTCAAGAAAAACTTTTGCTGAATGTTTTGGAGGCCTGTAAATTGTCAGTAATAAAATCTGAGGAGAAGACTTAATGCGTGCACACAGACATTCAAATGAAGTAAAGTCGCCGAATGACGACTGATTGCACTGAAAAGACGTCTTAAAAATTGTGGCTATCCCCCCACCTTTTTTATTTGCTCTGGTAACACACAAAAAACTGAAATTTGGGGGAACTGATTCAATGAGAGTAGCAGCACTGTTTGCTTGATCTAATCATGTCTCAGTTAAAAGTAAAAAATCAAGGTTGTGTGTGCAAATTAGATCATTAATTAAGAATGATTTGTTTGAAAGAGATCTGATATTTAGGAGTGCTAGTTTTGCTGTAAGTGTTGGGGAAAAATGGTCCATGGGGGAAATCTGAGGTTGAATTGGTACGGGTAGGAGATTGGACTGGTTTACCCTATAAGCTCGATGCATTTGTGTTCTAATTGTTGTCAATACAGAAATAGAGAATGTCATGGGCTTACTGGGTCCCGGCATGTTCTCAAAACTACTGTCAGTACCATTTATATTGCAGGGACACTGAGAATATCATACAATACAGTCATCATCATCATCATCAAATAATTGTCCACTGCAGCTGCTATATGCCAGCTGACAATATGAACTAAGAGGTTGTTGCTGCTTAAGAGATCCTTCTGAGTGGAAAGAGGGAGGCTGTGAAGGTGCCATGCGCACCTTTGGTGCTAAGGGTCGTGGGGTACTAAAAAACCGCACAGTTGAAGGTCTTGGTCTACTAAGAAGGTGGGATGTTGATGGGTATACCGTTGAAGGTCTTGGTTTACCAACAAGGTAGTGTTAATTTTGTTACCTATTTTTAATTTAGTCGTAGTCTTAGTCTTGTGACGAAATGTCCTTTTTAGCCTTTGTCATATTTAGTCATTAAAATAGTTTAGTCAAGTTTTAGTCGACTAAAAGTCTCGTAATTTTAGTCTAGTTTTAGTCAAAAGAAAACTAAAGATATCTTAGTCTTAGTCAGTTTTAGTCAAAACATTTAGTCTTTTTTTTATAACAAATTCTTTCTGATTACCATTTCAGTCAAATAGTGTTTCACACATCTCAATTTTCCAACAATATTGTGTGTCCACAGGGCTACTCGTCTATGACTCATTCTGATTTTTTGTCAGTCAGTATGTTTACATGCACAGGTAAGTCGAGCTACAGTTAAAGCTCGGCTGGGATTTGACCATAGACAGTAAAAGATTTGACTGAACCACTGTCATGATCTTCGTAGACCCAAGTATTAATGTTTTACTCCGCCCCGCTAGATGGCGGTATGCGCCCAAACGCAACACATTCCCCTAACTCTCCATCTAAGCTAACTTGCTAGTGAACTTTCCATATTAGTCCTTATTAGACATTCTCTGATATTAGCTTACTTGCTATCAAACTTTGCATCATCAGTGTAACTAGTTAAATAGTTGACATTACTTGCTGAACATTTTCGTATGGACATTCTGGGGGATGTTAATTTGAGAGAAGCTTCAACTTATGGGTATGTAGCATTGTGGCATAAAGCTTAGTTAGCTTGCTAATAACTCTGGCAGAAATCTCCAGTGTTCTTGTTCTATGTAGTTTCGTGTTGCAGCCACAGGGTTGCAGCAACAGCACGTAGGCTAGCCTACAGGAAAGCTGCTGCGCATGAACTCGTTCTGAATATTTTGCTTCTTATATTTTTGCTTCTGTGATTTACGACATTCTATACATGTGCACCAATCAAATGTCTTTGTTTGTTTTGCTTTTATTTGAATTGTTTAAGCAATCATTATCTGTTATTTGTTTATGCCCTCAGTGAGGAGAAGGCTCGTGCGTTCCAGTCTGCCTGGAGTAAAGAGAGGTCACTGTTTCTCCTGCTCCGCCTGTCAGTGCTGTTTCGTGGAGACTTAGCGGTGCTTTTGTGTACCCCGGCCCACGAACGGTGAACTGTGCGAGTGAGTCACGTTTATGGTGATCGGTTTGGTGTAGACCGGCTTCGTGTCTCTCGTCGGGTCTTGTTCAACTTGCCTCAGAGCTTACTGTTTAGCTAGTGCTACTTGTTGTTAGGTACTAGCTAGCTCTTGCTGCAGTTCTTTGGAGACAAACTCGTTTATACCTCCGGTGCTGGACCCACCGGAGCTACCCGACCTCGGAAGGACGACTGTTACCTCCGGTGCTGGGCCCACCGGAGCTACACCTTCCCCAGGACGACTGCTTCACCGCCGGTGCTGAGCCGGAGGACCAACCGCCCTGCTACTGCTGGTGTCACTGGCTACCTCGGCTAGCTCAAGGCCGCTGCTTGCCTCCCTTCTACATCGGGATAACGGTCATCGGCTTGTTGGCTGAGTGGAGTGAAACTGTTTGTGAGACTTACACTTACACTGACACACACACACACTTGTCTTCGCCACGAGCGACCGGTGAGTCGGACGGGCATTGTAGCGGTTGCTACCCTGCCTTTAGCTCATAGAGCTGACTTCGCTTCAGTGCACCAACGAGCTCCAACGGCCAGCGCTTGGGTTGGGTTATTGCATCATATGATATATGATACTATTTTGTGATTGTATATTGTATTGTTGTCTGTCTTTCACACTGGGAACTGTTTAGCTTAAAGGTGCCATGTGTAATGTCCGCCAAAAATCAATTCATACTCCACATTCCATAAAAGATGGGGGCAGTATACCTCCAGAAAGTGAGCTGGTTTACCCTAGAGTAACAACCGAGACTCGTGTATTGCAGTTTGGCTAGCGGTTATGTTGTCCGCGATACTGCCTCCCATGGCGAAACTGGTATTATGACACCTGTCGGGCTGTGGCTAGTAATTTAGCATGCTAATTCAGGTTGATATCTCTGCAGCACTATACCTTTGTTATTTTTTAATGACATCATCGCCCTTATTTCTTCTCATTCTTTTTTGATGCGTGTAGCTCATCTTTTGGATATTTTTACCTCAATTCTTACACATGGCACCTTTGTCGTGACTTTTATTGACATATATCCTTTAGTTTATATATCTTTTTTATGTAGTATCTTTATTCTGTGTAATATCATTGTTTTGTGAAACTGAAGTTTG